>NC_142176.1:39848178-40535053 GCF_026936395.1 Plectropomus leopardus | reverse complement strand
GTTCATCTCAGTGCTAGTGAACTCTAACAGCGACCTGATCCGTCTTATCAATAATGGCATCAAGAATGACCTGGCCAGCCGCAACCCGACCTTCATGAACCTGGCCCTGCACTGCATTGCCAATGTGGGCAGCAGAGAAATGGCTGAGGCTTTTGCCTCTCAAATTCCCAGCATCTTAGTGGCAGGGTATGTATATTAACACTGTTGCATTGAACCGGCTCAAAGTCTCAAACAAATAAAGTTGTTACTGTTTGTCAGAAAAAACAACAACTTTGAACTGATGTAAAATGTTAAATGTTAGTCGATGGTTTAAAGAGGTATTTCACTGCTGCAAAGATGTTCTTTTAATAAAATTAGGCTGTCTATGCAGTAGAAAGGCACAAATACTTTTGAAATTGGTGCTGCATGACCAGAGAAAAGGGACTGTGACATTCACTTTTGCTTTAGAGGTTGAAAACCTTAATGTGAACATCTTGGTTTGAAAGAAAAAGGCATTTGGCTGGTAACAAACAACCTTGTATTACAGTTAAACTAAGCTAAAACATGTTTCTGAAAGCATTTGAGTCGAAAAATAGGCAATGCAAAGGAATAATAGTTTTTGTTTGATCAGCAGTCAGCACTGCTTAGTTTTACTGTTTACTGATCTATGCACTGGTAAGATGGAGGGAAGTTTATCACAGCTCGTCTACACATACTGCCAACATTTTACAAAGCTGGTTGAAAATTGGAGAAGTTCCTCTTTAATGTCAGAATTGGACACTAGTTGTTGGTTACATTTAAAAGGAATTTGATAAAATAAGAAATTGCCTTTAAGAAATAATAATAAGAAATATATTTTTGTTGCGAAAGAAAATGCACGAAGTGGCATTCAAATCAGTGTTTGACCTGAAGTTACAATCCTTAAGATTTTCCATTATTTCAGACCTAATTTCTGTTTATTGTCATGATTGTCTCCGCAAGAGCTATTTACTGTATTTAGATTCTGTAATTGCCTCTTATATATTGGTTTTCATTTTAAGTGGTGTGATCCGGTGTGGTATTGAAATTGCCTATACATTACATGAGTGATTTACAGGAAACAAAGCATGCATGTCCTTTAATGTGCCGCTTTTAACCAAAACACAGTGGTATTAAAGATCCAGGTTCGGGAAATCAGGATGGTGTGAAAAGCACAAGAGGATTTTTTATTCATAGGGCTTGAAACTTTAAAAATACACTGACGCATATCAGCTATTTGTGGATCCTTAAAAAGTTTTGAAAGGCCTTAAATTCTATTTTAAAAATTCATGGCCATAAAATGTATTTTAAGGTGATTTTAGATGATACTGACTGAAGAGAAATAACATGGACCCACAGGATTTAATTATCTATCAGCTTATTATTTATTCATTTTTTGTTTAAATTTTCACTTGAGTTTACAAAAAGTGTTTGAGTTTGTTATAATCTAAATTCTAATTATTGACAGAAAGACTTTAATTTTTATTGTAAATGCATATCAGTTCCAAATATCGGTTATCGGTCTTATGAACTACTACTAATCAGTGTCGGTATCAGCCGTAAAAAAACAATATCGGTCAACCCCTTGATTTAATATTACATATTTAAAACTAAAATCAGTTGTATAGACTCAGTCTGTTTCTTTCCTCACTTTTTTGTAGCTGTATATTTGAACGGTGGTTAAAAATATTTAAGATTAAAAGACTAAAATCATAACAATTCAAACTGTTTAGTGTGAAATAATGAAAGTAACCATTTTAAATTGTATCGTGGGTATATGTTTTTGATTATGATGAATGAAGTTGTCTTGTGCTTGCCTCTATCTATCAGGGACACGATGGACAGCGTGAAGCAGAGTGCAGCGCTATGTCTCTTAAGACTCAACAGGACCTCTCCTGACCTGGTGCCTATGGGTGAATGGACAGCACGAGTGGTCCACCTGCTTAATGACCAGCACCTGGTAAGACTGGACGTGTTTCCCAGTTCCACACTACTCAAAGCATCTTGGGCTAGAGAGGCTGACAAATATTGTTGAAATTAAACAAAAAGACTTATTCAAGTCTCTCTTAGCCGACAAAACATGTATCACTGACTGAAAAGGAAAAGTTATATGAATAACATGAAATTATTGATCCTGCCTTTTATTTTATTTATTTTATTGTATCTCATTTCATTTAATCACGTTGATATTTGTTACATTACTTTTTAAAATTTTAATTAATTAATTTAATCTAATTAATTATGTACCTATGTTGGTTCATTTATAATTTGTTATTATTATTGAAGTTAATATTATTTTTGCCTGTATATTTTATTTGACATTTTTGTAATACAATTGAAATTCAATAAAACATATTAGAAAATACAGTATAATCAAAGCAGACAGTATTCACACTAAGAACAGTGCAGTAAAAAAATGAAATGTTCACAGCTGGAACAACAGTGCACGTACTATATCTTTTTTTTATACAGTGGTAAAGTATATGGATTTTTTAGTAGGCTAACTGCTTAAACAGTACACTAAGATGATTACTATGTAGTACACACAGTACAGAATTTTATGTAGTGTGGATTTGGAATGCAGTGTCTGTTGTGTTTGGCCAGCTCTCTCTGTCTGATCTCTGTGAGCCTGACATGCAGTTACCTGGGACGATGAGCTACTGTGTGAGTTGTTAATGGTAATTTCGTTATAAAGGTGTGTCTGTCTGTTATCAGGGAGTGGTCACAGCAGCCACCAGCCTTATTACCACACTAGCCCAGAAGAGTCCTGAGGACTTCAAAACATCCATCTCACTGGCTGTGGCCAGGCTCAGTAGGGTGGGTTTCTTTTTATAACTTTACATGATACCTCCATCACCGTCACTACATTTACATGCACAGTTTAGTTGAGCAATGGTCGTAGCTCGGTTAGGCCATTTAATTGGACTGCTGTCTTTGTCCCAGTGCACGCTGCATCGGGGGGGATAATTTATTGACAGAAGTATGCCCAACTCCGCTGCAGCAGCTGAAGATATGCCCTCTTTCAGCTAGTTGCTGTAGACCTATATTACTTATACAGTCTATGATATAGATCACATCACTATCACAGCTGTAGATTTACAATAACTTTGGGTTTGAAAACCGCCGCGTTACTCACATGGAATCAAACAGCGCTGAGCAAACTCTGCCTCCTTTGATTAGTTGTAAGCCACCTAAAAAAAATCTGTATCTATGTAAGTGTAGCCTATGCTATATTTAGAATATTTTCACTGCTTTACCTTGCTGTAAAACAGTCATTACTGGTGGGCGTTTAAGGCCTTTATACGAAAAACACCAGATTCCATTGAGCAAAATTTCACTACACCAAATGTTGGAATTGCTGGTCTACCGCTGCCTTTATCAACTGTTATGGAAGGTGAAGAGGAGCAGATATTCAAATATAGTCTATACTTAAAATGATTTTTTTAGGTGGCTTTGCTGCAGCCCCGTCCACAGCAGTTTTTGTATGTCCCTTACCTCAGCCCAAATTAAAAACACAAGTCCCTCCTCAGTGCTTACATTTTATTAAATGCCTGACCCATGAGGGAGTCCAGAGCGGCGACTAGGAGCATGCGCAGAATGCAGAGTCTAGTTACAGTCCAACTGAGGTGTTTACATGATGGAATAGCTCGACTTCCAATCACATTATCTGGGTTTGTTAGTCCAATGTCAAGAGATTAGATTTAGCGTGATTTTAATAGGACCAACATGTTAACATGCATCTTAAATGTCCAGCTTTAGTCGGACTAACACAATAATTTGACTTTTCTAACATGTTTTATCTTGTCCTCACTTGTCCAGATTGTGACTTCGGCATCCATCGACCTTCAGGACTATACATACTACTTTGTTGCTGCACCATGGTTGTCTGTCAAATTGCTGCGCCTGCTCCAGTGCTACCCTCCACCTGGTATGGTACAGTACAGTCATGTTTTCTGCAGGAGAAATTATGATCCACTGTAGAAACATACAGACCTGTAACCTGACAATTCGTTAATGTAACTTCATCAGTGTGGACTGGTTAAGGGAGAATACTGCTGTCTGTAGTGTGCAGCCAGCTCTTATGGACAGGATTGATAGTTACACATGTCATTATCCTTTTCCAGGCTGCACACATCAGAGCAACAGCAGTGCACATTCACGTATACAGAGTGGGGCAATGGGGGGCTTAGTGAATCAATCCGCTGCACACAACTCTACAATCAAATAAGATTTTACTAATTTACAATAGTCAAATTTGTGATAACGTTGCAGTGATTAGTCAATATTGCAAGGTCAAGCAGAATTCATGGGAATAATTAGCTGAATTTGAGTCAGTTATTTTAGATCACAATATCCTTGAGAGGATGATTTGCTTTCTGGATCTGCTCATCCTCATCCCTACCATGAATCGTCAGTTCTCTGTGTTACCAGCATCAGCTGTGTGAGCTGTACCATTGTGTGCTTCACTGAAAGGTGTTGACATGAAGCCATAGTTTCAGTTGGTGTGGATGGAAGTCTGTTAGACATAACACTGGAGCCACTCTTTAACTTAATTTCCCCTTTTTTAATAAGCTTCATGGTGGTAACTGAATTATTAACCATACATCCTTCTGAACTTTTTAAACTTGTGCTCCCCAACCTATAAAGTAGACCAGACATACTATTTCAGTGAATAACATATATTCACCCCAATCACAAACTATCCTTTTTACATTCCTGCTCATGTAGAGGTTGAATAAACAACATACCGTCTGTAAGTAACCTGCATCAGAGGTTTGCGTAGTACCTTTTAACTTTGGACAGAGTCACTGTATGTACCAATATCAGCTGTGTTTATGCTAAGCCCAACTTAACACATCTTGACTTCACCTTTGTATTTAACACACAAACATGAGGCTGATAATAATCTTACTCCCAGACAGAAGTTAAAAAAGCACATTTACCAAGAGTTAAGCAGCTGTATCTGTTGCCCAGTATTCAGTAATGGGTGCAAGCATTGTTCCTGAGATGCTTATTCCCAGAAATCCAGAATGCTTTAAATGGTTATTGTTGCCATTTTTAACCCTTGTAAACTTGAACAAACTGGCTTGATTTCTTTCAAGGACATGGGAAGATAATGTCAAATATGTGATTACTACAATTATGAATATAGTTTTTCCCTCGCTTTTTAAAAATGATTTTTTAAATCTATTATTTTTTGGCAGTTTATGAAACATTTATTATCATTTTGCTCCAATTGCCTTTTCCCCCATGCTTAGAGCACAGCTGCGTGGAGAGATTTTGACACTAGATGGCACCAGAGTACAAAAAGTAAAATTAAAAAAAAAATTTTTTTTTAAATCACAACATAGGAACTGAAGTCTCTAAAGTCTTGCCTTGTCATGTGGCATTACGTAGGGTGATTTGATTATTTATTGTTAATCTAACATGTGTACAATGACGTCCTTAGGAACATAATCTTTGTTTGCAGAGGATGCAGCGCTGCGAAGTCGTCTGACAGAGTGTTTGGAGACAATCCTCAACAAAGCCCAGGAGCCACCCAAGTCCAAGAAGGTCCAGCACTCCAACGCAAAGAATGCTGTTCTGTTTGAAGCCATCTCTCTCATCATCCACCACGACAGGTCAGTCATATTCACTGAAACAAACCTCCTGCTGGTCATTGAATCCCTGGAATATCACGGAATTGCTGAGGTGCGATCGAGACAAGAACAATCGGGACATTCTGATTCATTTTCAGGGGACTTTGACCTTTAGTTACATATGTATGCACTGCTATGTAGACTTTTAACAGATAGTGTTTAGTTCCAACATGTTGTACTGGATGTTATACTTTACCGAATTATAGCAGGCATGGGACTGTTAACGCTGCATTAAAATCACCAAGAACAAGCTTCCCCTTTAAACTCCACATCAAGGTCACAGGGCAAACCCATCTGCCAGCTCTTCACATTTCTGTGTTGTGTAGCATTTTTGGGTTTTTGGATGTTGACATGTGTGCCACCTTTTTGACAACAGCTCCTTGTTGTATCTTGTCTCTCAGTGAGCCCACTCTGTTGGTACGAGCCTGCAACCAGCTGGGCCAGTTTTTGCAGCACAGGGAAACCAACCTGCGTTATTTGGCTTTGGAGAGCATGTGCACACTGGCCAGCTCTGAGTTTTCTCACGAGGCAGTGAAGACGCATATAGATACTGTGATCAACGCTCTGAAGGTGAGGTTGTGTGTGCCTTTTGTTATTGTGACAGTCTGGTGGTTGCTGGTTTCATGTATCTATCTGACCAGTGGGGAGCTATGGAGTCCTAAAGTTGCCTCTGGAATTGTTAGGCACTTTTTCAGTGGTTATTATGATCATTTATTAATAGATGCCTCTTGAAACAAGTTATGTTGAGTGGAGCTTTTGGTCTAATGCACAAAGCCTTTTAGAGGCAGTTAGAGGCAGTCCAGAGGACTCTTAGTCCCTAAGAGGCAGGTTAATAATAAAATTGATAATAACTGATTAACTGACACAGGAGCTATTTAGCTATGATTGAAATATTCACTTTGTCGATTTTGATACAAGTCCAAAAAGGCCCCAGGAGAAAGCTCTGTGTTCCAAACCACCTGCTAATCTAGTGAGCATAGATTTATAGAATTCTGTCTCTGCCATTGCATTTGCCCAATCTTTAAATCTGGATCTTTACTTACTTTCCAGTGTCTATAAATAATCCTGGAGATTGTTATCATACTCACTGTAATCACAAAAAAGCACATCTTAAAATGTTATGATGTTTTAATAAGAAATTAGGAAGAGCATGCATTACTACACCAAAATTGAAAATCAAATTCAAATGAAATTAAATGAAATTCAGATAGCTACACCTTATAAAACCTGCCAGAGATTAGAGGTCATGTATTGTGTTTGTTTTCTATACAGACAGAGCGAGATGTGAGTGTTCGCCAGCGGGCCGTGGACCTGCTCTATGCCATGTGTGACCGCAGTAACGCCAAGCAGATCGTGGCAGAGATGCTCAGCTACCTGGAGAACGCCGACTACTCAATCAGAGAGGAGATAGTGGGTCATCAGTACAGGCCTGTGCAGCATTTACCTCCTCTGTGTGCGGCTCTCGTCCTCAGCCAGTTGCTTTTCTTCTTCAGGTGCTCAAGGTGGCTATCCTGGCTGAAAAATATGCCGTGGACTACACCTGGTACGTGGATACCATTCTCAACCTCATCCGCATCGCCGGTGACTACGTCAGTGAGGAGGTGTGGTATCGTGTCATCCAGATTGTCATAAACCGAGATGACGTCCAAGGCTACGCGGCCAAGACTGTCTTTGAGGTGGGCATAAAGACTTTTGTCACTATACATCAGACTAACTGCCAATGTGACCTCTCAGAATCTGCCTTTTCTGTGTTATCAGGGCTCATTTATTAGCTAACTTGTTCATGTGGTGAAAAGAGGGTACAATCTGGGCAGTCCACATGTTTTCAGTCATGGCAAGCCAATCCCCAGGCCTCACATGATGTGCATAAAACAGAAAAGTATTTTTCTAATCCCTCCACAGTTCGCCTAGACCAGTGGTTCCCAACTCGTCAAGTCAAGGGTCCAGATTTCTCCTCAGTTATTAGTTCAAGGTCTGCACATTATTAATGACCGCATATTTAGTTTTATTTCAAAAAGTGTAAACAACATAATGGCTTGGAACACAAAGAAATAAAACATATTGTGAGATTAAACAGAAACGGCACTTCAAAATGAAAGTTCTGTGCCAGATATTCACTGTACTTCAAAATAGTGTTTTGAAGCACAGTGCTCTGTTTGAAGTGTGTGTGTGTGTGTGTGTGTGTGTGTGTGTGTGTGTGTGTGTAAACAGAACAGAAACTAACTGTCAGAGCACCTGCAAAGGGTGAAATGCACTGCCAAGCGAAAGGCGTCCAGGTGCTCCTGTGGTATTTGCACATATTTATTTTTAATATGCATACATCTGCAAAATTAGCCCCTTTCTATGTGAATAAGCCTCATTAAAAACTAGTCAAATTCACAAAGATCAGCTTAAACAGCTACATGCAGTTACACTTTAATAATTGGCATATTCAGAGTGTTGGTGGTAAGTGCAGCACATTGACAGACAGATATTAAATCCCAAATACAGACTCTCTCTGTTACATTTAAAGTGTCTGAAGTATTGAGGAATGCCTCTGCACCTCGTCAGTCAGGTCCCGTAGCTCAGGGTCTGAAAATTTAAGTTTTCTTTTAATCTCTGACCTTGTTCTGCCAATTGTGTTCTTGGAGCAAAGGCACCATTTATACTTGGACACATTGATAATTGCAATCAGACAACAAAAAAGGTTTATAAACATGTTTATGCTGTTATGTCAGTGCATGCCCATTATATGCAACCAGTTTGCCTCAATTTGCGTCCGCCCCACTGGTTTCTTGTATCCATCCACAATCCCCCGCCCCCTTCTCTGGCAGAGAGTTTACCTTTATTATTTTTTGGATTTATGCCGATCTGTACAGAAAGTCACTGGAGCTGTGCTTGAGTGGCTGTGTTGATGTGAGCTTCGTTTAAATTTTTCAAATTGTCACTCCCTCTCTTCGCACTGCCAGCTTTGTCCGCATCACAGGTATTCCAGCACGCTCTATACAGGGAATCAGTCGCTTCCAATACACAATGAAAAAGAGCGGATTTCTGGTCGCAGGTAGTCACATATAGTGGGCATGATAGAGGCAGGTAGAGGTTGCATATAACATGAAATTCAAGGTGCTGTCAGAGGCTGCGAATTTGCACACCAGTATGCACTGAACACCTGAATGATATAGTCTTACATAGCACTGTTTATTCCTAACCCACTGCTGTCGTGCTATGTGAACACTTGTAGGCACTACAGGCTCCCGCCTGCCATGAGAACCTGGTGAAAGTCGGGGGTTACATCCTAGGAGAGTTTGGCAATCTTATTGCAGGAGACTCGCGCTCCAGGTAAACATTATCCACATAGTCCTGTCCGCTGTCTTTAAAGTCATGTCATTTCTACCAATTTTCTCACCAGCTCCAGACAGCATTCACCCATGCAGATGGTTTTGGTTTTATTTTTCCAGGTTTTAGACATCTGAAAATTTTTTTTTTTTTTTTTTTTTTTTTTTTTTGGTGTTGACACCAATGTCTCTGTCCTCTTCCTCTCAAACCTTACTGCCAACATTTTCAGCAGGCTTGTTTCTTCTGTAGAAAGTAGCTTTAATGAAGTTAACATTATCTGCATCACTAGATAGATCTTGTAAGAAAATACATCTTTTGGTAATTTGGGTGAACCAAAGCTTTAAATAAATGCTGCTTACACCAATATCTTAAAACTTAACACGGCGCTGTGTTTAGCATAGGGAACGAGCAGAAGAAGCTTAATGTACTGGGAAGATATTGACGTAATTCTGTGAAAGTGTATAACTGACCTGAAAGTGAAGAGGTCTCCACATTTTGTGTTGTCCTCTCTTTCAGCCCTCTGGTCCAGTTCAACCTGCTCCACTCCAAGTTCCACCTGTGCTCTGTGCCAACTCGGGCGCTGTTGCTGTCCGCCTACATCAAGTTCATTAACTTGTTTCCAGAAGTGAAGGGCACCATCCAAGACGTCCTGCGCTCAGACAGTCAGCTCCGCAATGCTGACGTGGAGCTCCAGCAGAGAGCTGTGGAGTACCTGAGGCTCAGCTGCATCGCCAGCACTGACATACTGGTTAGTGAATTATTCATGATGTGGACTAAATATTGATAACACCAAACAGTCTACCAGTCTCAGTCACACTCAAGCTCTCAAATCTTTGAATATCTGTTTGAAAGTATTGTTCACATCTTGAATGGATTTACTTGGTATTTATATTATTTGTTTATGTTCGTAGTAATTTGTTAGGAACAAAAAATCCAGAGCAAAACAGCAGAGGTGCTGCAGTATGTCACACAGCAAAGGCCACATATTTAGAGTCAGATAAGATACATCACACTCTGTTTAATAAACCCTTAGCAGATGACAATGATTGATTGGACAATTTCATATTACAACTGCTTCACAGTAATTAATCAGAGCAGCATTCCAGGCTGATTAATTCATTTTCAGTGAAGTTGAGAAATAAACACAAGTGGATCAGTAACACTGAAGTCAAAAGTGGGGTAAAAAGGTCAAACACAAAGCTTAAAGTTTAACAGTCACCAGCAGTGCTATATCCAAGAATGGAAGAAGGAATTTCTTCAAATTTGGCACAAATTTCCACTTGGACTTGAGGTGAACTGATTAGACTTAAGTGGTTAACTGTCAAAAGTCAAGGTCACGTAATCTTCCATCCATTCTGCTGAACATATCTCAAGGGCACCTTGAGAGAATTTCTTTTTTTTTCTACTTCTACAGTTACTTCCACAGTGATACATAGTTAAGTCGTTAATAAACAAACAGTCCCCACACCTCGTCCCCACAGGTCAACTCCATAAACAAAAAAAACCCCAAAAAAACTGGCAATAGCGACTAAAAACATTCATAGTTCAAAGTATTTCTTAAAATTTAGCACAAGCCTTCACTTTGATTCAAGAATTAACTGATTAGAATTTAAAAGTTCACTGTTAGCTCATAATATAACATGTTTTTGACCAAAATTCAGGAATTCGTACTCTAATTTTGACAAAATTTTGACACAAATGTCTAATAGGATATAATGGTGAAGAGGTGACATTTTACAATCAAAAAGTCAAAGGTCCGCTTCACTGTGACATCATCATGTTCTGCAAAAATACTTAGGTGTCACTGGTGAAACTTGTCTCAGGTGTTCACCTTAAAACTGTGCTGGTTGTATAGATCTGCTGTGCTGCCGGGGGGAAGGTGTGTGAAGCATCCACGTTCTCACAAACATGGATGTAAAGTGTAAAGGGTTGTCCACACTGAGAACGATATAACTATAAAAAGATGGTTTGAAAAATTGCTCCAACTTAAGTTGGTGGCAGAGTCCACAGTACATGTAAAACGACAAGAAAGTGGCAAACAATATCGTTTGGATCACTGCTGGAGCAATTTCAAGAGCAATAAAAATACCAACAGCCAATCAGAATCTGTCTTATTTAGATGTCACATCAAAAATCGATCCTAACATTTAATTTGGGCCACACAATGCCTTTTTTATGTGGAAAAAGATATATGAAGCTGTGGACTATATTACAGTGTGGTTTTCTTTATGTTTTTATTCCTGTGAATTTAGTCATTAATAATTGATTCATCTCCCTGACTGAAGCAGATTCTGGCCAGCAGATGGTGCTGTTCTTCAGGAGAAGAAGATGAAAGAAAAAAGTCTGGTGTTGATTAAAAAACATCACCTCAATATGATGATTTATAGGCTACATAAAGAATTTTGAATTTAGATCCAAATCCTCTGAATTTGAAGTGTTCAATCTGGGTGTCATCAGTATATTTCACAGAGTTTTCTACAGGATAAAGTTTCAGGAGTTCTTACAATTGCAGCTTATCTCCTTCTTTTAGGGTTTAGGAACAACCTTTAACATGGTATAATCACAGCTGTCAACAGCTGTATGACCTGTTATTGGGCTGCAGATGACACAAAAAAGTAATTTTTCTCTGAGACATGCAGTTAAATGGTCTCCTTCACTGTTGGGTCTCTGAAGTTGGTTTTGTCTTTACTGATGTCCTCGTTTACCATCGACAGAATGTCAGCAAACTGATGTCGACTCAAAGTATGAATGAAACTTGTCTTCAAAAGACGACTGCTCTCGCAATATAGTGTTTGATTCTCCCCGTTCCTGTAGTCTTTGAAGAATTTGGTGAACCCATATCCTTCTAGTTTTCTGTTTGTTTCTCTTCAGCCTCCTGGCAGTGTACAGCAGTAGCAGCTCATCAACATCCATTTTTGTGGGGTGTGTAGTGCTTGCTCTGCGCTGCTGTTTATAGAATGTTATCGCTCAGTGTGGATGCTCACATAAATGTTGTTATAGTTATAGTTAGAGTTATAGAGCTTGGTGTGGACTGCCCTTAACTGCAAAAGGCTGACGTTCCTTTGTTTAAATCATCTGTGTCTGGCTATGTGCTGCCTTTCTTGAAGTCATTTTTTACATTAAGAGAGACTAGTCAGCACCACAGTCTGTGTTCAGTAATGAATACATGTAGTAATTTACTGATCCCCAGTAGAAGAAAAGTAGAAACATCCCAGGAAGTGCAGGAACAACTCTGATGATCTTGTCATTTTCTGTTGCCACCCAAAGAATGTGCGACCTCTCCCTTTTACGTTCAGAATGACTATGTCACTGTTTGAGCCATTTTTCCTTGTTCATGAAAGTATATATCGTGACATATTCTTCCATCTCATACTGTACTGTACTTTAAAAAAAAAGTCTGAGTGAAATGTTTGAGTTGAGAAAAAACATTTTGTATTACAGTGGTGGTTGTTGTTGTGTCACAGCTTATCTGTCTGGATCTGTAAAATAACTGAAAGTTCCCGTTGCTTTTTGAACAGTGGTTCAGTAGCTGTCTGCGTTGCTTTAGGCCTAAAGCTTCATATTATTGTCTCTCTCTTTCTCTGTCCGTCAACAGGCCACAGTTTTAGAGGAGATGCCTCCATTCCCAGAGAGAGAGTCTTCAATCCTGGCGAAGCTGAAGAAGAAGAAGGGCCCAGGCAACCTGCCCGACATCGACGACGCCCGCTGGAATGTCAACGGCAACACAGAGCACAGCGAGAACAATGAGGCCGCAAACAAGGTAACTGCACAGGACTTTAGGTAGCAGTGAAATCCAGCCAGTGCAGCTTGAGTATTTGTTTTTTACCAAAGATTTTTCATCCCAACCACACCCAGGAAAAAACCTTCATTCTCAACAAGTTAAGAAATGTCACCAAATGTTCTCATACAGATAATCTTCTGCAATGTTCTATTTTACTGCAGCATTCATAAAATCAAAAATCACACAAATGGCATTATAACAGTCCTATTCTGCATGCCACAGTTTACTGCGCATTACTGCCTTGCCTTTATTTTCCTCTGGCCTTAAGCATTTTCTTGATCTTTACCTTTACTTGTCTTCTGTCCCTCCCCCTCTGCCCTTTCCCTCTTTCTGTCCCTTTTCTCTTCCTTCTCCATCAGTCTTCTCCTTCACTGATGGCAGACCTTCTTCCCACCAACAGACCTCGCCCTGCTTCCTCTAGTCCCACCATACACTCTGCTGGGACCATGGTATATTGATAGCTACAAACAACACATAGTGTAGTGATTTACAAAATTATTTATTTCCATTGGCGGGGTATTTACTTCTGTCTTCAATATGGTCAGTGCTTTCTCCACTTGCTCTACACTGTTTTTTTTTGTTTGTTTTTTTCATAAACTAGCACAGAAGAGTTTCGGGTTTTGATTCTGATTCTGTGTTCAAGACTTTAGGAATAACCCCTTGAAATGTACTATCTTGTTTGTAAGGGGGTCATTTAAGAAAATAATATAACAGTATAAAACACTAGGCGGATGTTCATTGCAGATTTGGGCAAAACTTAAGCAATATTTTCAAAATGTCGATAAAACAAAGTTGCGAGAGGACTGCTAGGTTAAATCTGTAGTTCCTAAGAAAAAAGAAAGAAAAAATTACAACAATTCATACAGAGGCCAAAAATGCATTAACAGTAGCAATGTAACCTGTATGGCATGAAGTGCATGGTGTAAATTGCATGGTGCAAAGTGCCTTATCTATGTGCAAGGCACAAAATTAAACACGTGTGTTGGTTGGGCGCATGTATCATGGATCACTGGATAAAAGGACAAGTAGCTATGTTGAATATATATTAGTGTATATATAGTATATATTTCCTTACACAAAATGTGAATTCATGCATTAGTTCAAAATTCAAGCTCAGATTATTTTTGGGATTGTATTTAGCCCTGTACTGTGGCCATATATTTAAAAAAATATAAAGCCATATAAAGTAAAATATATGGCCATATAAAGTAAAAAAAGCATTTGTGTATATATATAAAATAAATACTCTTCTGTTTAGATTTTGGTGTTTTTTTATGTAGATAGTGTGTGTTACAGTGGCTGTTTGCTAATGTTTCTTTCCCAGGCTCCCAGCCACCCCTTCACGGACCTGCTGAATCTAAACTCCCCCCCTGCAACAGGAGCCAGTCTGCTTGTGGATGTCTTGTCTGAAAGCTCCACCCCTGCATCCATAGAGGTGTCTGAGGAAAATTTCTCCAGGTGAGACCATACTGTGAGCTTGGTTGAGGATGTAAGCAGAAAGTGTGCTTACACATACTGTAGTATAATCCTACATTATTAAATATTTAAGAGCTGATTTAGTGTTGCACTTTCAGAAAACATGATGATACTCAGGGAAATTATCAAAAAAAAGTGGTTCAAATCCAAGCTGCAGAGGCCGAGGTATGCTGACATTATTCTCAAGTGTGGTTCACACCCTGAAAACTGGATCTTGCATTTCCCATGATGGAAATGAAGACTTTCTTTCATTCATCATTCAATTATCATTACATTAATAAATTAATTTATTATTCAATTAAATAATTATTATAAATCAATTTGTTATTCAGTTATCATCAGATTTAATTCATGATAATTATATATATTTTTCCTTTTTTCCTTTACACTTTTTATTGTGTTGTCTGTATTTCTTGATTTTGGATTAATGTTTACTGATTGGTTTCTTTTTCTGCTTACTGTGCTCTTTGTTGTCATTTATCTTTTGTTGTGTTTTTCTGTAAAATGTTAATTTAGGGGTTTTGTTTGTTTTTTCTTCATTTTTTGTTTGTTTTTGTTTTGTTTACAAAGCCTCTGGCTAATTGTGTGCTAATAAATTAAAACTAAACTAAAGCTGCTTTCACACCTCCGTACAGTAACCTCTGTGACAACCGCCTACCTTCGGGACTGTTCTGCCAAAAAGCAAAGTTTTCCTTAAAGCAGCTGTTGCTGCTACGGTCCACAGCTGTGATAACGGGCAGGTGATTCTGTGAACTCAGGCAGAAGTGCCAGCTAGTTTGTAGCTACATACTGTAGCAACAAAGGAAATCACTGAAATTACCAAATATTTCTAACATATCATGTCTGGGCAATTTATCAATCTGAAGTTATCTGAAATGTTATCTCAGGCCCAGTTTTACTTCTGCTTCTCCTCTACCGCCTTCTCCTCATTCAAATGATTGAAGGCAGCGAGTGACTGCGTGGCGGTGTATAAGCAACTGTTTTATATCTAACAAAGATGTAGGGTCCTTGTTGTAAATGTATTATTATTTTCTTGTGAATTCCAGGTTTGTTTGTAAGAACAACGGTGTGATCTATGAGAACCAGCTGTTGCAGATTGGACTGAAGTCTGAGTACAGACAGAACCTGGGTGAGCAGCTTTATGATTATAAGAATTTGTCTATTAGAGATGTTAGGATATTTTTGAAATATGCTTCTCAAAGGCCAGCATGAGAGATGCCAAGAATAAGATATGTAATGGGATCAGTAATTACATATCATTTTAAATTAGGGGTCGACAGATTATTAGCCTAGACGATTACTGGGGCCGATATTTGGCATTTTGCTGAATTTTTTTAAATTTAACCCATTGAAACCTTGATCTACATCAGTTTTCTAGTGCAGGATTCAGAAGTTCACAAGCATTCAAATCCTTGAAACATGAGAAAAACATGGAAAAAAATGTGGTGTGAATCTTGGCAAGAAATGACCCAAAACATTTAACAAGAAATAAGTAGAAGCTACAAGAAAAATGTGTGGAAAAAAGAGAAAGATGAATTTTATAAAAATGTAAAAAAAAATAAATAAAAAAAAAAAAAACTAGGGAAAATTGTAATGAGAACTGCATATATTATATATTTCGAATTTTGTTACAGAACTATATTTATATATTATTTTCCAACATTTTTTCCTTCCTTTTTATATTGATGTTTTTTTACTTTTCTTTTTTTTGCAAAAAGAGAACTAACATCGGTCGACCCCTATTTTAAATATAGCAGGTACTGGACAGGTATAATACTTGAAAAACAATGAAGCCAAAAACAGTTTACCCGCTGTCGTCCCACAGGTCGCATGTATGTGTTTTACGGCAATAAGACATCGACCCAGTTCCTCAGCTTCTCTGCATCAGTGACCTGTAACGACACACTCAAGACTCATATCCTTTCCGCTGCTTGGTAGCTGCTTCTTACAGACTTGACTGTCCCATTCCAGCCCGTAAAAAGCACCACAGATCACTTAACACACACAACTAAATCAACAAGAACTACTGCCTCCCAGCTGAGGATGTCTGCGAGACTGCCGAATCTGCATACCACTCAGACTGTCAAGAAAAAACATTCCATTTGTCGAATCCTTGACTATTGTCTCCACAGCTGAACGTCCACTCGAAGTCAGTGGACCCCACAGTAGAAGGTGGGGCTCAGCTGCAGCAGATCCTCAACATTGAGTGTGTGTCAGATTTCACCGATGCTCCAGTGCTCGACATCCAGTTCAGGTTGGTGTTGAGTGCATACTTTAGCTACTTTATCTTTAATGTCTATCATTTTGTGTGCATGCTTCATTCTGACTGTTTGTGTGTGAACAGGTACGGTGGAACTCTTCAGAACATCGCAGTGAAACTTCCTGTGATGCTCAACAAGTTTTTTCAGCCCACAGAGATGACATCCCAAGAATTCTTCCAGCGCTGGAAACAGCTTGGACTGTAAGGCTGACTGTACATAAACCACTGCCTCATGGTTCCTGTCAGCACACGTCTTTTTTTCTTTTTAAGTGTTTGAAAAGTCAATCAGTTTTATTGGATTATATTTTTTGTCTGTGTTATGGCCATAAGGTCTCCTAAAAACACAATATTGAGTTACTATTGTCACACAGTCGTCATAGTTTTTAATTTCATTGAAGTTTTCAGTGTGTTTTTAATCTTAGTTTCAGTTTTTCAGAAAGGCTTAGTTTATGTTTTTAAATACGCAAGTGAGGTTTTGTTTTACAGAAGTACAACGTTGTTTTTGTTGTGGTAGAGAGTCTTAGAAGTATGTAGTTTTCTATACATACATATTATATGATTGGAGAACTGTTTAGGATTGGCTGTAATGTTTAATCTTTGAGCTACTTAAGCATCCAGTGTAAAGCATTAGCACCATAGCGCCACCTCCTGGAATGTCAAGTCGTTTCAGTTATTGTGGTTCACTGTTGCAACAGTTGACTGAAATCTCCTTTTTTTCGGAATATAGGTGAAAAACTAAAAATGAAATGAATTAATCTTTTTTTATCAGGCAAAATTGTCTTGGTTTAAATAATTTAGCTTTTGATATTTATCATCCTCTTTTTTTTATTTTAGTTACAGTTTTAGTTAAAAATAATAAACCTGGTTCCAAGTTGGCAAATATCTGTATTATCTCTTAGTGAATCTTTTGTCTCGTCACACTTTTTATTTTTTGGAATTTTTTATAATATTTTTTTTTTTTAATTGATTTTCGAATTTCAGCAACAGAGAACATAGACAAAAACATACACAAAACGGAAAATTCCAACCCTTATTCAACAACAGACACTGCAATATATACAAATTAACGTAAAAGAAAGAGAGAAAAAAAAGATGATAGGAAATAGCACGTCCAAGTCAAACAGTCAGCCATTCCCTGAAGCCCGTCGCTGTCTCTGTAAGAAGGAATGCAAGGGCTGCCAAAGTTTCCAGAATTTGTCTGATTTATGAGATCATGAGTTGGTTTCTCCAAAGGGACAAAAATAATAATCAATATCTGTGATAGGCTCTTTATTAAGACTGTGCAACACACTGAGCCTTCCATATATGACTTCCCCAAAGACTCCCTGCAAGTTGCTGTTTGTACTCGGCCAAAGATCAAATGGAAAAGTAAAATTAACACCTGATGTGAGCGTACGGTGTGTTTTTGGAGTTCAACAGAGCCAATAGTGTGGCACATCCTCACTAGTGAAATAATCTAGCTGAAAAAACTGTTTCCATATGCAGACTTATAAAATGCCGTCAAATCCCTCATGGTGACTCACATGACAACATGAAGCATTGTGAAGTGCTTTGGTTTGTTTTTGGCATTTAGGTCATCTTGTGAGTTTTTACAGTTTTTCTAGTGGATAGCATTCTACAGTAACATGTCCTGTTCTTGTCCTCCCCTCTTTCTGTGTCTTCAGTCCTCAGCAAGAGGTTCAGACAATCTTCAAAGCCAAGCACCCGATGGACAGAGACGTTACCAATGCCAAGGTAAAAAAAAATCCAAGGTAAAAAAAAATCACTTCTTTGAAGGGAAACTGCGTAGTTGATTATTTGTGTAAAGAATGAGGACTCATTTATGCATCCATTAGTGTGAGATAGATAGAGATAACATTTTCATGAAGACATGAATGTCATCTTTTAATAGTTGGTAGGTGATAGTATTTGTCTGCTAAAATATAAAGTTTGATAAAAACAATGTAGACTCAAGGGTTAGGGTCCACAAAGTCTGTGTTCAGATTTTAGCTCTGCATGAAAAACCACAGCCCTCTTAACCCCTTTGAGCCCTGAGTAAATTGGTTTTGATTTCTTGCAAAAACATGGGGAGAAGGCAGTGAGCAACTTAATAAGACATGGCCCAAAAATAGGCATGAAATGAATCAAAGGTTACCAGAAAATTACCTGTAAAAAAGCTCCAAAAAGTTGTGTTAAAATCAAACAAGACCATGAAAAAAGTAGGGGGTTGTGGGTGTGTCGGTGTAACAGATTGTCTAAACAATAACAGAGGCCTGTGGAAAGTTTTCAGTGGTTTCTTCTCTTTATATATCTCTTACTTATTCAGTCTCTCTTTCAAACTCACTGCAGATGTATTTGGATCAGTGTTTTAGCTGCTTAGGAGGAGACGGACAGTAATTAGTGGCGGTGCATCATTGCATCTTGCTGGTTAAGGAGCTGAAATTACCGCGTTCATCCAGGTGTTGTGTTCCCATCAAAGCTGATTGGAATCCATGCCTACAGTAGAGTCATTTGACCCCGGTGTGAATGCCAATCATACACCACCAATACGCAACATAAGCAACCATTGTTAGATGGAGACTTTTAGCAACCAATTCAGCCCCTAATATGCTGTTTGAAGGCAGTGCTGTTTTCTGTCTGAATCCCCACAAGACAGTTAGTCTATGACTTCCTTAAACCTCATTTTTCCCACATTAATCTTGAGGTTAGTGTTCATATAACCATTGCTTTTCTTGTCATTTGTTTTGTAGATTTTAGGTTTTGGTGTAGCTCTGCTGGACGGGGTAGATCCCAATCCTGCAAACTTTGTTGGAGCTGGAGTCATTCACACCAAGAACTCTCAGGTGGGCTGCCTCCTCAGACTGGAGCCCAACACACAAGCACAGGTAAAGACCACACACACACACACACACACACACACACACACACACACACACACACACACACACACACACACACACACACACACACACACTCTCTCTCTCTCAAACAGAAGGTGGGTTTCCATTACAGATTTGTGCAAAACTTAAGTGAAATTGTTTTAAATGTAGATAAAAACACAATTTCGAGATGACTGTGTTTCCACTGAATGATGTACTGTGACTTCTCCTCCGGTGATAACATCCCAAGAAGCATGCTGATAGATGTTCAAAACATTAGCAGCTTTATTTCTATTGCAGCCACCACACTAGCCGTCATTATTTATAATCCAAGGCCACGTAGGTGAGTTACAGAGCCATAATGCAAAGGTGAGCCCCTTATACGTGGGAGTGGCCACATATGAGGGATTTCCGGGAGCTGATAGTCCAGAATTTCACAGAGGAACTGCTGATTCAAAACTTCTGATGATCCGCCCAACATTTGAAGTTATGTGATGCAATAACAGCTCTTGTAGCTCCTGCTGCATCATGAGGGAGTCAGTCCAGTTCTTACTGAGAAGCACATAGCCATAGCATCATGTGACCTAGAACTGCCCAAAAAGTGTTTTCGTTGCAGTTTTGTTTATTTTTCCAAATCACCTGAAATACCACCTCAAGTGAGAGTAAAAACTTATTTTGCGATAAATGGGAGTTTTTTCAAAATTAACATGTTTCCATTAGGGGTATTTTATATTGGCAATTTGAGGGTTAATGGAAACCCACCTACAGATTCATACTTATACAAATACATACTTACGAAAAGATCATACAGTAACTCTGTGTGTGTGTGTGTGTGTGTGTGTGTGTGTGTGTGTGTGTGTGTGTGTGTGTGTGTGTGTGTGTGTGTGTGTGTGTGTTCGTTCAGATGTACCGTCTCACCGTCCGGACCAGCAGGGACTCAGTGTCTAAGAGACTGTGCGATCTCCTCTCTGAACAGTTTTAGACTTCACACAGCACCAGCATTTCTACTCCTTCACTCTCCTAGTCTCACTTTAGATAGAAATGATGTTTTGTACAGTGTAAATTTTTTTTTTTTTATTTGACTTACTCCACATGTAAATGAAGTGAAATGTATTTTTCGCACAAAGCTTTACTAATATGACACTGCTTTAAACCTGCCTCGTGCACTCACACTGAGCACCTTAGCCGACATGTTGTGGAGGGTGCAGGCGGCTCTGAATGCTTCTCTGTGGTGTTCTGCAGCTCTAGAGCTCTGAACAGTTTTCAAATTGTGTGTTTTTGCTGCTCAAGTACTGCCTTTCTTACTCAAACATTTTGAAGAGTTGGTAAAGAAGCATTAATGAGACTGAGGTAGTTAAAAATCTCAGCAGGATTGTAAACTTACCAATGATCTCAACAATGAATCCAGTTGTTCTGCTAGTGTTTCTGTGAGATATGTTTTCTTGTAGTGTTTCAAAAAATTATGCACAAAAATGGGAAGTTTTTTTTGCTCAACTTCTCGCCCATATTGCACTTGTTGAGTAAAAAATTAGATCACATAAGTAGATGAGATAGATTTAGATTAGAATTTATTCACCATTTTTACACATCTGTCATCTCAGGAGGAAAAGAAAAGCTTTGCATTTTGGTATTTTTACCAAATAATAGACTTTGGATGCTACAAGTTTTGTTCTGTGGTGGGAAATTTTGAGCTATATTGTGTATAAAGTTTACACATAGAATTCAGGCACTTCAGTAAAATAGCAAAAAAAAATCTATATATAAAACACTAGGTAGCAAAAGGATCTCAGTTTTTGATAGTTACAAAATGTTTTGTCTGATATAGTTTCCACAGTTGTGCCTATGAGCTTGTTTCTCTGTCAACAACAGATGAGCCTTCAATTAGACAAAAGTAATGTTAAATAGGTCTAAAGCACTGCCACACTGTCACACTACTTTCACCTAAATGCTTTTATTCTCAGAGCACTGCCAAACTTCAAATATTTCTGTATTTTAGTAACATATGGTGTATTTTCTGTTTTATTAAGTGTATGTTTATTATAATCCTTATTGGATGCTTGACATAAAGACTGGCTCTGTCCAAAAGTGTGAAAAATCTTCCTACCATCACCTCTAAAGCAATGTTTTACCAACAAGCTTTGGTTTTACAGAGGGGCTATGTGCAACAGCATGATTCCAGGGAGTCGTCGTGGTTGACAAATAGAAATACTCATAATCCACCGAAAACAGCAACTTGTCATAAACGCTGCTGTTTTGCTGTTTTTGTATTATAGAGAAACTAAACCCCTCTACTTTTGGCTTTAGTGCCTCCTCCCTAGAATGTGGAAGAAAGTCACAAAAATGTGCAGGGCTGAGAGGGTGGCGAAGATTTGCCCAGTCACTCAATCATGCTGCCTCTCGATCCACGGCACCTCCCTGCCCCCTGAGCACATACAAAGTATTCAGTTCCCACCAAAACACCCGTCCAACCAATCATGAGCAGCCCTATTGAAAGAGAGCGCATGGATTGGCTGCCACAGCTATCAATCATGGAAAATCCCCTTTTCTGGAATTGAATAACTAATGTAAACTAAACTTGTCATAAAAACGATCACATGAACAAACATCAGGGTGATGAGAACTACCTTCAGTGACAGAAACTATTGCGGCGAAAAATGTTTTTGGCATGCACTTTCAGTTTTTAATTTGGCATATGTTCCGTTCAATAACATAGAAGGGTGAGCTTTATGACCGATACTGCAGTTAGACACTAGGGGGCGATCAAGGTTAAAAAGTTACACTTTGGGGGAGCTGTGACGTTGTCGATCTTTATATATAGTGTATGATATTTATACACAATATGTTGAACCTGAATCAATCTATGATGCTCTAAATACCCATATATATTGCTTTTCAACTGAAAAAGTTGTTTGGGGGTCGAGTTGCTCTTTAAACAAACAAGACAACACTTGTTGGTGGTTAGACTTTCTTCTCATTGGACTGAGCTAGGCTAGCTTAATGCTTAGCCTAATGCTAAGCTCACCATCTCCTGCTTAGCTTTATATTTAACAGACACGAGAGTGATATTGATCCTTATATCTAACTCTCAACAAGAAAGCCAATAAGAGCGTATGTACCAAAATGTTAAACTCCGCTTTAAAGAGCTTTTGTCCCAAAATATAATAATAATAGATTAAATTAGTACGAAGAATTTTAGGAGAAATGTAAAGAGAGTAAGAATACATTTGTAGATTGTGTTAAAGGGTTTGACGGATTCATGTAAAGGTACCTTAATCTGTAACAGGGAAGCATTACTGTGATGTTTAAACCATAAAAATAATGACCGTTTATGTCTCTTGAGATACAGGGTTTCACATCATATTAAGGCCAGTGGACTTGGTCCTTTTGGAAGGCTTAAGAGGATCTGTTTACTAACCATCCCAGTGTCACACTGTGCCTTCTGTTTTTCAGCAGCTTATATTCAAGAAAGCAAATGTCAAGGGGTGACATTTCATGTACTTTTAAACAATTGAACAAAGAAGAGCTGTGAATGACCACTTGACAATAAGCACTGATGTTGTTTTCTAGTCTGTTTGGATACAGTAGCATGGAAAGGTCAAATGACCACATATTAAATGTTGGAGGTGTTGCTCAGAGGAACAAACCAAATAAAATGTTGGACTTTTTTAGACAGGTTGCTCCATTTAAGTGCTAATGTTGCTCAAAAACATCCAGATGTGTAATGAAGCTAAACAAATTTGTTTTCTTTGTTGGGGTCTTTATGAGGTGATATGTCAAGTGGCTAAAAAAACCCAAAAAACAAAAATGTTAATGCGGACTGAACCGCAGCCCATAGCGCTGGTATTTCACTCTTTTAGAATTACAAACTGTACTATTATTCAAATAACTACTCACCGGATGCAAATGTCAAGTGCTGTCCAGGTAGAGTACAGGGTTATGCTAAATTTTAACCTGGGTTTGGGTCAGATTTGGGTCATTGGTACTACATCCAGTACACTCAGTGCTTACTTTCAGTGTACCATTTGAACTTCACAAACTGTCCCAATGCTGTTGTGTGTTTTGTGCTTTCTAACAAATGGTCAGTCTCTGCCAGACATTTGAAAAAGAAGAAAAGACTGGATATTGTATTGCTATTTAATTGTAATGTCATTTCAACATCCATTTTTCAAATAAATAATCGGCCTTTGTAAACAAGTTAAAACACAGTGCCTGATGTTTAATGAGAAGAAAAACATGATTAATAATGCACAGTATGTTCACATTATACTTGAATATTGACATCTCTCATAGAATCTCTACTTCTGGCTGGCTCGCCTCCAGCACTCAGTTTAGAGGGTAAAGACAGATGAGTGTTTTACTTTGGAAGATTCAAAGATAGCTGAACTCGTTTCCATTTCTGTCATGTGTCACCTGTGTTTCTGAGAAACTACAATACCACAAGGAAAGTGAAGTGATGACAGCCAACATTTTTGTCACAGCTTTATATTCCACAGTCAATTTTAATGTTTAAATCAGATCAACAAATTGAGATGCTTATACATTTTGACTTGATTGGGAAAGAATTTTGAGTTATGTGTTAATTAATTCTCACTTCTGTCTCTTAGTTTGGATTTGCAGTATATCAGTAGTATATCAGTTTTACACGACCAGTTTGCTTTGGCTCACAACTGCAGTCTTTGCACTGCTGGACCTACTGCGGTCATAGGTGATTCAAGACCAATACGATCCCTCATTGATTTCCGTTTATGTAATACAAAGCGTGGAAGGTAGAAATACACAAACTAATTAAAATACTTGATCAGTGCTTCAGGGTCAACATTTTCACCACAAAAACAAAAGAGTATCTTACACCTGCTATATAATGTACATTTTTTAATAAATATGCCTCCATGTTCAGGCAGTAATAAAAAATGTGGTGAGAACTAACTTGGAGCAAAATGGACACTTTTTTCCAATTAGAAGTGAAAAAGAAATCCATGAACACTTTTAATGCTCTGAAGGAGGCTATGCTTGACGCATGAAAAGCTCTAGTCATTTATTCTTTTGATGGCGTGGCACCTTTTCCACTTCTGAACTGATTTGGATTTTGGAGGGTGAGCACCCAACTGTAACAGACACTTGCTATCTTTTTTAAATTATTATTATTAATCAGTCGAAACTTCAGGTTTAAAGTTTTAAATAACTGTGTGATAATTTGAACCATTATCATTTTTAACTTTGTATTTTTATTTATTGATTTTTTTATTTAGTTTTTTTTTTTGCATGTATAAAAACAAACAAAAGACAAGGATAAAAAAAAAGGATTTAAAAAAGGTAATCCTAAAGCAACTCAATATAAAAATTTAAAAATTCTCTTAAAGAACAAACTGTTAAAAATTTCAAAGTGCTATACTGCCCTACCACTTCTCTATAATTCAGTTTACTCAAAATATAACAATATACAACTCACAATGATGTTATCATCTATATTTGCTGTTATTGCCATTTTCATTTATATTAATATTTGATAACTGAGTTCAATATGTTTTTGATTGATGCCTTGGTGTATTTGTTAGGTGACAAATAGATTTATTTTTCCTTTTATCTTTCATATTTTGAAGTCCTGACTCACCAGCTGACTGATGATAATGAGGGTGGTGTCATCAGTTAGTGAATCAGCTCAGGTAGTCAGCAGCACACAGGTCTTATACCTCCTTTGTTTGTTTCAAGTTTTTCATTCTTACTTGTTATTTTTGGATCATCATCACAAGTATCTTCGGACTGGATGGTGAAAATCAACCTGCTACAGTCAACATTTAAACACGGTAAATAACGCAACTCATCTGTTAGTTTCATGTGAAAGGCTAGTTGGAATCTGTTGGGTGTCAATATGTGGAAACAAGAAGCCATTATATTTACCGTATCATAATTTTAAACTGGTGTGTCATAACTGACAAACTCTCACATAACATTAACTCACCATGAGTATTTTTATAATGTGACATAATATTAATTTATCTGTTTTCATTTTCCTGGCAGTGATGGGCTTCCATATAATAGACAAGGCTAAAAAATCTAGTAGACTTTTCACATTATATTTTTGTCTTAAAACAATTGAATTTAACGTATTGTACCTTTTTGCAACAAGTCTTGTTTTTGCATGTGTGTATTTTACAAATTCCTGAGAATTTTAGATAAATAATCAGTCAAAAAACACAATAGCTTCAAATATATATATTTTATTTGTAATTCCTACACAGAGGTATACCAAAACACCCTGATACAGAGTGTGGGAATACAGACATGACACTCTCTCCAGAAATATTTTTTAAAAATTTAAAAAAAAAAAAAAAAGCAGAGAGGACAATTGCTGTTGATCAGTCAGTCATCCAAAACATTATTTGTGCTCATGTCTAGCCATGATTGTCCATTCATTATGGAGTGACACAGGTTTCTATAGTGACTTCACAGAGGTTTTTCTTGTTAGGCACTGGTGGATGAACGACTCAGATCTTTCACTCAAGTAAAAGTACACAAGCGTTGAAATTAAAATATCATTAAAAGATACATTATGCTGGATTTTCAAAGCAAAAAACAAAAGAATGTATGGCCATGTACAGAAGTAATCCCTCTCAATCATCACTTAAGAGCCACTCAGTGTGTGGTGGTGTGTTCATCTGCAGAGACTCTGCCCTCTGCCTGGACTGGATTATGTTTTTCTTATTCTCTGTGTTCTGTGTACTCCCACACAGAGGTCAGAGCTGTTAAAAAGTAAGCGAGCAGGTGCCAGACAGTAAGCAGCAGTCATCTGAGAGGCACAGTGCCGAAAAATACAAATATAGCCAAAAAGAGTGAATCTGGGGCTGGCTTTTACTTTCACTTTCACTGGTGAGCAAATTAACAAAGTAACAATCCTGCATAGTATGCCTTTTAAAAAATCGAAAGTAAAAGTACTAATAATGCAGAATGATTCTTATAATAATATGCATCATATCCCTGGATTATAATGTGTAGTTCATTAACCCTTTAAAACCTGGTTCGACATTAGTTTCCCTATGAGGTATTTAGACGCTTCATCTCCAATACTTGATACTCAAGGTCAATGTTAAGGTCAAGGTCAAATTATATTGACCTTGACAAATATTTCTTTAGCTCATTTAAAAACAACCTGACCTGAAAATGACCTGGAATTTAGTTTAAGGGTGAATTCTAAAAAAATGTCAAAAAGAAAGAAAAATATCCAGAAAAATAAATAATAAAACTGCAAAACTGCATTTCAAATTATGTTACAGGAAAAACAGATATTAATTATTTATGTGATTTTTTTTCCAAATAATTTTCTTGTTTGTTTTTTTAATTTTCTTTTTTTTCCAGATAATTTTCTTGTAACATTTTACTAATTTCCTGTTATTTTCTGGGCCCTGTGTTGGTAAGTTGCTCATTGCCCTCTCCACATGTTTTTCAAAGTAAATGAACTAATTTGTTAAAGTTTTAAAGAGTTAATGTATAAGCATCACTCATGTTTCAGCTGGTAAAGGTTGTTGGGCTAACTTAAATTCCTTCATATACTGCTGGGTACCATAATCTATAATAATAACCCAACATTTATTAGCTGAATTAAATAGAATGCTGCAGGAATGAATCCTAAAACCTGGAAATGAGTTAGCATTTCTGCACTTCCAGTCTCAAAGTGGTGTGTTTCTTAAAGATGCCGGCAATAACACTAGCTTAAGAGTGACTCACTTTTGGTTTCACAACATGAAATCAATCAGTAAATATCCCATTGAGAATTTTGAAGCTTTTATGACTTAAAAAAAGGCAGTTGGTAACAAGTGTCCAAATGAGACACCAGAACATCATCACGCCGAGCACGACTTTACAGCCTTGTCACGATGGTGATGACGAAGTCATGCATCTGTAGTGCAGTTTTTTCATAACCAAGCATTAGCTTTGTACTACTACTGATTACATGTATGCTTTATAGATCGTTAAAGTGGTGTTCAGGTATGAAGATTATTTTGCTGAATAAAACTCGTAATTATCATAAGCATTTATTTGCAACAGAGTTTATTTTATGCAAAAAATCAAACATCCAATGGGAAACCGGGTGACACTAACTTTGTGATTGGCCTATGTCATCCCTGCAGCACTCTATTGTGGGTTAATAATCTGATCCTGCCAAATAAACGCAGCCGAGTAAAAGGATCAGTGTTTGTCTCCTAATTGCAGTGGAGCAGAGCATAAAGCAGCATAAATAGAAAGAGCATCTCAAGTACAGTACTTGAGTAAATGTATTTAGTTACATTCCACCTCTGCTGTCAGGATAGCCACTCTGAAGATCATTTGGCACAGTCATTAAAGTGAACATCCATGATTCACAGTTTTTCCAGTTAAGTACAAAAATAAGTGGTAAGGCCTCTGGTTGTGCCTGGCGGGCCTGATCGTCCTAAAAAGTTCGTGTGTGGCCGGAACTCAGTCCTGATAACGAACCTCTGCTCTGAGCTCCTTTGTCACATAGTTGAGCAGCGCGGCAGTGACCTGCTGCTGGAGAGTGGCGTTGCCCATCACAAAGGCAATGAGCTGGGCCGCGTCCATCCAGTCCAGGTTGCCCAAAACGGCAACAACGTCATCGTAGAGCTTCTTTTGCTGGGTAGGTGGCAACTCCATGAGGATCTCAGGCAGAGCCCTGAACTGACCGCTGGTCAGCCAGGTGCCCAAGATACCGCCCACTGTTCCTCCTGGGAGACACAGAGGGGCCGTCACAGGTTCAGTGTAAATAAAGGCATGTACTACTCAGTGATACTCAACTAATGGCCTGAGGGCCAAACCTGCATGGCCCCTGATAGGGTGCCAGGTGTTCCCTCAACCATTTTGTAATTCACAATAAAAATAAAGTGATTCACATTATTTGTACTTTTAGTATACATAAGGTGCCAGAGTGAATAAAATAGCATCAAAATAGAGCTTGTTTATCAAAAAAAGTGCCAGTGGAGAATTCCCTGCACCCCCTGACAGAGGTCCAACTAAGCCCAGAATGTCCTGAATCCTAGAAACATCCTAAAATACAACAAATGTCCTAAAATCCTGTAAAAAATCCTAAAATTCTGCAAACATCCTAAAATCCTCAAAATGTCGAAAAATCCTTGAAATGTCATCAAATCCTTGAAAATTTCCTAAAATCCTTGAAAAGGTACGAAATAAAAAAAAAAATCAATGCTTTGGGATGGGCCAAGGCTATTCTTAAATTTAGCTGTGCTTCCACACAGCCAAAAATCAATAAATATTGCATGTTTAAATGTTGCAGAGAAATGTAGGTTGGATTTTAAGAGGTGACACTATGGCTGGTACTGTCAGTTATAACGTAATAAAAAAATGGTGAAAAATGGCCATCACAATTTTACAGAAGCAATGATGACATCTCTAAACAGATTTTTTTTTTTGTCCAACCTAAAGTCAAAAAACCCAAAGACTTTGAATTAACGATGATATAAAACCAAGAAAAAAGCAACAAATCCATGTTGATTAATTTTCTGCCTATCAATATCGTAGCAGTGAATAAGACTGAAGAGATGGCAGGTATAAATTTTATAGATCAGACAGTTACTTCCAAAATGCAGGTCAGAATCACAAATATTCAGTCTTACCCACAGCGATCCCCATAGGTCCAGCGATCAGCCCGCATACAAAGGCGGTTCCTCCTGCCATCGCTGCTCCTTTGGCAGAGTTTTTCACTGCCACCTTGATCTGATCGTGAGCCGATATTTCGCAGCACAGACGCATGACATCGTCCACTCGTGGAGCCATCCCTGCGTTTAGACACTGGCATGACAGCAAAGAGGACGGTCAAATCTACTGTACATTAGAAACTTAGAAACACCCATCTTTAAGCCAGATTTTGTCCTTGCCAAATTAGGATACAGCAATAAAAAGTCAAATCACATTTGTCTGATATAAAACTAGTTTTGTACAGCCTGACTTTTAACTTCATACAGATACTTAACTGCATCTAGTAGCAGGCAGCAATGGAAATAAAGTGAAAGCCTGATTGTGATGAATATAAAAACAAAATCAGATTGACCCATTAAAAACCTGGGCAAACTGGTTTGATTTCTTTCAAAAACACCGGAAGAAGGCAATGAGAAGCAGAAATCACCCAAAAAATTGTAGAAAAATAAATAAATAAATAAATAAAAATACAAATACGAGAAAATATCTAAACATTTGCAGAAAAAAAGAAAAAATGATGGGAAAGTATTAAAATAAAAACCAAAAACAACAAAATGACTTTAAAAAAGGTTCAAGCTTAAAAAAATGTTTTGTTTTTGAAAGAAAATCAAACTAATTTGCTCACAGTTCAAAGGTTTAAATAGCTGTGACAGGTGTCTGAACGCAGCACAAGAAAAGTGATGTCAATCCAGGTTTCAAAGGTTTAAACTGACATATCCGGAAATTCTAATTACTTATTATAATGAAATTTTGCCCCAGGACCACGTACAAATGGCACTTTCAAAATAACCTACAACAGACCTCTTTGAATCGAAGACTTTTTGGTGTTATTCTCATGTCTTAAAATACATTTTGACAAGTGGCCCTCTAAAAGACAGGGCCACATAATTATGTGGTAATGCAAGAACCACCTTAAGTTGTTTTTTTTTCTTTAATGGTGCAAATTCCAATATGAAATTCGCCATTAAATAAATGACCAAAAATGCATTGACATCCAGAGACCCTGCTGCTTTTAGGCTGTTGCCAGTCTATAATCCAGCCTAAATGGTTATCATTTTTGCAAACAAACAATCCTGTAAGTTAGAGGTCAAAGAAGTCAATTTTGCCAACAATGGCCAATGCATGCATGCTGCATGTTGATGTTTATGGAGTAGTCATCATACTGAAAGAGAAAGTAAAAAAATGTTTTCAATAATGTATCTGCTTTTAGATAAATGATGGGCAAACCCTTATCTGTCAGTTACACTTATACATCATGCACTTTGATCAATAGCATCTGCAGGGCGCTGTCATTTTTTACTGTCAAAGTCTACACAGAAAGTTCCACATATTGAAGTAGACAAATAAAAGTATGCTATTGTTTCACCTGGAAGACCCACCTGCTGTGAGAGAACTACAGAGAACAAACGAGAGATGCATCACTTAGCACACATCGCTCAGGATTCATTTGCTTTCACTTTTACTTAAAGGTAAATTCAATGTCACCTGAAAACAACATCCACAATTAGATAAATAAATAAAAACGTAAATAAATGAATTAATTCACTCTCACTGGCGTTCACTTCTAGTTGAGCTGAGGCACTTCAACTTTAAGTCCTGTGCTCTATCTCTTTTATTTTATTTTGTACTCTTCTTATCATATTTTAATAGTTTCTAGTTGTTTTGTCCTTTTCTTTTAGGATTATTCAGCACTTTGGTCAACAACGGTTGTTTTAAATGTGCTAGCTATATAAATAAAATTGACACTGACAAATAAATAAATCACTACAGACATAAATAAATTAATGAATAAATTATTACAGACATGAATAAATAAGTAAATACATAAATGTACTAGCATTTGCAAATGTCTTTCTCTAGTAAATGCATTTCACCAAAATCAAATATGTTTGGAGAAATCTTGATTTGTGTTAAAATGATGTAGGCTAATTCTTTTACACTTCGAGTGAGCCGAACGCCCACATGACTGTCGTCGATTCGTAAAAGTCAAACTGTGCGCATCGTTAATGCTTGCTAACATCCACCATTACTTATCTGTTTTAAAATACCGGCTTTCTGAGTGCACTTTGGTGTAGGGTCGCTGTTACTCAGCCGTGTAACGTCCCTGCTCTAAACTAAGCTGAACTGTTCACTAACTGAGCGGAATGACATGTTATATGCCTGTTTCTTACTTTTAAAAATATGTTTTAACTATTTAGACGGTAGATTAACAGCGACTCGATGACGATCCAACACACACTCACGTCTCGTTTCTATTTCAATACTGAACAGAATATGACTTTAGCGCCTAGAGACTCATTTCTTCGTCTCTATTTAAGCAGCAGAGACAAGAAATAGAAGACAATACCCACAAGACGTTCCTTTAAGACTTATTTAATAGTTAAAATTACCTTCAGTCCTGTCCTCGATGTTTCCGTTCGCGTGCAGTCGGCTTCTCTCAGACCGTACTCTTTACACTGTATGGCGGGATTGGTTGGCTGTTATCCCACTTCCTGCTTTCCAAAAATATGTCAGAGGTTTTAAACAAGACAATCGAGACAAGATGGTTATTTCCAACCAAGCCTATATTTATATCAAACTTTTGTAACGCCCAAAAAATCAAATAAACCAATGAAACATGCTATTATTTCTTTATGCGCAAAATGTTAATTTAAAATGAACATTTTTATGAGTTAGCCAATGAGTCATCGAAGGCAAAAACACTAAAAATAAAACCTTATTTAACTTTGTCAAAACTTTGAAGCTTATATATCTCTAAATAAAAAAATAGGTGAACCCACATCCCTCATGCTCGTCTTTCGGTCATGGAGACAATGTTTGTTTTGACTTTACTGCACAGGATGACTGGAAGAGGGAAAGGGGATACTCTACCAGCACGCGCATAATATAAACGACCGGTAATAGGTGTGGGAGGAGAATTATCTACAACTGTTTTGGTCTTTGAAAAAAAAATCAAACTCTTTAGAAATTAAGTTTTACACTGAGTTAGCTAGATTGACGTTACTTGTTGTAACGTTAAATGTATAAAATAACTTTTTTAATTTTCAGTTTTAACAGAAGAAGTTCTCTTGTGTTTTCTCCAGCTTTCCTCGCGCTGCTGCCTCGAGTGTTTATGGGGTTGTAAACATACTGTATAACATTAGCGCTGTCCATTTTTGACACTGTCCGCCCAATAAATAACTTGCGTACATTGCGTTATTTTTAAATTCGTTTACGGCTCCAATTCAAGTTACAGCTTAATAACACTGAGCCAGGTTCACACAAATTTGAAATATATGAAAACCAAAAATGTTTTCGTCAACATTAAAATAGAGGAAGTGTGATGCGGGGAGTGACGCACGCTCGCACCGCCTCGTTGGGCGTGGTTTTGGTGACGTGTGAGAACACGGGGAGGACTCTCGCCGATAAACAACTTTGAGATCAAAACATCTCTGAAGAACAGCAACATAACGGGATCGTTTCTGCTCGACGACCACACCCGAAGACAAAGATAACCTTTCTCTGATTTTGCAGGTACGTCTGAATATATTTGTTATTCAGCTATGATCGATACTAGCCTGATACGAGCCTTGGATTTCATCTGTCTTTTGTTCTCTAAGTACAATCCTCTTAATGGCTGTGTCCTATGTCTTAATGTATGTTATAGCAGGGCTACGTTCTTCTCTCCCCAAATCTGTGCTGTGATTATAATAAAGTAGCGCTGATCTGTGAGCAGGCAGTCAGCTGTTGTGCTCCGCGGCGGGATATCAGGTTGGAAAGGCCTGCAGGGATTATGTCTGTGTTTACAGGGAGGCTCTGCTGACATTAGATTCTGGACAGACACTGACAGCCAGGCAGGAAGGCATCCAGACACTGCGGGGGGGTGGGGGGCACGGCTCGATTTATGCATCTATGTTTGTCTTAGGCAGCAATACTTGTAATATTTGTGTACTAAATTATGGTTTAATATGGCTACATGTATTTTGGCATATACCTGATACTGTGAACAGATAAGAAAACAAAGGCTTGTTGTTTTGGTATGAAAAATTATTTATGATCAGCTGGCATAAGCATTTGATAAGTACCTGCATTTAACCTTTACACACTGAATAGGATAAATAGAATGAGGTCATTATTTGATGATCACTACTTTGACTACTTTAACCCTTTGAAACATGAACAAGTTGGCTTAATTTCTTTCAAAAATATGGGAAGAAGTTACAAGTAAAATTATCTGACATTTAGAAAAAAATTAAATGTTTTTTTTAAGTAATAACACAAAAAATAAAAATATATGAATAAAAGTTATTATTATTTTGACTGTTAATTATTATTATGGTTGTTTAGACATTTTCCCTTTTTTTCTTCTTCTTCTTATTGTCCAATTAATTTTATTTTTTTTAAAAACTAATTTTTAGTGTCATTTTCTTTCTTAAATTCTTGCTAAATTCCTCATTGCCTTTTAGCCATGCTTTCCAAAATAAATCAAGTTCCAAAGCTTTAAATACATGTGAATACTCTGAATGCAGCACAAAAACATGTTATTACAGACTTAAAAGGGAAAACTTATTGTAACAGCAAGATTTCTTAGTGTTAGACACTGAAATACAGCATTGTGATAGAAATAAGAGTAATTTTAAGAGTCTAAAATATGTTTGTAAAAGAATGGCACTGGAACCTGTGTCAGGGACTAACAAACAAACCTGCAGTGTTGATGTAGATTTCACAAAGCCTGAAAGTGGAATAAAGGTGACAGGGTCACCTGTTTGGGACAAAAGTTCAAATAGCTGCAGCCTGAGGACACGATTTAAAGTTCCTCACCCTCTGTAAGGACATCAAACAACCATCACAGATTATATAATATTGCTGCAATCAGTGTAATTTCAGCCTCTCTCAGCTGTTTGAACTGACCCCGTGACTCCACGTCACAGTGACGTAACCCGACAGGCTGTTCAGGTTTCTGGCGCAATGGAAGCTAGTTGTTATGTAGAGCAGAGGTGTCCATGGAGGACAGGTCCTGGGGATGTTCAGTGGGACAGCCTCAAGGGGGAGCCATTTGTTAGCAGACACAAGCAGGGAGGAGATTCAGATGGAAAAGGTTACTGAGATTAACCCTTTGAACATACATAAACAACATTACATTTAAAATTATTTTACGGTACAATAATTATTAGTAAGCACTTTTTTCATTTCATTTCCATGTTTGTTATTTGCATGTTTTGTTTTTTTTTTACTTTACCCCCCCCTTCTTTTAGCTTCTTTTTTTGCAATTTTTTGGGGTAATTTCTTAAGTTGCTCATTACTTTTTACCTATGTTTTTGAAAGACATTAAGTCAATTTGTTTAGGCCTCAAAGAGTTAAGTCACATTTGCATTTGAAATATAATTTAAGTTGTCATCTGGGGCTTTCTTTTCGTTTCACCGGCTTGCTGTTGTTCATTTACAGATTGAAGTCGAGTCGTAAAGATGATCGGAAAGATTCTCTCTCATCTGCTGGGGAGCGCTGAGGAGGACTTTGAGGCAGCAGGTGACACGTTTGAGGAGCTGCTGGAGTTTGAGGAGGGAGGATGGGTCATTGTTAATCTCCCAGGTGAGAAACAGCACCTGCCAGTTACACCAGATACGTTATTCACATCTTTATCATTAAAAATGGCTCAGTGAGGGTGCAGCTTATACCGGGTTGAAAACAGAACAGTTTGAAGTGAAATGTTGTGTGTACAGAGAACGGGCCTCTCTCAGCTCCTGAGGTGGATCCCCTGGAGAACCTGCTGATTGAGCACCCCAGCATGTCCGTCTACCAGATTAGACGCAGGGTGAGCGGCACAGAGGAGGAGGAGCTGAGCTCTGATGAAGATGAAGAGGAAACCTCCAGGTTAGTTTCTATCTGCACACACTCCAGCTCACAGACATTAGTCTCAGAGCTTGAACCCAAAATGAATAACCACTGACCAAAAGATGTCTATTAGTTGCCACAGCTCAGTACCATCCTTTTGTGAAACTCATGAGAGTTGCATGTTTAAACATTTAAAAATGGGACCCAAGACTATTTTAGAAGCTTAGAAGAACATACAGAGATCTATTAATCTGTGATGCCAAAACACAGAGGATATTTGCACTAGTAGATAAAGTAAATTACACAAAATGTTGTATACATGCAGTGACAGAAGAAGCATTTGCTCCCATATCTAAGCGAAAAATAGCAATACTACAATGTAAAAATTGCCAATTATGAGTAAAAGCTCTGCATCCAGAATCTCAACTAAAAACATTAAATGATTATTAATAAAATACACTTCTAACCCTTTGAAACCTGAAAAAAATTGCAATGAGCAACCCAAAAAATGAGCAAGAAATTAATAAAAAAGGTTACATGAAAATTACCTTAAAAAATAGGTTGGCGATAACAGCTTTCTGGAACATAAGTTTAAATGTACAATAATGATTAATATAATTTGATATTTTCCCTCACTTATTTTTCAAGTTTTTACAAATTTCTTGCATTTTGCAGGATATTTCCTGTCAAAAAATCTTTTTCAAATGAAATCAAACCAGTTTTTCACATTTCAGAAGTTTAAATGCATATAATGAGAAAGAGAGAGAGATTCTTTGTTTTTTGTTTTGTTACTTTTTTAACCTTCTATTCTTTTCAGGTAATTTTTCTATTCTGACAATATATATATATATATATATATATATATATATATATATATATATATATATATATATATATATATATATATATATAAATCATTTTTCTGTATTCCTGTTGTACCACAGAGAGGAGTTTCAGTTAAATGTCATTGTACAGCTGTTAAAAGACAAAAAAGGTATTCTCTTCTCTTCATTCTATTCTATTTCTTGTAACTTCTTCCTGTAGTTTTGAAAGAAAATAAGCCAATTTGCTCAGGTTTCAAAGGGTTAAGAGTGTCCTGACATTTAGCCTTTCAATATTAAATTGGTTTTCAATATAAGAGCCAGGGTGATTATTATGAGAGATAGTTTTTTTGTTTTTAAGCTAATGTTTCAGTGACACATACTTTCACACTTCCCCTGTGTCTGTCCAGGCCAGCGGCAGTGAGGCGGCACATATCGTGGCGTCTGGCCGCCTGGGGGATCCCTCTGCCCTGCAACGTCCAGCTGCTGGCTGTCCAGAGGGCCAGGGCCCAGGCGGAGCGCAAGAAGATGAGCCGCAGCGCCCTCCACAGGCAGAACCTCGCCAAGATGCGATTCTCCCCAGCAGAGAAACGCTATGGCCACTTCAAGCAGCCCTGCCAGCGCCTCTACAACTACTGAACGGGCGCCGTGGACCTGCCTGTGAGAGGGTGTGTTTCAAGTTGCCTCCACTGCAGCCCAGCTGTGCAGCACAGTGCCTTGACTCTGAACCACTCAGGTTTTTCACCATTGTTTCACCTCAGCACGGTTAATTCTGCACATCCTCCGAGGCAGAGCATGACATTCACCACTTCCTGTGCAGCAAAATGATCCAGCAAATGAACCACAGCACGTTTTTATTCAGATTTTAATTCAGGCCACCTGCAGTGCACCCCTCACATCTGAAACCACTGAGAACAACCAATCTCCTGACATCCTGAATGACGACGTCGCCCCCTCAGCTGGGGGCCTCAGATAGTGACACACAGTTACTGTCAAATAAAAGCCTTTGTACATTATCACGTGAGAACAGCTGAGTGTTTAGATTAGACATAGAGAGCAGGGGTAGGGCTTATAGGAAGTGTGTGAAAGTGTGTGAAAGTTATTCTGAAGGTGTTGTTACTGTGTTACACTGATCCAAATATGAAAACCTTTAGAATATGTTGCGCTCAATTAATAGACAATAACGCAGTTGGATTATAGCACATTTTGACTGGTTTTATCCAGTTAATAATGTGCATCGGAACCTTTAGACGTTCTTGTGACAAGTGTATTAAAGGTAATTTCATACGGCGGTGACCTGTACAGTATTCATGTCCTGTGAATACATATGTGAATTTCCTGCTTTTGGGATTAATTACAAAAACCACTGTTCATGTTTTGTATTGAGTTTACAATTCTGTACTTCTTTTGAGCGAGTGCTCACTTTTTCCATGTAACACAAATTGTTCATTTAAACGAGTGTAAATACAGTTAAATATGTTTTTTCTATTTGTGTGTGTATTTATAAAATGTACAAAAAAAAATAAAAATCTGGTTTTGTTAAGGTGGTGGCTATGTGTGTTTAATATCACAGTTCAGACAGTAACATGTTTAATGCACCGAGGTGATGACAGAAACTTTTCTCTCTCATTTTCGGAGGTCACGAATCTTTCCCATGAACCTCTTCACTCGCTCAGGGTCGACTGCGTTGGCCCAGTGGCCGCCCTCCTTAAAATGAGAACCGATGATCATTCCATTTGTGTCCAGGTAGAATTCAATGTTGTCACAGGTCACTCCAGAACCAATCAGCACTGGGATTCTCACAGACTGGGAAACTTCTGCAAAAGCAATGAAACCTTTAAAAATAGTGTATTTTTACAAAACTAAAATGTTCATAGTTACACAAATCCATGTGACAATTTCAAGTTTTTAAAAACAATATCTATTAAAAAATGTTCATTGGGAAAAAAAAGTATTTCCAGGCATACAAATACTTTATTTCCTACCCACGTCTCACCTGTACATGAACATGGACGCATTTTAAAGGAATACTTTATCCACAAAATGTTTAAAACTCTTTTCTAGGTACTCAAAGTGTCTTTTAGTACCTAGAAAAGTGCTATATTCGTCCCATATATTACTATTATTATTATGTATCACTCACTCACCCTGTGTTACATCGAATCTCTGGAGAAGACTTATTTTTTTCTCACATGTTACCACGGTGAGAGAAGAATCCAAAAACTGAGAAAATTCTTCACAGATGAAAGAAATCACGCTTAACAGCAGCTAAACTATATCATAAGATCTTTCCACAAACTCTCGCACAACTCATGCAGTAAAGTCCAAGTCTAATTCATCCAGTCGTATGCTCAGTACTTCCCACACAGGCAGCTTGGGAACTGAACAGAATTTAGAAAGTTAAAGGTAGTTCTGCTCAAACTCCACTGACAAAAACTGTGATTTTACCTTGTTGAACACAGGAGCTGCTTCGTTTGTTTGGATTATTGTGTGACTTGTGGATCCAAACTAATGCTTTTAAATACAAAAGTCACACAATACCACAAAGTAACTGATCAATGCAGCAATAGATCAGCAGCTTCTGTTCTGTTCTGTTAAGCAAGGTAAAATTACCAGGGCTGGACTCAAACATTCGGGTATTCGTTAATTGGGTAGGTATTCGGTTTTCAGTTTAGATATTTATTTCTTTTTTGAAGAGGACACTATATAGATATCAGTGTTTGTGATGCTGCTGCTGTACCTGTCACACACACAGTGACAGGAATGATCATTTTACCCAACGCTTATTAACGGATTTATTGACTGAGTCGAGCTGTTTCTGTGCCAGTGTGAGCAGCTGGAATGCAAATACGTGAATTTCAATATCTTACAATTTCAGGACCATTTCAGATGCACAACAAAATTCAACAGACTAATTTAGAACACTGGAAACAGATTATTGTATTACATAAATGTCAGAGTTATTTAACTTTATAAACTAGTACTACTATTACAGAGTGTCACAGCCGCTGACAAACAGTCAGAGCACCAAGCTCGCTCTCATGTAACACTGCAGCTCCGTGGTGCACCGTGTCTCTCTCGCACCTGAAACTTTGGTCCCATCTCCCTTATCCGTGAAGCACACGGTCTCTCCCTCACTCACGTGTCGGCACGGTCTCGGCCTCCTAATCCCCCCCTTTGGAGCCCAGAAAATGGTATACAGGACAGCTCTACAAATGAGTGTTTTTGTCAAATGGAGTCCAGCTTTGAAGAGAGCACAGATAAGTTTCTGAGATTTTACGACTAGATACAACTAGATAAATGAAACCTGGATTATAGATTTAGTTACAGTTAGTTATATTATTGATATAGTTTTACTGTTGTTTACAGTTGGACCCCTACGACTTCAATTCACGAAGAATTTAGTTGTTTTTGGATTCTTCGTTCACCATGGAGGCATGCTGAGCAAAACAAAGCTGTCTTCACAAATTCAATGTAACGCAGGGTGAGTCAGTGATATACAAATTGTCATTTTGGGCGTGAAGTATTCCTTTAATCTGTTCAAAGAAAATCAACACAACACAGAGTTACAAACACACGTGCTAAACTGCAGTTGAGATTTATGGTTATGTCAATGCAGCTTGCCCCAAATAAAATCTGGGCCTTTCCATGAATGCTAATGTTGATGCATGTGAGCTGCAGTGTGTGTCGTGATGGTGAGAGGAGAGTAAACCATGGCAGGCTGATACACCCGCTGAACTTTGGACAGAGCTGGCTAACCTCCACACCGGCATGTGAGCGTCACTATCATTCTGTCTGATCAGCGTCTGCATGTTTGTGTAAGCCAGAGAGAGCATGCACATGTGTGTGTGAGGGGAACAGATAGGGTACGGTGTGTGTCTTATGTGTGTTGGTGCACTCGCGTGTATGAACCGGAGGCTGAGTGCTTGTTTAGCTCCAAGTGTTTACAGTCTTGTGTGTCCTTTTGGAGACTCGGCTTAAAATAGCAGCCCAGGTGTTGCTACGAGAAGGGCATGATCCAGATTTCAGACTCACTGACTCTCAGCATATACATGGAGGGGGCCTTTCGCCGCTCCTGGCTGGCCGCACTGATTAACCCTTTGCAACCTGAGCAAACTGGCTTGATTTTTACAAAAAACATGAAAAGAAGGCAATAAGCAACTTAACAAGAGATTACCAGAAAATTAGCAAGAAATCGGTAAAAAGTTGCAATAAAATTACCCAAAGTTAGCGAAAAATAAAAATTCAAAAAAAAGAAAGAAAAGTAGCAGGACAAAAACAAGAAATTAATTTTTAAAAAGTTCTCAAATATATTTTAAAAATCAAAAATATGAATAATATAATTTTATATATAATTATAATAATTATAAAAAGTTTTCTTAGTATTTTTCAACAGGTCATTCTCATGTCAGGTTTTACCATATTTTTGTTCTGGTTTAGAAAGAAATCAAACCAGTTTGCTCATGTTTCAAAGGTTTAAATACTAAAAAATACTAAATACTAAATACTAATACTAAATACTAAATACTAAAAAAAAAAAAAATTAAAAAAAAAAAATTAAATACAATTTACAATTTCACCTTTTGACAGTACATTGGAATGTATCATGTGAAATGTTGTTATTTTTTAACTAAAATTATAGCTGTCAGATGTTTTTTGAACACGAGTCACAGAAAACCACCTCACTAAAATGTCATTCAGTGTAACAGCAGCTTATACCCAAAGAAATCGTGTGAGGCACGTTTATAGCTACATAAATTAGATAACATGTTAAACGACACATTATGAGAATCACAGGTCAACCCCCCAAAATTATTACTTTTGATTCTACTTCTTTATACTTTGCCAACATCATCACAAACACCAAATTTTATCCTATCCGTCAACAAAAACGTTTTATAAAGAATTTTAGTTAGAAAAATGAGGTTTCTTACTTATTGATTCACATAAGTTGAATAATGTGTCAAAATAAGAATATTTTTCATCTTTACATAAATATTTCTCTAACACAGAATAGCTGTTTTGCTACTCTGAATGTCGCTCTGACAAAATGGCATAAAAAGTACAGAATAACTTCAGCATTCCTTTGGAGTCATGTGTTTTTTGTCTGTCCTGTGAAAACGAGTCCAATAATCACTCTGTTGTAGCTCAGTTTTGGTCTCCATCAACTTCTGAGAAATAACCTTTGGCTCTGTAGCACCTAAATGTTCCACTGCGTTCACCTGCTGGCAGTGTGTGTCTGCTGTTGGGCAGGTGGTGTACAATAATCACTGCTTTCTGAAGGCAGCTGCTTGCTGAAAACTGATACAAATGTAATGAACACCAGGTCTGACATGAGCCTCACTCCAGGACACATGAACTGCTAAGATGAGTGTCTTTACAGGCTATCATTACAGCTGAGTGACTGCACCATCTGCTGGACGGATGGTGCAGTGACTTCAAATGACAGACTTGGGGACTCACTTGCTTTTCTCTCATTTTGTCACTGTTAACCCCTAGGGACTGTTTGGTGCATTTTATGTGCTTTTCATTCTTCATTTTTTGATCATTTGGGTTGTGTTCATGCATATGGCATAAATTGATTGTGTATTTTTTAATCTTGGAATTTCCAGCTCAGCTCCTACAATAAGTCTAAAATACACTGTGGAAACAATTTTTTTACATTCATAGTGTAAAGTGCAAAAAAATGCACCCCTGAAACCCATTCAAATTGACATTTGATCCCACAGTCATCAAAGCATAAAAACATGCATTGTATTATTTGTGGGTGTCATTCTGAGATTTTGCCTAAGAATTTGTCATTTTTACTATTTTCCACCTGATAATATCATTTTTTACCATATTTGGCATATGGAGAAAATGCATGCTATTTCCTCTAGGTGAACTGTCACAATCAATGTTGCTGCAAATCACTGACTTATTCCAGACTGGGATAATTTTAAAAAATCTACTCTGCATGAAGTACATTGAAAATAATTAATTACTTGTGTTTTTTCATGTGAAAACAGCAGCATCATGACAAAAACCTGGCATTTGAAAGGTTGAAATTCTGAAAATGTATATATATAATATTCTATATTTAAGATTAGGACTGTAAAAAATAACTAAATGAAAAGTAGAAAATCATATTTATGTATATTTTTTATAGTCTGATTTTAAAACGTGCATTCTGTGTGCAGAGCAGTATGAGTGTGACACTGCACAAAAAAATAACATTGATAAAAATCAGTGTTGCTGCCAATCTTTAACACATCCCAGGCGATTTGTGATAATCAAAATAATAAGAATCTACTATGCATGTAGTATTTTGAAAATATTTCCTTTTTTGTGTTTGTTTGTTTTTTTAAATCTAAAAACATAGTGTCATCATGACAGAAATCTGGCATTTAAAGGGTCAAAATTCTGAAAATTAATGAATATTTGATATTTATGATTAGGACTGATGTTGGTTAAAAAGTGAACTTGATGAAAGTAGAACATAATATTAATGTGTAATATTTTTTTAAAGCTTGATTTTGAAAAGCTCATTTTGAGCGCAGAGTGATACAAGTGTGTGTAATATTAAAGAGTTAATTGAATACTTGTAGATTTTTAACACCATAAGGATTCTTTAAAGACATCGGTGTGTTGATGAGTTTTTGTGGCAGCACCTCTGAGCTCCTGCGGGTCAGCCTGCACTCCGGTGGCCGTTCCTGTGATGATGAGTCCATCTGAGAGAAAGAACTCAGCTGCTCGAGCCGTCTCTTCGATGCTCACATCTGATGTCAGGGCATGGGAGCTAAAAAAAAAAAGAACAAAAACACAAATGCAGTATACATACACAAGCACACACAGACTGAGTAAAACTAATTGAGGATAAAACTGAGACTGATTCTGGACAGTGGGCTTCATACTTCAACCAAGAGCAACAGCAGGGTGTCAATTTTGATATTCCATCAGAACTTCCAAACCCACTGTGTATTCTATTTCAAAATAGTTGTTTGTGAGAGTTAGTTCTATGGGAGAACCTACTAATGAATTGGGCTTTTAGACAGAGGTTACTAAACCATCAGCACTGGCAGAATGCTGGTCTGAGCCTGTCTGACTGATAAAAAATATTCTTTTTTATTTTCAAAAAAGTGAAGTTCTATCATGAATCTTTTTCTTACTCACAGCAAAGTGAAGCAGTAACCAATGTAACAGCTCAAAAGTAATCATATGTATACTCAGAAAGGGAATATCCCATCAGGAACATGGATTTGACCTTCTCTGCTGCATTCTTTTACAAAAAAAGTCCTTACATTATAATGAGTGTTTTGTTATCCTGCACAAGCCTATATGATTTCAATCATGTGTGATTATGTGCAATAGTACATCTGATGTTGTTTTTGTTTAGACCGATGTGTTTTTAATGCAGTGGTGTAATGATTGTTTTTATTTTAAGTGTGGCGGCACTATCTGTGCAGCACTGAGTCCAAGACAAATTTCCCCTATGGGGACAATAAAGTATATCGTATCGTAATTTTTACAGCATTAATTTTTACAGCATTAATTTTATTTGCTTGGAATCCTTCATATTGCCATTGGCAATGAAAACATAAAATCATACATTTATAATGCATAAATAATAAGACACTGGCTGAAATGAAAACAAAATCAAACTGACGCAAGAAGGAAATTCAGCTGCACTTCAGAGGAAATATACTTTAAAAAGGGAATGTAAAGCCAAACTGACAAGTGCACACACTGAAGATCCAAAAAAAAGTGACTGAAAAATGAATGCCAGCTTCATTCTTATACTTAGAACCCCCAAAATTACTAATTCTATTCAACTCTGAATTACCCATATCCCATCAGATAACATAAATATTGTACAATCATTACAAACCATTTATCAAAGCGTAAAATTTCTTTTTATTGTTGTTGTTTTCTTTTCTTTTTTAGGTTTTTCGTTTATCATGCTTTAAAATTTATTTTTTCTTAGTTTATTCTCCTCTTTTTTTCTGTTAATAATAATGTAAAATTGTTTATCTGATTTTGGGTATGTGGGTGTATGTATACGTTTAGTTAATTACAGTATGGGTTTCAATTAATAAGGACGCTGTGAACCAAAATTGAATGACTTATGGAGAAAGGGTGGGATTAAATAAGTCTGTGTTTCTTCGTACTGCTTTTTCAAGTATTTAACCCAATTAATCATGTGTTTAACAATATGTTTAGCTTTATGTTTTTCATTGTCTGTAAATGTGACTACCTGCGTGGTTCTCCTTAGTGATCAAACTGTGCAGTTGGTGACTGATCTTACCTGTGCTTCTTTTTGATGTCAGTGAAGATCTGCACATGTTCAGCTCCAATCTGCTTGCGAAATCTCAGCAGGTCCGCGGCGCAGGCATTCAGGAGACCCTCATCAGCCACGTGAGAAAAGACAAAACCCTCAGCCCTGATGAAATCCAAACCTGTCACCAAACAACAACATTAGAATGATGGTAGTCTGACGCACAGCACCTGAAGTCTCTGTTCTAACAACTTTTGCTGCAGTTGATCAGAGCCTCGTTCACATCACAACAAAAACTTCTTAAAGACTGAACCTGAAGCCAGAGCTACAGCCAAGGCCTGCTGGTTAGCAGAGGACAGTATCTGCACCCCCAGCGGCAGGCATGGACAGATGCGTCTCACAGCGCTGCAGACTGTAGTCATGCAGGCAGACACCTCAGGGCCCGCGGAGAACGAGTACGGGATATCATGCATGTTCTCAATGATCAAACCGTCCTGAAAGAGAGGTTTACGTGCACTTGTTACTGGCTCGCCCTGGAAGACTTCAAATGTGTCAGTAACTCAAACAATGTGCAATAACTTACAATCCCTGCATCAAGGTAGATTTCTGCCTCCCTGCATGCTTCTTCAGTGATTTGGGAGATTTTCATACAGCCCATGGGGGTGCCTTAGATATACCAGAGAATTTGGTTAAAACAGTACTAGATATAAAAAGTTATAGCTTCCAAATTTGCAGTGATGCAATGTAATTATGTGCATTAATTCAAGTACTGTACTATGTACACATTTTTCTATAAAAAATTACAGGACAGCTGTAATAGAGTATTTTTACTTTGTAATATTGCTACTTTTACCTGAGCAAGGAGACTAAATACTTGATTTACCACAGCAAAATGTAGATTTGAACTTTGAAGGACACAGAAAGAAAGAATCACCCAACAAAAAAATCCTCAAAATTATGAAAAAAATACCCCTAAAAATACCCCCTAAATTATAAATGACATATATGTTTATCGAAAAAAGTTGGCAATTAATTTTTCAGTCATTTGGCTAATCATACCATATCATACTGTGTGTATGGCATCGAGCCTATCAAAGGAGAATTTCTGTCACCATTTGGGACAATAAAGTTTATATATCTATCCATCTATCTATGTAAAGCTATATTTTACAAACTATTATGTTTTTATGCAAAAAAGAAATCTTAATTTTTCAGTAACTTGTTACCAAAGCTGGCAGAGAAATGCTGTCAAGTAAAAAGTACAATATTTCCCTCTGAAATGTAGTGGAGTAAGTAAGTATTAAGTGGCATTAAAGGAACATACTCACGTAAAGTACAGCACTTGAGTATATGTACTTAAAAGTTATCATGGTTAAATTCCCCCTCTGCTGGTTGGTGCAGTCTTAACTTACCTGGTAAGGCTTTAACATGGATCATTCCAATAACCACTGATTTTAGACGCCCAAAAAGATCCAAAAACTTCATGTTCCCGTTTTTTTTGTGGAGCAACCAGGGAGCTGAGAAAAAAATCTTGTTTTTTGTCTGTCCAAGCACTGGGATCACGTGACTGGCCAATGGTCAATCTGGTTAAATCAAACTAATTTTGAAATAATAAACTGTCATAAAAATCGATACCAAACCGGAAGTGCATTAAAGAAGCTATTTGTCTACTATTATCCGAACACTTGGATTAAAAAGCGCATTTAGAAGTGCAACAAGTTTGTTCATGGAAAAAAGCTGCGTGGTTGCAATGTGCTGAAATGGGCGCCCCGGTAAGTTCGGTAAAGTTGGAAAGATATTCACAGATTCGGACTTCCGGCATCAATAACTCATTAGTGATACGTTGTCAAAACATAAACGAGGCCTCTTTCCCCTCGTTGTAAGGTAGACAATGTGCTACAAGCCCAGTTTTATCAAAAGTAGCTGTCTTTCAAGCTGCAGAAATAACATTGGTGTCCATGAGCAGCCGGCTGTGAGACGAGTGGATAGGGACCGTCTGCAAATTGCAAAACCGCTACAGCAGCGAAGAGAAACACTACACAGATATTCAATAACTTCAGTCTTATACACTGTAGTGTCACCAAAATCACTGCAGCCTTCAACTGGCTCCTGTTGATCATACTACAACACTTGTTTTATTATATATATATATATATATATATATATATATATATATATATATATATATATATATATATATATATATATATATATATATATATATATATATATATATAAAATAAATTAAATAAAATATAATAATATCAATAAATATAATAAATAAATTTTATATATATATATATATATATATATAATTTTAAGAAACTTTATAATAAAATACAATAACTTCACCTTTATGCACTGCAGAAGAATTAAACTCTGTCCAACCATCATCTGGTTCCTGCTGATCATACTACAACACTTGGTTTGATTTTTTTTTTCTTTTCATAATTTTATGGATTTTTTATTAGAAATAAACTTCTCTTTTATGCACTGTAGTGTCACCAAAATCATTGCAGCCATCAACTGGATGCTGCTGATCATACTACAACTCTTGGTTTGATATTTTTTTAAAAAATCATAATTTTATGGAATTTTTATTAATAATAAAATTTAATAACTCCACTTTTATGCACCGTAGTGTCACCAAATTTACTGCAGCCATCAACTGGATGCTGCTGATCATACTACAACTCTTGGTTTGATATTTTTTTTTAAATCATAATTTTGTGGAATTTTTATTAATAATAAAATTTAATAACTCCACTTTTATGCACTGTAGTGTCACCAAAATCATTGCAGCCATCAACTGGATGCTGCTGATCATACTACAACTCTTGGTTTGATATTAAAAACATTTTTTCATAATTTTATGGAATTTTTATTAATAACAAAATTTAATAACTCCACTTTTATGCACTGTAGTGTCACCAAATTTACTGCAGCCATCAACTGGATGCTGCTGATCATACTACAACTCTTGGTTTGATTTAGTTTTAAAAACTCATAATTTTATGGAATTTTATTAATAATAAAATTTAATAACTCCACTTTTATGTACTGCAGTGTCACCAAAATCACTACAGCCATCAACTGGATGCTGCTGATCATACTACAACACTTGGTTTGATTTTTTTTTTTTAAAAACTCATAATTGGACAGAGTTTAATTCTTCTACAGTATGTAAAAGTGAAGTTATATGAATTTATTATTAATAAAAAATCCTACAGTACATAAGAGTGGAGTTATTACATTTTATTACAAATTAAAATTCCATAAAATTATGATTTAAAAAAAAAAAATCAAACCAAGTGTTGTAGTATGATCAGCAGCATCCAGTTGATGGCTGCAATGATTTTGGTGACACTACAGTGCATAAAAGAGAAGTTATTAAATTTTATTATTAATAAAAATTCTTAAAATTATGATTTTTTTAAAAAAATATCAAACCAAGAGTTGTAGTATGATCAGCAGCATCCAGTTGATGGCTGCAGTAAATTTGGTGACACTACAGTGCATAAAAGAGAAGTTATGAAATTTTATTATTAATAAAAAATCCATAAAATTATGATTTTTAAAAAATATATCAAACCAAGAGTTGTAGTATGATCAGCAGCATCCAGTTGATGGCTGCAATGATTTTGGTGACACTACGGTGCATAAAAGAGAAGTTATTAAATTTTATTATTAATAAAAATTCTTAAAATTATGATTTTTTTAAAAAATATCAAACCAAGAGTTGTAGTATGATCAGCAGCATCCAGTTGATGGCTGCAGTAAATTTGGTGACACTACAGTGCATAAAAGAGAAGTTATTAAATGTTATTATTAATAAAAATTCCATAAAATTATGATTTTTTAAAAAAATATCAAACCAAGAGTTGTAGTATGATCAGCAGCATCCAGTTGATGGCTGCAGTAAATTTGGTGACACTACAGTGCATAAAAGTGGAGTTATTAAATGTTATTATTAATAAAAATTCCATAAAATTATGAAAAAATGTTTTTAGTATCAAACCAAGTGTTGTAGTATGATCAACAGCATCCAGTTGATGGCTGCAATGATTTTGGTGACACTACAGTGCATAAAAGAGAAGTTATTACATTTTATTTCTAATAAAAAATCCATAAAATTATGAAAAGAAAAAAAAAATCAAACCAAGTGTTGTAGTATGATCAGCAGGAACCAGATGATGGTTGGACAGAGTTTAATTCTTCTGCAGTGCATAAAGGTGAAGTTATTGCATTTTATTATAAAGTTTCTTAAAATTATATATATATATATATATATATATATATATATATATATATATATTTATTGATATTATTATATTTTATTTATTTAATTTATAATATATATATCTATATATATATATATATATAATAAAACAAGTGTTGTAGTATGATCAACAGGAGCCAGTTGAAGGCTGCAGTGATTTTGGTGACACTAGTGTATAAGACTGAAGTTATTGAATATCTGTGTAGTGTTTCTCTTCGCTGCTGTAGCGGTTTTGCAATTTGCAGACGGTCCCTATCCACTCGTCTCACAGCCGGCTGCTCATGGACACCAATGTTATTTCTGCAGCTTGAAAGACAGCTACTTTTGATAAAACTGGGCTTGTAGCACATTGTCTACCTTACAACGAGGGGAAAGAGGCCTCGTTTATGTTTTGACAACGTATCACTAATGAGTTATTGATGCCGGAAGTCCGAATCTGTGAATATCTTTCCAACTTTACCGAACTGCCCCGGTAGTCGTCAGAAGCATCCGCGTGCTAACATGTTGATTTTTTTGTTAAATAACAGACGCGCCTACGGTGACAGCGATTGACAACCACATGTAGAGTTCCCAGAACGAAACGGCACAATTACCAGACAATACTTTGGTCGTGTTCAGTTGTATTTTCTGTTTAATCCAAAGGACTTCGGCTTTGTTTACATCTGACAGACTAGCCACGCGGTGCCCGGGCACTTCCTCATCGGAAGCGCCGCCCCTGCAGCTGTCACCTCCGCGGGCACGCCTCCTGTTCCACCGGCTAACATCTAAATACATTTTTCTTTTTCTTTACTGCAGTATAGGTCGACTTGATCAAAAAAACACGTGTTCTGTAAACAATGCAAATGTAAAACTGTGGTGGATTTAGCAGATATTCGACTATAGACAGGCGGTGAAGCTGAGGGTTTAGCGCCAAGACAAATCCACTCCTCTCTGACGTTGATGCTTCAAGTCATCTGTTCCCTACAAGGCGCCAGCTCAGTGGAACTAGCCCGGCCTGGATACACACACACGGAGCAGTCTGAGTCTGAAAAACAGGCGGTGAAATTACACATTATTCGTATTTATTTTTTGGAGGTAGATACGAGTGAACTTCAAGGGCTGAATCTTGAGGTGAGTGGATGAAGCGAAACGTTAGCATTTCATCGAGTTATTAGTTAAGCTAGTTTCAGCTGCAGCTGTTGTAACTGTTATGTTAGCTAAGCTAACTAAACTTCAGTAACTTTAATAATGAATTAGAGGTTTGAATGAATGCTTATACTTTCCTGTCGCCTGTTTAGTTATGTGTTTGGTGTTGTTAATGTTACTGATAAATGATGAATTGAGAAAATAGGCGTCTCAGCTGTGCCTGTAGTTCGGCCATTATGTGGCAAGCCAGCTACCTATAGTTAGTACGGGGAAAATATCCAACTTCCCCTCAAAAATGCTCAAAATAACAACCTCAAGCAGGTAGTGTAGTGTCTGATGTTGGTTACGGACCAGTTTTATGAACATACGTGCATTTTGTGGTACTTTTTGGCGACTTTTAACATCACGTACCGTTTCCATTTCCCCGCGCCAGGCTGAGTTGGGCTTTGTCAGAAGGAGGGAGTTGAGAGTGGGGGTTGGGAGTGTGTGAGTGTGTTCTGTTTAAACCCCAAAAAACAACTTAATATGTTTCGCATTCACAGGTTTACTCCGAAAGTGACGCATACCCCTCTGAGTATAATGCGAGGAAAACGGTGAGTTTCATGCTTATTTAATTTATGGCTGTTTTTAAGCGCGTCAATCAAAGTGTGTGACGACAGAAAGAAAGTTGATTGAGCTTTAGCTATCCGGCTAGTTAGCTCGTTGCTACAGGACCTTATTTGGCCACATTAGCATGTTAAGCTAATGTTAAATGTTTTATGCTAACTCTTGAGACTTTATGCTTGTATGTTTCTCTTCTGTGTTGTTATAGGGAAGAAACAGAACCCAAGTCTGTTGCTCCCGAGGCGCCCCAAGAAACTACAGTACGACCGAGAAAGAGGAAGGCAGATGTTGCCATTGTAAGTAGTGTGAAAGGATTGCAGAGCTGTAACTGGCCCAAACCCCATTTTTAGCCGTGGTTAGGTTGCTAGGCCTAACTCAATAAACAGTATATAAAACTGGTGTCACATTAATTCATTATTGCTAGCAAGAAACCGTGTCTTATGCTTCATTGAAGTATTACTGATCGATACAGCTAATATTGTAGTGCACAATTGCATTTAATAATGCATTTTATAGGTGCTTACCAAGCAAAACAAAACCAGAAAATGATTCAGTTGCTGCCTTTCATAACCTCTCATGTGCTGTTGTGTTTGTGAACTGAATTTAATATTAATATCCTTTTCTTTCTTTCATCAGTATTTACAAGATCTGGATGAGGAGGTAGCAGAGATGACAAAGAAGAAGCAGCGGGAATGTGAGGTAGGCCATGTCATCTCTTCAGAAGCAAATTTATGCACACATGTCCAGTTCAAACTTGTAGCAGGTGCTGAACCAAAAATTAGTAAATAGTAAACGGGGGAAAAAAACAGCTTGCACAGGGCAGGGCTCCAGTTATGATTTTTTTTAATGCACCAAAGCAATGTTTTCGTGCAAGAGCTGATGAAGAGCTGTCTTAAAAATATGTGATAACTGGAGCCCTGCAGTGTGTGAGCCCTTTTTTTTCCTTTTTAAGGGTCATTTTTTCAAACATTCTAAACATGTTCCTCACCCTGGTCTTTGTAAAAATTGGTATACTGGCCGATCTCGTTAATTCTAACTTAAATCGCTTTTCTCATTCCGTTTTTTTGGATAAGGAGGGGTGTCTTTAGTCCTATTTCAAGCTTTAATGTCTGCACTTTGCTTATTGAGTTGACCCTACCACAACATGTGTTGATATTGCTTGTAACCATACCCTCGCATTTTCCTTGTGTCATCTCTCTGCTCTCTTATCTTTTCCTGAAAAGCCGGGCTGGAGTCCTGATGCTTGTTACACGAGTCCACAGAGATGGATCCCCACACCCGATCAGGAGGAAGACCCACCAGTTGCCTTGATAAACGCAGGTTTCCCCCACTACAACTTCAACAACGTTTTCGTAACCCCTGTGCGATGTGCTCCGCTTCCTGCACTGTGGTGAGTACTGTTGTTGCTTAGTTGATTATCTCGGAAACTCCATTTCATGCTGCCATCAACTTTATCTCCATATCTAAGCTAAATTTGTCACCCATCTGTATGTGTTAAGGCCTGGGCATGTGGTTGAGGCTTAACCTGTGTGTCTTCTCTCACAGCATTCCCTTTTTTGTGGTAATGGCTAATAGTTTTTCTCCTTAACCTTTAATCGCTACCCGTGTACCTAGGTCTAAAACATAGCCCTGTAGGAACTACATTAAGAACCTGTTCACTCTCTTGATCTTGTGATTAATGTATCTGTCAAAGGAATCATACCTCAAAAACAAGTGTACAGCTTTACACATGTTGGACAACAAGGAAGACAGTCAAGAGTTGAATCCTCAATCATTTTTTTTACCATTGTGTCCATCTCTCTTTTTGTTAATCAGCTGGGCCAGTAAGGATGTGGTATGGAACAACATGTTGGAGAAGGATAAGACCTACACCAGGGACGTCAATGTGATGGATAAACATCCTCATCTGCAGCCCAAGATGAGGGCAATTCTCCTGGACTGGCTCATGGAGGTCTGTGTTAGTTTAGAGCTAGACATACACTTTACCATTTGATCCTGTTTTAGAAATGTATTTGTTAAAATCCAACTCATCCTTTATGAGTAAATTGTCTTCCAATGTGAAGCCAAAGCTCACACAAAATAGTAATTTAATAAAATGGAAAGTGAAAACATCCATTTGGCCCATGTGGACTGTTCTGAATTATCAATGATTTGTCTGAAATCTCTGAGGCAGGTAGACGTTTGTTTGTTAGCAGAGGTCTGTAACATTACTCCAGTGTATGTTTCTTTCGTTCATCGTGGTCGTGCTAGGAGGAGGAGGAAACATCAAAGACGCATGTATGCTATTGCAACAGCTGGTCTACATATTTTGCGTCCACATCACATTTCGTGTCACCATGACCCTTTCAGACACCGTTTGCCACTCTGCGCAAGTACAGTTAGAAAAAATGCACTGATGTTAAGGGGATAAGGGGTTCGCCTTTCCATTGTCGCTCGCATAACACGCCTCAGCACCTTCGATTGTAAATAATGACGGCTAGTGTGGTGGCTTCAATAGAAATAAAGCTGCTAATGTTTTAAACATCCATCGCCATGCTTCTTGGAATGTTATCACCAGAGAAGAAGTCACAGAACATCATTCAGTGGAAACACGGTCATTTTGTAATTTTGTTTTATCGAAATTTTAAAATATTGCTTAAGTTTTGCACAAATCTGTAATGGAAACCTGCCTACTGTCCAGTGTAGGCTCAGTTTAAGAGACCACTTTAACACCCCTTTGCTAGGCCTACAAAGCATTCAATGACTATGTATCGATAATTTCAGCTCTATTTGTGTGGGAAAAGTGAAGGCTGCACTATGGGCTTGCACATCGTGATGAAATTGTTGCTAATGCAATCTGTTAACAGCAACTGTAGACACAGTTAAATGCAGTTTCATGGCTTTAAAACTAACTCTCGTACTGATGCTACAGGGAACTACAGTGAAGGACACTGGCAACATGGCTCTCTTAAACTCCTAATCATTAACTGGTTGTTGAGAAAAGGCAAATGTGTTTTGTGGGTGATTACCAGTCAGCATTTTGTGGCCCAAATGGTTAAGCAATACTCAACAGTATCTTGTGTGACGGTGGAAAAAAACACTGAGTTTAACCCATAACTGAAATTAAGGTAAATAATAAGCTGCAAAGACTTAAGGGGTCTCCTGTCTCTGAAAGAGATCAACTGTTCTGATTGGTCTAATCACATTCAATAAAGACCCTATCTGCTTTAGCCTTTTGATTTTGGTCCCTCTTCAACTCAAAGCATAAATGGCTTTGAATAATGGTGATAAGGGCGGCATTGAAGTAATGTGGGACCTCATTAGACAGATCTGAGGTCTGTTTCAAAAGAGAATAATCTCTGTGATGCACTCTGTGTGTACCGGTGCAGCAGAGAGAGGGGGACAAGTTACTGATGCAACAAACTGTTAAACGTTACATGTGTGTTCCAACATCTATAGCACTTCAGTTTGGGTTTTTTTAAATCCAGCTCTGCTTGAAAGTGGTACTGCACATATATGTGCTTATTTGTCATTTGCAAAAAAGCTCTGTGGAAGTCATGTAATGGAAAAATCCTTCATTTGCACTTTTTTAAAATAAATATTAAAGAGGAATGACAAGAATCAGAAAAGTTACAAATGTGTCTCTGTTCCAATTAATAAGTGCTTTGCTTTCTGCCTGTGTGTATTTTTTTAGGTGAGTGAGGTGTACAAACTGCACAGGGAGTCCTACCACCTCGCTCAGGACTACTTTGATCGCTTCATGGCCACCCAGAGGAACGTCTTCAAATCAACGCTGCAGCTCATCGGCATCACCTGTCTCTTCATTGCTGCCAAAGTAGAGGTAAGAAGGCTTGAACTATACTGAATGTAAAGTGGGCTGAATAAAATCCCCAGTTGTTAAAAAGCCTTCTGGGCCTGTTTTAGGTTCATCATCTTAAGCCCCTTTTCCTGTGCACAGAAAAGCTAACATCTGGCTTTATAATATAATGGGGAAAGCAACACTCAGCATTCACATCTGGGTGAAATGACTCTGCATTAGTTTTTATCGCGCCTCCGGCATTGATGGAAACAACACCAAGGTGAACAATTTCAACCCCGTAACAGGTGAGGTGCAATGATGCGCTGCCACTACATACCGTCTGTCTCTGCCTAAGCAGTGCTCAAACATCAGTCCAAATATGTCTGCACTGAGTTTGAAAGAGAGACTAAATAATTAAGAGATACAGAAAAAGAAGTAATCACAGGAAAGTTTTCACAGCCCTCTATCAATGCAGCTTTCTACTGTTAACTTTTTTCCAGCCCGACTGTAAGATCTAACGTGACAAACCAACAAAACCCTCATATACAGAAAAGCATGCTCATCTGCTACAGAACCGTGTACAAGCATTCTATAGCCAATGTTTAGCGGGTTTACCTGTGTTTTTTTAAAAAAAAGGAAAAAAGCTGCATACATGTACTAATTTTGGTGGAAAAGCAGTATCGGTTGCATTTCCCCCTTTGTCTGGAACATTTTGTAATATGTCAGTTGGTATTATTGATTGTATAAATGCTCATCTCATGTGTTTTTGTGCCCCCCAGGAGATGTACCCTCCCAAGGTCCACCAATTTGCCTATGTTACAGATGAAGCCTGCACTGAAGATGAGATTCTCAGTATGGAAATCATTATAATGAAGGTAAAGGATACTCACATATACCTCACTGATACATGACACTCTAGTATGAACTGGTCAGCATGTATACAAATATACATTTTTGGCCCTTGAAGGTATGGTTCACCCAAAAATGAAAATTCAGTCATAACCTACTCACCCATATGTATGTATGTATGTATGTATGTATGTATGTATGTATGTATGTATGTATGTATGTATGTATGTATGTATGTATGTGTAAAATGGAAAGTTAGGTGAAGTTTTATTGTCACAGAATTTCATGGGGAAATGGCATTGTAGTCATCTCCCAAACAATTGAAGCAAATGGCAACCAGGATTAAAATATTAAAAAAAAAAAATACAGAACAAAACCACAAAATGTCTCTATGCTGCTTGTCTGAAGTAATCCAAGTGTCCTGAAGCCCCAACGTGCCACGTTGTTTAGAAAAACATCACTGGTGTCATTTTTTTTAGCCTTGTTGTAGCCTGTAGCTCCCAATGTGGGAGCTGCACTTGTGCAAGACCAACGAGAGCTTGCGATGTCTGCACGCCAGTGTTTACATGCTGTTGTCAACTTTTATGCTTGTGTTGTGGTGTATTGCTCTGCAGTTATACCTCCAAAAACATTAGTTTGCGCTGGGGTTTTTATGCCACTGTGTTGAGTTTCTGTGACATACACTGAAGTTTGATTGATTCGACTAACAGACATAAAACTTCAAGGCTCCATAGTAATTTGCAAGGTTCACAGACAAAACACTCGTCCTTTGCTGGACACATTTTCCCCACATGCACACCATGCTAACATTACTAGCACAAGCTTATGACATTTTAAATAGCATAAATTAGCCTAGTGGCTTCCGTACTTTCCTTTTCTCATATGAAGCAAGAATAAATCACACACTGGCCTTAAAATACTCCTTTGTGGGGGCTTCATTGTCTTCACAATTTGTTTTTTTTATCTGTGAAATAAAAGTAGGTACGGTGCTGATTTAACACAGAAGTATAAAGCCAGCTTTAGTCACTTAAAACACTAATGATAGACAGCGTGTGTTTTCCACTTTTTCTTGTGTAATTTAAAAATGTATGTCTGTCCAATAGGTAGCTGTTTGGTTATCACACCACTGGAATCGTAGGAAAGTCTAAATTAGTTTAGATTTAAGTTGCACGTGGTCATGGTACCGTTGGTGATTGTTTTACTTCAACACTGCAGCTTGTCTGATCTTTCTCTCTTTTCTAACACAGGAGCTGAAGTGGAGTCTCAGCCCACAGACTCCCATCTCCTGGCTCAATGTTTACATGCAGGTGGCTTACCTGAAAGAGACGGACGAGCTGCTCATCCCCAGATACCCACAGACCACCTTCATACAGATAGCAGAGGTATGTTTTGTGTTTTTGCGGTTTTGCCTCACCAATGAATTGATGTATGTGTGAGGTACTTCAGTCGTACAGAACAGTGGCAAAACTAGGAGGCTTTAAGTAGTTTTGCACTGATCTGATCAAGTTGTTGTCAGGAGTGACATGAGTGTGTGTTTGTCTTGCATTTACTGTATACACTACAAGTTTGTCTCCAGGCACCCATGTCTTCACTTTTCAACAGGGAAAGCAAAGACATGGGTACCTGCTTTCTTTGAGAAATCTTTTATTTATTCATTTATTTTTCTCACCTTAGATGGGTCTCTTTTTTCCATGTCCAGCACGATATGACTCAATTTGAATAATGATAGGCAAGGCCATTTCTAACCCTGTTTGGCAGTAGGGCTGGGCAATATCGGCTGAAAATGATATTTTGATATTTTCAGGGCAATATTTCTATACAGGTTATATATATCGCGACATTTTTAAATCTCCTCAAAAGCACTTCATTAATGCTAGAACTGGGAGACAGAATCAAACATTACCTTTTTTTCTGTCTTTTTTTTTAACCAAAGTCCCTCTTTGTACCAATACTATAGGAATGACTGTTGTTAAAGTTAACACAAGTATATAGTTGATCAATAATCATTAGTAAAGTAGATATGACTAAAACAATAGTCTTTATTCAGAAATGTTAATCTTTTTAAAGAAATATGGAACACACAGTGGTAAGGAAAATACCACAGAGGATTCTGTCATGACTTATTAAAAGTATCTGAACAATGCCTGATGAGATGCTTTTCTGTTCTGTATTTTCAAAGTCTTTTCTGTTTTTTTGTTTTGACTTTTTTCTAGTTGTTGGACCTTTGTATGCTCGATGTGCATTGCCTTGAGTTTTCCAATGGCGTCCTTGCTGCCTCAGCCCTGTTTCACTTCTCCTCTCTGGAGCTTGTGGAAAACGTCTCAGGTAAAAAAAAGAATGAAAGAAAAAAAAGCTCCTCAGTTGGAAATTAACTCCCTTTGCACAACAGTTTTGATTCCATGCTGTCGTTGCCCTGAATTATAACTTTGTTCATCCCTCTTGTGGTGCAGCTCTGAAGAGGGTGGAGGTGGAGGAGTGTGTGAGGTGGATGGTGCCCTTCGCCATGGCACTGCGGGAAGTTGGTGGGTCGTCTTTGAAAATATTCCCAGGAATCCCTGCAGATGACATGCACAACATCCAGACACACGCCTCCTACATGACATGGCTGGTAAGTAAAAGGGTTGACTGACGTTTCTCAGTTCTGGTCATATCTGCTGCCTTTGACAACCATTGCAACTGTAACAAATCACTGCAAGTTTTCATTTTTCCTTCAAACTTAGGAATGAGCTTAAATGCTTGAGAGCATATAATATCCAAACACATCTGACTTTCTTCCAATCAGGTCAATACAACATTTGTAAAAAAAAAAACAAAAAAAAAACATAAACTAAGCTACTATTTATACATAGACTAGTGAAAAAGCCTCAAACACAGATATTCTCTTTCTGTGTTAAAAAATCCACATTATGTTAATATGTTCATCTTAACTAAAGTAAGTTTAACTGAAGGCAGAAACTGTCTGACTCACGTGCGTCTGCACTGTATACTGACTGAGAACTGGATACAGTGTTGGAGGCAGGACCACGTTCACTCCTATAAAGGTTGCTTAGTGACACATGATGCTAAAAGTTTGGCTTCAGGGTGTAAAATTACCCAGATCTTCTGCATCCATGTAAGCAAGCGCACTAGTGTTAGAGTTGTCATGCAACAAGCAGACACCCGAGAACTAGCGGCCATGAAAACCCCCTGCTGCGTAGCCTCGCATCACTGTGTCCCTGCCAAAACATTGCACAGGAACACACCAAACCAACGGAAAACATGAGGACGGTCATCTGTTATAGTCTTTTAAAAACGAAAAAACCGGAAGACCACCAGTTTGCCAACTGATACTAATCAGCCAGTTAGCACATCAATAACACAAGCCAATACTGAAAGAACAAAGCATATTTACTGTGCAACAGTGAACATCAACACAACCCATCAGGAAACGTTTCTGTCAAGAAACAAGTTACCTCATAACAAGTTTGTTTTGACCCCACTCCCTCTTAACTTTAGCACTTTGTTTACATTTTACACTTAAGTTTCTTCTTTTGAGCGCTGAGCTGAACGGCCAATCTGAGTGATTTCGTTCGCTGTCGGGCTCCATGGCCTCAGCCGGCAAATCAACTAGCTGGGGTCGACGGTTCTGGACACACCCAGGCAATGAGGGCCGCTGGCCCAACATGAGCCGACAGCGGACCGTCAGCTTGGTGTGTCACGGCCTTTAACTTCCCTCCATCTTACTATCGCTAAGATCTCCCTGCTCATTCTCCAGCTACATGTGTCAGTGTGTGGATTTTTGCTGGCTCTGGGACAGTTGGGTGAACTATACGTAGATCTCACCTCTGCATTTTGGTATGCCCGCCACCAGGGACACAGCAATGGTTCTTTCATGAAACGTTAAAATTTTGTCACATTCTGGCTTTTCCCTCACACAACGACGCAATTGCAACAATGCAAGTCTATGGGAAAAGCCTTTTCGTGCCTCTTGGCATTACATGACCCACCAAGAAGTTGACATCACACGTTTTGGCCATGTCTTCAGATTGGCTTCACAGGCCAGCTCTGTTCCTTTGGGCGCTTGTTCCGTACACAGGAGCTTTCAAATTTCCACACTATGCTAGGAGAGTTTGCAGCTTCGCCCTGACTGGCTTCCACTCGTGACGGTAGAAAATCATGCACTGATGAGCATTCCTTACACGTTAACTATGCTGCCATGAGGAAGCACCAAGGCTGTTTCTTTGTGCTTTTCTTCAGATCTGGGTTTGTGTTTCTCCTGTGTACAGGATAAGGCCTACTCCTACCAGGATGTGGAGCTGGAGCGTCACAGCACCTGTCCCGTACCTCCGGGCGTCCTCACTCCACCTCAGAGCAGTGAGAAAACTGAAGAGTTGGTCCGCTTGGATACGGCAGTGCTGAAAATCAGGCCCAGGATTCAGACTCCATCCCCACAACGGCAACTTCCAAAGTAGTGACGCAAACGCTGAAGCTGACAAGACAACAGCGAATCTTAATTCCATTTTTTTAAGCTGTAAGAGGGGAAAAAAGCATCTTTGATGTGTTGACTCTGAACAGCAATGCCACTGCAGTACCAGTACACACGCGTGGATTAATGGATGGATTTTGAGTGGGAAAGGTCGATGGAAATAGTTTTCACCTTTAAAGTTATACTGGTTATGTGGATCCAGGTGCTTTTTTTTTTTTTATGTCTCTGTTGTGTGTTCACACAGTGACTTTGATGAAATCGGGGAAATGCTGACACATGGCCTCTATTCACACAGGAACCTATTTAACCCTCCAGTTTGATGAAAACACAAAAAGAAACGGTGTTTGGATGTGACGGCTGGAGGATTTCTTTTTGTTTTGTTTTTTGGAATAGCATTGCACCCGAATGCTTGCATTAATTACCAACCACACCTACATTTTTGTGGTTGCCATTTTTATTTTCTATGCAGAGGCCAAATTGAATGGACATTTTATAGAGTCTCTACTTGATTTAACGTGTGTCTGAGTGTGTGTGATTGTGTTTGGGGGGGAATGCTGTTTTTAATCTATAAGTGGCCTCATTTGCCCAAAAACTATTCCTAGGGTCATTTTTGGCTCTCTGCTGCTATAAAAGTGGGCTTTGCATGATGGAATGGGAGGAGTGTGTGTCTGTGTGTGAGAGAGTGTGAGTGAAAAAGTGTGTTGCTCTTGTTTTTTGGTTCTACTTTCGCCATTTTATTGGATAGAACATGGCCATGTTTTGCTTAGGGACCAGTAGCTTGGCTACCTAAATGGACTCGTGAACCAGCCGGGCTTCAGAAGCTAAAATATTGATTGTATTTAACTTGTATTTTTTATCCCAACCTGCGGTTCGTTTACTCCACCACCAAAATGTAAGATTTCTATTTTGACTTTTGGAAATAAAATGCTGCTACATATTTCCTCTTTTAATGAACAATCTTTTGTTGTGTTGTGGATGTTCAGTGACAAGCCTTTTAGAAATTTTAGTACACAAAACATTCTTACAAATGTTTTTTTTCTTTTTTAATCTTAATATATTTATCAGGGTGTTCAATTATAATAGGTATTACATGTAAATAAAATAGCCTTGGCTGCAAATATGGTATGTCATAAAATTATAAAGGCAACCAAAAACCAAATGAAACAAACAACAAAAAACAGCTATTTGAAAAAAAGAAAGAAAGAAGCATTAAGAAAACAGATGTTACAGTGGTTACAAAGTACAGAAAAACTGCCATCTTTCCTTTTGTAATATATGCTAGTTTTTCCAAAGCAACACATGTTGATAAATCCCTAATATATTGCTTTATACGTATTTTTTTTTTCACATTTTTCCATCCTACAGCTATTCTCGTCTCTTAGCCTGTAAGAGACGAGTCTGTTGGCACACAGTCACTCTTCCTGGTGAATGAAGTCACAGATGCACTTTGGCTTTCTTCCACCAGATGTCAGTATGATGCTGTCAGTTTGAATGTCTTCTGTGCTCACTTAGAAAGAGAAACACAAATACACAAACACTAGACCCATAATACATTAATAAGATGAGATATCAGAAAAACAAAAAGGATCAAGTCTCAATTAGGGTGTCGACAGTTTTCTTAATATGTCTGAAATTTGATTTAGAATTATTAGTCATTAGTCTTAAATTTGTGTTTTGAATTTTGTAATTGCCACATTTTATCTACTTTCAGTTATCCATCTTCTAATTTCACATCAAAACAGCTCTTCTGGGTAAAATTCTACATTTCTGACGTTACAATTCTTAATTTTAAACGTGCATACACCTGCAGATAAAACCTAACTCACTCTACTAACTGTAGTTCTGCATAAAACATCCCTCTGCACAGGATAAAATATACACTACATACCTATATACTAAACTGCACTGAACTGATTGAATAGCAAAAAGATCATTTCTCCTAAGTTTGTTTTTTAAAAAAATCATCTTTATAGTCTGAAAAATCCTTAAATTTAAGTGTGTGCTACATGTAGACACCCTGTCATTTCAGTCCAAGTGACCTCTCTCTCTGGGTCTGTATAAAAAAAAAACTCAACTAAATTTGGCTCTAAAGTGCATTAAAATGATGATACTGATATAATTTTGCTTGTGTTCCTAAATTGGAAAGAGTGTCAAAGTGTTAAGAGTTGTTCTTTCTGAGAGTTCCAAAGGTCCGTTGCGAGGGAGCAACTGGAGCTGTAAAAAAATGTTTAAAAAATGTTAAAATGTTTAAAAGGCAGTATTATCAGCATAGTAAAAAAAAGAAGAGAGAGTTATTTTTTTTAAAGCTAGGGAAAAATTAAGTGGTCTTATGATTATTATATATTCATAATTATATATTTAAAATTATTTTACAGAATTATTAGATTCATTAAAAGAACATTAAACTTTTTTTCCTGTGATTTTTTTGCTTTAATTTCTCTCTTTTTTTGTATTTGTTTGTTTGGATTTTTGAGGTAAATTCAGGTAATTCTCACTTAAAATAAGGCCAACTTTTATATTTTTTAAGTCTAGCTATGTTCAGAAGAGGGGAGGATTGGAAAAGTTATCCACTGAAATGTCCAGAGAACCATATTTATAATTGTATTAATTTGTTATTATAAAAAATAATAAAACATATAAAGTAAATATATGGATTTTTTAGAGCAGTTTTGGGACATTTTCTTGTTTTTTTGGGTGGGGTGGGGTTGTTGTTTTTGTTGTTGTTTTCTTGTTTTCAGGGAATTCCTTTCAACCATTTATTTTACTAGTTTCTTGCTCATTTTTGTGCCATGTCCTGTGAAGTTGTCGTTGCCTTCTTCCCATGTGTTTCAAAAGAAATCAAACCACTTTGCCCTGGTTTAGAAGGGTTAGAGTAGACTTTTCACAATAGCCCCTGCTTTTCTGATCCATCTTTATGAAACACCCCTGTGATCTCTGGCTGCCGCGGCAGAACCAGCTCCACAGGTGAGCTCTGCAGACCGTGAGCAGACTCACAGGAAGTGGACCAGCAGCCACGCTGAGGTTCTTGTTAACCACCATCATGGATCTCCACTTTGTTTGTCTCCAGTGGTTAGTTTCTTCTGTGTGTGTTGACGCTGCCACTGGTGTTGTTTGCTCTCGCTGAGCAGAGTTAGAAAGAGGCCAGAGCTCCCCGAGGGCCTCTCCACCGTCCCGTGTAAACAAGTTGCTACAGTGTACATCAGCAGACACTTTGATGTCTCCAGCTGACTTAGTTTCTCTTCTCTTACTCTTAAATATTTCATCGACTAGGGCTAATTCACAACAGCCGAGTGGGATATCGATGATATCAAGGGCTGTGACTGCTGTTTTTCAAAAACTCAGAGGGATCAGTCGATCTGGTGCTGTGTGGTAAACACAAACACGACAGCGGCACACACTGTGTGAAAATCCTGTGTGATCTCCAGTTGATCACTTTGAGTTCGTGAAGGGCCGCTGATTGTTTAGGGGCCTCCAGGAACCCTGAAGTGCCCTCAGACTGTGAGAAACATGTCTGTGTAGACATGCTCAGGGACTCTTGACGTCCATGCCGTCTCGCGGTCCTGCTGCTGTAAATGTGCGTCTGCCTCCCTCTCGTGGCTGCTCTAATTAAGTGCAGGACCACTTGCTGAACCACACGTTCCCCCAGAGTCTGTCTCCTCACACACTGAAAGAACAGGAATTTGTGTGAAGAAATTATTGTTTTTTGAAACCTGGAGTGACATTACTTTTCTGCTGCTCTCAGATGCCTTTCACAAATATTTCAGCTCAAAAAAAGAAAAAAAAATCTACTCAAAACCAACCTTTTCAAAAAAGCCTACAATACCAGTCTCCCGCCGCCTCCCCGAATCTGAACTGTCATATCCTCCATATTTTGTGTTTGTATTCTGTTTTTTCTATTTGTATCTGTTCTAGTGTTTTATGTACCGTCTTTCAGTATTTTTTTAAGTTTGTTTTGAATTTGTATTTGTTTTCTTTTTGCATTTTATATTATTATTATTATTATTATTATTATTATTATTATTAATCTAAACCTTTGAACCCTGAGCAAATTGGTAAGAAATGTTCCACAAACTGTAAGAAATTAGTAGATTTGGAAAATTATTTTTAAAAATCTAGAAAAAAAATGTCAAGGGAAAAAAAAGACAAAAGCTAGGGAAAGACTGTATTTATTATTATCAGAATTGCATATTTAAAATTATGTTTGTATGTAATTATTAGTCACGCTTCCAAGTTAATTTTTTTGTTGTTTTTTTACTTTCTTTTTGTTTGTTTTTAATTAATTTTCACATATTTTTCTTGTACTTTCCACTAATTTTTTGCTAATTCTATAATATTTTTTTGTCTTCATTCATAATGATAATACTAATAATGACAATAGAACTACGACTACTACTACTAATAATAATAATGAAAAAAATATAATTATTGTCATTATTGTTATTATTATTGTCATTGTCGATATTGTTATTATTGTTATTGAATATATTGTTTTATTTCCAAGTCTGACTATTGAAATGACCCATCTCACATATTAATATTTATAGTATGCATATGTATGTTTATATATGTAAACCAAGCAGCATCTAAGGGAATCATATTCTGACCTCATACAAATATAAAAAGCCGACTTTTAATGTCCCAGGAGATCCCCAACATTTGAACATTCAGTTGCACAACTATGAAGATAATAATTAAAGCACACATAACAAAAGCAAAACAACAACAACATTAATGCATCAGTTCATGTCAGTTAAAACGCTGTATGGGATTCAGATCATAAAGAAAAAATCTATGATCCATATGAGGGTATTACCAATTGCAATTTATTTTTCTCTTCCTATCATACGGTATTAAATTCAAGTTCCAACCTCAATTATAATCAAATCTAAATCTGGAAAATTACTTTTTTAAAGCAAAGCTTGTTTCAAGTAATGACATGAAGGACAGAATAAAATGAATTTCATTTTCCACCTTGTTCAGTTTATATTTTACACAGATTCTTCCACCCTCAACCACACCTGTATATTTAGCATACACCACATACACCACATCTTGTCTGTAAACACAGTCTTGAAGTAGAATTTTATATTATTCTTCACATATCTTTCATATTTTTAATATCAAACACTGACATTTTTGTATTCTACAAATGAGTTTTACTCTGTTAGAAGTTGGGCAGAAAACGTACTTAAATTTTCCTCATAAAAATACAGATACAAACATGATTTCAGGTAAAATGAGACGTGTGAAACAGGACACCCTGATGAACTATTCAAAACTTGTAAATAGGAGCCCAGACATTAAATGACATAAAAAATTTACAAATACAAATTTCATCCTGCAACCTAATCTAATCTAATCTAATCTAATCTAATCTAATCTAATCTAATCTAATACTCAAAGCATTCAAAATCAATCTAAGATCCTAAAAGTGTAGCAACACTAATATAATACATGTCAACAAATGGCACATGGAGAATAGCAATATAATTTACTTGGCGTATGTATTTTATATAGAGCAGTCATTTTCAAAAAAAAAAAGTCCTCAGCTATACAGGGTTCTAGGAATTCATATTTTCATATTTTTTTAACTCATACTTTACTGATTTATCTTTCAGTGTTTTATTATCTGATTTTATCGTATTTTACTGTTTTATCTTGTAGTGTTTTATTATCATATTTTACACAATTATCTTTTATTGTTTTATTTTATTCTATTTGATTTTATTTTAACCTTACCTCCAGTGTTTCCTCAGTTCCTCAGTACCTGTTTTTTACTGAGTCCTTCTTTATGACACATTTTCTGGCCTTTGAGCATGGATTGGTGGGATGGTGGTGGTGTGAGGGGTGGGCTCATGTATTCTTTTTTATTTATCTGTTTGTATGTAAAGCACTTTGTGCTAGATTATTTTTGAATGAAAAGTGCTAAACAAATAAAGTCTGATTGACTGATTGTTAGGAATTAACATATTTTTGTAGCCGCTGTTGTCTTAAGCTCTTTTTAAAGACCGACAGAGATGTGGATATTTTTGTAGTGCTTTCAATTTCATTCCGTAACTGTGGACCTCCTCAGGTCACATTAAAACTTATGCATTTAAGCTTGTGTTTCTTACCCATTAAAAGTTGTATTATTTCTGTGAGAAGGAAAGGTCAGTCAGAAAAAACTCAGAGTCTGTCATTGAGCCTAAATACTACATTGTATATTACACAGGCATTATGAAAAGCTCTTAGAACATTCTTTTGTAAGAACTGTGTATTGCACCATATAACAAAACCGTCTGATGTTGGAAAAGTGAGATGATATAAAAAAATGTGCCGACATTCACAAACCAAAGTGGTGGGACGTAAAAAGTACTGAACTAACTCATGCTTTGATATACGTACTCGTCAGTTACTGCTGCAAGGAAAGACATGCAAACGCATACTGAGTGGTGCCAAACATTTTGCTTTACCAGTAATGTTTACCCAGGAGCCACTTTGGAATTGCATCAGGATATTGGTCTGCAGCAATTGATCAATCCATCTTTTTTTATGGCAATTTTCATACAAACAGACGATGACACATAATGCTTTATGACTGACTAAAGCACTAAAAAGAGTAATAAGAGTACACATACAAACCAAATCAAAAGATAAAAATAAGTAAATAAATAAATAGATATAATGATAATAGTAATAATAAAAGATAAATAAGTAAAATGCTCAAACTATAAATAAAGGGTAAATGACAAGTTAACAGCACAAATTAAGATAATAAATAAATAATAAAATAATATATATAGTAGTAAAAGTGTGAGACAAACTAAAATGTATAAATAATTAGTGAATATATAAATAGATAAAGTTCAATTAAAAGCCCAACTAAAAGTTAGGTCTTGAGTTGGCTATTTTTTATTTTATTTATTGGGATTTTTCCTGAATATCCATACTTTTTTCCCCTGAATAAACATGCACGTATAATCTTAAGTGGAAATAGCATGTTCACCTACACATATTTGTTAAAATAAAAAAAAAATCCCAACAAACAGACAAACAAGCAAAGAAAAACAAATAAGTAAAATAAGAAATAAATAAAGGAAGAAGAGACAAAGAAATAAATAAAGAAAATAAATTAAAAATAAGACAGTAGAAGAAATATATATATATATATATATATATATATATAGAGAGAGAGAGAGAGAGGAGATAGATAGATAGATAGATAGATATAGATATATATATAAAGTTTGAAAGGGGGATGTTCAGTTTGCTTTTAAAACAGTATTAACCCCCTCTGCTGCCCTCAGACCCAGAACTTCTTCAAAATCCCTGGCAAAGTGCTCCACTCTCATGTCATGCTTGATAAAAGGTTAAATAAAACCATCCTTATTACCATTTCCCCACAGATGAGACAGCAGGATCTAGTATTTGCCTGTCATTAATTTTGTTGTCCTTGCTTAAGCAAACAAATACCTTATTAAATCGTATTTAGGGATTTGTTATTTGCTGGAGACACAATTGTGTTCTTCAGTGGGTGTCACACTCCCAGACATGACGAAAGTATCTGTATCTTCCCCTACAATTTAGACTGAGGGGGACATATTTGGAGTAAATCTTAGAGCTGGATGCTACAATAGAGCATGTGTGGATTAGGCCTATTTAATAATGCGAGCACAAAGGCACTCTGTTCTTTTAAGTCTTTATGGGATTTCATAATGTGTATATGTGTGTGTGTCACACATGAGAGGCCGTTTCCTGTCGATACTACTCCACACATCCCCAGTTCCTTTTCCATTGTAATTCCTTTAATTAAAGTGATTTTATTCACAGGCACACAGCTGGCACCGGCTACTTTCCATTAGCCATCTGAGTGGACGCCTCGTTCAGTGGGAGGACCCGCACTGGGGCCGCTTCCTATGGAGCGCACAATACTATTTTCATCTCCCAGCTGAGTTTGTTGTGTGTTTTGAATTTATTAATCATTGATTTTAATGTGCTGCCTCTTGACAGTGGCAGCTACCCACGCATTAATTAATTCCCGCTTCCCAGCCTTACAAAATGGCATTTAAAAACAATGAGAGGTCGGCTGGTGTTTCCTCTGACCTATAAATGGAAGGCGTCAAAAAGCAAAATGTCAAAATTTGCTTTTATTTGTTCTTCTCTTGGCAGATTTTATTGCCTCCTTTTATTTGATAGAGCAAGATAGAAAATGAGGTTATTTTAGGTCTATTGAAATGATGTGTAAATACAGTTGTGTCACCTTTAATATTCCGCTCGTCTTTTTGGGGAGGTTGCGAAACGCAATAATGTCTCTTTTGTCGGGCATGTTTCCCTCAGTGCACCTGCTTTGCATACGGCATCTGCCAGGAGCACTCTCAAAGGAACTGTGGGTCTTAAGTTGAGGATAAAGGTGCATTGCCATCAACAATAGGTAGTCTGTGTTTATCCTTTGAGGTCTTAAACAACTATGTGTACAAAGATTTGCCTTCCGTGAATTGGTGGAAATAGAAAAAGGGAGATTAGATCTTAAATTAAGCATATGGTGGCGGAATTTGAATGGAGTTGGGATTTGAATGTATTTATGGAAGTATATTCTTTTTTCTTTTTTTTTATTTATTGAGCAGACCTGAATTGTTCATCCATTTAAATGAGTGACTGGTCTGTGTGTTTGAAGAGATAAAAGCTCGCTCCTAATCCTTATTGACACTCCGGGATGCGTAAAGACAGCTATTGCTAAGTCCCTGCAGTGCCCTGCCCCATGGAAAGGGCCTCATCCCTATTCACACTGGGTTGTTTAAAGCTAAAGATTTCCTGACAGATTGCTCTCAACAGATTGATTAGCACATGTTGTGAGACAGACAACTACCCAAACTGTTTTGCGCATCTGCACGTGTGTGTCTTTGGGTGCACGGTGGCACTGTGTGCATGCAGCCTCGGAGTAAAGGGTGGTGGGTAAGGGTGGGGGGAGTCGTGGAGTGCTTATCGCACGCTTCAAAAAGCATTCCTGCTATAATTAAAAAAGCAAACAACCACAGTCGTAACCTGATGGCATTTAGTGGGAGCCCCGTGGAGCTTCGGCACAAAACTGCAAACAGTGCTGACAGCTGCAAAAGATAATACAGCCTCTCCTCTCGGCTCACCTCTATCATACTCCAAACGCCTGTTATGTAGGAAGAGAAGAGGTAAATAGATACTGTATGCATGCACACACTCACGAAGAAAAGTGCTTATGCTTCACAAAGCAACGGTACAGTGGGGCTGATCTGTTTGGATTGCAGCACAAAAGACTGTCTGATGCAGCCAGATTTGTGAGGTCACGGAGCGTTTTTAGGAACAGCTGTAAAGTAATCGGCCATATTGGTTTGGAATTTGTGACTTAGTTCAGGAGCGTTCACACTGAGTACATTTACAAAATAGCCCCGTTTATGCCCTTATTCTGAAAAGATGATATTCCAACCACACTGTTTACATAGCTAATGAAAATGAATATTCCACTAACATCCCTTTTTTCATGCAGCTGTGCATATTCTCATATACCGCTGCACTGTAAAATGTGATGATATTACTTTTAAAAATCTCGGAAACTGATTGCCTTGAATAATGTCAGCATATATAGCTATTAGTCTTAATTTAAGTTTACTTTATGTCTAATTGTTAAGTTTACTCAAAGTTTTGTTGTATTTATTCAATTATGTGAAGTTGTTGCAATTAAATCATTCTTTCCAAGTTGTAGCAACTTCAATAAACTGAGTTTACTGTGTTATAGATCTGTATTCTGCTGGTTGCAAACTAGTCAGTCATATCTGTATTTTCTTAAACATGATAACAAAACAGAACTAACTGGTCTCCTAAATTCATCATCGGCAAAATCCTCTCTATCATGATCAAGTTAAGTCAGACTAACTGGGTTTACTAAAGTTGAAAACACGTAGATAGAACAAGGTAATTCTAAGTAACATTTTTAAGTTGCAACAACTTCACAAAATTAAGTAAATACAGCTAACAGCAGGCTTTTGAAGAAACTTAACAATTAGATATAAAGTTAACATGGCCAGACAGAACCTGTCGTGTGCGCATGACACACAGCAGGACAATATCAGGTTGAAACACTGCCGGTGACAATGTGATATAAGGAGTACGAAGGCTTCTCTAGAGGAGGTGCAGGAGTCCAGTATTTACTCTCCATCTGAATGTGATGTTTTCTTTCTACACCTTACTATGTGCCTCTTTCCCCTAATCCTAACCATCTGTGCTGGTATATGCATTTGTTGACGTCCCGCGTTGGTTGCCATGTGCTGTTGTTGCCTAAACCTAACCATGTGCAGCGCCATCCCACCATGTGCTTTTGTTGACATGAAGGTAGCGGCATCCCAGAACGTCAATAGCAAATGCAGAAGAACACCTGAAGCGTAATATGTAGATGTTAAAGTCCACTGACAAAGCGGCAACATGTGAGGAATTGGGATGAGAACATGTTGCATAACTCCTGCATATCCCACGTGTCTTTATCAGAAAATGCCAAATTCGGAAATAGCCTTATTCAGAATATTTAGAAGAATTTGTAGTTAATATGACCAGCATCATAGTTAGAATACTGTCATATTTAAGGGAATATTGGTGTGCATGTAGCCGTAGTTACCCTATCTCTGCCCTGCATGTGCTGAGTTGCTGTTCTTGGGTACAGATGTGAAGCCTCTGGCTCACAAAGTAAAAATAATCATTCCCCATGCAAATGCACTGTTTGACATGTTCAATTAGACCCTTGTGAGGGAAACGATCGGCGCTTTGAAGAGAGACAGTTCCCACTGTTAGTGCACCTATGAAGCCCCAAAGCTGCTTGGCCTTTCCCCCCCTCCCCTCCTCTCTCTCTCTGTCCTCCTGTTCCAGCCTCCCCTTCCTGTGCGTGGCCTCTGAAGGGAGAGAAAGAGAGAGATCCATCGATCAGTGGCGATCGTTCAGCGCCCGCCCCGCCTCCTGCCTCCTGCCTCGCATTGTTTTTATCTCATCTCTCAACCCTGTTGCCATGGCACTGAAGATGGCACTTCAACCCTTGTGCTTAATGATCTCTTGGATGATAGCCTACTTGTCAGGCATTCATGCCCTGTTCTGTTGAAATGCAAGACAGAGAGGAATGAGCCGCCGCCGCCGCCGCTGCTGCTGCTGCTACTGGAGGGGAGGGCTGCTTATTTGAACATTTTATTCTAAGCTTAACTGGTAGTGAACATGGCGTTATGGGTTATTTACCAAATGAGCTGTCTTAAACAGCTGTTTTGTTTCCTCTTCCTGGCCGGCTGAACCGTGTTCTCAGAGATGGACATTCAGAAAGACAGAGAAGCCAATTTGCATTCATTTAGTGTCTCCTTTTGTTTTGCAGCATTACTTTAAAAGCCATCCCTCTTTTCTGGCAGTTCAGTGCTGGGTGAGGGATTACCGCTCATATAAATAGCTGCCATTGATTTGACTAAGAGAATGCTTTGTGTCATTATGAAGGCAGAAAATCCTAATTTGGAAATTGGAACACAAAAAAAAAGAGCTGAGCGTTCAATTCATATCCATAATCCACCACATTGCATGAAATCAGGGGTGTTGCGTTACAATGCTTGATTTTCGTCATCGCTATGATGGAGACAAAGGTAGTGCCTGGAGCCATCATGGTGGTGCTACTCAGTGAGGGAATGTGTCATTTTATTATGTGCTATCTGGCAACCTCCCTCTGTGCTTTGCTGTGTGGAAGGCCCTGCACAGGCAGGGAGAGCTCAGGGGTTACGATCCTGGAGGACTTGGGGGTTCGAGACGCTTGCGATCGTTATGAATCTGTGACGAAAAAGTCAATAATTAACAGCAACTATGTTCAAATGCGAATGCAGTCGTGCCTAATCACATATAACTTGAGGGAGATGATGTGTGCAACAATGATTTAAATATGGATTCAGGCATCTCACTCAGTCAAACACATTAGTGACTGCTTATTGATTACAATTCCTGGAAAAGAAGAGATATGCCGGCTCGCCATCGCTGGAGATGGAGCTGTTCGATCACATCTGACCTATTATTCATGTGTGGCGGGCTGCCGGTGTTGCTTTTGTCTTAGCATGAGTCCCCTCTGTGTTTTAACAAATTCACCCTCATCAACATACTGAAACGATCACTTTCTTGATCATGAAAACATGTACATTACATACACTAATACTAAAGAATGAGCTAAAGAGAAGGCATTAAAGGTCCCATATCGTAAAAAGTCGTTATAAAGCAGGAAAGGTGCTACATAAATACTTTGAAAGTATCAAAATGCTCAATCCACAGAGCAATGCATACAGCTCGTATACAGAAAGCTTAGTCTTTAGACAAGCAGTCAGGACCAAATTTGTTTTCCCTTTTTATTTTTTAAGGATATAATTTTGGGGATTTTTGCCTTTATTTGACAGGACAGCTGTTCACGTGAAATGGGGAGAGAGGGGATGACATAAAGCAAAGGGAAGCAGGAACTGCAATTGAACCCACAGCCACTGCAGCATAAACATGGGCCTTTGTACAAGGGGCGCCCGCTCCTTGTGAGTTTAGACAGCATGCCAGCGTTGTAGAATCAAAAGAGGTTTGACTGGTGTGACGTTTAACACAACAGCGTCTGTTTCTAGTGTGACATATAACATATATGTTGACAGCGTTTTCTGAACAATAACAATAGCCTAGCATGTAAATAGGTGGGGTCCCATTACAGACTTGCACAAAACTTGAGTGTTATTTTCAAAATGTCAATAAAACGATGACTGTGTTTCCATTGAGTGATGTTATGCGACTTCTCCTCTGGCGATAACATGCCAGGAAGCATGGCGATGGATGTTAAAAACATCAGCAGCCACCGCACTAGCCGTCATCATTTCCAATCGAATGCGACGTATGCGTGTTACGTGACCGATAATGGAAAGGCAAGTTCCTTATATGTGGCAAGCCCCTACTTTGTGGGAGCAGCCACATATGGACCTTTATTTATTTTTTTTGTATATCCTCTGCTAATAAAGGGTTAAACACTATGATGGTCAACTTCTAGGAGTAAGTTTGGTGTGTCGTCACTTTGACAGTACGCAGAAAAGTCAAAAATAGCCCCTGTCTGAGCTTAGTTAAATGTGTTAGCTTGTGTTTTGTCTCCTGAACACAGACAGGCAGCATTATAAAGCGACTTAATCCTCTCCTCCCTGACAGAACAGAATACAATGAAAAACACACTCCTCTTTTTATCTGCTTTTATCTCCTTTTGTGCTGAAGAGCTTTAAAGAATCAACGTCTTTATCTCTCCCCCACTCCCCATAATGCAATAGGGCGAATGCTTCCTGTGTGTCATAAATAAGGTATTGAAAGGTCCAATTGAATTAAACTAAAAGATCTGGGAAGAAAATGGGAAGTACTCTCACTTTTTCCCTCTCATTTTTGACGGCGGGAATTGCTGTAAATTGACACTGAAATGGTCCGTCTCGCCTCAGCCGCCCTCCCTTTAAACCTCCCACCCCACCCCCCCTCGCTGGCTCCATGCGCCCCCTCAGCGCAGTCGGATAACGTGCATATTAACGGGCTCTGGGCAAAGTGTGTTGAAATGGGACAGAAATGCAGTAAATGAGATATCCATTGTCTAGCAGATAGCATTTCCCCTCATCAGAGCGGCTTGCTTGATTTCCTCCCCTACTGACGCCTGATGGGTTTATGACGTAGCCACTTCAAATTAACTGACCTTGGCCTTGCTGTCTGCACACACACTCACACACACACACACACACACACACACACACACACACACACGCACACACACACACAGAGACACTGTATCTGTACAATCTAGGTGTTTGTTTCATTGTATAGCTGTATGACAAGAAAGCAATGGATCATAAAATCTGTTCTGAGTGACAGGTGCTTAAAATTGCAATAATTCATATTTTCATTTTGTAAATGGATCATTGACCATGTGTAATGTAAAGAGGGTCGCTAATAGTGAGGAACCCATGGAGAATTCTCAATTAATTTTCGAATTCCAAGGGGCGTTATCATTGGGCGTAGATCAGAATACCTCTTGACACATTTGGACGGACCTACAACCAATCAGAGCAAAAAAACATGACTTATCACTGAGCGAAAGACAAATGTAACCAGACAGTGTGCAGCTGTGATGGTGCTAGCATCAATATGTCTGTGAGCGAGTGTTGTTGTTTTTGCCATCTGAATTTGAAACTTTCAGGAGAAAGTTCCACAGAATGACTTTATTTAAAGTTGGACAACGTGGCTCCACTTCCGCCCACTGCGAAAAAATGCAGCCAAAATATCCTGATTTCAGCAGCTGACGTCTTGCTTTTGTGATGTCACTCAGAGTCTCTGGGGTTGTAATCTCTGTGGTATTGAGTTTCCACCTAAACAAAGAAACAGGATCAGCCAATCAGGAGCAACCTGTTCTCATTCCGAACTTTTTAAATAGCACCACTTGTCAGTGCTTTCGGTATACAAGTGTGACACCAAAAGCCATCGGCCACATCAACATGCAACGTGCATGGACAGCCAGACAGCGGCAACTGTCCGGCTATCTCGACAAGATGGCTGGATGAAACTGGTCACATGCACCTAAAATGCTGAGGGACAGTGTCAGGTAATAACGTTGCCGGTAACCACATAATATAAGTAGCCTGAGTGCGCTTATACAGCAGATAGGTCCCACAAACAACCAACTTTTGCGTGGGAGTTCAGAGTTTACTTCCTGTGTGGATCTATGTGTGTGTGTGTGTGTGTTTTCTACACCTTACCATATGCCTCTTTTGCCTAAAACGAACCATCTGTGACCTTGTTACCAAATCCTAACCACCGTAACACTGTTGACTAAGGGACCATGCTGCTTCATCCCACCACGTGCATTTGCTGACATCACAGTAACGGCATCCTGGAGCGTGAACAGCTGACTCACAAAGATACCTAAAAAAATCATAGGTGGACGCAGAAGGCCCTGACAGAGCGGCACCATGTGACAAGTTCAAAATGCAAACGGAGTATGAAAATCCCCCCTATAATATGAACTGACTCATACAAAGCTACAGGCTGTCAAAGTGATATCCATCAGACCATTTTCATGCTAATTTTATAAGTGTCCTGGAGTCTGGCCTTTGCCAGAACTGTGGTTACACGTGTATCAGTTTAACACATGGTGAAAATTTGAAGAGTGGGAGAAACTTCTCAGCCGAGGAGAGGACAACAAAGTGCAGAGCGCTGGTGGTGAATTTCCCACTGACACCTGTGAAATGTAGGTTAGATGTTTCGTGGAACTTGCATCAGTGTTTAATGATTGTCATTTCTGCTCCGGCGCGGCATTATGGGGATTCTCTTCCTTCGAGTGGCAACTGTCGCAATATTTTGGTGCGTCTGAAAAAAAAGAGAGATGCCTTGAATACACATGCTATTAATAATTAACTCTGTGCTTTATTCCCCTTTGAAAGTTATTATGCAAAATTAATATTTCATACGGGTACAGGCTGTACATGACAACTGTGCTAAGACAAAGGATAGTAATGGCACAAAGTTTGACAAGTCTGTCTGGGCTCGCTCATTGGCCTTCATCTTATATTTAGCATTCAAGAGATGCCAAGAGATGAATCTCTATTTTTGTTCACTTTCCTATTCATGAGTTTCCCACCCTATGTGCAAAATATAAAGAAGTGTTCCATTTTGAATAAAGACGCACAGTGGTAGGCTTCCTCTTTGGAGATGGTGGCTGTCATTAGCCTATCAGGGTCTAGAGGCTGCTCTTGTGATCCACATCAGTCCTTAACACTTAGACCCTGAAACCACTTGGGGATCTCCAGAGACAAGGTGCATCAGGTCGATGGCAAGCACCCCACCGCTCCTCTGTTGCACTCAAGAGATGCTCTGCCAGCCCATTGTGTCTGGGCCTTCTGTGTCTATTGTGCTTTTGCAACGAATATCAGGCGACTATTAGCAAATCTGGTATGCAGCATTTCCTAATCTTTGTATCTGAATATAAGGCAACAATGTGTGAGGACAAATGATGATTCAATTTCTTCTGTTTGACTGCATTTGTTTCTTTGCAGGTCACAATCAACTTGTACTTGTAAGCAAATGGGTTTTGCATCAAAGATGGTTGCTCTCCAATAATCTTACCAGTCATGTTACCTGTATTGAAATAACCTGATCATAGTTCTGCCCCTAATTAGTTGACTATTGCTTTTAAGGTCTAAGTATGCTCAAAAGGAACTAGATTGTTCGATGAGTTGTCAGACCAAGTCTGCAAACAAAAGTGTAAAAGGTATACTTGAAAGGAAGTTGTGGGTTACTGTTTGCAAACACGATCACCAGCAAAAAGTGAAAGCGATAAACGAGATCTCAATGTGAACTCGTCAAATTGTGGCGCGCTGTTAGTGCTTTCAGTGTGCAAGTGTGACGCCAAAAGCCACTTTCTGCATCTAACCGAAAGGTGGCTGTGCAACCTAAAAAGAAATAATGCAGAAATGAGCAAGAAATTATTAAAAAGTAAAAGAAAATAACATGAAAATGCCCCCCCCCCCAAAAAAAAACAACAACACACAAACAAAAAAATGGAAATAAAAAAAAACAAAGACAAGGAAATGATTTGAAAAACTATATTCAAATTAAAATAATTATATAAAAATAATTGTAAAATTAAAATCATGATACTCATATATATATATCATATATTAGAGGCAGATTTATTTTTCTATAGCTTTTAAAAAAATAATTTTCTAAATCTATTCATTTATTTCATGGTGCTCATCCCTTTTTTGAGAGGAGTCAAACCAATCTGTTCAGGGTTCAAAAATGAAAGGTGATGTCTGTACAGGTTTCAAAGGGTTAATACCTGTTGTAAAGGGCAGAGCTGTCATAGAAAGGAGCAACAAATTGTTAACCCTTTAAATTCCAAATTGGATTGATTTCTTTCAAAAATGTGGGAAGAAGAAGAAATGACCCCAAAAAAAATGCAAAACATGTATTAAAACTCAAGGAAATTATCTGAAAATTCATAAAAATATAATTAAATAAAAAAAATTAATAAATAAATTTTAAAAAGTTACTAAGCAAACAAACATGAAAATGATGGCAAAAATTCTTATAATTTTCTAACATAATTTAAATATGTAATTATTATAATCATTTTTCATAGCTTGAGCTTTTGCATAGCTTTAAAAACATCTACTTATTTATGAAACAATTATTTCAAAGTTGTCTTTTTCTAATGTTTTCGAAAGTTATTGCACCAATTTGCTCAGTGTCCAAAGGTTTAAATAGTGGAAGGCATCTGAAAGCAGCACAACAAAAGTGCTCCAGGTTTCAAAGGGTTAAAATGGGAAAACAGGGCCTTCTTTCTGACATTCTTTCCTAAAAGTTAGTGGTAGCCAATACAAAAAAAGTGTAGGTGTGTGAGAAAGAGAAGTTCAAGTTGTCTTACTTCCTTAACACATTAAAGGAAAATTGTTATTTGGGGATATCATTAATCATAAAGCCAGCTTTTTTTCATTTTGCACTTGACTGAAGACTGCGAGATGATTATCATTGATTTTCAAAGAGTTACAGCTGTTACCTTTGCAGTATGCTTTAACACAAAATCAGTCGCAACAAGGCCTATCTCAAAGCACGGCACCTACATTCCACTGTACAGTGCTGTGTAAAAGCTACAGGCTGTGATTACAACACAAATCCCTTTTTTAATTTTCTATATCTCTTTGTCTCAACGTTTCTCCCCCTCTCACTCATTTAGTCCCTCTCTCTCCTCCCTCCTCCTCTCTTGTCTGACTCTCTTGTCCCATGATATGCCACAGAGAGACACAATTATCCACTTCATTTGAGTCGTGGTGCTAATGGTTGAGACTGGCCTCTTGGGGAGTTTGGGGAGGGGGGTGGGGGGGTGATAGGTAGCAGTAATTGTAAATGGTGTAATGAGTGTGGAATGGCCACAATCTAGCGCTCCGCCATTACAGGTGACCCACTCCTGCCCCCCTCCTTCCCCTCCAGCATCACACCGACAACAAGTGAGCGCCCCCACCACCCCCGCCCCCAACCCCTCTCCTTCAGGGTTCAGCAGAGACAGAGGAAATATTAGCCTCACAGACCATTACTCCCAAGTGGTTTGGCTGTTGCTCCTTCTTGCCTCGTTCTGTGGGTGGCCCTCTTGCCTTCTGTTTCACTTTTCCCCGAATCTGACTTTTTTTTTGTCCAAACTTTTTTCTTTTTCCTGACAGATGAGATTAACCCCTGTAGCTCCGGACTGGTTATGACATGGCACACATCTGTTTAGCTTGTGAAGGCGCAGATCAGTTTCTGACCTTTAACTAACCCTTTGACACCTTGAGCGACATCGCTTTTCTTGCACTGATCTCAGGTGCCTTTCACAAGTATTTAACCCTTTGAACGCTGAGCAAATTGGTATGGTTTCTTTCAAAAACTTGGGGGCAAAAGGCAGTGAGAAACTTGGTAAGAAATGTCCCACAAATTACAACAAATTAACAGATTTAGAAAATTCTTTTTTTAAAAGCAAGAAAAAAAATCTGTTTTTATAATTATCATTATTACATATTTAAAATTATGTCACAGAATTATTATAATTTCTGAGCACATTTTCCAAGTCTTGTTTATCTTGTTCTTTTTTTTTCATGCACGAGCAGCAGTCTCTTGGGTCAAAGTCCTGTGTTTTTTTTAACCAATCCATCCATCCTTACTTGGGCTTTTAAACAATTATTTTTAAAAATCGCAATTCATTACAGAATGTCAATAGTTAATCATGAGTAGTTGCATTTTTTTAATCACATGTTTTTAATTCTATTATTTTGCATTGAAAACTGTTTTGAAGTCCATATTGTACAAGGTGAAGCAAATCATACCAGATTGTCTTGATAAGAAATCAAATGACAGAAAAAACTGCATGGGACTAGCATAAAGTGGGCATGTCTTTAAAGAGGAGACTCATGGGTACCCATATTTTCATTTTTGATCATTCCTATAAAAGTTGCTAGGTGTTGCATGATGCCAAAAAGTTTTTGCTATTTATAAAATTACCCGAATGATCAACACTGCTTCTGCATCACTACAGATTTCAGCTGGCTACTTCCTGTTTAAGGATAAAATCATTCAATCATTCTTTGAGATTTTCAAAATGTTATTGCACCAAATGGATCAAATGACAAGGATGCAACAACTTATCTTGGAGGAGTTGTGACGCTCATAAAATGTATCCACTGATTTATAGACGTCTCCTTTGCCATGTAGTTCAAATGCTGCGTTTCATTCGAAAGTCAGAAGTTGAGCTATTCTGACCCCCTACTAGAAAAAGTACAATGGTCTGACGTCACACAACAATGGCAGCATCCATGGAGGTCATGGAGGCACACACTGTAAATGGTGAGAAATCAACTAAAAGGCAATGTAAAGTATATTTGCATGAATCTAATTAAAACAATACATTTATTATCATATGGTAAAACCTGTTCTGCATGTAAAAATATTTGAATTTAGTATTCTAATATTAGTATTTATTTATATTATTAGTATTAAATATTAAAATTTTATTAAAACATAAGGAGGCGGCCATGCTGATGGTGCAGTTGTTCATGGACTAGCCACAGAAACACCAGATCCTCACTGTCTGTCATGATTTTTCTTTATGTTTGGTGTTGTGCACCTAGAACGCTCGGAAGTTGGAGAAGAAATGAGAAGAATCGAGAAATTCCAACCTTTGACTTTGAATGGAAAAGTCTTGAGCCGCAGGGGATCACGTGACAGTGTGATCACACAGTTTGGCCACTATGAAATTTTGCAATTGCTCTCTTCCTGTAGTGGGCGTGGTTGCGATGGAATGGGCATGGTTCCGGCGGGGATTCTGTCATTCTTCAGCTTGAGTAGTCAAAGCCTGGCACCCTTCCTGGGGGCATACTCTTTAAACTATGCCACCCGACTTCCTTCTTTGTTCCCGTCATAATTACTATGGCCACTAGAGATCGCTGATTGACAATAAGTGCAAATATGTTGTAATGAGATGCTTGTACAAACAGCGTGTGCGGTCATTTTTTGGGGAGTGTCAAGCACAGCTATAAATCAGCCTTAAACTGCATTGTTGCACTTCCCAGCGGTCACAGGTAGAGGATGGTAAAGATAATAAATGACTCAACAATGCCTTAAATTAGCTTTTTTCCCCCCCTAGCCTGTCCCTCTCTCAATCACATCAGCAGCAGCTGTTTGGGTGGTGGGAAGAAAAAGAGGAGGAGGAAGATGAGGAAGCGGAGCTGTTCCTCTCCGGTGGGCGATGACATCCCAGCACCTGCGCAGAGACAGGTGAGCGAGCGAGCGCACTGACGTTCCCCAATTATCACAAGTGACACAGTGTCAGCGAATTACCTCCCTGCTCACTGACGCCTGGAGTGCCGGGGAGCAGTGGGAGGCCCGGCAAACCTCAGGCAACATTCATCGAAGAGAGTTGCCTGGCTGCCTGTGGAGGAGCAATACACACACACACACACAGGTTTTCTGTGCCTTCTCATATGCTCACATGATCATACTCTCCACTATTTCTTCTTTCTCGCGCACACACATTGACTCTCCTGGTGAAGTGTGTGTGATAAGGTGCTTGTTGTGGATTCCTGCTGTTTTAGAGTACATAAGAGCGATATATGCTCTATTAAAATTCCTCTATTTATTACCTGACCCCTCCTCACCCCTCTACTCCAGCCCAGCCTCACTCTCTTTTGTCAGAGGTATTACTGTTCAATGTGTCATAAGTTCCTAACTGGTTATTTTGGTTTTGCTCAACAAGCAAGTTGGGCAGTTTTACTGAGTGGAAGACTGAGCACCAGTCCAATTGACCTCACTGTGGTGTCTGACTTATGACCATTATCAGAACACTTGGGGCTGGAATGGCTGTCTGGAATATTATATAACGTCTTTAACTTCTATAAAGGACTTAAAACGTGTGCAAATTCATTAGCACAACATGCAATTTTATTATCATAACATGCAATGTATCACATTGTGCTATTATCCATGTTATTCGTGTAAATACTTTCCTAACTTTTGAGTTTTTGCATCTTGTTTATTCGATTTATATTGTTCTTTTTACTTCATCTTGTACCTACATTGCTTAAATATCCCTTTGCTGCTGTAATAATGTAAATTTCCTCTGAACTGAACTGAACTTCTTTTGCATGACTGACACACTCCAAATATTATACATTGCAGCTATAATACTGCTTGTCAATCAGAATACAAAGCAGTGCCATATACATTTGAGGAAAGTACTTTTACCTTTTTTTTCTGTGTTAATATGTTAAAAACATGTTTTTTAAATATCGAGTTTTAAAAGAATACTCAGTGATTCTACAGTCATCAGTTCATATTTTTTTGGAGTGGGGTTGTATGGGGTACTTATTCATATTCAGTGTATAACATACAGTAGATGCCAGTTGGCATGCTCCCAGTTTGGAGAAAAAGGCCACTGTCGAACAAAAAAGCTAAGTTATGCACTGCTGTGCAGAGGGTCAGCAACAAAACTTGTTTTAGCCACCTTAAAAAAGTCCAACTGAAAATAATTTACATCTTTTCTATTCTGCCCCTTCTGTGTGTGTTTGTATGTAGAGGGCTGCTAGCCTTAAAAAAAGCAGACAAAGAGTATGATTTCATATTGATAGGCTTCATGTCACTGCCTTGCACTAAATTCACACATATCCTACATAATCTCAATAACATCTTACATGTACCATATTTTACTTAATGTTATTGTATTTAATATTATTTTCTATAGTTTTGTTCTTATGTTTTGTTATTCACGTTGTATGCAAGTTTATTTTGGCTCAGTTAATCATAAAAAAGACAAAAAATCCTGATAAAAAGCAAAATAAGAATAAATAAATCAATAAATAAAAGAATAATAATAAGAATTTTGCATTTGTGTTTATAGATGAGATTATTCATTTGAGATTATGATTATTTGAGGGCATACTTACTATTTTTTCATCGAGGGCCAAATCTAGCAATAATGGCTTCGGGGGCAGAGCGGGCTGCAGTCATGGATGTATTATAAGGAAGTCAGACCCTTCTCCAATTTAGGACAGTCAGCCATCAGATCTCGCGAGATTAGGGATGACCCGCAAGGTCAAGGGTTAAACCTTGGCAGGTGAAGCATCATTTGGACCTAGCACAAGCAACTAGCAGCCTTGTGTGTGGTTAGTGATTATGGATATATGACAGTGTATTAGTAAACGTAACTACAACCGACAGTTTGGATTCCGAAGAAAGAGTTGTTGGAGGAGGAGGAGGCGAAATCACGACAGAAGGAAGCTAATATTAACGTTAGCTCTGCGGCGCGCGCCCCGCTATCATCGGCTCGTGAGAAACCGGCTGTGACTGTCAGCGGACCACAACTTCAGCTTCAGCCTGGTGGTTATTTTGGAAGTGAGAGAAACTTTATTCTCGACTAAAGAGCCGTCTTCACTGACCAACTTCGGTCCATTCGCCACGGCGCTTGGAGGACGAGGTGTCGAGGTGGAGGCGTCTCCTGCAGGTCCTCTGATCGGTGAGTCCGCTGGGATTTTCGTGCTAGCTGAATGAGAGTGCGTTGAGCAAAACTACAGGAGTTTGCAGTGGTGGTTTAACTCAAGCTTGTGAGTTAAGTTGTGGCTTTTTGGTGGAATGAATCAGCTTTTGCAACATTATGTTTTTGTTCATTGAGTTTGCATTGGAAACTCTTGGTGTTGTGCTGTGTTTTTCTTTTAACAAGAAAACAAAATTTATTTTCTACTAATTTTTGGGCCATGTTTTGGTAAGCTGGATTTCAAAGGGTTAAGGCTGGGAGTTCGTTATTTTTGTAATGTGTTTTTGTACCCAAAACTGGTGCAGTCTTAATATTAATGCGAGAAGTGGGCCTACTGGCATTGTTTTTACCTCATTTTAAAAAATATATTCTAATGTCTGGACCCCCTGTGAAAAACAATGCCCTCCCATTCAGTTTTTGTTTGAGGGGCTGGTTGTGTGAGTCACCCAAGGAGAGGAGGTGATTGCCTCATTCATGCCACAGGCTGGCTGTGATGTGTTGGTTTTGTGGAGCCATCAGATCTGAAATGAGAGGTGGATGGAAGTCACATGTGCAAGTCTCAAGTTTTAACATTCAAGTCTCAAGCAAGTCACAGGTTGCAGTGGTGAAAATTAAGCAAGTGGAGTCTAGGGTTTCAGCGGTATACCAGTTTCAGGGTATACCATGGTGTGAAAATTGACCGACATCACATCATGTACATTTACTCATCCATGGTATTGAGAAAAAAAAAAGAAAAATTAATGAAAAAAAAGGTTTCAGGTTTTAATGATTGTAATATTGTATTTGTTCCCCATATATTTCCATTCTTTTAAGTGTTTAATAAAAACAACTGTAATACAGTATACCATGAAACTGCATATTTTAAAAAAAGGTTATCGTACCATTTAAAGCTTTAACCGTTGCAACCCGAGTCAAGTCTCTGCTGTGAGTCAAACAAGACAAATCGTGCCATATAAAACTCTGATGACCTATCTCACTCTCCACATTTAAATGGTCTTTGTCATAGTTTGCCACAATGTTCCCCTGTGAAATTTCCTCTGAAAAAGTCTAAAATATCTTTAACTTTTTTTGGTCTTTATTGGGGTTTTCCATTATAACATATTATCTAAAATAAAATAGTCTTGGCACCAAATATGATATACCATAAAACATGATTAGGCAAAACAAAACAAAACTAAAAAAAAATCAAATAAAGAAAATGAAGCAGAAATAAGAAAACAGATGTTGTTATAGTAGTTACAAAATATCTTAAACTTAATGTTTGCTGTCTAGCTTACATTTGACCAGCCAACAGGGTAATAAGGTAGCTGCAAAGACACATACCTTTCTTTGTGGGTTACGTAATGATGGGTGAAGTTGAATAATGGGGTGATAGTGTCACTGATTTTTGAACATTGCATACCTTTGTTCTCTCCTCAATATACCTCCATTAATAATATCATCCCGCAATTCTCAAGTCTCAAGTCAGGAGCACTAAGTCAGTAATAAGTCCAGTCTTTCATCAGTGTTAGTCAAGCAAGTCTTAAGTCCTCAAATTTGGGTCTTGAGTCAAGTCATGTGACCCGACCCTGCTTGAAATAGTCTTTCGGGTGCAAGTAAGGAAATGTTTTGTATTTTATTTATTTATTTTATTTATTAGAATGTAAATCCAGCAGTGTGTGTAGATGTGGCAGTGGTGTGTGTGCTGGGACTCGGGGCTCAGTAGCAGGCTTGCACTGTTGGTTCAGTATTCCAGGGAGGAGAGGAGCTATGAGGCGCTCTAGGAGATCTTTCGCTCATGGAGGGACTCTGGGAGAGGATATTACAGACTTCATTGCCAGAGAGACAGTTGTGTCACAGCTGAGCCCTCCTCCTCCTCCCCTATAGCCTCCAGCATCTCCCATCCATTGTCCTACAAGTCCCAGTGGCCTATGCTCTTCCAGTCCTTATGGAGGGGAGGCAGAGGCCAGGGGTAGTGCTGACAGACATGGATCCTTACACTTAACAAAGGGAATGTCCAGTTGGCTTTAAAAGAGTTCCCAACCGCAGCTTGAGACAGTCTCATTTTCATATTAATTAGGTAGAAAGACAGCATAATCTGTGTTTTGGTTGTTGTTGTTTTTTGGACAGTGACATATTTTTATGTTGCATTGGCACTAAAATCTAAAATCTGAAATGAAATCGCATGACTAAATCTTTGATTTGTGGAGGTTTACTTCCAGACTGAGTGAAAAGCATTGGACTGAAGTTCTGTCATGTACTGTTCAAAAGTTGGGGGGAATCATTGTGTCAAAAAAAAAAAAAAAAGGCTACAGGCCCTTGGTAACTCAAACGGTCTTACAGCCAAAAGCCAGAACTATTGTCATTTCAAATCCAAATATGAGGAGAGGGAAATACTCACATTTGTTTAACAATATAAAAAATGTCATCTAACAGATCACAGTTTCCTTCTTACAGCTTTTAGTTGCGGTACGTTTGTTTCTAACAGTATGTTAAACATTTGATAATAGCTCTATACTTGAACCTCATCACAGACTATTTCTTTGTACTTATCTGCAGGAAGGTTTTAGATTCATCTTATGTGGATAGCTTTCAAACTTATTCAAAACACCCCTTATTGTATATTCAGAAAGAATGCATGTGAAATCCTACATATTTGTGGGCTTTGTAACTACCTTGGAGTGGGGCTGGGCATATCAATATTATATTGATATCGTGACATGAGACTAGATATTGTCTTTGATTTTGGCTACTGAGATATTGTAAGTGTTGTCTTTTCCTGGTTTTAAAGGCTGTATGACAGTAAAATGATGTAATTTCTGATCTACAGTTTTCTAGCTCTTCAGTTATTTGCCTTGACCCACCTAGTCTTTATATCCACATTCCTGATGAAAATTTATCAGAAATCTCACTGTGTAAATGTTTTGCATAAGCACCGACAGTGAGCCCTACAATATTGATGTGGAGGTATTTGGTCCAAAATATTGTAGTTTTTGATTTTCTCATGAACACCTACCCCGAAGCTGGATTGAAATCATTCAGCAAAAATGCTTTGGCCACCTGTATATAATCTATAATTTTCTCGCAGAAAATTTAAAAAGCTGTGTATTTTCAAGTTTTATAGATTATGTGATAAGTCATATGAGGGCCCAAAGCTGAAATTCCAGGGATCAAGGCACCTAAAAGGCCTCTCTGGGTTTGCTTCATGTCATTTGGTTTAAATGTAAAGTTATCACTGGGTCCTTTTTTAAATTTTGTAATATGCATGACTTTCAACAATTGTTGTCTGCGCAGGAAAGTCTTTTGGAAAGGACCAAAAGTTGTTGATCGTCTGCACACAACTTATTTATGAGATTTTTTTGTCTCCAGACCACAATAAGGTAAAATTCATTTGGACAAAAAGCACTGGTACCGTGTGAAAACCTGTACCCTGGGATTAAATTAAACATTTTATACAGCCCATTTGCCAGAATGAAATGCTGTATGTTTCTGCAAACCACAGATTTGTTTCATTTGTACTATCATATCAGCATTTCTAAAGTAACATTCTTCAGATTAGATACATACAAGTTGGGTTTATCATCAGGAGGAGGAGGGAATGGTCAATGGCGTGACGCCTTGGTGAGACAGCTGCATGGGCGGAGATCACTGTTAGTTTTGAGGCCAACAAACATCAATTTTTATTTTTAACCAAGTGTCTGTACGTGTTTGTAATGACCAAACCAGGTATCAAAGGCCAAAATTCAGTGTTTCCTATCCATACCTCAGTGATTTTTGTGCATAAAACCTTACCACTTGTTAACCACAGTGTCACAACATAATTGTAAAAATGGAAATGTAAAGAAACGTGAAGTTTCAACATATCCACTATATATGAAATATACAAACCTGAGATAGCTGTGGTTTGGAGAAATGTACAATTCCAACATCTATTCTGGTGATTGTTGGTTTTTATATGATGCCAGTGCTGTTTGTCTAAATATATTTTAGCTGACAGGTCTGGGATTGAAACTTCATGAATGAAATAAATATAGCTCAAGAAATATGCGCCTGAAATATAACAGTTGAAATCATAGAACCATAAGGGAGGTTCTGCATCATGACCTCATCCTGAGTCTTTTAAAGGGCTCTGAGTTAAACCCTTAAGACTCCGTTTTTTAAGTTGATATTGTTACATGGTCAACATTCTTAAAGATTCAGTCTATAAGATTTAGGGGGATTTAGTGGCATATAGCAGTGGGGATTTCAGATTCTAACCGAGACTTCTCCCAGTTAGAATTCCTACAGTTCTTTTTTCAGGAGGGGTTTACTGTGAGCTGAATTTTCTGCAGAGTGCTCCTCTTCTCCAAAACAAATGGACCAGGTGACTTAAGCTGCTTAAAAACACTGAATAAAGCAGTTTCATGTAAAAAAAAAAATCCCATGTTTTTTTTCTGACACTGCTCATCGCAGACAGGTCTCTTACTACAATGGCCAACGCGAAAACCTGCAATGGCCCTATGTAGACAGTGTTTGATGTCTGTTCTAGGCAACATGGCGATCTCAATAGACGAGGACCCGCTCCCTATGTAGAGCTAAACAGTTCATTCTAAGGCAACAGAAACACTGTTCAGGTGATTATATGCTACAGAAAATATACATTTTATATTCTATTAAATTTTTACCAATATATGCCCCTAAATCCTACATATTGGATTGTAATAGATGTTGTTTAGAAACAATATATTAATTGAATCTTCTTATTTTCCACAAAAGATAAACATAAAGCAACTAGTAACAAAAAACGAAGAGAAACAGCTCAAATCAACAAACATATGCAGGAAGTTACAGGAAGAAGTCCATGCTGCAGGTAAATCACAGGTTACAAGAGTTCATGTTCAGGAAACTCTTTGGAAAATAAAGGCAGGAGAATCAGGTCCCAGATAATTTAAATCGGGCTTTGCAGAACTGCTCTGCTTTGGTATGTGGAACATTTGTAAGATATTCCAATGAAATCAGCTCAAATATAACTTATAGTATAATATATAGTAAATATAACTGTAGTAGAACATATTTTCTTGTAGCAAAAGTAAGAATGTTCCATAATCTTTTGCGAGTTCCAGCAGTTATAGTTCTACTTGGGAGGCAGAGATTAAAAAGAAAAAAAACAAAAACAAAACAGGATATTACCGGAAAAGGGTAGCTAAAATATAATAAACAAACAAAAAATCGTAATAAATATTGTTCTATAAACCTAATTTTAAATGTATAGCCTAATTATAATAATCGTAAGATTTTTAAAAAAATATTTTTTCCACTCATTTGATAATTCTCTAAGTATCCTGTCTCTCTTTTATAAAGGTAATTTTTAGGTCAGTTTCTGGTCACCATTTACTATTCTTTTTTTTTTTTTTTTCAATTTATGGTTTGCATTTCATGACAAGTTGCCAATTACCTTTTTCCCATGTTTTTAAGATAAGTCAAACCAATTCAATATTTCATTCATTTTCATTTTCATTTTCATTTTCATTTTCATTTTCATTTTCATTTTCATTTTCATTTTCATTTCCATTCATTTCAAAAATGCTTGTGAAAGGTTTCTGGAGGCAGCACAAGAAAAGCTGATGTGGATCCAGGTTTCAAAGGGTTAAATTAAAATGAACAAAAAAGAACTGATACACTTTAAACCTGGGGCAGCTGCTGATAGCACTGCTCACGTAGTGGCTCTTTAGGGTACATATAACATTTTGCCATCTTAAAATGAAAAGGTTCTAACTCCGTCCTGAGCAGTTTTGAGATATTTAGCTTCAAAGTTTTTGCATTCCAAATAGCATAAACGATATAAACGTTTTTGTTTTCAGAGTAAAAAAATGCATATAATTAAAAAAAATAATGAACACCTCAAATAATGTTAAAAACTTGCCACAGAATAATAATATAATACAAAATGAATAACTCATTTTTTTCAATAATGTCGGTTACAATTCTTAGGTGATGTTATGTAGTTTGCACTGTATTGGGAGGTATGACAGGCCACGCACAAGGCACGGAGAGCGTGAGAAACGGGGTGTCAGTGGGGCCAAAAAGCTTATTTTTTTCCCCCAGGGCTCCACACTGGGTTAATCCGGCCATAGCAGGTTTGCTTGCGTTGCTTTTCTGATATTGCAGAGCACATATACAGCGCAAGGGCCGGACGGAATCACGGCAAAACCAGAGACACTGAATCTAACATGAGCCAGTGTCCCTGGTCCTCCAGCAGGGGGTGGTATTAGCACTTGTTTCTCAGCTGGGGCCTTTTGGGATAGACAGCTGAAATGCCAGCACTGCCTACAGAGACAGAAGGATCGAGGAGGGGTGGTAGGCAGCGAGGGTGGGGAGGTTGTGGTGGTGTTGGTGGGGGGGTCTAAACAACCCCAGCAGTATCAGGCATGTAGTCTTAACGGAGTCAGGAGAAGCTGATTGTTATTCAAAGTTCTGTGTGTCAGGGTCGTTAAACGAGTCGATGACAGGGATTTCTGCTGCAGCCTGCCGCTCGATCCCACGCCGTACCAGGAGCTCACATCTATCTCAATTCCCTCAACATATGTGTTTGAACAGGAAATAAATCATGGTTCATCATTGGTGTCTCAAAACACTGTCAGTCACTCCCGCTCATCACGGCTTTCCGTTTCCCTCATGCTCAGCTCTGCTTCACTCTATTCTATTCTATTCTATTCTATTCTATTCTATTCTATTTTTAAAAGACATTTCTGGAATCACGCAGGCATTAAATCATCTCTAACATCACCCCCTTTACAGCCTAATCCAGGCCCGGTCAAGTGAATAAAAACAACCCCCACTGATCCACAGTTAAAGAAATAAGCTTTTTCTTTTTTTCTGTCCTTTTTTTCTCTTCTTTTTTTTTATTCCAGTGGATTTAAAGTCAGTCAGGAACATTATCAGACTGGGCCCAGCCGAGCAGAAGCATTCCATAACCCCAACCTTCCTGCTGACCCCTCCCTTGCTTTTAACAACTGCCGACATAGTTTGGCTCTGTTATGTGATCATGCTTGGATGAAATCTGTCAAACAGCTCCCTGAGTTATTAGGCTGTCTGCGCCTGACCTTTCCGCAATCAAAGATATATGACTTAAGGGCTCGGATTTGCCATGGCAACGGCTCCAATTTGCCGCCGTGAGAAAAGGTCTAATTGTTGCAGAAATTTAATGATCTAGCCCCGACATCAGGGGCTGTGAGATTTTATGAACTGTTTACGCTATAATTTTCTTTTGTTAATGCATTCTGCCTTAACCCCTTCCCCGCTGGCTGCCTGCAGGGAGGGGAGGAGAGAGTGTGTGTGTGTGTGTGTGTGTGTGTGTGTGTGTGTGCATGCTGAAGTGGGGGGTGCACTGGGTGAGGGAGGGCGGCGGCAAGGAGGCGGAGGAGGGTGATTTCTGCCCCCAACCTGTTAGCGTGTGTGTCTGGCGCCTCTTTAAAAAGGGCAGTTTTGTCTTTAAGAAAAGCAGCTGCCTGCCGCATTATCTGCTCTCAGCGATGTAGACATCAGTAATATATTCTACAAGGTCAAAGACAACTGAGATTAAAATGTCTAATCAGTTAATTTGTTTTATTGAGAAGGACTGCCGTGTGATTGGACACACAGAGATAGAGAGGAGAGGAGAGAGAGAGAGAGGGAGAGGCGGAGTAGGGGGTGGAAGAATATGGCGAGATGGAGAGATGGAGGGGAGGAGGTTCTCCGATTTGCACATTGGTATTTTGACTGATCTTGATGCTGGAAAATATGGCCGTGCCACTCAGTTATAGCATGTTGATGAAGCTCTGACACCCTTTGTTTTTCTCCCCCTCGTCTCCCCACCCCTCCTGCTCCTCCTCCTCCTCCCCTCTTCCTTCCCCCGTCTCGCCCCCCCCTCGCCATTCATTTTCAATCTATGGCACATTCATACAAGACTGATTTTATTAGTTGCTGAAATAGACTTATATTTTATATCTCATTAAATATTCAAAATAAATTCAGCATATTTGAGCTGTTCATACATATTCAGTTTCTGTAACTAGGATCAGAATATTTTGATTGAGCCTGTACAGCAGAGACATTTTGAATTTCTTTTTGTGTGCAGATAATTCCATTCAGGGGAATGAGTTGAATCACAATTGATCTCGTTGTTTTCTTTTCCCCCCTCACTTACAATTAAATGTGGAGGAATATATTTCTATGGATAAAGTGGCTACAGAGGGTATTGGTTTGTGCAGGCCAGCACATTTAGCAGTTTGAGACTTCTGAGGAAAAATGTCTCTGTGATGGAGACAGTGGCATTAAATCACCCGCTTCTGTATGTGTGTACAATATCGAGGATATATGGCCAACACATGATATCACAAGGATTACTGTAATGACCTTTAATGCCTCATTATGACCTATATCATCATGTAGGTGCTGCAGCTCTAATTAATTTCATGAAATAAGATATTCTAATTGGTTATATGTTAATGTAGCACATTGTGCCTCTTTACAAATTCTTCAAATGGAGTTTTACCTCCATTAAAAAAGCTGAATGCATTTAACGTTTCTCTTGCACAACACACGGGATGGCAGGAATGGGAAGCCGGCTATTGCACATATGAGACAGTGGATAATTACTGGTCAGCGTGATCTGGAAGGAAAATAAAAATATAAAAACATTACATTATGTGTCGTCAAAATTAGAGGTGAAACAGTACTGCAATGATGAGTCGATCTATCAGTTTGAAATAGTATTAATCACAAACTATTCTGATAATTGATTCATTGTTTCACTCATTTTTTTTTAAAAAAACTGTCATATATATGTTGGTTCCAGCTCCTTAATTGAGAGAAATTGCTGCCTTTTAATATGTCATTGTAAATCAAGAGTCAAAAGAAGCCACCTGAAGATGTCACTTTGGGCTTTTGGGAAGTTGCAATGAATTTTTTTCACCATTTTTCGACATTTTATAGACTTAATAATTACCTGATTAGTCAATTAATGGATATTAAAGATAATTAATTGCCAGCTATACCGATAATTGATTCATTTGTTTAATCATCATTAGTTTGTTATTTTTTTAAGCAAAACTGTCAAACATTTACTGTTTCTAGCTTCTTACATGTGAGAATTTGCCACTTTTCTTTATAATTGATAAAATCTGAAGAATTAATCTGAAGATATCAATCTGGGCTCAAGGAAATATTTTTCACAGTTTTTGGACATTTTCTAGACTAAACAATCAATGGATTAACCATTTAAACAATTTGCAGATTAATCAATAATGAAAATAACTGTTAGTTGCAGCATTACTAGATTTTTATTTGGCAACAGTTTTGATCATCAATTCATTGTTTAAATCATTTTAATATAACAAATATGAACATCTCAATTTGAAGATGCCATCTTTGCCTTTAGGACATTTTTAGGCATTTTTCTCTCATTTTTAAACTTTTTATTCACCAATGGATTAATCAATTATTGAGAACATTTTCAGTTTTAATAACTATCAGCTTTAGCTCTAGTTAAAATTCTCTTTAATTGCAAGGCTTAAAACACATAGAAGAATAACTTACTGTCTTACAGATGCGCATGCCAAAGTAGGGCTGCACAACATGCAAAAAACCAAAAAAAAACCCCAATCATAATGCAATCATTATTTACTGATATTTTTATGTTAGCAGGTATTTAAGTGTGGTAATCTTTGCATAATTTTCCCAGGAAAAATACAAAAATTATGATGTGATTTTTGCTGGGGTCTGTACTAGTGGTGGATGAAGTACCTCAAAGCCATACTTGAGTAAAAGTACAGATATCATACCAGAAAATGACTTTGGTATTAGTTTTTTCTTCCCTCCCATTCCTTCAGTTGTCCATCTGCCCCCTCCTCCCTTCCTTCCATATTTTGTAGTAGTAACTAAAACGCTGTGATATGTTGTGACACATTATATCTTCTTCAAATATTGCAGCTCCTGTGGCCATATTGCTATTTTGACAATATTTTGATTAATTGTGCAGCCTAATGCCAACGCCACTGATTATATCTCAGGAAAAACTAAGTGTATATGAAGGTTTACGTTAGTTAATGCATGCACATGTTTTTTTGCTTTTTGCCTTTATTTAAGTACTTTGACATGTTGCCTGGAGGAGCCGGGCTGAAGCACTGACCTCCCGAATTAGAGGACGACCCGTTCTACCTCTGAGCCTTAGCCGCCCGATAAAAAGCTAGGGAAAAATGTCTAGTGATAAAATACTGCAATTATCGTCATTACAGATTGTTTTACAAAATCATTACATTTTTAATGCATTTTTTAAACTAATTTTTAGGTAATTTTCCTTTACTTTTTACTGATTTCTTGCTAATTTTTGGGTCATGTCTTCTTTCATTGCTTATTGCCTTCTTCCCATGTTTTTGAAAGGGTTACCCTTTTTGAAAGGGTTACCCTCACACTTAACCCTTGAAAGGGTTAAGTGTGAATAGGGGAGAGAGGGGGATGACATGCAGGCCAAGGTTGGAATCAAACTCGTGGTGGCTTCGGCAAGGACGGTGCTCTCTGTACATGGGGTGCCCGCTCTACCAACTGAGCTACTTGGTGCCCCTGCACATGTGCTTTTTTATAAGTTTGCATATGGAGCATCTGCATATGCACGCTCACATGCAAGTATACTTCATGACAGTTAGATCTATCACACTTCAGAGAATATAAAGAGGATGATGTAGATCACAGTGTATGAATAGCCTCTTTTACTCAACAGATCCCATAAATAACAGGCTTTTATTAGAGCCACTCAATTACATCAATTTGTCCATGTTAATATTAAAGCAACAGTGTTTTTCAGTGCGTTGCACCACACATGAAGGGATTTCTCTCATTGAGGGACACCAATTCTACTTTGTGCTCGGGTGCAAAGACATTGCTTTCAGCCAGGACAGCATATGAGTGTATTTGTGCGCAGCTTTTTTTTTTTTTTTTACAGCCGTGTGGGTAAATGTGTCTCTGTGAATGTGCCCTCCATTAGGAGCAGCTGAGGAGATCCATCCAGGGGCAGTTTGTTTTCCAGAGAGGAGCAGCAATGGTGGACGGCCCTTGATTTATTAGGACCATGAGCCAAGTGACCATGATGAAGTGCATTTCCCTTTTAAAAGACTATACAGCTTCATCTGGCGAGGCAGGAAGAAAGTTAAAGAGCGGAGAGACGCGGCTAGAGAATGGGCCGATGACAGAGCAGACTGCTGAGCTGCAGTAATCACAAAGACAGGAGAACAGAAGAGAGAAAACAGATACAGCAGAAATTCAGTTTTTAGTATGCTAAATTTAAGAGATATTAAGCAGTTTTAGATGTGCTAAATTGATATTTAATGAGTGTGGTTGCTGGAGAAAGAGAAAGAAGGGGTAATTGTGATGCAGAAAGAGAGAAAGTGTTTGGAGATTTAGGAAAATATGTTTTTAGACGGGACATTGATATTGGATATTTAATCCTGTGTGAAGTTGTAATGCCTCATACTTAAGCAGAAAAACATTTTTGGGATAGCCGCTGCCAAACCTTGCAATCATGCAAGGGTTGTATAATGAAAAGTAGGGCTTTGCCGGCGCATGGGTGGCGTGTTACAATGCACCCATGGGGATATTGCTTTTTAAGTGTCTTGGCCATTATTAAAATGTAAAAACATCCAAATGAAAATGAAACTGAAACCCCCTATGGATGCGTTCTCTGCTGCGGAGCCGGTGTGCGTCCTCACAAACAGGCTCCCATCCGCACAAATGATGGAGTGTTTCTTAAATGAAAATACACCTGTCTTTTGGACAAATATGTGCCACTAATTACCTGTCTAACCTAAATCTCTGGGCGCCAGATGTTGCTAAAACACAGCGAGACAGAGACAAATTGCGGCGTGCTGTCGGAGCCCCCTGCACGTAAATATAGTAGAGACTTAAATCATCTTTTCCTTGACCCTGTTAGAGAAGTTGTTCAATGTGATTTTGCAGTGTGCGGCACCTGTAGGAGACTAATTGTAAAGATAGGCTAAAGTATCACAGTATCACATCATCTCTCCCGCTCTCTCTCTCTCTGTCTTGCCTCAGCTGGGCCATAAGAAGGATTACATTTTGATCTGTATCCTTGCTTCCAATTCAGATTTCTATTTCAGTTATGTTGACTCCCCATATCCTCCTCCTCCTCCCTCCCTCCTCCTCTTTCCTCCTTTGCTCTTGACTTGGTCAGATGAGAGAAAGAAGAAAAACTATGCTTGATGACTCGTACAAAGTGCTGAAGACTTTGAGAGCTACATTTGCAGAGGACCTTGAAAAACTTCAACTAAGTTGCAGTAACCCAATAAGAACCCTTTCACGCAGCTCTCCCACTTACTCCTCTAAATGCACCCTCCTCTTTGTCTCCTTTTCTCTCTCCCTCATCTTCTCAATATCTGGCTCTCTCTGTTGCTCTTTCTTACAGATCCACTGTTTATATGCAGCATGCAAAACATTCATCTGTCTTTCAGCATTCACCTGAAAAACAGAAAACAGTGAACAAAGTAACTGAAACACCAGATAAAACACAATATATTACACAGTGGGCCTCATGCAGCAACATTATCTTCAATGTCTCTCATATTTTCTCTTTCTTTCTTTATTTCTTTCTGTCTCTTTTCTGTTAGCTCAATGATGAATCCCATTGTCCATAAGTCACTTATTAGAAGAGGTAACGCCCCCTAAACACTATATAAGAGCAGGTTTTGTGCCGAGTGCAAAAATAAAAAAAATTAAAAATAATAGTGCACATGCAAAAAAGTTAAAATTAATTTAATAAATCAAAATCATTTAAATAATCAGAAGAATAAGTAGCAAGTCTTCAAACATGCAGTTTATATGAGAAGCTGGAAATATAAAAATGTTTTTTTCCATGAAAAATGACTTACATATAGAAAGAAGTAGTTGCCAATTAATTTTCTAATTAATTGACTAAATGTTTCAGCTGCACTCTTGTATTTTCATATTTTTGGTTTGTGTGTAAAAATCCTTATTTGTAAAGAAGTTATCTAATAATAGTAGTGAAGTAAAAAGTAAAATGTAGAAGTAGAAAGTGGTTTTAGACTAAAATACACAAGTAAAGGAAAAGTAACCCTTAAAATTTGTGCTTTAGTACTGTACTTGAGTAAATGTACTTAGTTACATTTCAGCGCTGGTCAGCAGAGGGACACACAGTAACTGAAATTATGGTAAATGGAATCAATGCACCAAGTGTAGCAGTATCTTTTTAACCCTGAAATTAAATGATCAAGTTTCTATGAATACTCTGAAACCTCAACTAAATGTGATTAAATGATATTTATGCATTTTGTCTTTAAACATTCCTCAAATATAAAATTCATTTTTCATTTTGTGTGGGACAACAATTTGTGGACTGTGAAAGTGTGAAAGTGTGATGTTTTTCTCATATCTTGGTTAGAGCGCTCTGGACCACTCGTAAAAGAAGAGCAAAAATAAGAAAACACAAAATCAATGAGTACTAACAAAATAAGACCAAATTCAAGATATTAGCAAAAATAAGAGAAAATTAGTTTTTATATGGTTTCTTGCATGAGGCCCATTATATGTCACCTTAGAAGGATTCCTATCTGCACCTGGAATAGTTTTAATCCCCAGCTACATTTTTAGGGCGGAAGTATGCAGCAGCAGCAGGAGCTATCAAGTCCATTTACTTCCCACATTAAACAAAGTTTCACAGATGCACATGCAGCTGAGCAGGTATTTAGCTGACTGAATGGGTTAAGCAGACACAGGCTCAGGGGTCAAAGAGGTCTAGAGGCCTCTGAGCCAGGGCCTTTGTAAGAAGTAACTGTTGTGAAGTCAAAGATTTCTGTCAGAAGTAAAAATGAATGTACCAGTCATGTTAATGTCTTCTGATCCCGATCTGTGTACCTGCCCATAGCAAGTCTGCAGTTTTAATATTTTTATTTGATATCCATATGAAGATACTTTGGTTATAGCGGGTCAATTAAAAAATCTAATCAAAGTCCCAAACTATCTTAACTGTGACTTTTTTTTAAAACTTTTTTTTAATTGACTCAATATTGTATTATATTGCTTTCCTATAATTTATGATTTGTTAAATTACTTTTTATTATTTTATTTACAATAAATAACATTATACATTTTAAATAGTTTATTTTATGTCTTTATATGAAATGTTTTTATAAATACAAATATTAACCCCCCCCTTTTATGATATATAAAGAGCGTTGCCTTGCGTTAGTGCAATGCAGCTTTGGAAAGAAGTTTTAGGCAGCCTTTCCAGCATGAACAAAATACTGTTTTAAAGTTTTAAACCAACAGTAGAACTTCACAGAGTGACAGTTTACCTGTCAAATATAGCCAAAAAAATAGAAATATCTAGAAATGGTGGCCATTTATGTGTCTCCACCAAAGGAAACATTGTCTCATGCCGCTCAGTTAGGTTTATTTACTGGCGTTGCTTTGAAAACTCATGTCAAAGTGGCAAGAAAACTACTGCCAGCAAATGTTTGCATTCTTTAAAACTCACAAACTTACAGAAAGGGTCAGTAATTTCATGGAGTGAAAACAATTTTTTTTGGTGAGAACAGGCCAATTTGCAAGTGCTAATCTATCAGCCATCACATGTGTTGATATCATAGCTAAGTCACCTGCAGTTAATTAGCCACACATTCACCCAGTGAACTTCTCTAGTGCTTACAGGCGTGTTCAACTGTCATTAATATCTTCATTATGTTCTGTTTCTCGAATACCCAATGTGAAGTCTTAGTGAAATGTCAAGAATAGACAGATTATCGGCCTGGCCATTTTTTGGGTCAGATATTTGTCATTTTGCAGATTATCTGTATTGGTATTTTATTTTAATGATCATCAATAACAAGAATTAATTAAAAAGTGCAAAGAAAGTGTCGGCATGGGAGGAATTTTTACTTTGTTAAACCTCAGGGAGCTATTTTTATTTATTCATTTTACATTTGAACTTTCATTTGACTTTATAAAAAAAGTTGCTTGGAACTTGCTACATGATGCTGAGAGTTTCAGTTTTGATTAAACATTTGCTAAAGGCATTTAAACAAAGATTTGTGCTGGAGTTTGTGATATTCAAAATTCTAAATATTGGCAGAAAAATCTTCATTTATATTGTAAATGCAAATATTGGTTGTGTGGTAGGTTGTGGTAGGTTTAATTTATCGCACATTCGTATAGTGTGCGGCCTTGTTTTGCACAGTCAGTGCTAAGTCAAAATAAATGAATTTCAAACAGTGTCCTGAGCAGCAGAGAAAGTTGAGTGCAGTTATGTTGCACATGTACACACACATGTGCACACGCTCAAATATAACTGCAATCACAGGTTGTTAGGCTGAAATTAAATAGCTGACCTCTGATATCTAACCTCACAATTTATGGGGTCAGACGAAAACTCTTTCACCACATTACCATAATGTTCTTCTGACGTGTGTCTGTATCTGCTGTAAAACTGTAAAGCCTCCGTACAAACCTCTGCACATTTACCCCTTGCACTTGGCAAATGAAGTGCCTCTGATTCTTCTTCTTCTCTCTCTTTCCTTCCCTCCACGTCTCCGTCTTTCCTCTCTGTCCTGACAGTTCATGTTTGAATTAGAAGTGAAGGGGTAATAATAATAGGGGCACCACAAACAGCCATGTTCAGCCTTTCCTTAAAGGACAGGATAATGAGACGGAGTATCTATTTGCACAGCGTAATGTGTGTGTGTCTGCAGACGCTGTTAAAAGACACGTGGACGTCTCTCTTTCAGTCTTGGTGAGAAGTGGAATGGGAGGGGTGGTGAATCACACAGAGCTGTGTGTTTTATATTTACCCCCAGTTTCTGTCCTCAAAATCAGGGACACGCAACTTGCTTTGCTTGGGGGCCACTTTTGCAAAATGACAGGAGGCCAGCGGCCAATCGCAACAGCTCCATAAATGTATCTGGGATTTTAGCACGTTTTAGGGCCTTTATAGAATTTTATTACGTTTCGAGGATTTTATGACTATCCTGGGATTTTAGTATGTTTCTTGAATTTCAGGCTGTGTATTAGATTTAAGGAAGTTTCTAGGACTTTAGGAAGATTTCTGGGATTTTAGGGTATTTGTAGGAATTCAGGACATTTCTCAGATTTTAAGCCATTTCTCAGATTTAAGGATGTTTCTAGGATTTTGGGATACTTCAATGATTTTTGGATGTTTCGGGGATTTTGGGACGTTTTTTGGATTATAGGACTTTTTTTTTAGGAATTAAGGACATTTCCCGGACTTTAAGCAATTTTTGGATTTAAGGATGTTTCTAAGATCTAAGCACATATGTAGGATTTGAGGACATTTCTCTGATTTCAGGATGTTTCTTAGATTTTAACATGTTTAGATTTCAGGATGTTTCTAAGATTTATGGACATTTCTAGGATATATGGACATTTCTTGGATTTATGGACATTTCTAGGATTTTAGGACATCACTTGCATTTTGAGACTTTTCTAGGATTTGAAGACATTTCCTGTGTTTTGTATGTTTCTTGTATTTTAGAACATTTCTAGAATTCTGTGGATGTTTCTAGGATTTTAGGACAATCAGGGCTTAGTTGAACCTCTGTCAAGGGGTGCGGGGGATCCTCTTCTGGCACCATTTTTGATAAACAAGCTCTATTTTGAGGCTGTTTTATGCACTCTGGCATCTTATGCAAATTAGGCAATGGTTAGGGGGCCATTCAGCACCCTATTGGGGGCCAGATTTGGCCCGTGGGCCGTAAGTTAAGTATCACTGATCTAAACAGTCCCTTATAGCAGCTTTAGGAAGTTAAGAGCAGATTCAGGGGGTGATTTCAGGGCAAGTCTGGGGGTTAGGAGGTGCAAACTCATTGGTGCATCAACCTGCCAATCTCAATCACAGATAACCAATATGCAGCAAAGGTAAATATGTCCATTAAAGGCCCCCCAGGGGCGGGATTATAAGCGACCAGCAGCCTATGAAATGCAGATTCCCCCATTCAGAATGCTAGACACACCACTCTCCTGTGTGATATCAGCCATGAGCGCTCATTCTAATTATTTGGGCAAATGTACTAATTAGCTATCAGGTGCCCCCTCCCCCCCCATCCTCACTTATCATCCTCCCCTGACATCTTTTGTATTCAAAATAGGTTCCCAGCATGGTTGGAATTTTTCAGGCCATCAGCAAATATTTACCAGTTCCATCTCATTATGTTCCAGGCTAAAATGCTGGCTATGAATATCTTAAGGCCCCTGGTACATGCCATCTAAACTTTGCCTTGACCTTTTACTGCTGGCCGCCTGCACTGGCAACAGAGCTGCAGTCTCAATATGTAGGCACACATGCACAAGCCCACACATACACACACAGTATCTGTGTCATCATGTCTCGCTGCTGTTTCGCTGTAGACTTAAGACTAAAGCAAAGTGATGATTATGCATATGCACCTTCCTCTGCATGGTTTGCCTCGCCGTCCCTGCCTCCCCGCTCTGATCAATCCATTAACTTACATCCTGTTGTATATATCTGGTTTAGCACGATCAACGGAAATGCTGACAGCTCCTATTTCTTTTGCTTTGGCGATTAGCAACTTGGTCCTTGTCAATACATAGTAATGAATGAGCCAGATAAATGCGATTTGGGGGCATAATCATTTTTTTGTGATAGTTTGATATTGCTGGTCTGCATTTTTGCTTAAAAAGCAAAGTGATTAATCAATAATTAATTTTGAAGCAGGGGCACTGATAGAGGCGAAACGATGAAAACATTTGCCATAAATCTGCACTTTATTGCTGGCACTATTGAAGGATTCGTGGCAAGTATGTTGTGAGCATTTTTTGTATGGTTTGCAAAATGGCTGAGAGAAAATATTCATGTGTCTTATTTACTGCCAAATGCCTTTTTATGCGGGGGATATTTGTGTACTTATCAATTTTATTTCAGCTGGAAGCTCATCTCTGCAAAGTGTGATGGTGGTAAGTCAGCTGGAGGATCACAGACGTGAGGGTGCTGTGGATGTTAGAGTATAATCCTCTTTCATCAAGGCTTTGGGGACCATGTCCTGTATTCTTTGTGACTACTTACTGTATGAACTAGATGTCACTTTGTAGGTGCTCACCTGCATGTATGAGGAGCATTTTCCTTTAACATGTTGCCTGAATATTCAGTTTAAGGTCTTCGCATACTCCAAACTCCAGTAAAGGGTGTTTCCTTTGAAGGAATAGTTTAACATTTTGGGGTATATGGATATTCACTTTTTTGCCAAGAAACAGGTGAGAAGATTGATATTGCTCTCATATTTGTGGGTTAAAGGAGCTCTACTTGATATTTAGAGCATTAATAAGCTACGACAGTGAACCACTATTTACTTTGTGAGGATAGAGTGGAGTAATGCCGTTCTGAGCTGAGAGTAAGGTCTCACGCTGCCTCTGAGTGTGTTGTAATCCGAGCTTCTCTGTTGTTTGTTCTGGTAGACAGCAGTCCAGTTGCACGTGCATGTCAGTGCATGTGTGGGTTCCATGGATGTATTGTAGGAAAGTCTGGATAGAGCCATGGAGATGGGGCTGTGTTTATTCCTATGAGAGCTGCTCATTGGTGCATCTAATGGCCCAGAGAGCATGCATGTTAGAAATTCACTGCAGCTGAGCGCGGCCGAGTGTGCCCAAGTGTGCCCAAGTGGGTAACTTCTGCCGGTGAAGCGACCAACTTGCGGATTTGAGCCTTGCTAGCTTTGAATAGTAGTCTACAAATTTAATCTTGCGGCTCTGTTAAACTTTCCAAAACTTATTGAACTGGATAGTTTAAATCTAGATACTGATATGAGTCGTTTAGCAGGGATTTTGATGCTGTTAGCACCGTTACCTAATACCCATCGGCTGAGCCACCTCCATGTTGAGAGCTGTGTGCAGACAACCAGTGAATCATGTGTTTGCTGAATATCCTATAAATGAAGTACCGGGCGAAGGTTACCCTAGCTTAGCATAAAGACAAGAAGCATTGGAATTAGCTTGCCTGGCTCTGTCCAAAGGTAAGAAAAAGAGCCATTCTGCAACTGAACCCATAAAATCTTGTATGACTCAAGAATCAGCAAAGAAAGCACAATACAAGCCTGACATTTAATCCCCATAAAACCACAACTTATCGTTTTTACACTTGAGGTGAGGATTAAACAAACTCTACAAAGTGTTAACAAGTGTGCTTAATGCTGCTTTCATTTGGTATCAGAAAGATAGTAGATTACAGAAAGACAAAAGACAAAAAACAGTTTGACAGAATAGCAGAATGGTGAAACGAAACATGCATGATGATACATTGCGCTGGTGATGGCGTATTGTTCACAAAGAACAGAACAGACCATGTTAAAATAAGATTGTTTTGTGTTTTTCTTTTTCATGTATATGTTCCTGCAATGTCCAGTAATTGTCCAGATTGCCCTGATGTGAAGGAAGTATGTAACATTAGCTGTGTTTGAAATCACCCCCTATCATGGATGTAGTGCACTATATAGTGTGTTCGCCATTTTGTAGTGTTGTTCGAATTCTCCGCGATTAATTTCATCCACTATGTCGTGGACGAGAAAACACCCACAATGCACCGCAAAATTGAGTGAACAAGCAATGTACACTACTTTGTGCTCCGTATCCCACAATGCAATGCGGTCGTGTTTTGGAAGAGGAGAAGAAGGAGACGATGGCCGCCGCACCAACCGCCGCTTTTGTATATAAATTTAAGTAACATAACAATATACACATTTGATGTGTGTAATACTTCAGTGGTGTGGTTTTATGCCTTTTAAGAGTTGCGAATTGTCATAACGAGCGGATTTGTTGGTGGAGAAGCATCCGGTTTGTTATTTGTATCTGCGAGCTAACGCTAACGCTAAGGCTAATGCTAGGGCTTGCCGGTAGTTGCAGCTCTAGCTAGGAGCAGACACCCGCACACCCGCTCACATCTGATCATAGCGTTTTGTTCTCTTTTCCCAATTGGTGGTGTGTGAGAAAAATAAATGCTTTTCTGTTTCTTGTTGCAAGGGACTGATGAAGATGTTGAGAAGCTTATTAAGCTTCGTGTTAAGCACAACCAGCTGTTCTCCGGCCGCAGAAATGCGGCTCTGCATGGATGGGATATATTCTAGTGGTGCATATTCATCAATAAAAGAAATTTCAGAATTCATATTTGTCATTCCTGATTGAACATTACATTTGTATTTTTTAGTATGATGGTATTTATAGTTGAATAACCATGGCGCATCTGCTGACACAACCACGTTCAGGAAATTACCGTGTAGTGTCCGAATTCTCCTCCCGTCGTTCCCTACATCGTGTATATGATGTAGTTCACTACATCATATACACGATGTAGTGGATAGGGAGTGAGTGAATGAGTGGATGATTTCGAACACAGCCATTGGTTGTGAATTCCATTGCTGAGGACGGCAAAAAGTTACAGTCACATCATTAGGGTTGCTGGTAATATCTGCTGGCCACACCTAATTTTACCATTCTGCTCCTCTAAAACAATATTTGGTTTGCCGTCTCCCATCTCCCTGATTTCACGTGAACACAGCAGTAGAGATAGTGGTGGATAGAGTTAGTTAGTTAATTGGTTAGTTGGTTAGATAGTAAGTTAGCTGGTAATACAATATAAAGCATGCGTCATCTTCCGGTTTCACAGATTTCAGCAAAAAAATAAATACATAAAAATAATTGTACAGTGAAAAATACTTTTTACAAAATCTACAAATCTACAGTTCATCTTGATAAAGAGCTTGTTCCCTCATATCCCATGTTTTCCCTAGATAAATGAGCTACTCTAAATATCTCATGTGTAAATAACCACCTTAATCTTTGTGCATCATCCATATGTATTAAAATGTTTTTTTTGCTACTAAACAAAAATTTGTGCAGTTCGACATAAAAAGGGCAACAGAAAAAAAAGGAAGCAGGTTTTCTATCAGCCAAATATCACATATGACAAATCTGCATTTCTTCTTCTGAATTCATTTACTGTCCAGTTTTAACCATCAGTGGTAAAATAGCAGATGTCAGCTGAGCACATAGATTTGTTTTTCACCCTCGGACAAACCCAGGCTTGCTGTTTGCCTCTCTTTCACTTCTTATAGCCAAGCTAACCCAGACTGTAGCCAGGCTTTAGATTCATAAATGAGAGACAGAACTCTTATTTAGTTTAATATTCAACACGATTTCTACAACATCTAGACATTTTGTGCCTGACTTAAAGTGTCATGCCAATGTTCCACCAGCTTATGATTCTGAAGCGCCAGTAGTCTCAAAAAGACAGTTTAAATCATTTCCTGAAAACAAAATGCATTTCTTCCAAATGCCAGTTCTCCAAATACACACTCTCCCAAACAGAAGCACATGGCTAATTATTATCTAGAATGACATCACCAGATCTTCATTCAATGGGAAAGGCATGACCCGCCCTACTCTGCCTCTGATTGGCTTATGCTAATATATATGTATTCCCTAACTAACCAGTGTCACTCCTCTTGCCTAAACCAAACCAACCATCGAAACCCTTGAGTAGCTACTAACCATCAGAGGCGGAGTAGGGCGAGTCATGCCTTTGCCATAATAGGAAGGTCATTCAGCAAAATTATCCATGTGCTTATGTTTGAGAAAGTGCCTTCGGAGTAATTTAAACTTGTTTTTGGGATATCGGACTGTTGGACAACTGGGCTTTAAGACCATTGGGACTTTTTTTTGACTATTCGGGTTCTGGGATGAAGAGTTGTTGGAGCAAAGTGCAAACTTAATAACATTCTTTTAATTTTTTACATACATCCAGTACCAGCCCTTCTCCTCCGTAGCTTATCCTCCTGCTTTATAGACACATCTCCAACTCAGAATCCAGAGTTAAGAAAACAAAAAGGGTTTTAGCCCCAAAAATATCCCTCTACATCATCATAGATGTATAGAGGTGTGTGTGTGTGTGTGCGTGTGTGTTTAAAGGAGACAATGGTGTGAATTTAAAGACAATGCTGTGTTCTTGCCAGGGCTTTGAAGCTGAGCCAAGCGCCATCGTTCCCAGAGGTATTTACCCCCCGTCTCTTCCTACCACATTGTTAAACACTACCTCTGTACGTTTTTATAACACCATTGTTAAGCTCAATAGATTTTTATTTGGCTGCTTTACCCCTCCCTCCCTCCCTCCCTCTCCCATACTCTCTCTCTCTCTGGCTAGCAGTGTTTGTGTGTTTGCACTGCCCCGTCCTTTCACCTGGAAGTGTCTAGGTGTGTATTTATAGTTCCTTAGACAGCAGACATGAGACTCAAGACCAAACATCCTCTTCCTCCCTGGAAATCGCAGAGACTGGAACAGCAAAAATGTTGACTCTGAGATATCTCGTGTCTCTTTTTAACACACTTTGTGGTTTGTGTGTATTTTACACATTAATGTTACCTATTATCAATATTTAACCTATATCAATAAATAATAAATCTGTCTCAATTTCTGGTGTTAGGTTGTTATGAAGTTCACCGACGTTTATTTTAAAATAGCTTAGTTTACTTTATTTGCACACAATTAAAAGCTTCATAAAATCCAGATGAATAAAAAAACTTGTACAAACCGACCCCCTCTCAACTTGAAAACAACATACAAAAACAAAAATAAAGACCAAACAAACTAAAACAAATAAACAAACAAAACCACTAAATTAACATTTTACAACAAAAGATAAAGGACAGCCTAGAGTACACCAAACATGAAAAGTAATCAGTCAGTAAACATTACTCCCATCAAAACCAAGAAATACATAGAACACGATACTATCTATCTATCTATCTATCTATCTATCTATCTATCTTGAATGTAATGATATTTTCCATTTGAAAATGTTTAAAGATGAGAAGCTCTTGATAACATGTACTTTATCATTCCATATCTGTATACTGCAATATCTGAGAGAATACTGGCCATGTTTTGTTTTGTAAAACGGAAGATGAAGCTTATCGACCTGACTAGAATTATAGGAATGAATCTGTAAATGACATACGAATAAACTGCTAAATGATGATGGTACAGAAGATGGTAAAAAAATGTTGTAGACCTCCCCAAAATCCAACTTTAGGTAGTTTTTTTTCACTGTGGTACTTTTGAATAACATTACACATTGGCAATATTGATGCCTTTTCCTATGTTACAAAATATTCAGGGAGAAACTGCTTTTTAAGTTGTAAAGCATTTAAGGAATACTTTACCCCCAGAGTTTAAATATTTGTATGTCAATGATAAAGGCTGGGTATGATTTAACCCTTTGCTACCTGGATTTATATCACTTTTCTTGTGCTGCATTCACACACCTTTACATGTTTCTAACCTTAGAAATCTAACAAAATTGGTTTGCTCTTTTTTTAAAACGTGGGAAAAAAAGCAGTGAGCATATACTAAAACTGTTACACAAATTGCACAAAATTACATTTGGGGAAATTTCTTATTTTAAGCTAGGGGAAAATGTCCCCTCAAAAAACTCTATTTATAATTATTGTATTATATATATCTTATATATATTGTATATATAATTTTCTTGTACTTTTAATTCTTATTATTTTTTGCCAATTTTTGGGTCATTTCCTCTTAAGTTGTTCATTTTCCTGTTTTTTTAAAACGGGAATCATATTTTTGTTTTTAAGGTGGTTTAAGGTGGTTATTTACACATGAGATATTTAAAGTAGCTCATTTATCTAGGGAAAGCATGGGATATGAGGGAACAAGCTCTTTATCAAGATGAACAAAGTCACTGTCAGTTTAAAATGTGTATTTAAAAATATTGACATTTATATTGTGTATCACAATATAGCTTTAAAATATTGCAATATTATTTTAAAGCCATGTCACCCAGCCCTGGGCTGCACCAGTGCAGCTGTTGTTGGAGGTACAGTGAGAGCTCTGGCAGTCAGATTTTGAAATGCAGAAAGTGATGAGAAACCCAACATACTTTCTCAGAAACTGAAACAGCATGCAGCAGAAAACCCTGAGAGCATGAGGCTAAAATGAAAGTCGGAAAGCCACTTTGGTCTTAAGCAGCTGCTTGTAATATTTTTGGGGATAGAATATTGCTGTTTTTTACTTTGAATGTGTCATACTGTCATATTTGTAATATATTTGCCTTTTAGGTTAATGTTATACTTTTTGTCACTTTTCATCCGACTTTTGATGGCGACTTGTGTGGTCAGGAGGGACAGATATAGAGTGAGAGCTAAAGAATGGATGGATTGGAGGAGGAAGGATGAATTTGAGAGCGGGGGGGGGGGAGAAAGAGAAGAAAGTGAGAAAGGGGTAAGGAGAAAGGCGGTTGTGCTTCAGCCATCTGTTGTGTGTTCCCCAGCAGCAGCAGCAGCAGCAGCAGCAGAGCAGAAGAAGGTGAAGTCTGTCCACATCTATCCTCTGGCCGCACATCACAGGCCTGCCGTTGGCCCAGTGTCGGCCCCGCTGTCTCTGTGTGTGTGCGAGCGTTTGTGTTTGTTTGCGAATGTGTGTCTGTGTGTGTGTGTGCATTATGTGGCCAGCATCGACCCCAGACACGAGCTGCTCTGGCTGATTTAATGAGAAGGGCTGGGTTGCCATGGCTAGGGCAGGCACTGTCTCTTTCCCACACACACACACACACACACACACACACACACACACACACACACACACACACACACACACACACAAACATGGCTCGACATGCCCATCCGATTCCCCACGGTCATGTCACTCCCCTCCAAAATCACACACGCTTGTCGAAACTCACACGGCTCTCCTGGAAAAGTCGCGGGGAAAATATGAAAATGGAAGAGAAAAAGGCCCGTCCTGGAAGCGGCAACCTTTCTGCATTTTTCGCGTCTTTGTGGAATTTGGGAGAGTGTCGAAAGAATGGGGGCAAAAAAAAAAAAAAAAATGCTAATGTGCGTGAGTATGAGAGACTTGCCTGGTCTCTCGCCTGGCCAGCAAGTGTGGCAGTGTTTTAATGATGCATCTGCTTGTGTCAAATGATTCTGGGCACATGGCTAAACCCAGGGCTGCTGGCCCCTTTGATGTCACCGTGCATGCACACACACACGCTTTCTTGAAAATACTCACACAAGCACTTTTGCGTGCGCCCACACACCCTTCTTGCATACTCCCACCGACACCGACACACACACACACACACACACACACACACACACACACACACACACACGTGCACACTCCCATACAGCTATGTACCGGGCAGCGGTTCACTCGGGCCCCCTCTGGTGCTGTGGTGGCTGGTTTTAATGTCCCTGCCTAATGATCTGGCAAGCGTCGAAAGGTAAATGATAATTTGCTTTAAGTGGAGCCTTTAGGCGGAAAAGCCTTGTAGGGCTTAGCTGTCTCCCTGACATGACAGTGTTTACCACAAGCAGCCCTCGACAGATTTCATTTCAAATATGATTTCTTTATGAAAATCCATCCGATCGACTCACCGACTCTGCTGACTGTTGCGCGAACAGACATACATCTGTATTTGTGTGTGTTTGTAATTCTGAGAGATCCTCCATGAAGGCGCCCGGGAGACGATTGAAGACAATTCAGTTGGAGACGGACGCCGGTGGACGGACACAGCGGCGAGAATTACCCACAGAGACACAGAGGAGAAAATCACTTTTTATTTCCGCGGGAGTGATTTCCGAGGCTGTGAAAGCACATTCTGAGGAGACGGCGCGAACATCCAGCCTTGGTGTTTCGTGTCTCTTTGTAGGAGAAATCTGGGCAGTTTCAAATGAGTTTCTCATCACTGAAAGGGGGACTCATTATCACTTTTGTATACTCTCTCCATTCCATTCTTCTTCAGGCTTTGTAAGCACAAAAAGTGCTAAAGCAGTTTTTTTTTGTTGCCCAATTCTCCTCACTTGTAAATCAGTCAGTAGTTCCTTATGCTACGAGCAGAGAAAGTGCTGAACGTAAATGTCTCAACACCACGCTGGGATCGTGACAGCTTTCTGTATTTCACATCTGAGCACTATTTTTTTTTTTTGTCGTGCCAGACACACAAACACAAGCACGACACCAGTATCTGTTAAATACGCTCATCAACCTCTTACTGAACAAAAAAAAGAAATCTCTCTAAATGAGACGCAAACACCAGCAACAACATTACTCTGCCGCTAAAACTCGAGGGTTTTTATTTGTGAAGCGATTCACAGTTTGAATGAACTGATCTCAGACAAGGAGACGTGTGGAAAGAAGGCAGTGTAACAAGAGCAGAGAAAAGTGTAGAGGAGGTGAGAGTAAACATCAAAGAAAGGTGAGGAGGAGAGACGACAGCTAAGTAAAACAGGAGGCAGTTTAGATCAGTGGAAACAAGACGAGGAGGCGAGTGCTTGACAGCTGATCATAACACGTGGCTGTAGGGGGGATGTCTTGTCCCCTCTGCCTCCTACTTTCATCCTTTTACCCCCCTTTTTTATCCCCTCTTCAACAAGTTTTCCTCCATCTAACCCCAGCCTGAAACATAATGTCTATCTGCTTTCCACACCTTTTTCTCTACTGACAAATACTGCATATTCAGAATCATCTTTCACACATCCACACCTTCATTCTCCCGACACCTTTACCACGCCATCGTTACTGGAGAAATGTCTTTGTAACACTTAATTTAACCTATTCGGCAACTTTGTTTCACTCTCATCATCGAGTAGCAGTCAGAAACAATAGTCTAACTACGCAGAAGTGCGGCCTGATTTTCGTAAACTAGACTCATGTTGGCTGCTCTGTCATGTTTTAAACCCACTGTGAAATTTGGTCCTAAAAGTTGTTTTGTCTTTTCCTGAAAATGGAAATGTCGCCACACATAGCAGTTTCTCCTGAGCAATATTTATATGATTTATTTGATTTAATGTTTTTCTCATGCAAACAATATTTTTCATACCCAGTTTTTTGTAATGCAATTAAATATTTAATTTGAAGCAAGCAAAGATTCTCCCAAACCATGACTTTAACATGCTTCTTTAGCTCTGTGAGGATGTGGTTTGATTACATTTGATTAACAGTGGACTAGTTTATTATTTTCAGTTTCTTGGTTTTGATGATTCACCCTGGAAAAATAAACAAGAAACATGTAACACTGAATAAAAATAAGGTGAAACATTTGTTAATTCTGGAAAAAAACAAAACAATTCTATAGCCCCATTCACATGGTACTAGGATTAGATAGTGACCTCTTGTAATTTGTAATATTTGTGGAGGTTGTTGCTGCACTGACAATTATAAATGACAGCATTTTAGGTGCAGAAGGCTCATCTCACTTCCATCACTTCCATAGACTGTTCAAATAATGGATGTAGCTACCATGATGTTACCCAGTGGTTTTGAAACTTCAAATTTGGCATTTAGGCTAATGCCATCTTCGTTTTTTTTTGAGCCAGAAGTGACCATATTTGGAAGCGAGGATGGGACTGTGGAGGAGTGGCAACTGGTATTGATGACTTGCAGATAGCCTGTCATTCAAGTGGCCTTGCCCTTAAATATGTGCAACTGTTGGGTCGTGATAAAATTTAAACGGATGAGTTATGTAAAAATGTACCCTCGTGCAGTTGTCATGAATGTTAAAATTAGCTATAGCTAAAATTAGCTTTTTTTTGTACCAGGCTGCAAACATGTTTAGTTCTGCTGGTAACTTGTGCATTTTAACATGGGAGTCTATGGGGGTTTACTCTGTTTTTAGAGCCAGCCTCTAGCGGTCATTAGCGGAACTGCAGATTTGGGTACTCTTGCATTGGAGTCATTTTTCAGCCTCTGAGGTTGCAGCTTGGTCACTGCACAGCATGGAGACCTGTTTGCAGAAAAATGCAAGGTCAAATCCACCAGAAGAGAGAAATGAGATGAGATGAGAGAAAACGGTAATGTATTTTGAAAAGACACAACACATGTAACAAGCGTTAAATTGAACATAGCGTTAGTTCAGGCAGGCCACGGTGTCAAGCGCTGCTACTGTTGATATCAGCTGATATCATGCAAGTCTCATCAGCTGATGGCCAGCTGATTTGCCTTTAAGCATGTGATTTGCTTAACTCACTGGCGCCGCCTTATTTAAGCTGCTCTAGCCCACCTGCTCTTCCTTTTCCCTCTGCATGCCGCTTTTGCGCCCTCCTCCTCCCCACCTCCTCCTTTGTGCCATTCTGACCTGATCTATGATGTTGTGTCATTGATGCCCGCTCTGTGGGGGTTTTGCGCTTTTCTTCTTGCTGCTGCTGCTGCTCTCCCTGACACAGGAACATGTGCTGTTCCTGTTTAACACTTTCCTCGTAAGCACGTGGAAGGGCAGGGGGTCCCCAGAACAGAGCCATACCGCCAAATACTAATAACTGCAATAAGCTAAATCTAAAAGCTGCTAAGAAGCGTTTTTCTTGACTAAATAGTCCTGACTGAATTGACACAATGTCCTTGATCATTCAGAAGTGACGCAGGAGGGTACCTATAGCGCATCATATTTTGACGTGTAGGGCCATTGACGGAATGTCCGTATTTGATGAGTTGGGACGAGAACGTGTCGCAACAAGCAGTTCAGTCTTCTTGTGTTTAGTTTTTACTCTTATTTTTCAATCATTAAACATACGACAACTGTTCTCTAAACTTATAAGCAAGTGGTTTTAGTTACATCAATGTAAAAAGATCCATTTGCCATGATTAGAAAATGTAGAAATGATCGTTTTTAGACACAGTAAGAGACAGAGAGAGGAGAACAACACAGACACAGAAAGAGAGACAAGAGGCAGACATGTGATCATACAACACAGTTAGGATGTCAGTCACTCACTCTATTCCTGTCACTACCTAAACTGTTCTCTCAGTCAATCACTCAGCCTGTCACTCAGCCCTTTCCTACCCTTCCAGTGAAAACACAAGAACAAACCTATGGCTATACAGACAGACACAGATGAAAGTCTGCCACAAACAGTCAGTATATTTGTAATTTGTCTATTTCACACGGATTACTTTGTTCTTTATTTATTTTAACTCTCAGGGGCTGTTTGGCACATTTTTACCTGCATTTTCTTCATTATTTGCTAATTTTGACAGTGTTCATGCAAACGGCAGAAAATTCTGTATTTTCGTTATTTTGGAATTTCCAGCTCATCTCCTACACTAAGTCTAAAATACACTAAACAAAAGTGTTACATTCATAGTGTTAAGTGCAAGAAATGTGCCATTGAAACCCATTCACACTGCAATTTCTGATCCCACAGTCATCAAAACATAAAAAAAACATGCATTATATTATTTCTGGGTGTCATTCTGGGCTTTTGCCTTGGAATTAATCATTTTTACTATTTTCCACCTGATTTCGTTATTGTTACCATATTTGGCAAAAAGCTGCCATTTAAAGGGTTAAAATTCTGAATATTAATGAATATTTGACATTTCTGATTAGGAATGATACTCCCTAAAATATTTTTTTATATTACTGTATTACTGTAATATTTTTATAGCCTGATTTTGAAAAGTGCATTTTGTGTGCACTTGTTATAATGTATCATACAAATCCTGGGCTGTGATAAAAACATCTACGAAGCATGTAGTATATTGTAAATAATTCATTTTTGTGTGTGTGTGTTTTTTAATCTAAAAACAAAGTGGCATCATGACAAAAACCTGGCATTTTAAATGTAAAAAATCTGAAAATGAATGAATATTTGATGTGTATGATTAGGCTGATATTGGTTTCAAAAATGGACTCAATTTAAGTAGGAAATAATATTAATGTATCATATTTTTCAAAGCTTGATTTTAAAAAGCGCATTTTGTGTGCAGAACTATACGAGCGTGTTTAAATATTAAATATTAAAGTGGGCCCTAAGGGTTAAGAAGTAATAGTGTTAATCTGCTATTTTATGTTTCCTAAATCATTCCAGTAGACGTTACACCATCGTATCTCTTTTCTTTGAGACACTTCTTTAAAAAATGTCTTGACACAACATCTTATGCTTTTTATCTCTTTACTCACCTTAAACTGGTGTGAAAAGGCATGCTTTTAAGGAGGGCTGGTGGTAAAGTGATGGGAAATGTGATTTCCAGACATTAGCAGTACATGTGTATGGTTGGAGTAGCCGCAGGGAAAGGAGATGCTGTTGCTTTAGCTGCTGATTCCTTCCTGCTAAGGGCGAAGCGAGGGGAGGCCCTAGGGGCATGAAGCCTCGGGAAACGTCTGGATATGTCTTAAGAGGCTGTTTCCCCTCAGCTGTAATGGGGTATGGAACATAGAAAAACTGTGTATTTGTAGCATAAAGTTCACTTCATGATCACTTAACTGTGCGGATCAGGAGAGAGACGGTAGGCGATACTGGCTTCACACACTGGGCTTCAAGTGTTGCTTTTAGGGCATTTTATGGCTTCTGAAGCAAAACTGTGAGTACTATGTCACAATCAAAGGATGATATGACACAAATATATTAAGAGCTATTTTCATTTATTCATTAATAATAATAATAATAACCTTTATTTATAGAGCACTTTTCAGTTAAGGAATGCAGCTCAAAGTGCTTAACAATAAAAAAAATGCAACACAAAAAACAAAATTAGACAATCAAAAGACCGGCGGTGATAAACAGGATATAAAAGCCAAAGTAAAAAGTCCAGAGACCAGTAAGCATAGTAAAACTAAGAGAACTCATTTAAAGTAATATTTACAAGAATTACATGAATTAATTATTCCATAATTTTGGAGCATGGTTAACAAAAGCTGTGCTCCCTATTTTCGTGTGTGTGTAATTGTGAGTATTCATTGATAAAATCTTTCAATTAATATTTTTATTTAATAGTCCTCTTACTATTTAGTCCAGGAGATAATACACAATATATTATAACTAATAACAAAAGCCCATCAAGTTACTAAAGTGATATCAAAGTCCTCAAATTGACTTAGCAAGAGTTCTTTTGCCTGATGACACTGATAAATCCACTTTCCCCGATCAGACTATGGATTGGGATTGTTAATCTTTATTGATATTGATACATAAATGATCCGATCCTCTTTATCGACACCACTGTCGATACTTTGAAGTTATTTGGTGAAAAGCCGAGGTTTCAATACGTTTTTAATAGAACAGGTTGTAATTTAATCTCTTCTGTCCATTTTATATTGCTGGGAAGACATTATCTCACCCAAACAACTGTATTATTCAAGTTTGTTGCCAAAAAACACATTTTGTTGTTCTTGATGTTACATTTGAACACATCATGGTGACAGTTTCTTTGCCTATTTCATTTGTCTTTGCCCAACAGTCATTTTATTTAGCCGACCTTGAATACATCACAATGAAAATCTTATGTGTCCTCTTTTATTTAGCTAGCTAGCTCTCATCCAGCTGATTTAAACTTGGACTTCAACATTGGATTACCATTTTTAACTGAAGGGACTTTCTACAAAATTTGGGGGTGCTTACCACTGCTGCTGTGATGATGATGATGAAGACTATGCTGGCTGTGCAGCAGCAGACGGAGTTGACAGAGTTGTTTTAACCTGCAGACAGTTGAAGGTTCTGCATTTAGGTTTAATTTGATGCAGTATTGATGTGCTTGGAGGTTGTGCTCCCGCTCTTGCAAGAAATTATTTTGCAGCATATATTGCATTTCTCTCCTTTTATCTTGCTTTGGTAAAATGTAGCCAAACTTTAGACCTCTTTGCACGTTGAGACATCCTTGCACGAAACTGACCACCAGATTTCTTCTCTTCTTGGTTTAATACCTGTTGGCTGGCAATTCAATGGACAATCGATGTATGTGTACCAGTGACTGGATTTAAATAACTTGTCTTGACTTGAGATATTATGTTACATTATAGGACCCACAGGACTCGACAGAAGTATCGATGAGCTCAAACATCATTGATTTTCAGGTTTTGAAAAAAGCAGAGCCAAGTCCTCAATAGAACCGGGTTTTGATCCTGATCCCTAATGTCTGGTGTCCACCAACGCCTGAGAAAACTATTTATCTAAGGTTACCAGCTAGTCATGAACTTTGTCTGGAGCTGGGCAGGTAATGTACAGGTGTCTCATTTGCGGAAAATGATGCAAATAAGAATACGAGGCCTCATTTGTTCTTAAGTAAGAACAGAATCTAGGCACACTGAAGAGCACTCTTACGCACATTTAAGTGCTGACATGTTTGAGCATAATAACCGGTTATTGCATTTTCTCCCGTTATACAGTTGTAAAATATTAAATTATTTAAATTGCAATAGTAATTTTGTAATTTACAATAATGAAGGCGCTGATTCAGGGCCCAGGTCTGTGTCCAGGCGTTAAGCTGCTAGCACACCTGATAGTGACGCGTCTCTGATGATGGCCCCGATGTGCTGCACCAGCTCAGACGATGTGCTCTGCATCGCTCATCTGAATTTTGCAAAGTTCTTCTTTGTGTCAGATTTGAAATCAAACCACTTTTTTTAACCTCATCCGTACTGCGTCCTTCTCCAGATACGACATTCACAGTGTGTGTTTGCATCCCATGCATCTTTTTTGAGATCAAAAATTAACGCTACTAAATATCATCGCTTAGTTGCGCTTCACTTCCTGCAGCAATGCCTCCACTTCACAACTACAAAAGTTCTCTTTGCGTTTTGTTTCCGGTGCTCCGTCTTTATATATATATATATATATATATATATATATATATATATATGTATATATATATATATATATATATATATATATGGCATTTTCTCAACTTCCCCTTAAGATATCTCTTTGTAACTTCTGTCTGTGTCTGCACGTGGCCCCTCAGTCTCATGCCCTTTAAAGGGCATTAGCGGGGGTTTATTTATGCTAATTAGGGGCAACTGGCAGGCGCTTTGAGTTTACGAGGACATTGCCATTCATCGATCTGAGAACACAGGTGTGACCAGTTCTGCTGGTGAAGAACACGTTCATGAATCTGACGCAGAGTTTTCTTAAGAACTTACTTAATAACACATGAAGGAGGAATTGAAGAAAAAACTTAAGAAGATGAATGTGGCCCAGTGAGAGTGACCCAAAACAGTAAATCCGCTGAAAAATGCTTAAAAGCTCACAGAGCTCACAGGAACTGCAGAGCTGGTGGACAATTCTGTTTGCAGTCATCAGAATAAGCAACACTCTTTATATTCCACATAGTAAATAAAAAAGAAATATTGCATACAGCAGCTTTAATGACTGAAAAAACTGATCATTACCATAAAAGTGTCAGGCTTCTCCTGAAGTAGAAACTGGCCTGTCCTCCAGCTGTAAAGTTCATGAATCAAAGTTTGTGATAAACACTTGTGCTGATGGCAGACGTTTTGCTTGTGTGTATGCTCATTCAGTGGCGTCCGCCCAAGTCAATTCATTTAAAGACACCGACTAACTCCAATTGTGTGGGACCCCTCCTTTGATACGCTATTTTCCTTTCTTCGCCAGCCATCTTTGATTCCTGGGCTGATCCGCCTCCTCTTGCACACAGCTGCCTCCTCGCTTGTTGTTCTTGGCACCACATCCAAAAGTCCTCCAGCCTTTCTGCGGTCCCCTCAAAAAGGAGAGGGACATCAAAAGGCTTTCGCAGGGCTCTGTCGACATGAACATCGCTGAACCTTCCTCGTCTGTCAGACGGCGAGAGGAGTCGATGTATGTGAGGAGGGCTGAGTGGGGTGGTGGAAGCCTCAGACCCCCTTTGGCTCTTTGTGTGTAAAACGCAACAGAGGAGGCTAAGGGCCCTCTTCTTTTCCAACACAAAGAGCCCCAAGGTTAAAGCTCAGCCACTGATCCCCTTCCAGCAGCCACGTTCCTTCTCTCTTTCTGTTTCCATCTCATTCCGTGCCATTCCATGCCACGACACGCTATGCTATGCCTCGCCATTCCTTGTCAGCCGACACAAACAGGTGCTGTTTGTCTGACCTCGACTCTTTGAAGAGATTATATACTTAGCAGCCTCCTCCCCTCATGTTGATAAACACTGTTCCCCTTTCCTCTCCTCTCTCTACCCTTTTCTTCCTTTCCATCTTCTCCTCTTTCATTTGTAAACGTCCATCTTATTTGCTTTTCTTGACAGTTTTTCAAAACAAAAGATTTGACAGATCTGTTTTTTGACAAGGCATTTTGGTTATCCAATAAAGAGATTAGCTGGAGGCGCCAGTCATTATTTTGAAGTCCAATATCAAATTGATTTTACTGATAATGATGAAAATGTGAAAAGTTGACATCTGCGACAAGATGCCCCCTAGTGGTCTGGGGCAAAATGTTATTTTATTCTTAATTCCCTTTTGTGGTTTTAATGGGAAAAAATAACGGGGCAACTACTACTTTGGACAGATGCAAAACCAGGCAATAACATATTTTCAGAATTTGACTTGATGTGTTAAATTACATTTTCCATACATTTCTTTTAGGATTCTTACCTTTATTATCTGGGACAGGTTTGAAAGGGGGAGAGAGACGTGCAGATGACATACAGCAAAGGGCAGCAGGTTTTCAAAGTATTTTAGTGCATGGGAGGCATTAATCATTTATAATGCTGCTCAGATTCATATAAATGCATGAATTGGATTGGATTACACTTTACTTAACACAAACAATGAAACATTATGATGAAGCAGAAATTATTACAAATGCATCAATTTGTACCTCACTTTACTTAACACATAAAATGATAACTTATGATGCTGCATGGACACACTGTGAGTCCTTACTAAAGTTGATTGTTGATGTGTGTATAGGTGAGTATAGATATTTATAATGCATTATAAGCTCCAACAGTCAACCTCTAGTGTATAACTAGTCAAGAGCATCCATAAGACATTTGTTAATTCAAATTAATTTTAAGTCATATCTATAATGACTGTTGATATAGTGCATCAGTAATCATTATCTGTGTATATGAGTGTTGCCATAAAGAATTATGAATGCATTGTAATTCACAATGATGGCCTTTTTATAAATGTGGTCTTCATAAGTGTTACCACAATTCTTGCAACAAGAGGATTGCAGCCAAACTTTGCATTCTGTCTGCCAATTTATTTCTATATAAATAGGTAATATTGTTTTAGAGATGTTACTTAAGACAGATCCACCCCAAGCCGAGAAATATGCATAAAACAATAGCTTGTTTGTTCTCCTTTTACATTTACACAAAAAGTCTGAATTGTCATAAAGTAATTATTAGGAGGGATATGCTACACATGATGCTATTAATAAACTCAGGTTATGTAGAAGCTGTACATGATAGTTTAGACATGATATGCAGCTGTGGTGAGGTAGACCCTGGAGCACGCTGTGACTGACTACAGGAGAGAAGAAAGAAACATATAATTTGCGTATGAAACAGCAGGTGATATACAGACACGTGATGCTGAAGTAATGGTGTTCTAGTAATAGTGTGCTGCTAAGGATGGTGTAACTGGCCTGTTACTTGATGCCGGACTGCGCATGCCGTTGAGTTGAAAACATCCATGATATGGCATATTTAGTGTGTGGCATATTTAGGGTCAAGCCCTAAATTGAGGGGATTTACTCTGAGTACTTTATTTAACCCTCAGGGACTGTTAGGCACATTTTATGCACTTTATATCTTATTTTTTTTGATAATTTTGGTTGTGTTCATGCGTATGGCATGGTAAGATTGTGTAGTTTTGATTAATCTTAATCAAGCTCAGCTCCTACAATACACTGTGTAAACAAAATTGTAACATTCATATTGTCAAGTGCAAAAAATGCTCCACTGAAATACAATCAAACTGCAGTTTTTTTATCCCACAGTCGTCCAAGCATAAAAACATGCGTTGTATTATTTCTGGGTGCCATTCTGGTCTTTTGCTATTTTCCACCAGACAACATAATTTGTATTTGGTGCACTGTCACAATTAGTGTTGCTGAAAATCATTGACATATCCCAGGCTGTGATCATAAAGAAAAAAATACTACTTTGCATGTAGTGTATTGAAAATAATTCATATTTTTTTTGTTGTTTTTCATCTAAAAACATAGTGGCATCATGACAAAAACCTAGCATTATAGGCTTAAAATCCTGAAAATTAATGAATATTTGGTATTTATTATTAGGACTGATGGTGGTTAAAAAAAATAAGTCAATGAGTTAGAAAATCAAATTCATTTATAATCTAATTTAAAGCTTGATTTTCAGAAGCACATTTTATGTGCAGAGCAATACAAGTGTGTGTAATATTAAAGCGGACCCTAAAGATGAATACCATACAAACCTAAATCACAAACACACTGTTTCTTCTTGAAAGTGGTATCCTGCCTCATCTTAAATTAATTGCAAATTTGGATTTTACATGTTGCTTTACATTAAACAAGTTTTTATAAATAGATCTTGAATTTTGTAAAAATGTCTCAAATTTATTGTGACTTTCTGAGGTGCATTTCGGTGCCGTCATGCAAAGCAGAGGTGACATCTTGGGTCCTGCTAATCAGAACAGTGGGCTGTTCACTGCATATGTCTGGTAACTGGGTGTAAATGTGTCTAGCTGTTGTGTTGTGGCCCTGCAACGCATCCCGTGTGATAATAGACCTGGCAGCAAACAGGGCAAGGAGGAGGGATAGGAGGGTTTTGCACAAAGGGTGGGGGGGCATTGACGGGACTCCGTGTGTGTGTGGCATATACATATTCACATGGGTGCATATACATGTTTATATGCAAGTGCGTCCCTGTGTGTGTGACTGGGCTCGTCGGTTACCAGGGAAATGGATGTGTTGGCCTCATCAGAGAGTCTCCAGCTGGTGGAGAGGCTTCGGAAGCGGCGCCTTGGCAGCCGCCCGGTCAGGGGGGAGTTTGCATCTGTGCTGCCTTGGCACTGGACTGGATTGTGGTTGTGGTGGATGGAGGTGGATGGAGTGTTTGTGTGTTTGTGTGTGTATGAGTGTGTGTGAGAAAAGGGTTTTGTGTGTTGAAGGTTGAGGGGGCATCGGGTCTTCCCTTTTCACCTCATAACAACCCCTCACCTTGTGCAAACGCACACGATACACACACACACACACACACACACACACACACGCACAGCTCATTGACATAATGCATTCCCTAGCCTCCAACTCTAACCTTATCCTAACCTAAATTCTAACCTGAAACCTGCAATAATTTATTTGGCCACGTGGGGGCAATTATTATTTGGATTTGTCTCTGGCCATGTGTTGTTAGTCCACGTGTTCGCTCTTCTTTGGTCTCTACCAACACCTCAGGGAAATATCTGTCTCTTTACTTGCTAAACATTGCACTATGTTCTCCAGCCAGTCTATAAAGGCCCTTTCCCATTGAAAAGCTCAGATGGACAGTGATGGACACCCAGCTGGACACACTCATTTTTGTACCATTAAAAGTGCAATCATTGCTGACTTCTGCAACGCTTTGTCATCTCAGCCACAAACTTAGTCCATCTCTGTTCAAGCAGGGCTTTCAGTCACTCAGTGGTGCATGGAGCCAAAAAAATTTCTGCAGTATGAATTTGCCGGATGATGGGCGCTGCTTGTGCGTCGCTGTGCCATAGAGCAAGTGCACTAGAGACTTTTGTTTGAGGCAGTATTTCATACTGCCTATACCTTGGTATGAAGTATTTTATATCTTCATACCTTCCTGAAATTTCACCAGGGTATACTGTATATGACAGTTTTAGTGTGTGGCACTTCTTACTTTCAAGTTTTCAGACTAATAAAGTCACAATACCAACCCAAAAAAGTAATATTCTCAGACCTAATTTTCCTTGTTCAACAGAGAAATACAGCTGTACACCTTTTAAATTCCAGTTTCTCTTTGTCAACAAAGACTGACAAGGCTTAATTGCCTCGATAACTCAACAAATAAAAAGTTAAACTCGCCAAAACTGTCTTGGTTAATCTTGACAGTAATCTAGTTAGTCAGTTAACTGTTCCAACAATCACCAGCTGAGGTTTGGTTGAAATAAATCCTAAATTCATAAAGTTAGATGTAAAAAAAACCCCAAAAAAACAACATGCCATTATTCCCCACGGTCTCTCTCTGCCTGCTGGCCACCAGCTGTTTACAGTCCCGTAACTTCTCCCTCCACCACTAGGTGTCACGGTGTCTTTCAGCTCAGCTGCCGTTTTCATCCAGTAGAGACCAGAGACTGAGCTCTGGTGGTGCGTGCTGTGCACTACATACAATAAGTGTAATAGAACGAGGAGCGCCTGTTTTTTGGACAGTTGGTATATCTTAATGCGACCCACGCCTTGTCTATAGCTCCTTTTATCCTTACTGGATCAACTGCATTAGAGATAAAATTGGAATATGTGTAAATCTACTTGTCAGTGACGGTGACTTTGCAGACTTTGATTTGATAATACTTCTGCAGTTGTTTTCACCGATTGCAGATGAACAGTTAGCAAAAAGAGCGGTTTATTTTTGTTTCCTCTTCAGTTAAACTATTTACTAGAATTACACACTGCCCTGCAACAAAATAGCGTGGGTACCTGGCTCACTGCAGTGAAAATAGAAAGAAGAGTGGTGCGAGCACATTCCCAGCATGCTAGCATGTTAGCTGTTAGCTGTTAGCCCGCCTAACAAGGAGAACCTAATCTTTTTTGAAGATGCACATTTTTTGTGAAGTTATTTGGCCTGGGTTTTGTTGAAGAGACAAACCATCAAAGAAGTGCAGGTTTCATCCTAATCTGATACAGATAGAGACAATGAAAGATTCAAAGAGCCCTCTGCATTGTCTCTGTTACCTCTGTCTTTATCCCCTTTTCCAGTCACATTTTCTCCCCCCCCCTTCTCACTCTACTCCTCCTCTCAATCTGGCCTCCCCCTCTATTTTTTCCACCTCATTTTTCTCCCCTTCGCTCCATTATTCACTCTTTCTATTCACCCTCATTTATCCTTCTTTCCCCTTTGTCTGCTGCTCTCTCCGTCTGCTCTTTGGAGCCTCCTCTCCTTCAAACTTCTGTCCTCTATCTATCTATCTATCTATCTATCTGTCTATCTATCTGTCTATCTATCTATCTATCTATCTATCTATCTATCTATCTATCTATCTGTCTATCTATCTATCTATCTATCTATCTATCTATCTATCTATCTATCTATCTGTCTGCGTATCTATCTGTCTATCTATCTATATCTATCTATCTATCTATCTATCTATATCTATCTATCTGTCTGTCTGTTAGTCTCGTCTGCAGTCTATTTGGATCCTCCACATGCTCGACTGTATTTATTTCAATCGAGCGTCTTATTCCTTGCTCATTCATCCCTGTCCCAGCTGTTTTTATCCGCCAGCGACTGTCGTTAATATGTTTTTCCACCACATGTGCTGTGGATTATCGAGCCTAATGACGGCGATGATAGCAGGAAGTTGTCTGGGATGAGTGTGCAGTCGGACTGTAGCCGTAGTGGTTTGGATGAGCCACGTATCACAGACCCCGGTGAAACACAAGCCACCAGGAAATGGACCTCAACACAATTGGCTGACCTCCGACCCAGAGCTGCTCTGTTCGACGGTGGCCAAGTGTGCGGTTGTGTGTGTGTGTGTGTGTGTGTGTGTGTGTGTGTGTGTGTTTGTGTGACTGTTTTGTTGTGTCTATAAATATGTTGTCTTTGAAAATGGAGCTGACATTAGAGGGTTAAGAATTGTAAGTGGGGAGTTCTGGAGATGTATCTCAAGTGGCTGTAGTTGAGAAAAGGGCATCAAACAGGCAGCGTGTCAGTTTTCCTCTAATCCTTACATGCACACACACACACACACACATCAAATCATTATCCACGTCCTCCACCCCACCACTAATCACTCACTCGGCCTGGATCAGACATATTTCTGATTTTCGCTACATTCTCGGTGCACCCAGCTGTCCCCTTTTGTTTCATGTCACTGCGGCCATGTGATAAAAAGTGCGTGAGTCGTGATGATAGTCATCTGTGGAAAAGATGAAGGGGAAAGTGGCTGGATCAGGACCAAGAGCTGCGACACACCCTGTCCCTTCAGATCAACTTTTTAGAGATCGCTAATGGAAAGATGGAGGGAATTACGCTCTTCACTCGTTTGTCTACTTTTATCACTTATTCTCCTCTCCTCATATTTCTTGCCCTTTGATATCTCTTTTCACAACAGTTTGGGCCTCAGGATGTGTGTGTACACGTTCTGTGCATGCCCATGTGTATGTTCCTGTGTGTCTCACACATGTTTCTCAGTAGAAATGGTTTTCATTGTTGCGATTTTGTGGAAGGGACTTGCTGTGTCATGACGGCTTGAGCAGAACCACATAAAGACGTGAACTGCAGCGTCTGATATCAATACAAAGCACTCAAGACAGCCGGAATTAACCCTTTGCATTAGATCTATATCTGAAGTCGACTTCTAATGCCATCTACTGTTTTGGAATTAGTCACAGCTAAATTTAGAATCAGCTGTTAATTGTAAAGGCAGGTACAAAATGTCACTATTCTTTGAGAAGCATTCTTTTTTGCTGTTTTCACTACAATTAACCCTTAACGCACAAAATGCGCATATAATACATACAATTTGTGCGACAGTTCTTGAAAGGTTGGTCAGGTTGCTCCATGTTAACAACATATGTTGTTTTTAAAAAGTTACAAGAAAATTACCTGAAAATAAGCAAAACCAAAAGCCAATACAAACAAGAAAAAAGGGCAGAAAACTAAAAAAAAAAGTATGCATATTTTTTTTTCTGTAAAATTATAGAATTATAATGATTTTAAATCTCCCTGGACATTTTTGCAATTTTTTTGATAATTTTTGAATAATTCTCCCAATTCTTTTTTATCATAAATTTTCAGGTGATTTTCTTTGTCATCTTTTACTAATTTCATGAAATTTGTAGAACATTTCTTGCCAAGTTGGCCATTGCTTTTTGTCCCCATGTTTTTGAAAGAAAACAAACCAATTTGTTCAGGTTTCAGCGAATTAAATATCTTGTATGAGGCACAAGAATACTGATCTTGAGCCAGGTTTTAAAGGGTTGTCTAAAGCGAAATTAATAAAAACTGACTTCCCTGCACCAAATAGTCATCCACATATCAAGATGAACACATCAGTCTCCTGCCATTAAAGACAGGATATCTGGGTAACTTCTGACATATGGCACATTTTGTTCATGCTTATCATTCTTTTAAATGAAACAGATGAGGAAGAGCGCTGTGCAGCAGTTGTTTAAAATAACTCCTATTAACCTTTACTGTCTACTGAGTATTGACCTTTTTGTCCAAGTTTTATTGAATCTGCTTTAAATGATAATTTCACATATTTTCAGACATGGATCCCAATTTTCTTGCTTCATGACGACTTAAAATTTCAGTGCATACTGTAGAGCCAGCCCCGCACATTTTCCCCTGTTTCACTCACTCTCTCTCTCTCTCTCTCACACACACACGCACGCACACACACACACACACACACACACACACACACACACACACACACACACACACACACACACACAGCTGATTGTGTGTAAGCAGGTGAAGCCTCCAAAAGAAAAAACAAAAACATTTAACATCCACATCTACAGAATTATTTGGGACATCCCATGGCACACCTTTTGGCGCTCAACCATCTAAAGTGAGCTCCTGTAATATATCACTCTGTTCAGTCTGTGTGTGTGTGTGTGTGTGTGTGTGTGTGTGTGTGTGTGTGTGTGTGTGTGTGTGTGTGTGTGTGTGTGTGTGTGTGCTGATTGGTTGGGGAGAGAGTTTCTGGTGCTTCACTTCCATGTTCAACAGCATGTTTGCGTGTCTCAGCTCAGAGCGTCTCTCAGCCTAATCCGTCCTTATCTCCCAGTGCGACAACACAACAAGAGGATCTTTAAAGAAGACATTTCTCTTTTCCACTGCGCTGAGCTCCTCCACTGATACTGTTTTAGTGCTGACTGCTCGCGTGTACGCGTGTGCGCGTTATGCCTTTTCTCTTCTTACGGACTCATTTCATCTGAGCACATACATGAGCGCCTTTAATTCTGCGAGAATATCTGTGTGTGTATGTGAGTGTGTGAGTGTGTGTGTGCGTGGGTCCCGAGCTTGTGCATGCCAGTGCGGATGTGAATGCTGTTGTCATTCCAAAGCTCCTTCAACATCAAACTCAGACTAAAGGTTGTCTGCACGTCTTGACATTAGATAAATGCCTGGTTGGGTTGTACACACAGCTGTACCAATTCTCCGATAGGTCTCTCTCCCTCTTTCTATCTCCCGGCCTCTCTCTCTCTCTGCGTCCAGGCTGATCTAATGACTCATAGGAATGCATCGAGCCGCTTGTCAGAGATCAATCATCTTCGTCAGGTCGTTCTACCGATTGTTTGAGTAGTGGGCCATTAGAGAGGAGCTGTTTGGAGGTGTTTTGTGAACCTAAGCGGCTCCAAAGGTCAGCCGGAGAGAGAGATAGAGGCGAGGAAACAAAAAAAAAAAGTGTGTGTGCGCGGGTGCTCCTAGGCGAAAGGAGAGGCAGCAGAAAGGTGGAGGCACGGAGATAGAAAGACAGGCCTTGTCAGCCCTGTTGCGTGACTCCGCTGCCCTTTGTTAGTATGAATCCTTAAACAGCTCACCACAAGTACAGAACCTGAGATTAATAATTCCCACGCACCGCCTGACATCCATCCCTGATCTGAAATATGCATGGCGGAGAAAAGAAGAGAGACGTGGGGATGAGGAGGGGAGTGGAAGAGCGGCGGGGTGGGGGGACCAAAAGGGCCTGAGCCTTTTGGAGGAGCGATAGATTCTGTTTTATGTGGCCTGTCAATAGCACCTAATGAGGAAACCCACCTGTGATTTGCGTCGCGCAATGAGAGAAACCCTTGGCCGTAAACTGCGAACACGAGGTGCCATCAACTTTTCAAAGGTCCCTCCTCCTGAAACAGCCACATCTCGTCTTTTGAAACGAAGTTGTGAGATGGTGTAATTTAAAGTTGTTCAGTAACTGCATAGAAGATGTTTCCTTTTTCTCCATTTTGAAAGGGATTCGGTGATTGTATGTGTGTGTGTGTATTTGTCTCCCTGTGTGTGACACCGTCTGTCCTTTGAAAAAAAAAGAAAAAAAAACGGACTGGGATTTCAGCAGAAACAACAATTGATGATTAAAAGGTTTTATTGCCAAGCTGTCTGCAGAGTTACAATCATAATGCTGAGGTCATTTGAACAGCCTGAAACTTTGCTGCTCGCCCGCGTATGGCTGCAGGAAGTAAAACGCTGTGGCATCTCATTTTAAAGCAGGAGAGGTGAGCGACACCAGATATGAAACCTGAATTTCTGTCGAGGTTTGGCTTTTAAACCTGCTGTTTTTACAGTAATCTGACCGCTGCGGTTGAAGTCGTGTTTATAAATGGGAGCTGATTTAAGGTGGTTTGCGTCTTGCCAGTAATTGGCGGTGTGGTGAGGACCTCTGTTGCAGACTCGTCTCCTATCAGAAAACACTTCATAGGGAAACGCTGAATTAAAATCAGCTGTTTAGCAGATAATGTAAAGGCAGGTTTCTGTTATGAGGATATGAATGTGATGAAGAGTTTCAAATGCAAAAGGGTGGGGGGGGGACACGGAGAATGAAAACGCCTCTGCTCATAAACGTCTGCTGCCACACAAAACTGCACGCTGCAGCTATCAAACCCAAGGCCCGAAACTCATCATTTTTTTTATGGAATATGATAAACAAAGGACATGATAAATACACAGCCAGGCAATTATCTTATTTCCTTTGGCTGCTGGTTTATATTCTTAATGCTACTTTAATCTACTTTTTTTGTTTGTTTATTCATATTTCCCCTTGTTTTTCATTTTTTGGTTGTTCCTTCCCAGTTCTCACAAAGGGGGAGAGAAAAAGTAGGGCGCTCACTTTGCAATTACTACTCAGCCCCAGACTACTTCTTTATAAGGCGCTGAATTATTTTGTTTTAAAAAACAAACAAACAAAAAAGCGACTTTCAACCGGGAAGAATATTTAATTGTTTTTTGATTACTTAGGAATGGGCCATGGGAATAGGCCTTTGTAAATATTTAAACAGATTCAGCATGATGCCATATTTCCATTCTGCCATTAATGTTTTTAAATGATTGTTATTGTCATCTGGGTTTGACAGTGGAAATGATTTTTACTAAAAATAGAGGAAACAAAACAAAAAAAAGTAGACATTGTTGTTTATTTATTTATTTTTTTTCTGTGTCAGTTGAGGCGAGGGCAGTGAAATGAGATCCAGAAGTGAAGCTGGAACAAGGCGAGTTATCAGCAGCTCCACACGGCTCACTGCTGTGTCCTGCACTTCCTCTGATGCCCAACGGGTGGCAGCAGCGAGCAGGCGGCCCCGACAGAAGGCTGCCACTCAGTGATTATAATTTATGATCCATTTCTATTATAGGTGGGGTGTACAGAGACAGTTACAGTAATAATTATCTGGACTGAAGTGTTTCCAAGGCAACCAACATACCCCCCCACCCTCCTAACACTGAGAGAGGGAGTGTGTGTGTGTGTGTGTGTGTGTGTGTGTGTGTGTGTGTGTGTGTGTGAGAGAGAGAGAGAGAGTGTGAGCATTGCTTGACATGGGGAAATAAGGGAGGCATGGGGCCTTACTACTGAGCTTAGCTTTGCTCTCAGCTACACACACACACACACACACACACACACACACACACACACACACACACACACACACACACACACGGATCGACTTTGCGTCGTGCTCTCCCGCGGCCTCCTCTTCACAGTAAAGAAATCATTGACTTTTAGTTTTGAGAGGGGCTTTTGTTAAAAACCTGCTTGTTTAAGATCACAGAGAGTAGTTTGCATTCTGCTTTGATTCCTCAGTAAATTAATTAATGCCACCAGGAACAAAGACACCAAAATACGAGCGAACAACATTTGAATTCTTATCTAATAGATTTGAAGTACGATTTGAGAACAACAGTATCTCAAGACGTTCAATGTCACCCTTTTCATTTCAATATTTTGCCGTCATTAAATCACGCCGCCTGTACTCCTTGAAGGATAAATCCTAGTGTATTTTTTTGTGTAAAGGTCCACGCCTGATTAAATAAAGGATTATGTTATTTCCTTAACAGTGCCTGAGGAACTTCCATTCCACTCTCCGTCTCTCTTAAATATATACTTTGATTCCCTTGAAAGTGTCGCATGCAATTACTAATTACAATACTAGTGCTAAACGCAGGGACATAAGTAGAGGACACAATGATTATGTGTTATAATTCCAGTTCTGTGAATGCAGGCAGAGCCCTGTAACAGGGATCTATGGGTTTAACCTTCATCCTTGTGCATACCCTGCACAGAACATTTGCATAATGTACGCTCAGTCAGCCAACTCAGAATAAACCTGTTAACATGAGTCCCCTGAAAAGGGGGCACCTACCTTAAAGGACTGCTTCACCCTAAAAATGACCATTTGTCCATCGCTTACTCACATGAAGTCATAGGAGTCACACATCAGCTAAACTATATAAAAACGTATTTAAAAATGCTCACACAACTCATGCAGTATAATCAAAGTCTCATCTATAAAGTTGTATGCTCAATATTTCATACACAGATAGTACTTACACTTTCAAACAGGGGAACTAAAATAAGAATTTAAAATTATTAGAGATGTCCCAATCAAGTTTTTTGCCCCGGATCTGAGTCATTTGATATCGAGTATCTGCTGATGTTGAGTCTGTCTGACACTTCAAGTACTTAAAAGTTATATAAATAATTCCAGTGTAAATGCTTGACAGTTAAATAGCTCTACAATGCAATACAAGAAAATAAAAGAAAAAATATCTGCATCCAAACAGTTTTTTTAAGGGTTTTTTATTTGTTTTTGTTTTTTTTTTACAAAATGGCAAAGTAAACAAAAAATATTAAAAATATTTAATATGGCTCTTATCACAATTCCACTTTGTACAGCATTTTTTTATCAAAGTAAAGGAACTAAAACGTGTCTTCAGAAATTGCGCTCAGATTCCCAATTCTACGTCAAGGTGATGTTATAGCTGAACTTTAACATTCCCAGTCACAATCAATAAAACTCAGTCACAGCTCTGCTTTATAGTGACTAAAAATGAACAATTAACATTTCAATTTCACCTTAAGTGGTGTAGCAGCTGAAAAAATAATCGATTTCTAATTATTGGAGCAGCAACAGTAAAATAAAACCTAAATATTTGCCACAAATTGTGCTCTCTATACTGTGTGACAGTGGATGTAAACAAAGGATGTAAACTGCTGAACACAGGAGCTGCTCATCTACCGCTCATAACTTTGTGTTATTGTGATTTTGGTGTTTTAAATGGTTAGTTTAGATACACCAAAATCACACAGTAACAAACCAGTTGATTCAGTGGTAGACCAGCAGCTCCTGTGTTCAGGAAGGTGCATTTCCTGTTTTTACAGTCACAGATGGGTCAAACAAACTCCGGACTGTCACCTTTTGTTATTTTATTTTATTTTTTTGAAACATATGTTCTAAGTCTATTTGTAAAAACTCTGTATGCATCAATTGAGCAGAAACTGTACATTTCCTGTAAAAACTGAATAATTTGAATTATAATAAATAATTGGAAATATTTTGAAAAATAAAAGCATGTAACAACCATGAATTGACACGCCATCCCTAATTTTCCAAAAGCGATACAGGAGGGGTACCTAGCGCATCATATTTTCAAGCTGAGAATGTGTTGGAGAAAAACAGTTTTCTTGATACATTTAATATAACACTGAGTGAGTTATTGATTTACCAATTATAATTTTGGTGGTGAAGTTATTTCTTTATCCCTAAGGGACAGTTTGGCTCATTGTACGCACTTTTCATTCTTCACTTTTTGACAGTTTTGGCTGTGTTCATGCATATGGCTTAAGTTTTAGCAAGATTTGTATTTTTGTTTAATCTTAGAATTTCCAGCTCAGCTCCTACAATAAGCCGAAATACAATATAGAAAGACAATTGTTACATTCATACTGGTAAATGCAAAAAATGCACTACCAAAACCCATTCAAACTACAATTTTTGATCCCACAGCCATCAAAGCCTTAAAAACATGCGTTGTTTTATTAGTGAGTGTCATTCTGGGCTTTTGCCTTGAAATTTGTAATTTTTATTACTATTTTCCACATGATGACTGTTTTTTTAATTTTTTTTTTTTTTACAGTATTTGGCATATGATTACACTCTATTTCCTCTAAGTGCAATGTCACAATCAGTGTTGCTGCAAATTATTGACATATCCCAGGCTGTGATAATAATGATAAAAAATAAATTCTGCATGTAATACATTGAAAGCAATTCATATTTTGGTGGGGTTTTTTTCCATCTAAAAACATGGCATGTAAAGGGTTAAAATTCTGAAAATTAATGAATATTTAATATTCATGATGAAGGCTGATGTTGGTTAGAAAAAAAAAATTAAATGAAAGTCGAAAATCATATTAATGTTTAATATTTTTCATGGCTTGATTTTGAAAAGCACATTTTGTGCGCAGAGCAATATGAGTGCGTGTAATATCAGAGTGGGCCGTAAGGGTTAAGACAGAAGAGGTTACTGTCATGTCACTGTGAATGTGTGAATAGACAAGCTGCTAGAAAGAAACTCTGAGGTCAGTATTAAGCCAGATATGACACACATTTAGTAAAATAGAACAACTTCCAATACACCTTTTTCAGTGTTTTATACACTATTAAAATATAGTATTTTTTTGCATAAGATGTAGATATAGTAAATGTATTGCAGTGGTCTTACAGGGAATCTCCCTCTCTGCATGTTTGACTCTGTGCTGCTACAGTTTTACATTAATCTGACTTGTGCCTTGTTTAAAGTGTTATCTAAATGTTACCAGGTCAAACCAAGTAAGACTGCTGTCATGACTTTTTTTATGTTATTGTTTTATACTGTACATATATGTGACCAGGGTGCTCATTCAGACATGGGACACACACACACACACACACACACACACACACACACACACACACACACACACACACACACACACACACACACAGTGTCATCAGATTAAAGGGTTGCATGTTTCAAAAAGGATTAATATATAAGAAATGTCTTATTTCAGTGTAAACATGTTTGTTCTGGGCACTGAGCCTGATGCATGCACAACCTGCTGTGACACACTCTCTGCTCACTCAGAGCCAGTTGGGCCCTCACATGCCCATGTTTATTGAACATACTTTACATGGGCCTGGATATGGGCTTTACATGTGGCCTCTCACTCCAGCTGGCTCTTCAGTTTTTGAGCACAGACCGACGAAGAGGCACATGCATTACTGTGAACAACACCACCCCAGACCAACTTATAAAGTACAGCTCTCCTCTCATTGGTCACTTTCAGGGACACTGCGTTAACTAGGGGTTGACCAATATTATTTTTTCAGGGCTGATACCGTTACTGATTATTAATATTTCATGAGACAGATAACTGATATTTAGAACCAATATGCATTTACAAAAATGAAAATCTTTCTGTCAATATTTAGAATTTGGAATATCACAAACTCCAATGTAAAACTTAATATAAATGCCTTTGGCAAATGTTTAATCAAAACATTCAACATTTGCTCCTCTTTACCGTCCACAACAGCTGATAAAGGCAGTGGTACAACAGCAACTCCGCTGTTCAGTGGCTTAAAATGACTGTTTTTGTCAATGGAGTCTGCTGCTTTTGATATAATGGCTTCAAAGCCTTGTCGGTAAGGACAGTCTTACAGCAAGGTAAAGCAGTGAAAATATTCTAAATATAGCATCAAATGAAAAGATATTTGGATCACCACCATTTAATTATATGTGTGTGACGTTCTACGCCGAAGTTATTGCAAATAAATAGCTGTGATTGTAATACAATCTATGTCATAGACTTTATGAATAATATAGGTTTGTAGAAACTAGCTAAAAGAGGGCATAATCTGAGGCGTACATACTTCCACAATAAATGGATTCTCCCCCGGTGCTTGTATACTGGGTGAAGGACAGTAGTCCAATTAATTGGCCTAATCAAGCTTTGACCGTAGCTCAACTAAACTGTGCATGTAAGTGCACTGACTGTCTTTCACCTGTGAAAAGATGTACTTCCTCCTTTAAATGTTTTGGTGGCAGGAAGATGGGACGGGCTCAAGTGTGACTATCGTACGGACAAAAATCACAAATTTGCAACAGCAATCAGCTCCCATCACTATTAAATGGTCTTAAGTGTTCAGCTTCAAAACAGACTGAGGGAGCCCGAGTGAGAAGCAGCAGGGGTTTGAGGAAAATGAAGAGATATATGAATAGTGGCTAACAGGCAGGTTGGTGACTGCTAAGATGAGCGGTAATAGGTGCAAATGAAGACAAGGTGAAAGCAAATTATAAAATAGGACATGATACAAATAACTGTAGTAAACGCAATCAAACATGTGTAACCAAATAAATCTGTTAGTTAAATATTAAGTTTAATTTTGTTTTCAGGATTGCCATTCACTTAAAAAGAAAACACGTTATTGTCATGATGCACTCATTTTGTAACCGTGTCTATTTACTATGTCTGCTATGAGCATGCGTTTTGGGTGTTTGGATAACAAGTGAACAGCTCGTTTGTCTGTTTGCACCTGGCATTACAATACATCTTACGTCTCCACATGCATCTCGAGTGACCATCACCTCCCCTCTCTATATGCAAATAAACACGTATATCATTTACATTTGCAAAAACCAAATGTGTTGTTATTTTTACCGGTGGAAGATTTGTTGTGTTATATTTACACTTCCAGCTTTTGGTAATTAAGATAGGTAAAATTATATTTCACTGTAGAGCTGTGCACAGTGTATTGATTCACTCAGCCCCTCCTTTTCTCACTCTCTCTCTGTTGCTATCTATTTATCATGACACAAGCGCACCCTGCGGCCCTGCTTATGGATGTATTATAAGAGTCTGGATACAGCCATAGGGGCGGGGCCCTGTTCATTCCTATGAGAGTTGCTCATTGGTACACGGAGCAGAAAAAAGCTTTTTTTTCGGGTGTAGAATCATTGTAGAACACCCAGATCTACTGGCCCATAAGGCATGCACACTGAGAGACTTATGGTGGCCGAGTGTGCCAGAGTGGGTAACCTCCGCCGGCAGAGCGACTGACTCCTGGTTTAGTGCTTTGCTAGCTTGGATGGCGGTCTAAAAATTCAATCTTGCGGCTCTTTTAGACTTTCTAAATGTAACCAAATTGGGTGGCTTAAATCTAGATAGTGAAAAGAGTCACAAAAAATTATCTAACGATTTATAGACGTCTCTTTCCCGATGCAAGTCAATGGGGAAAAGTCTTTCTGGGCCAGTGTGCATCACGTGACCGACCTGGATAGCCTACTTCCACTATCTACTTTATGTAAAATTTGCATCAGAGCCTGGCACACTTCCTGGGGACTTGGTCCTGCCACTGTCCCACAGCTGTTGAGAGTTTGCTCGCCCACACATTGTGACGAGGCTGTTATCATCACATGGTTAATGTAACCTGTTAATGTTTTTTAGGGCTGCCCCCTGCAAGTCAGAGATTCGAATCATTAGTCGGAAATCCCTCAATCGACTGAGATTGCTACAAGTCAAGCAGTCTTTTTTAAAAAATTTTTGCTAGTTAGTGTGCTATACAGTGAACTGCTGGAGAAGTTTTGGTCCCAAGATGTTGCTGCGGAGTGAGCACTCTTAGGCTCGATTCACTCAGCACGCATCATTTTTTTTTTTTTCGGCGCCCATGTTAACAAGTTAGAGCATTCACACTGCCCACCTGAGCAGTGCTTCTCTGCCGCGCAGCTGCGTGTAAGCTGCGTGTAAGTTGCGGCACATCTAGAGAAACAGTGGCTCGTCGATTTTTCTCCACATGCTGTGCGTGTTTGTGAGCAAAAACGGACCGTGAAAACCTTGTTTAGATTATTATATTGACTCTATACAACCTCGGACTGCAGTTTAAAAGTCCCCTTGTCACAGAGATGAAGACATACAAAGCTGTCTGTTTGACTCTAACTTTCCTGCTCTGTTTCTGACAACATCTCTGTGGACAGAATACCATCAATTGTTGACACAAGGCATTTTAATTTGAAATATTTGCGGGACCATGTTGTCGGCAATGCAGTAGCTGCACAACTAAATAAATAAGTGGAATTTGTGCTTATAAATGTGGAAATACAGAACTCATAGCTGCAGGCAGCAATGCAGCAGCGACGTTGCAACAACACTGCATGTGTGAACACCAAAAGCATGAAACAACAACAAACGCTGCATTTTGGGGAGGCTGCTGTCACACTCTGCTGAAGCATGCTGTGAAACAGGCCATAACTGTCACGCTACTCTTTGGTAGAGGCTGCATGCACCGGCACAGAGGATGAAGAGACTCTGCACTGTGAGGCTCTGAGATTTCTCTTCTGCTTAGAAGTGGAGAATTTACAGCTCACAGCAGCTTAATATGACACAGTCTCCTGCTTTTGTTGATAAATATTGTCAGAAGAAATGTTGTTGCATAATGCCCATCCATTGTTAGTGCCGTTATATTGGTTATTATATTGCATGAATGTAATATAGATGAAATATGATGAAAGTTTCAGTTTTGATAAAACTAAAACAAATTTTTGTGTTGGAGTTTGTTGTATTCCATACTCTATATAATAATGACAGGGAGATTTTCAATTTCATTGTAAATGCATATCGGTTCCAAATATCGCTTTTGTGGTCTCATTAACTACTCATAATCGGTCAAACCCTAATTTTTAAACATAGTCTAAAAAATGAAGTTAAAATTAAGTCCTGCAACATCTTGTGGAGTTGAGGAGTCTCACAGCCTGGGGAAAGAAGCTGCTCTGTAGTCTGGTGGTTCTGCAGTGGATACTTCTCTATCTTTTTCCAGATGGCAGCAGGGTGAACAGACTGTGGCTGGTGTGGCTGCTGTCTTTCAATACTCTTTGGGCTCTGTGCAGACACCTCACTTCACCGAGGTCACTGATGCTCTGTGGATGAGAACCAGTGATGTTCTGGGTGGTTTTAATCACCCGCTGTAGAGCCCTCCTGTCCTGTACATTTCTTCGTTATCCTCGGGTTTACAAATTGACACATGAATGCACACAGTGCTTAAAGACTGTGGCTACATATGGCCCAGACGACCACTGAATACGCATTCAGTGATCGGATCTTTAATATGCATTGAGGAGACATTCGGTGCATTCACAGTAATACTTCGAGAGGACCACTTGTGATCCATGCGACACATGTTAATACCAAGTGTGAGCAGAACCTGCGATGCATTGTTTTTTATCAAGCACTGAAAGAAAAAACATTTTTGGAATGATCCATGCAGTTAAAGTATAGGTATTGCTGGGAGGTAAGAACTCTACAAAATAAGATTAAGCTTTAGATAAAAACAAGATGAATCTGAGTTGTATTTAAAGCTTTAGGCAAGAACATTTATTTTGTACGGTCGGTATATATATGATACATTTTTCCTCTTAGTGTGAGGAAATATAAGGTCTGAGCAGGATACTAATCATTATGCATGCCCCAGCCCAGATGATTGTATATGTGGGTGCAGGGCTGAGCAGGGCTGAGCAGGGCTGAGCAGGGCTGAGCAGGGCTGGGCAGTCCCCTGAGCAGATTGTGTGGTAACTGGTAGTGGCTGGCATTAGCAGTGCCAGCAGGGGTGAATTAGAAACAGGATCAGTGGCACGGCTTGGCCTCAGGCATCGCGGGGTTAATGCCGCCTGGCCAGACCTTCCTGTCTCTCTCTCATTCCGCCTCCCTCGTTCTCTTACACTAACACACACATACACACTTTTGTCTCCCTCTCACACTCTGCTCCCCCCCGGCCACCCCCGTCCCCCAAGTGTGTGTGTGTGTCACTGATGGAGGCTTTTGGCTGATGTGTCACCAGCGGGCATGCAGATGGATGCAAGTCAACACACCCCGATGAGAGCACGCTGGCACTCATGAACACAGACAAATCAATGCAAAAGCATGCTCACACATACACACACACACACACACACACACACACACACACACACACATGCATATATACAATAACACCTATACATGTGTAAAACAGGCGTTTGCACAAACACACACATGCAAGTAAACAAACATGTCCACATGAAAATGCGATGGTATGGTGCATGTTATCAGTTATTTCATTGTTTAAATCATTCTGCTAAATTATAGAAATTGAACAGTCTAATGCATAAAAATGAAGAGCATCTTTAGTGTTCAGTATCAATGCCATTGCCAGTCATGTCGGGAATTAGCACATCGTGCTACATCGACTACCTGACAGCTCCCCAAAAGTGTTGCTTTTCAATCTGGATCGCCCCCTGGTGTCTGAGTGCAGTATAGGTCATAAAGCCCGCCCCTTCATGTTAGTGAATGAGCCCCATCCCAAACAAAAAACTCAAAGTGCACGCCAAATACATTATTCCCAAACATGGTTTCTGTCTCTGAAGGTTGTTCTCATCACTCTGATCTTTGTTCAAGTGATTGTTATGATAAGATCGGTTTTCATGAGTTATTAAATTCTACAAAAAGGAGATTTTCTGCCCTGATTGACAGCTGTGACAGCAAAACCCATGCGTTCGCATTAAATCGAGCTGCTCACTATTGGTTAGACTGGTGTTTTGATGGAACTCCCCCACCACAGATATCACTATTGCACAACTCTGGCTTGGAATGACATCACCAGCGCAAGATGGCAGCTGCCCGCAGGCTGGATATTTTAGCTTCTCTCAGCATAGCGGGGGTCGTCCATCTTTATATGCAGTCTATGTTCACTATGTAACATCCCCTAAATCATAGTACACATTAGAATTTTTCACACTATGTAAATTACTTAGGAAAATATTCACTAAAATGTTTTGGTGTTTTCTGTCAATCACAGATATGACTGAGAGGGTAAATTGTCTTGATGCTCTCTCTCTCGCTTTTTTTTAATAACTTTCTTTTTATTGGTGTTTTCAGGTTGGAGAATGAAAAAAAGGAGGGAGATTGTTAGAGGTTAGCAAGAGCCACACAGTGTCACAGAACAGGGTTTTTCAGCTATCCAGACAGTAGGTTATATCCCATAGTGTAAGTAGCAGAGTCTACCGTTTATGGTTTTCCAGGGCTGATACTGATTCCGAGTATTTAATGAGACTGATAACCAATATTTGGAATTGATATGCAGTTACAATAAAAATGAAAAAACTTTCTGTCACTATTCAGAATTTGGAATATAACAAACTCCAACACAAAGCTTTGTTTAAATGCAAATGTTTAATCAAAACTGAAATGTTCATATACAGCAAGCTCCCAGCAACTTTTTGTTTTAATAAAGTCAAGGGAAAAATTTTAGTAAAAAAAAGAATAAAAGATTGAAATAAAATGCTGATATAGATTGGAAAAATGCCAAATATTGGCTTCAATAATCAGCAAACATCAACAGTGTATTCCTCGAAATTGTCTTTGATCAATTTATCTTCTAGATAATATATTTAGTAGTGAATAAACCTGATATTAGCATAGTGAACACAATAAAACATAGAAACAAAGCTGCAAATTTATGCTATTGAGTGTAATGAAAATTACAAATTTGCAGGAGCTAGTATTTTTCTTGCATTCCATCGTTCCTTGTTCTACGTCCTCCCTCTTCTCCTAATTTCCACCCCACATCTCTGCTGTTTGTTTGTTTGGAGGTGCGGTGCCTTTAAGAGAGCAGTGTGCCAGCTACTCCGGGCCTAATGTCATTACTCTGTACAAACTTGGTGTGACAGAGGCAGGAGGCGCCCACAGATTGATGACATTTTATTGTTATTGCAGTGCCACTATTAACTGTTCACCACTCCTGCTTCTGCTGCTGAGGGCTCCTACCTAGTGAGAGAGAGAGAGAGAGAGAAAACACAAAAACAGCAAATTGAACACATCGCCAGTGTGATACAGAGAAAAATGATTAATTTAAGTATAAAATTGCTATTTTGATGTTATATTTTCTGTTGTGCATTTTCATACTATAATAGTACTCTGCAAAGATCTGCTGTACAGTACTGTGCATGTAGAGAAACATTTAGTGTGTGCACTGGGCTGGCTTTATATGTGATATGTTATTTTAAAAGCATGGGGGGGGTAGAATTGTAGCTGAACATGTGATTTAAATGTTGCAATGTATGCTATTAAAATGCAGTGACATAGGCATGTGTAATGTTTAGGCTTTTATGTGATTGTTAGAAATAGATGAATAGGCTTAACACTGTAAGTAGATGTGGAATATGAGTTATAAGACTAATGGTAACAGTCGGAGTCATTTACTTTGAGTTACTGAGAGCCAAATGTTTCATTGCAATCTTATATCAGATTTCCCTAAAAAATATCTGGCCGCAGGTTTCTGAACAGATATCTTTGATTGATTCAGTATAGCCATTCATTCAGGTATCTGCCTTTCTATGATCCACTATAGGGCTGTGTGATATGAAGAAATATATCGTCTGTCACTAAAAAAAAAGGTTTATCGTTTCATATTATGCTATATCGTTTATTTTGTTTATGTCATCTGATAACGCTTTGTAGGGGTTCACTGATATTGGTTTTTCAGGGCAGATATAGATACAGATTTAAGTACCTAATGAGACAGATGACCGATATTTGGAACCGATTTGCAGTGACAGAAAGATTTGGAATATCACAAACTCCAACACAAAACTTTGTTTAAATGCATTTAGCAAAAAAAACTATTTAAAACTGAAACGTTCAACATCATATACAGCACGTTCCCAGCAACTTTTTTTACATATAGTCAAGTGAAAATTTAAATGAATAAATAAAAATAGCTCCCTGAGGTTTTACAAAGTAAAGGTTCCTCCCATGCTGACACTTTCTTTGCATTTACTGCAGACTGCCTTCCCTGGAGTAGGTTGAGTGTAATACACACACTTTTTTATGAATCAATTTGATCTGGGATCATTAAAATAAGACAGATATAGATAATCAGCAAAGTGCCAAATACTGGCGCAGACAACCAGCCAGGTAGACAATCTGTCGACCCCTAATGCTTTGCGTCCATCCAGGTGGCTGAGGGAGCATCTGCACAATGCACAGCACCAAAACGAACAGACATGGAGAAGCTGGAAAGCGATACTGAACGTGGGGATTCAGCACAAGACACTGACCCGACCAGCATCCTTAAAACCAGGAGGAGCTCGTACCCATAAGGGGGCTACTTCTATCATTTGGATGTGGTTTGGGTATTAAAAGTCAGCCACAGAACTAGGGGTGGACAAATAAAACAAGATATCCGGTGTGTTGCGGCTTGTTGTGCCTATGGTGTATGAAATGACTATCCCGAACATCGAATATAAATTGTCTCGCCGTTCTTTTAGCCACAGGCATGAGAGTCGCTTCGGCGTTTCGTTTTTCCCTCTCTTCCCTACGGCTCTCTGCCATTCACACACACACACACACACACACATAAAGCAGCGGCAAAAACATCAACACTTCAAGGTCCTTCAAAGTAAAAAGCACCACAGGTTCCACTTTATTTGATTATTTAACTTTACTTTAACAATACTTTTATTTAATTTATGCTCAGCTTTATTTAACATTATAATAGTATTTTATTAAACTTTAATATACCAGTACATGCCTTTATTTTATGGCAGCAGCTACTTTATTTGTAACTGTGGTTCATTTAAAAACTTTGTATTTAGTTTAGAGGAGATTTCAAAATATCAGATATATATTGTGTATTGCGATATAGCCTAAAAATATTTTGATATTATTTTAAAGCCATATCGCCCAAACATAATCCACTTGTCTATCCATTTACATGCTCATCATGCATCATCCATTCTTCCATCTATTCCTGATATCACTTAGAGGAGAGGCCAGGGGTTCCCAACCTGACTCCACATTGACCCCCTTCATGTAATTACACAGGGGTTAATTCCCACTCTGTGGATCAGCAGAGAATGCTGGGATCAGACGGAGGAGTACTGAGAAACACAAAGGATGAAGTCAACAAGCCAGAGAAACACAGATTTGATAATGTAGTGTACACTGAGCTTGTAGTATCTAAAATCCTGTGTTTACATTTTCTTTAAAGGCCCTGACACACCAAGCTGACGGCTGGACGCATCTGTCGCACCATCATCGACCCTTTCTTGTTGGCTTTTTCCCGCCAATTCTGCATGTTGAATTTGCACCGGCAACAGTGGAGCCCGGCGATGAATGAAATGACTCTGATTGGCCGTTCGGCTCAGCGCGTGAGAAGAGAAACAGAAGTGAGGAAACAATACAAAAAGCTGAAGTCGAGAGGGAGCGAGATCGATACCAGCTTGTTCTGTAAGGTAAGATTGTTTTTCTGTAGCCACTGAGCTCTTTAGCAGAAATGTCTGATGGTTTGTGTTGTTGTTCACTGGTGCTCAGTAAATGCACTTTGTTCTGTCAACATTCTGTTTTTAATGTACTAACTGGCTAACTAGCGTCAAGACGGTCTTCCAGTTTCCCTTTTTTAATGACGATAACAGAGGACTACTGAGTTATTTCCTCCCAGCCAGGTGCAGAACATATGTGCTGTTTAGCTGTTGGTTGTAGTCCATGCTGTGTGTTGATGTGTAACTTTTTGGCCGAGATAGAAGCGGCGTGAGGAGACATCATTTGGCTTCGTCACAGCCGGTGCTCTGATTTCGGTTTGGTGTGTCTGGGTCTTAAAGGTCACTGGTCCTTACACAAAATGTACCTGTAAACACTTGAGTCGTGTTACACCCAACCTGCGTTTTATTTGTGTGTGTTTTTTATGGTTTAAATGAACTCTTGTCAATTTGTTTCTTTTCTTAAAGACCGTTAGTTGTGCTGTGGTGCAGACCAAAGAGCCAGATGTTTAACAGTTACAGGGAGGTCTTGTTCTTGTTCCAGTTAGGTTCTTGGGCATAAGATTTTTTGACAGTAGAAATGTGACTTTGCCATGAATTTAAAACCAAAACTCACTCATCTGCTGATCATGAATTGTTCGTAATCTTCTCTGAATCTTTGTGCGTCACTGTGTAAGTTGCAGTGTCAATTAATAAAGCTCAATCTGTATTATTTCTTCATGAGCTCTTAATGACAAAAAAACAAACAAACAAATGAAAAAACAGAACATGTTTGGTTCTGTTAAATGCAACATGACCCGCTGTCAGTCACTAAGAATGTTGTGACAGTTTGATTTTCTGTGTTGTCTTTTTTAATTTGTATTATTTCGTTTTGTCTCTCTCCTGGCATTGAAAACTTGTCAGTCAAGTTTTTGTTTAGTTAAAAAAACAAATCAAACCTCAAATAGAACACACACCAATTCGAAATGTACACTCAAAAATAACCATTCTTGAACCCAAGAGAAACAAAAACAAACCCCAAAATCTTATGTATTATATACATTTTTATATATATATTTTTTTAAATGACCTACGGAATCAGCAATTCAGTCAGTCCAGAAGAGGTATCAATCAAAAGTTTCATCTCTGTATGATATTATATAGATTTTTTGACAATAGTATGCTGTTTGCCGATATCACAAAGTCTGCTATGATACGATTTCCATTTGATTCAATTCAGGGGGCCATCAATATGAGGGGTGATCAATATAAAACAATATCAGTAAATTGTCATTGTCTTTTTCTTGGTATTTGTAAGTGTGTAATTAGTTGTCACGTTTTTGATGTTTTGTGTGAACACGGGAAGAGATCCTCATAAGATTACGAAGTCAGTCTTGGCTGCTGACCATACCTGCTTTGTGCTGGGGTAATAGCACTATTTGAATGTTTAGGGAGGAGGTGTGTTTAGATGGAAATTGTGACACAGACACAGAAGTGCCATGGGAATTTCTAAACGAAGGTGTGTCTTATCAATTTTTTTTATTTTGCATTGCTGATTTTGGATCGTTAATCACAGAATCAATATATTAATCCGGATCAAAACATCGTGGTACCCCTACAGTCCAGTCAGTTTGTGAATTCATTTTGTGTTTTTGGTGCTGGGTCTAGGTGAATTAGAGGCTTTCATAATCAGCTGAATGGAGTGTAAAGCGATCCAGGAGATAATGGAGTGATGAGGAGCAATCCATCAGTGATCCAGGAGAATGTTCGAGTCGTTTGTGGATGAATAAACCTATGCTAGGGATTAAATGACCTTACTGTGTGTTTATTGCACAAGGGTGCTGCTTGACATCTGTAAAGGTTGTAAATTGTAAGTACTTTCCTTAATCGATTAGTAGGTGAAATTCATGATAGATTAATCGCTAATTTGAAAAAAAGACAAAAAACCTTTTTATTTCAAACAGTACCAAATGCGCTTTTTTTTCCTCAGTCAAAGCTGAAAGCTAGCTAACCCTCTCCACGAAATATGGAATGACATAAATGGAGGGGAATTGCATTGTGGTGTGAGCAGAGAACAAATCTGTGAGTGGATTGTGAAAGTGGGTGTTTCAGGGGGTGTACACAGGTGGTGGAACATGGTAATGAAATCTGATCTCTCCGTGGGGTCCAAGTAGTGCTGATGATGCAGGATGACAGTCACCAAAACTGTCCAATCAATGAGTTAGCATATCTCAGCCACTTGAAGTTTAAGAGTCATGCTTTCTCCTCATTTCATTCATACATTTATGATGATAATAATATATTTATTTAGCACCTTTAAAAACAGTTACCAAGGAGTTTACCAAGTTCTTTGACAACCAAAGCAAAGCAGAAATGGAAAACATATTCTGCGATACAACAACAGAAAGCCAAACGCTCCTATTGAACACAAGTGAGAAGAAACTCGGGTAGAGTCAGGATGAAATTACAACAACAGGACAGTTAATGCAAAATCCAGGACGCATAATGTCAGTATAAAATAATACAAAGAAATAGACCAAAAATCCACAAAAACAGAAACAATCAGACCACAGATAAAAAAATAAATGGGTAAAATAAAAATATAATAGGTAAAACATAAATAAAAAAGATAAAATAAGTAAAAAGAAATAAAAAAAGACAACATCACATGAAAACAAGTCTATAAAAATGGGTTTTGAGAAGTGATTTTAAAGAAGTCACTGAGTCTGCGAGCCTTATCTTCTCAGGAAGGTCATTCTAAAGCCGAGGCGCCCTGATGGCAAACCACGGTCACATTTATTTGTTACATTATATTACATTTATATAGAAATCTCTTTGAACATGAAAAAGCCATCATGTTTTTCATTGATCTGAACCAAATAAACCGAACTTCAGGTGTGAAAGGAACCTTTACAGCACTGCGTGACGAATGCACTCCTGAAATACTGTACACTGAGCATGACAAACTAATAGCGTCTAACAGGATGAGTGTCATAACACATGCATTATGGAATAATAATGAGACAATACAATATTTAAGATAGTAGCAAACGCTCCTATAGCGTTAACAGCTCCCTCCAGAGAGCACCTGCCATGTTCCATCGCTGTGCCTCCCTTCTTGATTGGCTGAGTGGCATTGTTGCCTTGGCATCTGGTTGCTACGGCCACCCGCAGCCTGGCACTGATCCACGGCTCTGATCAGGATTGGCATTCGTTGATGACATCATCATTGCCCATCAGTCAGCCCTGCTGTTACAATGAGTGTCCCTCTGTAGGCCATTCTTTCAGCCAGGCGGTGGGGGGTTTCAGGCACTGATGTAGCTGCAAATGGAGAGGTGAGCAAACTCTGACCTCCAATCCATCATTATCTTACTGAAAAGAAGCGTGAGCCATTCGAACAGTTGTAACGCAAATATTTCCAGACCTGATTTCCCCCATTTTCACTTAAAAAATATTTATTTTTTATGTTTTTATTTTATTTTTTTTACTCCTCCTCCATGCAAAAACAAGGCTTCACCTGCAAATTGGATCAAACTCATGTCCACTTTCAAACAAGACGGTGTCAACGGTCTTGACTATCTTCAGGGGGCAGCAGACCTCCTCTCCTAAGACTGGAACAAAACTACCCCTCTATGCTATCTATCTTGGTCACTGGTGGCTCCAAAAAGCTGGAAATGAGTCCCCACACCCCACCTCCCAAAAGAGTGCCATAAATGGCCTTGTCAATAAATGGCTTTTTACAATAAAAAAACTAGAGGGGGACTCAGAGAGCACAGATCTCCGCCAAGTCTAAATGCCCGATCTTGCAGTGGTAATGAAAGGGAAAAATAATTCAAGTATCCACCTTGGATTCAGATCCACTCCGAAACGTAATGGGTTTTTCCTTGGCCCATACCCTTCACCAAAGTACATGAGAATTGGGCTAATATTTTTCCGTAATCTTGCTGACAAACAACCATAACCTCCTTTGTGGAGCTAATAACCCCCCCCCCCCTTTTTTTTTTTTTTTTTTTTACCTCTAGTAGTGCTCTGCAGCTGATTCTCTAAAAGTGGGTCCTTTTTTTGTCAATCTTTTGCACATGCCTGCGAACACATGAGAGCACAAACACAAGTGGTAGACTACACAGACTTTTAAACAATGTCACACTGTATTACACAGCAAGATATGCTGCAGTGTGACAGTGCAAATACAGAAGACTACTGCAGGTTAGTAAACATAAATGTGAAGAAGGACAAATGTACTGCCGGAGCTTCTCTATAGGGGGCGCTACTGAGTCATCATAAACCTAAACATGAGATCTATAAAATCTGTAAATTTACACCAGCTATGATGCATCAGCAAAATTTGGTGACTTTTCAAGTATGTTAAGCCCCCCAAAAAGACAATTCATTTGCACACACACAGGCTCGGGCCTTAAAAATGCACATTTACAATACTGAAAAATCGTCTTTGCAAATGTTTTAAGAGGAAAGTTTTTTGTCATCTAAATTTAAGTATTTTTATATTAGAACCACTAGAAACTGTGCCTAGCTGTGTGTACCTGTACATAATTCAATATTTAAAAGGCAAAAAAGTCAATGCAATTCTGGTCTTGTGTCATGCCTTAGCTTAGGGGCAGGATTTTTCAGTGAAGACAACAAAATTTGATATTCAGACAAGTAAAACTGTCTAAGAAGCTGAGAAAAGTACATCACTTTACTGTAATGCAACCTTTAAAATCAGGAAAAGACACCATCTATTCCTTATCGCCATATAGCAATATCTAATATCTAAGACAATATATAATCTCATATCTCAATACAGTAAATTATCTCTGTATTAGGAGTAATACATCCATAGATGGAGTTTGAAGGCTAATCAGATGCTAAACACTGCATAGTGGTTTATATTATTATGAGGAGGGATTCTTCCTCCAGAAATTATAATGAAGGCAATCTATCTGTCATCACAACAATCAGTAGGTAAGCAGTATACAAACAACATCATGTTAAAGAAATCTAATAAGAATGTGTTACTGAAAATTTGAGCCATGTTATCCTTTTTTGGCTAGGTAAGCGTCTGTGTATTTTTGCCAGAGCCTGCAATTTCAAGTAACAAATGCACTTTTTTTTGTGAATTCTGGAGACTTGAACAAATTAAAAGGAAAGTCGAGATTTTGCATGACTGAACCAAAATGCATTTTCCAGGTAAATACTAGATGGAAAGATTTGGTTTGTTGTTTGCAATCATAAAACAAATACCGCATTTGATTGGCTGTATAATTTCATTCTAAAACAAATAAACCAATAAATATTTTCCTTTTGTGACACTCATCCTAAATTTACACATATATATATTAGCAACAATGATACCTGTCTTTTTTCTTTTTTCACATTGGGGGGTGGGATGATATTTGCATAAAAGTATGTTTCTGCTTTATGTGGATATGTGTATACATATATAGCATAGTATATGTGTATAAGCAGGCCTTTATCAGTGATAGTCCTTTTACTTTTATTATCTGGTAAGATTTTAAGATAATTAGAATTTTTTTTTCATAATCATGTTTTTTTTTTGTCTTTTTTTTTTTTTTATGATGACTTAGACATCACAGGTCATGCTATGCCAGCCAGACTGGGTAGATGAGGGGAAGGTTAACAAAATGTTAACTTTCCTTTCAGAGTATCAGTACCTACAAAATTTGTAAAATATACGGGCACATATGGATGAGATGCGGCTATATATATTTAAAATTGTGTTATTATACTTGGCACAAAAAATGAATCACAAAAAGATACCGATTCTCATCAATACTTAAAAAGTGGAGTAGCAGAAAGACTATAGCTATGATGGGTTGTGCAAAATTTTTTCTTCTAAGATGCTGATTGGACTCAGTACACCCCTCCCCTTCCCCGTCTTTTATTTATTCTTATTTTTTTTCCCAAGACAAGCATTAAAAGCACTTCTGGCCAAGAATTCATGGGCTGATTTCAGGCAACAAAACGGCTTCTATCCAAACTTAATTTGCCATGCGCACACTACTCTGAACCTCTGACATGCACAATCTCATCTTCTGTCATGCACATGACCTGCAATATATCTGTTCATCTCTGAAGATGCTTTGTCTTCACACATTTATCTGTAGTATTGTTGTCACTATGTCCCTGCATTGTTATTACTTAATATTTGTGGTATTTTCTTCAAATAATCTACATCTGTCCTGTCCTTATCTACAGTATATTCTGCTGTGTGCTGCTGCAACAAGCCAATTTCCTCACAGGGATCATTAAAGTCTGATCTTATCTAATCAAATTTTTGTTTATTTGCTGTGGAAAATGTGAAAGTTTTGCTGAAGCTCAGAGCAGTGCCGTGCAGCACTTGGAGAAATTAGCAGCCGGTTTCCATTCATTCTGCCGTCTCTAGATAATACTGTCCTGTCCACTTGTTCCTGTCGACAGAGATTTGGTGAGTGAATAACTGTCAGGTGGGTTATTCTACATGGAACTTGTATAAATGACGCAGAAAAGTTACAAAGTTTGTAATTGCAGTTTATGAGTGGCATTTGGAGTGGAGGGAGACGGACGGACAAAGAGAGAAAGCCGGAGACAAAGTGAGGTGTAGGCCAGGGACAGACTTGATGGGATTTTAGAAATCTATGAGGCTGATGATGAATGTCTGAAATAGGTTTGTCTGCCCATTGAAAAGCCATTTGTTTTCATTAGCTCCCCAAAGCTAGGGTAAGTCTGCGGTGAGGGAAGAGGGTGGGTGGCTAGAGCTTATGCTGAGGATAGTCATTATGGGATGGACCTCGCTAGCTAAAGGAATTAGCCTATAGCTGTGTTGGTCCTTGTACCTGCAGCCTCGTGGAGCTCCACCTGGAGGTGGGTGAAGTATGGCCGTCACCGCACTGTTTCACAACCGCAGACAGAGTGTCCTCATCCGAATAACGACATAATTGTTTAACCCTTAGGGACTGTTGGGCGCATTTAACACGCTTTTCATTCTTCATTTTGTGATAACTTTGGCTGTGTTCATGCATATGGCATACATTTTGGCAGAATTGTGTATTTTAGTTTATGCTTTGAATTTCTAGCTCAGCTCCTTCAATAAGTCTAAAATACACTGTGTAAATAAAATTCTTACATTCATACTGTTAACTGCAAAAAAAATGCACCATTGAAACCCATTCAAACTGCAATTTTTCCCAAATCCATCAAAGCATAAAGACATTGACTTTCTTCTGGGTGTCATTCTGGGCTTTTGCCCTGAATTTTGTGGGCGTATTGTCCATCTAGTCTTCGGTCCAAACAAAGCACATGTCTTTGTATTGACCAGTGAGAGTTGCGATTTTTTTTTTTGGTGTCTGTGGATGCAACACAGATGGAGCTTTCTGTGAGTCCTTTTTTTCCTTGAGTTTGTGACTTGCAGGGTGGATAATTGATCCGTTGATCCGTTTACAGGTGATCAGGTCAGATTGATGGATGAGAGGAGCATCTGCTGTGAGTGAGTGCAAAGTTTTAGACTCAGCAGAATCAGCAGTTAAGTTTCACTTTCACTGTGCCTGATGTTTTTCTGCTCCATTTGTGCCCAGAGTACGCTCCATGCTCTGTAAAAATAAATAACTAAACGGCATAATTGAACCTGTGCTGGACTCGGTTCTGACTTTAGATGGATATACTTCCATGTGCATAAGCTACAACTGCTTATATTTATAAACAAGGCTTACAGTAATAATCCTCTTGTACCTGTATGTCAAAGATTTGAACCAGTAGTCGCAGACCCCTTAATTGACTGAGATTGGTTCAAGTGAAGCAGTCATTTTTATTTTTTGTAAATGTTTTTGCTTGTCAGTGTGCTGTGCTGTGTGCCTTTTGGGACGTTTTGGTCCCCAGATTTGCTGCAGAGTGAGTGCTCTTGACATACAAGCTACTCTTTGGTACAGGGACTCTTGGATATCAACAGGTTTCTAAGATATGCGCAAATATCGCAATGCCTACCTTTTGAAGAAAGTGTTTATGAAAGAGTCAGACTGTGTTTGTGCGGTTTTACAAGTCCACCACTGATGGAAAACAAATTTACTGCGCTTCATTGGGGCATTTTACATTAATTTGAGTATGCTGGGCTGCATGTACTGTAAATGTGAATATTAGCGGAATATTCATTTTCATGAGCCATGTTAACAGCTTAATGGGAAAACTGTGTTTATTGCAAAAAGTAACAAAAACTTTGTTATTTTGTGTATGTAAACATAGTCACTGTCAGAATTTGCATCGGTCATCTGTGTTTTTTGAAAAGTATGTCCTGCTCTACTCTACCCTACTCTACTCTACTCTACTCTAATCTACTCGCCTTTTTTGGTTTTTCATTAGGAAAAAGTACCTGGTACCTTGTACCTGGTACCACCTTTTTTGGTACCTTCTCTCCTGGGGTTCCAAAAAAAGCCAACCGGGTACTATAAGGTACTAAAAGGTGATGTGGAAACACTGTAGATCACTGATTGGTCAGAGAGAATCGTCACTGCATTTTTGCGTCATGAATGCGCGGCACACAGGAAATACTCTGAATAGTGCAAACCCATGCACCTTGCTGGCTGACGAGCGTTTCCAGTGAGTTTTGCGTGGCATCGCTATGACGACTAGCTACACTGAGGCGGTACTATCTTCTAATGGAAAACGATCCACAGATAAGTAACCGATACCATAGGCAAGTAGAGCTGGTACCATGTAGTGGAAACACGCCTTTAGCTTGCTACATACACACTCGAGCCAGGATGCGTATTAAATATTGACCTCACAGTATCTGAATGTGACTGGCAGGAGTGGTATATTGACAGAAGCCAAAAAGATATCGTTTTAATAAGATTGCATCGGAACTCAGTCATCTCTTATCAGGGTTCATGCAGTCATGAGAAACATGGAAAAGTCATGGAATTTGCAAGTAGGTATTTCCAGGGCTGGAAAAGTCTTGACACCCATCATGGAAAACTGTTACACAGTCCTGTGTAGTAACATATGATGTGTCCAAGGACTGTCGGAAATTTGAAAATCCAACAACAATTTCTATTTTTATAGTTCAGATAAATGGTGTTATTTTTGTGATTTCTTTTTGAAGAACACATGCATGGGTTTTGAGTGCATGTTTTAAAGAAAAAGAATTGCCCAAACTTTTCCTTAAAAAAAGAAAAAAATATTTTCGTAAAAATATCACCAAAAATTTGTAAAGAAAAAAAAAGCCCATTTTTTTTCAAATTGCTAAAAATTCTTAATGAAAATGTGTTCTTTAAAAATCGCCTTAAATAAAAAAAAGAAAGCCACTGTTTTTTTTTTCTCAAAATCGTCTGTAATAAACACAAAATACGGCCATTTAAAGTTGTATGCTCCTCCCCTAAGCCAAAATACAAAACATAATTCCCTCCCCTGTGCTGAAAAATTTTTTTACATGCTTCCCCTAAATTCTAAGTCCAAGTCATGAAAATTAATTGGTAAAAATGTGTATGAACCCTGTTTTATACTTAACAAGCACTGGCTACCACAATAGTCTCTGGATGACTGATGGAAGTGCTCCAGTCATTCACATCATCTTAAGACTCTTAAAGTGTTGATAGATGATACTATATGAGCTGTGCATTAGTAAAAATATAGTAAAGTACAGTTTCCATCTCTCAACACATCTCCACATTTATCCATCAGATCTGCTCCAACATCTTTTATAATATAGCAAGATGTGTAAGTAGGGAATATGAACAGCTCTGGATTGGCCTTTCCCAGTCTGAAAGGGTTTGTTCATGTGGAGCTGAGAGTGGCCAGAATCAATAAGAGAGAAAAATAGGAAAATGACATGGCTCTCTCCAGATGAAAGATCTAATCTCCAATATCCATTTACAGCTCAGGGCCCCGCACTAACGCAGCAACACTGCATCCCAGTTAGAGCAAAAACACACATCTCACGGGCGGATCACTGTCCACATTCACGCTCACACTCTCCTCAACAATGCCTGCGATCCAAGGCCGCACACTTAAAGCAATGTTCCCCTTCTGCTGTTGTGGCTTTTATATATTTTTTTATTTTATAAGCTCTCATTGCGTCCTCATAATGAGGGGATGGAATGTGACTTGTGGGTGTGGATTTGCATTTGACACAAAGTCGCGTCCTGTTCCTGATGTAGCTTTCACTTAGACGTGATGACAATTTAATACCCTCAATATAGTAGTCAAACTTAAAGTATTTCATTTTCATTTGCCTCACATTACATCTGCGCTGCTCTTTTTTCCCAGAATATTAAAGTTGAATATTGGTGTGTTGCAGGCCCGCTGGGTCACATTAACAAACACTGACATGCATGTATTAAAACCATACAACATTCCAGGGCCAAGACTTTTGCTTGCCATTTGGGTTTCTTTCTTTCCCTCTCCTCCTCCCTCTCTTCCTTCTTCATCCTTTCCTTCTGAAGGAGAGGCGCCTTTGTAGTTTCTGTCTGCTCTTATCAGTCCTGGCATGAAGCACTTGCCTCTGCCACTGTCCTCATGTTCTCTGCAAGCTCCCACTTTTGTGTTGCCTAATGAACTCGGACCAAAATTAGACATACTCTTCAACTTTTAAACTGAAGGAGCCCCTTCAATGGTTCCTTTGTGAAGTGCTGCCACCGCTGTGAAGGGAGGGTGTGTGACTGAATGTGTGTGTGTGTGTGTGTGTGTGTGTGTGTGTGTGTGTGTGTGTGTGTGTGTGTGTGTGTGTGTGTGTGTGTGTGTGTGTGTGTGTGTGTGTCAAAAAGTAGTGGAATGCTGGACTGTTTTATGGTCGACATGAGGAATTTAGGCTCAAGCTTCAGTCAGCCCTCAGGCAACTGGAGTATGTTGTGATCTCCCTCTCTCCTCTCTATCCACACACATACACTCGCAAACATTCCAGCTTGTGATTTTCAACATCCATTCATGTATTTAATTCTTTTATTCAAATGGTCACTGGTAAAACCAAAAATGACTTTTTAGGAGGTCAAATAAAAAGACTTGTTATTTTTTCTTGACATTCTTTCATTTTTGATGGTTTCATTAGTTTCCATTAACCCTCAAATTGTGCAAATTGAAAATGGTGAATGTAAAATACGTCTAATGGAAACACGTCATTTTAAAAAAACAAAACTCCCATTTATCGCAAAATTTTATTTTTTACACTTGCATGAGGTGGTACTTCAGGCGATTTGAAAAAGCCATTTTGCATAACTGCAAAGTTTCCATTGCAGTTATGCGAAATCACGTCACATGATGCTATGGCTATGTGCTTGTCGGTAGGAACTGGCTCCCTCATGATGCAGCAGGAGCTACAAGAGGTGTTATTGCATCACATAACTCTTCAGAAGTTGAGCAGATCATCTTAAAGTTTTAAATTCACAATTCCTCTTTGAAATCGTGGTATCCCTTAAGTTTTGCACTAATCTGTTATGGAACCACTTTGATTAAGACTGAATTTTTTCTTGCTATAGAACTTTGCGCAAACAATCAGGATGAATCCTGAAGTCATCCCCTGACATTTAATTTAGCACCACCACAAGGCAGACATTTTTGGTTTTAATTAAAAATTCTCAATAACTAAAAAATAACTAAAAAGCAGCTGCGTAGTGGCTAATTCAAAGAGAAGAACAGCGGCCATAAATGTCCGCAAACTTGGAAAATGAGGGTCAGGAGCTCCTTACTCTCTGAGCAGAGGACGAGATCAGCTGCCATATACCAGAGACGGTAAATGATTGATATTAGTGAGTTATGCCTTTGATATTATTGAGAGAGTGCTGCCGACACATATGTTTTATGTCATGCTAGAGGCGGATGCTTGTGCATTAAACGTCACGTCGGTCATGCCTCCTTTGATTGCAGTGTATAATCACACACAGGAGCAGAATGATGCTGCCGTCGGTTGGTTCTGTGTAAAAGTTCAGGGGCAGTATAAAAGGGGAGGTTCATTGCAGCCCTATTTCCTGATCTCTGTGTGAAAGCGGTTATTGTTATTGTGAGCATGTTGGATTTCATTTTAAAAAAAAAAACTTTACCTTAAAGTTCAGTTCAGTTACTCCAAACCAGAAACCATGAAAATGGTTCTGCATTGCATCACACAAGTTGAAGGGGCTAACAGGATTTATTTTATTTTTTGATTGGAGTTGTACCTTGTATGACGTCACGTATTAATAACCCACAAGACCAACCAACATCTTGAAAGCTATTTTACTTTTTTTATACTGACATGAAATTATTGAAATTGCGTGTCTTTACCCATAATTCACATTGCAACTTTTCAATGTCACTTTCATTTGACCAAAAACATGTCATTCTTGAATATTTTTTTTTCCCAGGATATTTTTGGAGCAGTGTCACCACCACGCACTGTAGCGTTTTCTGTGCTGTACTGACTGTATTTAGTACGGTGTACTTTATACTGTGTGAATACTTAATTTACACTCTCTTCCCGTACGAACACACTACATACTCTAAACCTGTTATTGGCACAACTGGTGTTCCAAGCTCTCTGCTTGACAACAGAAAAACACTCCCATATTGATTCACTCATTCATCCTCAATATTATGCTTTATTTTTCATGGTCTAATTAATTTCCATTCTTTTGCTGCATGATTCCCATCTTAGCTCTCTTTGCTCTCTCCCCTCCCTAGCAGACACGCCTCACCCCTCTGCATGGGGAGGATGGAGGAGAATAAGGGAGGAGGAGGAGAGGCAAAGGGAGGGAGAGGAGGAGGAGGAGGATTATAAATCAAGGTAAACGGTGGCTGTTTAACCCCTGCTATGATGTCATTTCCAACAGAGCAGCGACATGCTGGCTTCCTCTCCTCTCCTCTTTTCAAAGCCCTACTGTACACTGCTCTCGCTACCATGCATGTCACCTCTGTGTGGCTGCTCATGCCCCCCCACACACACAGTTCCCTACATACTACTCCCTATGCACTTGACATGTGGCTATTAAGGCAGGCTGGGGTTATATTGGGAAGGAGGGGGAGTGCTGACAACTTACAGCTGCAATGAGAATAGAAGTACACACGCATACACACACTATGGGGGGGCATTCAAAAAACAACTTGCACATACATTTGTGTAATTTTAGCACACATGCTTGTGATTCTTTTAAATACAACACATGTATATACACGTGCGGCTGAATATTTCCAATCAGGAGGTTGATGGTGTGTTTTTTTAAACAGGTTATTTTTATGAATTATTCTGACAGCTATTTGATTCGAGATCAAATTGTCTTCAGACAGACTGTCAATACAACACCACATCTGCTCCACGATCAGTATATTTGAGGAAAACGGGCTGATGTCATCTATCAACACTGGTCTTTTTTTACACAGAGATACCGCTATAGTGCTGCAATGTAGACTCTTTATAACACCGACTTTGCCTTTTTTTATACAGAACCAAACATTGCAGCAGCAGTGGCCTCGAATGTGACATGTCGGGCAGCAGTTTTTAAACAATAAAAATGGTATAACGTGGCAATAACAATGATTTTCTGCCTCTGTTATATGGCGGCAGATCTCGTCCTATCTGTTCTGAGAGTACAGAGCTCCTGGACCTCAATGTTTCCCCAGATTGCGAATATTCACAGCTGTTCTTCCTCTTTGAGTTAGCTAACTGCTGTTAGCTGTTTTTTTTTATAACATTTTATTTATAGACTTTTCACTTTATCAGACAGGCCATTAACATAACATAAAACCTCAGAGTACAAATATGAACAGAAATGTAAAGAGACATGAAAGGAAGAAAAAAAAAGAGAAAAAAGGAGACAAACTATTTCAAAACAAACAAACAACAAAACCGAAAACAATTAAACAAAATGTGGCATTACTTCCACACTACAGGATTCCTGATCATAAACCGTGAACCTGTTCAATATTTACGATTTCAAATCGGGACGGCCCCAATAATCTTACGAGCACATGGGGGAGGGTAAAAATCACTCTTATCACACCTCACACCGCAGGAAGATCTGGCAAGATAATGTTTAGAACCATCAGATAATCTGACCTTTGCTGACTTTGGTGGGGAGGGGGGAATTGCACCCAAAATTGTCCCGATTATCTTGTAATGTGTACCCTGCTTTAGGTTGTGTTTTTTAACATGCTAACAGGCTAACTAGCATCGTGACGGTCCTCCAGCTTTCCTTTGTGAATGGCGAATACGTCTGCTGGTATGGAGAGTTATTTCCTCATGCACATTCAGAACATAAGTGCTGATTGGCCGCAGTCTTTGGGGTGTGTTCATATGCGACTCTTTGGCCGTGACAGGCAATAAGAGGTGATACCACAGTTGGCTTTTGCTGCTAGTTCTTTGACATTGGTTTAGTGTGTCTGGGCCTTTACACAAATGTTGACTTTTTGCTTTTACTACCTCTGCTGCCAGCTTAAAGGGGAGGCAACTATGTCCCCCCATTCTGTGATTGCACCTTTTACATAGAACAGCAAGGCAAAATAACAGCACGACATTCCCACCTTGGCTACTATGAGCTGTTTCCCCTCTTCTTACTGACCTCTGACTAGGCATATGTTAGTAGGGAAGCACGGACTTGCTCTCTCTTTCTCTCTCTCCCTCTCATTTACAGCCTTGCCATATGAGTGTTGGTAAAACTTCACCACTGACATCCATTAGCCTACAGACAAACAAATATTTACAGCTGCTGATAGAAATATGAGGAGAAACATTCACTCCATCATTAAGAATAGTAACATGATGTGCCTTAGAATCCATTAAAGTGGCTTATTTAATCCAATTCCGAGTGTGTGTGCATAAAAATGACAAGGCTAAATGTGAAGTTTGTTATTGATTATGCCTAATATGTTTCAGGGTCATTAAGGGAGCGTCAGATGTGTTAAAGCCTATTATTATTATGCAGGACTGCATCAATTATTAAAGCAGTGCAGGTTGGAAATGCTTTGAACCAGCGCTGAGACATAGAAAGGGATGGTTTGCTAAATGTATCCTATAGTAAGGATCAGCTCCTGGTGCTGATGGTGTTACCTTTCTGTGGAGCACCACTCAACTTACGCCCCACGGGCCAAATCTGACTCCTGATAGGGTCCTGAGTGGCCCCTCAATTGCTTTCTAATTTAAAAGTAAAATAAAGTGATTCACGCTGGGAATTGCCCCAGATATGTCCTGAAATCCTAGAGACGTGATAAAATTCTATAAACATTCTAAAATCCTGGAAATGTCCTAAAATCCTAGAAATGTTTTAAAATCCAGGAAATGTTTTAAAATCCAGGAAATGTTCTTGAAATCCTACTAACGTCTAAAAATTCTAGAAATAGCCTAAAATCCAAAAAACTCTAAAATCCTAGAAACATTATCAAATCTTTGAAACATTCTAAAATCCTGGAAAAGTCCTTAAATCCGAGAAATGTACTAAAATCCAAGAAGTGTCCGCAAATCCTAGAAACGTGTATTGGGCTGCTGCGACTGGCCCCTGGCCTCCTGTCATTTTGCAAATGTGGCCCCCAAGCAAAGCAAGTTGAGTACTTCTGTAGAGAGTAGATATGTTGAAGGGTGATGGGTACTGATGGTAGAAAAACAGACTTAATCATGATGCATGAAGCTCTGTCTAAAGGCTTGTTGTTGTGGAGTTTCTGCATGATGTCTGCAGAGATTAGGTTCAGTCAAAAAGATTGTCCACCCACAAAGAAATCCAAAAGTCCAACACGTGTGCTATCATCCTGAGCATAACCTAAATGCAGGCATGTCAGTGTGATGTTAAATGTGCCTACTGCCCACTTTACATCACATTGACATGCCTGCCAATCACATGACAGCAAAGAGCAGTGACTGATGTGGGAAAGTGTGAGGTGTGAATGTCATGACTGACTGATGTCAGCCATCACTTTAACCTTTTTTTCTAGTGGAAGCACCAACCCAATGGCTTTTCCCTGCATGAGGTCTCCACCAATCCACTCCAACAGAAAGACAAGGAGGAGAGGAGGGGAGGAGACAAGGGAGTGAGGGAGCCCATTGAGACCTGATTAGTGTGTGTGTGTGTGTGTGTGTGTGTGTGTGTGTGTGTGTGTGTGTGTGTGTGTGTGTGTGTGTGTGTTTGTGGTTCCTAGTTGAAGACTGATGTGCACTTGAGATGGTATGTGCTTTGCCCTCAGGTCAATGACATTTAAAACACTGGAGAGTGAAAAAAATAGATAGTAGCAGTGTGTGTGTGTGTGTGTGTGTGTGTGTGTGTGTGTGTGTGTGTGTGTGTGTGTGTGTGTGTGTGTGTGTGCGTGCGTGCGTGCGTGCGTGCGTGCGTGCGTGCGTGCGTGCATGTGTATTCCCATAGACCGTGGACTGAGGGCCCGCCCTGCCACTATTCTGTAACAGTATGACAAGGTTGTATATGGTAATTAGAATCACGTTACTATAACCTTAATTGACAACCAAAGAAGAAATGAATGGCACTGTGCGTGAGTACTCGTATCTCACCTTTCAGAACAAAACCATGAGTTACTTATTGTATCACTATATCATTTGGTATGTTTCCTAACAGATTTTGCACAAATGACTATGAGCTCATTTTACTATCGCTGTTTAACCTGAGTGATAATAAGACTAGGGGCCGTAATCACAAACATTCAGAGAATCCTTTCAAAGAGCTCCTAACTTAACCTACAAAATTCAAGCAAGGAGTCCTAGCTAAGGAGTGATTTAGGAAAATTCTCAGAGCAACTCTGAGAAAGAAAGGGACAGAAACTTTGATCTTAGTGAGGAGGTGTGGTTGACCCCATTGCAGGTATGATGCATTCTTTTATCAGATGTGATTGGTTGTCACCAACACACCTTTTAGTGAGCCTGCAAGGTGTGGACACCCAGTGGACATAAAATTAACCGTGTGACATTATGAGACTAAAACTAAAAGATTGTGTGATCACACTGCTGCACTGTTGCATTTTTTCCTGTTGCCAAATATCTGAGTGTTATGATTAGGACTGCAACAACAAATGGATGAAATTGATTATAATCAATTATTAAATATGTTTGCAACGAATAAAATTATCGATTTGTTGTGTCTTGCGATTATTACATCATTCGCTGTGTCGCAGGACTGTTTACGGCCATGCAGACCGAAGAAGCTGGTGTTCTGAAGAGGCATGGCAAAGGCAGAACGTTTCCTACGAAAACTTCAAAAGTTTGGGAGCGCTTCATTTTATGCAAAACAAGGAAGTGTGTTAGCTGCAAAATATGCAAAAGTGACACAGCATGGCATGGGAGATCGACATTTATGAAGTTGAAAGCCAAACTTAAGCGTTTTTCATGCTTGTGGTGTTCAAACATGCAGCGTTGTTGCAATGTCGCTGCTGTGTCACTGCCCGCAGATATTAGCCTATTGCTGTATTTTCACATTTATAAGCACAAATTCCACTTATTAATGAAGTCGTGCAAACTCCTACACAACCGACAACATGGTCCTGTAAATGTTTCAAAATAAAATGCCTTGTATTAGCAGCTGATTGGATTCTGTCCACAGAGATGCTGTCAGAGGACTTTTGTTTTGAATGGGAAGCAGGGAAGTTGGAGTGAAACGGACGTCTTTGTATTTCCTCATGTCTGTGGCCGGGGAGACTTTTAAACTGCAGTAAAAGGTGATAGGTGAAGGTAAAAGGTAAAAGGTGAAGGAGCAGAAATAGACAGTGAAATGGTGTTTTGATGATTATATTGATTCTATTTCAATAAAATCATCAAAACACCATTTCACTGTCTATTTCTGCTGACAAACGCGCGTCACGCAAAAAAAAATCGGCCAGCCACCATTTCTCTAGATGTGCTGCAGCTGACACGCTCCTGACAAGCACTGCTCAGGCGTGCAATGTGCATGCTCTAACTTGATAACATGGGTTCCAAAATAAAAAAACAACATGCTCGGTGCTGCTCACATGCTCCTGCCCTCGTTGGGTGGGAAATGTAAGCGCATTTCCAATGAGATCGACCAGAAACGTCATGTTGTTATTAAGTGTTTGCAGAATATTTATCGTACATCTTTGTCTTTTTCACATTTTCTCCTCTACTTATGAAACTAGTGAGCCTCTTGAAAGTCCTCCTCCCTACTCTAGGGTTGTGACGGTAACCACATTACCGCAATACCGCGATACCGCAATACCTATGATAGGCTATGTGATGCCTACCAGGGGATTAAGCTACTGTCATCACCGAAATTTTTTTTTTTTTTTTTTTTTTTTTGCTGGTGAAAGTAACAGGAATTAACATGGTGTGTGATTTGAAATATAGCCTAAACAAAGCAATCATTGTGGGCTTATCATCATTAACTTTCTTCCATATGTTCAATGGAATCTGAAGAAGAGAAACTTTTCCACTGCTTTTTTTCCTCAGCTTCCTGTGCACAAGGGGCAGGAACTGTCCATCAGGCTGATGGGGGATTTCTTTCCTGTGTGTCTGATTATTTCTCCTTTGTGGAATATATACTATAAACAAATAGAGAAACTCCCACACACCGCCTCACTTACTGCTGACATATTTATTGAATTAATTAAACGACGTTTCGGTCTAACAGACCTTCATTGGGTATCTGATACACCTGATGAAGGTCTATGACTGTCAGCCGTAAGCAACAACCCCCCCGACAAAATCATTTGTTTTTGTACACTGAAATGTTGTTCTATTGCTCAACATCTGTAACAGTGCCCCCCTCAGTATAACAGTAAAAACAGCGATTGACAGAATGTCTCGTCAATGGTGGGGAAGTGCTGTGTTTTAAATGACAGGAAAGTGTTGAACGGCAGCAGGACATTTGCTGATCAGGCTGTCGGGAATCAGATCTTTGGCGCATTTGTGTTGTCTTCCTCTGAAATTGTGGAAAAATGTCCACACTGGCAATGACATGTTTGGCTCTAAAGTCAGCCTGTAGTGCTTGTTCTTCTTATCCTTTGTGTTTTTTGGTATTTCACACACCAACTGTAAAGGTGTGTCACCACCTACTGTATCGGAGTGTGTAGATTCTGTCCTTTGTAATGAAAACAATTTATAGTATTTATGTGGCTATTAAGGCAGTACTTAGCACTATTGGCACTTTTTATGGGTTTTAATTTTATTATCGAAATAATACATAACATAAATTTCAAAAATCAGTCGATAGTTTATTGGCACAGTATATCTTGTGCATTCCTAACAAAAATAATTTAAAAAACTACATTTTTATTAAAAAAACATTATTTATGCATACAATTTCAGAGTACTAAAGTAAAATAGCAGTGAACGAGACGTGGCCTGTGTTTATTGCACTTTGAGCTTGACCGTTTGTGAATGTGTAAAATCACGACAAGTGGACAACTACTCTCTTCTTTCTTTTGACAAGACATGAGTGAATGTCTGCCTGAATTTATCTCATTTTTAGTGTCTGCCACATTAACACCATGCTCACCTGCTTCACCTTCAGCTGTTGGACCTGCTGCTTCCTGTCTCCTCACCTGCTGGGGTGGCTTGCATATGCTTTGCAGATCCTTGATTTGTCTCATTGTGTCACTCCAACACTTTTGCATTTCTGATGAAGGTGTCTAATGTCCTTAACTGCATTACCAGCAGTTAGGCATTGCAGTTGCATATAAAAATGCAGTGCACATGTGTGTAACAGTAAATCTGGCCCTAACACACAACAACCACGCTAGCAGTGAGACTGTACTCAGGCACAGCGGTGCTTTGAATGCCACCATCAGCATGCAAATATGCTGACAATTGCAATGCTAACAAGCTGAAGGTACAATGTTAATCATCTTAAGCCTTGATCATACTCCAGGACAGACAGGAACAGTGGCTGCCCATGTGCTTCTATATACTATAATCAGGGGTGTGCACACCCACAGATGCACACTAGAAAACGTGATGACAACCTCCTGAAAGCAACTTTTTTTGTTGCATTTGGTAAAACAGACCTAAGAAGTCAATACTCAAGAATAAGACGTATAGTTTGTGAATACAGTGCATACATACATTGCAGGAAACCAGTCCAGTGTCCAGTTTACTTTTCCTCTCTCACTTATAATACTGACTTTCCCTTGCAGATGGCATGATGAACTTAAACCAAATTATTGGACAAATTAAATTTTGACTTGATGGTGCAGGATCAGCATTCTTATGCTGAATATACTGTAACACTTCAATCAAAACCCGAGTCCCTATCTGCAATCGAGTCCCTTTTTATAACAAGGTGCACTACACATTTCGACAAATTAATGCCGGTTCCAATTAGACGCCAGGCCGGGCTGTCAGACATTCATTTTTATAGGAGTTCTTTGAGATTTAAAACCTCTTAAAGCCCACTGGTTTGTTGTCCATTCCATTAGAGTTGGTTAAGCTGTTTAGATTGTGCATAGTATTATAAAGGTTGATGTTTACACTTTTTTCAATATGGCCATTGTTTGCTCGGTCAGATTCTCCTCAGTTGCTTTAGTTTGCTTTATGGAAACCATGAGCACCAAAGTATAATTCATTCAGATTTATAACAAACGAGACAAAAAAAAGGGGTGACCACGTACATTTGCAGTGGTCAAAGTCCGAATATGTGTCCCTCCCTTGATTATTTATATTCCTTTAGTCCACAGTGGTGATCAAAGGAACTGAAAGGGGTTTTCATAACAAAAAAGAAAAGAAAATCCATGCTAATCCACATAAATATTGTCATATAAAGTCCTTAGCTCACTGTCTGCAAACTGCTAACATGCTAAATGCGTTACCTTACTGGCCAGATTTCATTCCATTTCATTTATTCATTTATCAAGGGACAGTGTGCAATGACATTAATCATTTATACATAGAAAAATGAGAAGATGGTTGCAAAAGATTTAGTGAGTCGTTAATTTCCATCTGTAGTCCCACACAAAACAGACACAAGACCCACAACAAAACATCAAGACATCAAGGACAACACAACTAACAGTACAAGGCACATGAGCTACACTATAAATTACAATAAACACTATTAAACAGTAGATAACTCCACAAAAAGTGTCCCGTCCTTTGTTTAGTTTTTGCCTCTTTTCATTTTTGGTATCCAAGATACACTTGTCACTGTCAGACAGGTGAATTTTAATATGATATGCATATATGCAGGGTGTCCTAAATCCTCAGGTGCCCTAAAACGGGCAAGCTATCGTTTGTCAAATATGCTGAACTAAACTCAGAGGAAGCAGAAGCTAGACATTTTTCCGTCCATCACAGGAGAGTGAGAGAATGGCAAAAAAACAAAGTTGAACTTTAACGTCTGTCTGAGGAAGACGGTAACATCAGAGGCCATCTCTCACCTGCTGTCTCTCTCTCTATATCGCTCGTGCAATAGGAATTAAAAGCCTGTCACATATAGACGGCTCTCCGAAATGTAAGCCCTTTGAAATCACTGATTTAAGCAAATAAAAACCCGGGCTGTTAATTGAAGTTTTATGGTAATCTAGCTGATGTAAAAAGCCTAGTGTAATGGTCAGTTCCAAAAATTCCATGCCACAATTCTAAAATCCTCATTTTGGTCGAGAGGTGTTGTTGTTCCCCTTGACATCAGTTAACTGTGATTTCCTGAGAAATCTGACGCACTAATTAATTACTCTTTTTTTGTTAAATCATACTGTCTTTAAGCACTTGTGCATCAATGTTTAAATGTTTTCAATCAATATTTGACTGTTTTTCGGTCATCTGATTATTCTTTTAGTTTGAAAGGCTGTATCCGCCAAGGACTGCAGATTACCTCTGTTCTAGTCACTGCATGAACATCTTAAAAAGTCATTTATTTGGGTATTAGTCATATCACTGGAATTGTTTCCAGTATGAGTTTTGTTTGCTGAAGTATTATTTTCTCCATAATTAGTACAGAGCACTAATTCTGCCATTATTTTGATAGTCACTTTCCGAGGGAAACTCTGACATTAATGAAGTGGCATGGTGAACAAATGGAGATATACTGGTGCTTCTACAACCTTTTGATGTATACTATCTGAAGGGCAGGGGTGAAAAAATTAAAAGGGGCACCAGCTGTATGTGGTTCGGTACCAGTGCACAGACATTTTTCTATTAAGTAAACCAGCCTTTATACCACTGCAGTGCTTTTTTTCCCACTGGTAAGACACCTTTCAGTGCACTGCATCGCTTTCTACCTACTGGAAGGAGGCCCTAAAGGCAACTGCATTGCATTTTCTCCATTATAAGGACACTCTCTACTACACTCCATCATATTTTCTCCACTGGAAGGGACCCCTGGAGGCATCTTAATCACATTTCTTCTCTTAAAGGACGGCCTTTAGTGTACTACATCACTTTTTCTCCTTATGAAGGGAACCCTACGAAATATGTCATGACATGTTCCACTGAAACAGTACCCTAGAGGGCACTGGATCACGTTTTCTCTATTTAAAAAATGCCCATTGGTAGGGTACCCTAAAAGGATCTGTATCAAGTTGTCTCCATTTTGAGGTCACCTTTCACTGCCCTTCATTGAATTTTCTCTACTGGAAAGGACATCCTAGAGGGCACTGGATTGTGTTTTCTCTGTTTTAAGAATACCCATTGGCACCCTTTTTTTCCACTGGAAGAACATCGTAGAGGACTCTGGATTGATTTTTCTCCATTTTAAGGGCACATCTACATGCCTTTCAAAACTTTTTCTGCATTGGAGAGCACCTGCATGTGTTTTCTCCACTTCAAGGGCACCCATTAGTGAACTGCATCATATTCTCTCCACTGGAAGGACAACCTAGAGGATATTTCATTACATTTTCTCCACTGGAATAGGATCGTTGAAGGCACATAATCACATTTTCTCCCATTAAAGGGTGGCCTTTAATTTAGTGCATTACTTTTTCTCCACTGGAAGGGCATCCAAAGGCACTAGATTGCATTTTTTACCATTTTAAGGGCACTGCATTGAGTTTTCTTCTTTTTTGAGCTTGCACTATACTGTCCTTTATTACATTTTCTCCACTGGAGGTGCACCCCAGACATTTTGCCATATTTTTCTCTATGGAAGGGCATCTTAGAGGGCACTTCATCACATTTTCTTCCCCTTTCAAGGTGGCCTTTAGTGTAGTACATCACTTTTTTTTCCACTGGGAGGATATTCCTAAAGGGCGCTGGAACGTGTTTTCTTCATTTTAAAGTCATCCTTTACTGCCCTTTATCACATTTTTTTCCACTTGAAGGACACCCTGCAGGGCATGTTATTGTGTTTTCTTACAGACATGGCGATTGCCCCTTCCCAGACACCACTGTTGAACTGTGCATTAGCTTTTTGGGATATCCAGTAGTGTCGGACTTGGCAGGGACTTTTCTAATGATTTGCAGATACCATCATGAACAAAATCACAAAAGTATTTGCATTAAGTGGCTCACTTCCCAGATGTTTCTAAACTTTTTTCAATAAAACCTCCATTCTCAGTATTTATTTGGTTGTCTTTCACTCTTTATCTCTGTCATTCTGTCTCACTACAGAAGGATACTACTACCACCGCTGCCAGGGGCATGGAATACACACAAACACACACAGTATGGACAACATACACAGGCCGCTGCTACACACATTCCCTGGCTGGGCTTGATGAATGGGCCTAGTTTAAATTATTTTGTGCAGATCTCATTTAGGCCCTTGAAGAAGAGATCCAGCCTGTTTATTCATTTCACATTTGCACCCGGGCTTCAATATCTCTGTCTATGCCTGCAAAGGATTTACCCTCCTCCCATCCAAAAGGAAAAAAAAAAGAGCCTGTAAAGAAAAGACAGAAAGAGACAGAGAGACAGGGAGGGAGAGAGAAAAAAGCAATTTACACAATGTACATAAAATGATGCGCTCAGAGTTTGATAACCTGCATAAATTATAGAGTATAATTAAATATTATACCCCGTGAATCACCAAGGAGAGAGGATGGTGGGAGAACAGACAAGAGGATAAAAGCAGGGAGTGGGGAGAGAAGGAGATAGAGAGGGGAAGAGAGAGAAAAAACAAAAGATGGTGGAGAGAAGAAAAAGAGGAGAGAGCATTGGTGCTAAGCTTGGATCTCATAATTGTTTTTATTGATTATTTCTTAAGGTGAAATGGTTTTAAGATAGATAAGAACAGGGAGTCAGGTGAGAGAAGGGCAGAAACCAGGGCTATGGAATTTCTATAAAAGACGTCTCTTTTTTCAAAAATGAAAAAAAAAGAAAGAATCAAGGCGGCTTTTTGGCATTGTCAGATTGCCTCAGTGGTGGCCCATATAAATTAAATGGAATATTAAAAATTTAAATTGTTCGGCAAAGGGTAGGCGTGGAGGCCGTTTCTGGTGAGCGCACAATTGACCCAAAAATATATTCAAATTAGCATAGCTAAACAGTGTCTGCTCACTGAGGGAGGGAGGGGATGTTTGTGTCTGTGTGGGTATGTGTGTGTGTGTGTGTGTGCAGAAGAACATGGCCATATTTGTTCACTCTCTTGTTCTTCTTTGACCCCACAAGAGAGAGAAAGACGGAGAGATAAGAAGAAGAAGGTAGTGATATAAAAAATGAAAGAGAATAAATGCAGTTTAACAGCTGTCATTATTCTGTATGTTGGAAAGAGCTGGGTCAGGATGGAGGCTTTACTGACATGCTATATACTTAACAAACTACTATTGGGACAGCTAGACTAGGGAAACTGAGAGCCGTAACATATGACAACATAAATTAGTGTATAATATACTGTATATCATCTTGATCATCCTGAAAGCCAAACCACAGGTTGTAGAGACACACCGTTAATAACAGGGGCATAAGACTAAAGCCATGCCAACTCCTCTGAGAGGCCGTACCATGGACTGTATATAACGATGCACGTTCCCACATACTCCTTAAGCTTAAGTGAAGCCAAAATATCCCGGAAGAGACTGCTTGCACTGGTTATGTCATTCGGAGCCGGAGTCTGCGCAGTAGCAATCTCTGCAGTGGAGGAGCTCCCAAAACATCTGTTCAACCAATCACAAGCAGCCCCATTAAATACGAGCGCAGGGATTGGCTGTCACAGCTGTCAATCATGGTGAAAAGTCCCCTTTTTGTAAAACCAAATAACTCATTAAAATCAAACCTATAAAAACGATCACTTGAACAAACATCAGGATAATGAGAACTACCTTCAGTGACAGAAAACATCTTTGGGAAAAGTTTAGTTGGCTTGCACTTTTAGTTTTGCCTGTGACCATTCATTAACATGGAAGGACAGGCTTTATGACCAATACTGCAGGCAGACACCAGGGAGCGATCCAGATTGAAAAGTTACACTTTGGGGGAGTTGTCATGTTGTCCATCTTTATATAAAGTCCATAAAGGGCCATACGTGCTTTGAGGTAAATGCATTCAAACATGCTTATAATGCTTACGCCAGCCCATTCTCATTCCGAAGTCTTCAAATACGGTCACTTTGACAATGCTTTTGGCGTAAGATCCTGATGCCAAAAGCAACCTTTCACGTCCACTTGATTTGCCCCTAGATGGCATCAGGTGAGAGCGTGGCTGGATGAAACTGGCCGTGGCATTATTATATGCTGCCAGACGGCCGGACAGCACCTTCTGTGACAGCGTGATACATGGATGATCGGCATCACTTGTCACTCGTTAACATGATATGCCATAGAACAACATCAGGATGAAACGCTGCCAGTTGCAGTGTAATATAAAGAGTGCGAGGGTACCTACAGGGTGGGTGGAATGGGCAGTGGAATGGTCCAACAAACCCTGGACTTTCATGTGGGAGTCCGTTTGTTTAGTTTGCTTTTTGTTTGCTTTTTCTTTTTCTTTCTACACAATACCATGTGCCTCCTTCCCCTTAACCTTCAAGATTTAAGATTCAAGACTTGTTTTTTGTATTATTTCTCGAAGTATTTGCAATAAATGGAACAAAATAGCAGTTCTCACTAGCTCAGTAGCTCAATTACAATATCAAATCCCTAAGATAAAAAACTAAACAGACATATCAGACACACCATTGAGCAGCTCAGCCAACAAACATTTGATTATCAACATATACCTTACAATGTGCCATTGATGCCTAATCCTTACCATCCCTGTAAACTTGTGCGTTTGTTAAGGTCCTTGCATTAGTTGCCATTTCCTTCTGTTGCGAAACATAACTACATTCAGCATAATCCCACCATGTGCTTGTGTCGACATCACGGCATCATGGAAGGTAAAAAGCTAATAGCTAATATGTAGATGCAGATGTCCACTGCAAAGTGGCAATATGTGACGACTTTGGATGAGAATGTGTTACTCATGCTTCCAGGCAGGTATAATGTTTGCTATTGTCAACATGTTAGCATGCAAAAATCAGCTAAGGAGCACTAGTCATCAGTCATTAGTGTTGCGGCTATTTGATTGGAAACCAAGTTATCGAAGAAAAAAATTGGCCTACATGAGAGGTCAAGGGATTACCAAAATTATTGCAGTTTATCTTGAGGGGAACATGAATGTACCTAATGTCATGGCAGTCAATCTAATAGCTGTCGAGAAATTTCACTCTAAACCAAAAATATCAACCTCATGGTGGTGCTAGAGCAGAGCTATTCAACTATATTGTTCAGGGATTTTCAGCAATTTCAGGTAGTTAAAAGCCTGGGGGCTGGACGTTTACCCAGGCTATTACTGTCATTACATACAGTATGTACATGTGACACAACACACTGCCACATTTTCAAACCGTTTTTTGTTATATTTCAATTTAAATTTTCTATTAAATTCTTAACCTCTACTTACAACCTCTTTTCTTCTGTCCCGTCTGCTCCTGACATCCTGAAATTCAGTCAAAGTTTCACCGTGTATTTGTTACGTGACTTTTGGTCTTAGCTGAGTAATTCATGGCCTGCTTGTTGCATTGAGGAGGGCAAAATAAATAATTTATTTTACAAGATCAGGTTAATGCGAACTGTTTCTTTTGGGGAGTAGTTTTAAGTAAGACATGTAGCATAAAGTGATTTTGATTAAGTATCTTTTTTAGGCTTTGATTTGATAACGTTTCCTGACAGAAGTTTGTTTGTTACACTTTCAAGGACCATTAGATACTTGAAAATCCAGTAATAATTTGTGTTTTTTTGCAGTTTCTGGATATGATAATGATATGGTTGTATGATATGGTGTAATTCTTGTGAATTCTTTTAAAGAAACGTGCTTTCAAACCTGCTGGCGAAGTATGGGTTTCAGGGTCAATTGGCCAAGTGCACAGTAGTACTATGTGGGTTTGAAGGGTTTATTGTGACTACATTTCCATTATTTTAAGTTTGTCTGCAGGCTACTAGTTGAATACACAAGTGGATTAATTTATTTCTTGTCTATGTTACAAATTTTACAGCAGTTTATCCGTCTTCTGTCTGGACCAAAGTGATAGTCATTAACTAGGTGACTTCTCCTTCCTGAGAGCCACACTGCTAGCACAGTTAAAAATTGGAAGACTTTTAAATGACAGTTCCAGTTTACAATAATTTCAGCTTGCCAAGATTTGGGAACACAGTGAAATCCCTGCAACAAAATCTAATGGGGGAACAAACATTAGCAGTCAGAGAAGTTGGAAATCCTTGTCCAGACTCTTGTGGAGTACAGTATAATGTTACTATAGCAGATATGAGTGATGGCCAAAACCATGAAAATGAGACAAAAGTTGTACTAAACTGCAATTCATCTTAAAGTCTGAAATTTTCGGATCAGACATCGCCTGGCATTATGCAAATATCTGCATTAACATTGTCATGGTAATTTGATTTGCTGCTTTAAATCAACAACTGCTTTAACACAGTAACCCAGTTCATTAAAAGCCTTTGCATTCTGAGCACAGGAGGTGATGTGGACTGAACTGGTTATTTAGCATGAGCAGTAATAGTCAGCAGCTGAACACACAAACTTCATCGAGTGACAGCCGATCTGAGCACAGCAATGAAAATGGCATCCATGATGGATGAAAAATAGAGAATTTCCAACGTTAAACTACAGTATGGGCTTGCCAACTGTGATGAAGAAATTACACAAAAATCCCCCAAGCAGGGGGGGAGAAGTGCTCAGAACATTTACCAATGAAAATACTCATTTTTTAATTTATTTATTTATTTCTCTGATCCTTACTTTCTTGTGAAATATTGAATTAATTGACCTTTGTGAGCCTCAAGCAATTATGTAAATGAAGACACCTGAGAAGAACACTAATGTTAGTACCTAAAGAAGAGTTTCACCGATATAAAGAGGGTCCTAACATAAAACTAGGCTGTGTCTGCAGTAGGAAGACACAAATACTTTTTAAATTGGTGCTACATGACTTAAGAAAACAGAGAAAAGGGCACTTTTGTTCAATAGGTAGAAAACCTACAACTACCAGAATTCACTGCGATACGCCAGACCAATAAACGCTCTCGCTGGAGGGTGACATGATGCAGCCGTGTTCACTTGAAACAGTGTGGCAACTGAATAACAAGCCATCTTTTAATACAGTTAATCAGTAAGCCAAAACATGTTTCTGAAACCATTCAAAACACTCAATAACAAAATCTTAGTTTGTATTTTATCAGTGCTGCTTAGTTTTGCTGATTGATCTCCCTCCTTTTTTTACTGCGCGGAAAACAGCATGTTCACAGAGTCTCATTGTTACAGCTAAATGGGGTATTTTTGGTGTTGATATCTAACGCCAAAAAGCACTGCAGAAGTGGTGGTATTTGATGACTTCGGACTGAGATCAAGCTGCTTTGTGTCCGCAGTGGCAGCATGGGTAGTGGGCAACATGAAAATGTGGAAGCTCAGTCTGTAGTTTGCGCAACAGCATGAGAGCCACAGAAACTGCCGGATGACAGATTTTTTCATCATCTAGGAAGATGCCACAGTTAATGTACACATAATGCCCACATTATTTTAATACATAGCTGGTTGAAAATTGAAGTTTAACTTAAAGTATTTTATTGCCTTCCACCATTTCCCCCTAGGGGCAAGTCCTACACATAAATCTCATCAAAGAATGCAGAGTTCAAATTTTACTATTCTTAAATGATGCTTCCGTTTAAATCTACATTGGCATGTAAGTGATGCTGATAACAAACAGAGAGATAACAGCACAGGAGCTGCATGCGCTGAGCAAACTACAGTCTTTAGCTTTCAAGTAAAAACACACCATCTAACGACCACTCCATCTTTGTCTCTCTCCCTCTCTCGCCCATTGTTTATTCAAATTTTACAGATGGGGTACTTTTTCCAGTTCAGCACCTTCACCAGTTTTGTGAGAGAACGGCATTATGCCTGTGTTATTATGCAATTCATCACCAATAATAGATTTGTTTACGGGGGCCCCCGTCTCTCGCCCGCTCTCAGCGCTGCATTTTCAAAATAATAATAATAATACATAGTGTATAATGACGGTAATGGTACGAAGGCTTTGATAATAGATGTGCTGGGAGGGATAAGGGAGCCCTGATCAGCCTGGGTCTCAGCTCAATTGTCTTCAAAGCACTGTTTAATGTAGAATAGGCATCCTGGGAGATTGTCTCGAAACCAAGAAAAAGGTGGGTGTACGGATAAGAGAAATGAACGCACCGAAGGGAGTATGCACACACACACACACACACACACACACACACACACACACACACACACACACACACACGCACGCGCACACAGCACACGCGCAAGCACACACACAAGCAGACATACACTACATACTCAAATAAGCTCTCGCACAACCACCCACTGGTGCGTCTCTCCTCAGAGGGCTCTCTGGTGTAAATGTGTTAAAACTCTCCCTTGGTCTTTGGCTTCTGCTGAATAAATCTGTGTTTTAGTCTTCACTTTAGCACTTTAAACTCGGGGTATTTCCAGCATGTTTTCTCTCTGCCTCCTCCTGGGCTTTAACTGAGATCTCAAGCTGCCGACGGATATAGCAGCACCAGTTTTGTGAGCGTGCGGCGGTACATGTAGGTGAGAATGTTTTATTACTTCCCCCAGGAAAAGTACACTTCAATCACTTACTTCTTCATATTTAAGCAACAATATAACAGTTGGAAAAATATGTTTTTAACTTGTATTATCACCTGCTCCGATTCTTAGATTGCGGATGAATAATGAGTGTCTCATCCTTTAGCCTCCTATTTAAACAAGCAATATTCGGAAAAAGGTGACAAAGAAAAAAAAAAGTGGGAGAAATGAGGAGAAAACAACTTCATATAACCAAAACTTTTAAATGATTTAAAACAGATTGTAGAGTATTTAAAATGTTTATTATGCTACTGTGACTGTGATTAAAGAAAGCAGTAAAAAAGTTACATGGCAAAAACACAACAGTACTTTTTATCCACACTGGTGTCATCTGAGGTCACATTTAGAGAGGAACCTTTGTTCAGAGCTCACCATACGTTCTCTTCAGTGTGCATGTAGATTTTCACTGTGGCCATGTGTGTCACTTGTGCCCCAGCCACAGAACAGTGTATACACAATCACTCCAGTGTTGTATCAGGTGCATACTGAGCTGATGTGAAAGGGAGCGACGTGTCATTGTGCGGGTACCTTTTCCCTATCTGTTCTTTCTATATTCAAAAAATGAACGCTTCACAATAATCTGACAAGACACAGCACATACGGGCTTCCAACCAACAAAATCAATATCATCGACATTTAACCCAGTAAAATGTGTATAGTGTGAAAGTGTATTATGAAGCCAGAGAGAGAATTAACACCCTCTTCACTCTGCAGCTCTACGCAGCCTGTTTTAGTGCTTTGTTTAGATTTAATGTCACAGTCTATATGTTATATTATATATATAGTCCAAATATTGGTCCTACATTCATCACATGGCTAGAAATGTGAGACCAAAAACAGGCTATTGTTGCTTTGTGTCTGGATGTGTAAGCATGCAATGGTTTGCAGACACATTCACCTCAACAAGTTTATAAATTATTATGTTGGAACCGTCATATCATCTATTTTTTGTGTATTCTGTTCTTTGTATTTCTTCTGTTTCATGTAAGTGTATTTCAGTTTTTAATATTTGTTTTGTATTTGTATGTGTTTTCTCTTTACATTTCATGTAAAGTGTCTTTGAGTCCTTTGAAAAAGGGTTTGATAAGTGCCATCAGTTATTATTATTATTATTCGTAGCATTATTATGATAACTATAATGTCCGAAATCAGCTAGTTTTGTTGCTTTTCTGCCTCCTAGTTGCTTTAAACTTGATTCATGCAGCTTTAAGTAAAAGTTCATTTGTTACAATGAAAAAAAAAATCTTTATTACAAAATTCTCGAGTGTAAAAATAGTTATGAACAGTGTCCCTTTGAGCATTAAATACTTAGCCTTAATCTTACTTGAAAGTTTTATTCCTTAATAATGCTTCAACCGAATTTTGTAATGGTAAGAAATGGTGCATCATAATAATAAATAAGAGAAAGTGTAGGATAATGCAACCGAGCCAGAAAGAAGGTCACGCTTACAGTTAATTGAATTCAAAAATTCAGTTAAAGAGATCTGACCGTCAAATGACACAGCAACTTTGTTACTACACCTTTTGAATATGTGATAATAAATAAAAAAAGGTTCTCTAACAATTAGATCTGTATTTCAAACAAATAAAATAGAACAAAATAAACCAGAATACACCCGAATGCCTATCAGAAATATTCAGTAAACAAACGTAAGTATTTCATGCCCGAAAAAGAAGTAGGAGGAAGTAAATACTTATCAAATCCTACCCCCTTACTTCAATTTTATGAAAAAAAAAAAAAAAACATTTTAAAGATGAGTATTCCTAATGTCTGCCCCTATATTCACCATGCACACCTTGATCTAATCAAACAAGAGTTAAGACAAAAACAAGAACAGATCAATCTGAGTAAACAAATACTCTAACACACACACACACACACACACACACACACACACACACACACACACACACACACACACACATCACAGAACAAAGAAACACATCAATACAGAAAACAAAGTCACACTATCAAAGCAACCTACTTATCTTGTATCATATCTTTTTGTGCCCGTTTCCCTCTCTGTTCTTCCAGCTCATATCCCTTCAGTATAGTGTTTTTAAAAACATGTTTAAATACAACTCTACAGCTGTTTCATAAATTAACCTCTTTGACTGTAACACAATGATATTTTGCATTAGCCCTTACAAACTCTTTCTTGAACGTAGAAATTCCTCCTAAATCATGTAGACGTTCTTTCATTTGAAACAACTTTTGGATATCATTAGGTCTTAGATCATTTTTAGCTCTGACCGTGATTTGAGATCAACCAGATCTTTGAATTTAAGTGCTTTTAATATGATATAGAGTCGGTGTGTTGGTTCTCTGTGGTTTTAGTTTTTCTGTTCTTTATCCTCAAGCATTTCTGAAGAGTTGATGTTCATTTTCATAGTGTTAAAAGTGGCAGAATGTAACAAAGTACATTTACTAAGTTACCATACTGAAGTGCAATTTTTAGGCACTTGCGCTTTATTTGAGTATTTTTTGCTACTTTATACTGTCACTCCACTGCATTTCAGGAAAGTGTTCTTTGTGTCTCATTTATTTAACAACAATCATTACTAATTACTTAAAAGAAGTAAAGTTATAAATCGGTTTTCATTATCGGGGCTATATATATATATATATATATATATATATATATATATTTGGCATTTTACCGATTGTCTGTATCAGCATTTTATTTTAATGATTGCAGATAAAATTAATTAATGAAAATGTGTGCATATTGCACTCAACCAACTCCAGGGAAGGCAGTCTGCTATACATGCACATAAAGTGTCAGAATAGGAGGAACTTGTACTTTGTAAAACCTAAGGGAGCTACTTTTATGCTTTCATTTTTTATTTAAATTTACACTGAACTTTATAGAAACAAAAATATTTTCAATTTTATTGTAAATGCATATCAGTTCAAAATATCAGTTATCGTCTCATTAAGTAGTAATAATCAGTATCGGCCCTGAAAAAACGATATCGGTTGACCCCTACCTGATACTACCGCTCTCCTTTCGGGAAAAAAACTGACTGACAAATAAACGGAAGGAAATTGAATAGTGGTGCAAACCAGGAGTCATTTGTGAAAGCAGGTTTTTCTGGTGGCAATACTAATAATCGGTATCAGTATCAGCCATGAAAAACCAATATCGGTCAGCCCCAAATTACAACAAAAATAAACTGTGAAGGACACACGTAAACACAGTTGTGCTACAGTGTGACATATTTTATAGCATGCTCATCACCTCTTCATCCTCTCTGGGTTGCATGTGTCTGTGCATACTTTATACATGGTTTTACCCACAGTGGATGAAATTAGAATGAGTAAATCAAGAGTTATCTTTCCTGGTATACATTGTAAGGTTACAGACGTGCACAAACACACCCTAACACTTGCACACGCTTGCACATTTACGAGAAAACCATCATGCATGCAGAGGCTGGACAAATGAGCAGAGCAATGTAGGACAGGTATGGCCCATTATGACATGTGATAGGAAATCACTGAGACACACACACACGCACACGCACACACACTCCATATGTCGCCAGGTGTGGCTGTCACCCTCTCCTGCCCTGTGCACCACTATAATCAATTTAACAGGATAGTTTCATCATCAAATATCCAAATGATGATTGCTTACTTTACCTAATCTCCTAATGCCAGTGACCTCTAAATGCGTGGAGGGTAATCATGTTTTCCTGCTTGTTGCTATACTCATGTATGTGTGTGCTTCAAACCGCCTGGATGGGTACGGGTTGCCTGTTTTATTTTGGTAAAACACTGGGGAATGCTGAAGCACCGCAGAATGCCTCTTGTAATCAAATTTCTTTATGTGTGTTAGTGTGTGTGTGTGCTCTTTTTTCTGCTGTTTGTGATTGGCGTTGAATGCAAAGTGACTGTCAGTGATCCTCATGAATGCCGAAGTAGCTCATTGACTGTGAACTGGGTCTTGTTAGCAGTTGGGTAAGCAGGAATAGAAATATAAGCACTTAGACTATTTATTCATGCCGACTGCCTTCCCCTGGCTTTTTGAAGGTAAAGAGGAGTGTTTTGTGTGTGTGTGGTTTTTATACGTGTCTGTCTCTTTGCATGTGTAAAAGAGAGAGAGGAAGAAAAAGAGAAAAATAGAGATTGACTAAGATGACAATGTGATAGTAGTGGCGGTGTGAAGTTTTTGCCATTTAATCAGCGGTGTCTTGCCTTGGAAGCAGAGTTTTGCAGGTGAAAACAGGTATTGCTTTTCCATCTTTATTGAAGTTTGATTAAGAATTTGCACTTTCTTTTGATGCAGTTTTATTTGATGAAGAAATGATGCACTAAATAGCAACGATGATGTATTTGACAAAAATGTTGCAATACAGTTAGTGTTGTTTTGTACAGAAGTTGGCACTGGGTCTTCTGACATGTGGTGCTGGCATTTGTTCACTGATACCTAAATTCTATTGCCTTTACATACCACTGGAGATGGACGGAGTCTGCTGTAATATTTTGTCTGTAGTCAGAATTTCTTTTTTTTAGTTTGATTCCATTATACTGAGAGTTAAATCACATAACTCCTGGGCACTGAGTGGTAGGCAGCCTGTCACAGCAGCTCTCTTGCCTTGTTTTTGGACTTCTGTCTACTTTACATTGTTGCCAATATCAATCACTTTATGTAAGCTTGATTGTACTTCTGGAACTTTTTATCGCTCATTTTATCATCCCATTTTCGTGAAGGCGATAGCTCAAGAATGCCTTAAAGACATTTCTTCAAATTCAGCCCTCTTGGGCTCAAGGATTAAGTGATTAGATTTGGTCATAGACTGTAGACGGACGACTTGTCTCCACTTATCCCCGCTGTGTTTAAGTGAGGTTAGAATATCCGCAATATGGGCATTGCCATCTTGTGAAGGTGATGTCATTGAGAGCCGGACTCTGCAGTGGGGAGTTCCCACCAAAATACCTGTCTGGCCAACTGCAAGCAGAGCATGGATTGGCTGTCACAGCTGTCAGTCATGGTGGAAAAATCCCCTTTTTGTAGGGCGAAATAACTCATTAAAACCAAACAAATCATAAAAACGATCACTTGAACAAACATCAGGGTGATAAGGACTACCTTCAGTGACAGAAACCATTTTTGGGAAATAATTATTTTGCGTGTACTTTGAGTTTTTAGTTTGGCCTATGTCTCATTCATTAACATGGAGGGGCGGGCTTTATGACCTATACTGCAGCCAGACACCAGGGGGCGATCCAGATTGAAAAGCTACACTTTGGGGGACTGTCATGTTGTTCAACTTTATTTACAGTCTGTGATTTTGGTAATCACTGGTTAAAAGTCAAGGTCACTATGACCTCATATGTGTTTGTTTTTTGTGAACACAGTGTCTAAAGAACACCTTGAGGGATTTTTTTCAAATATGGCACAAACTTTTACTTGGACTCAAGGATGAACTAAGTAGATTTTGGTGGTAAAAGTTCAAAGGTAAGGCTCACTGTGGCCTCATGAAACATATTTTTGGCCATAGCTCAAGAGGTTGTACACTAATCATTACAGAATTCCACATACAGATATTATGATGAATTATAGACATTTTATATCTAAAAGGTCAAAGGTCAGCTTCCCTTTGACATCATAATGTCATGACACTTGATCAGATGCTGAATTGGTGAAAGTAATTTTGGGTGTTCACCTTGAAACTGAGCTGATTGATCCTCTGTGCTGCCGTGGAGAAGATGTGTGTGAAGCATGCGTGCTTTCACAGACACGGATGTAACTTTAAGTGCAATTTGTCTGGTGCGCTGAGGCATACCAGTGCATGGTGGTAATTTTAGTTAGTTGTGGTATAACTGGTGAAGAGTATTGAGTTTTCAGGGTTTTTTCCCCCTTGTGTATAAGTTAATTGGAGACTATGGCTGCTTACACCCACGATAAGCTCATGGACTTCCAGTGTGGGGCTGGAGTTCCTTCTTCATTTGTGCCAGAGGAGATATGAGGATACTGTCACAATAGCAGAGTACCATAGTAATGATTAGAGAAAAAATATAGCTGTGAGAAATTTTAGCCTTTTCTCTCTTTAGTTGACATAGGGAGAATGAGGTGGACGTACTAACTGTCCCAGTAGCCAGTGTGCTTACAGGGAGACTCTTTGTCTTTGTTAACTGTAAGTGGTGTTGGAATGTGAAGAAATGGAGTTGTATTATCGATACTGAAATGATGGCAGTAGAATTGAGACTAGGGCTGTACCTGACTCAGAACTTTACCAGTGGAGTCAGATTTGGCTGTTCAGTACAAATATTTGACTATTTGTTTTGTTTTCCATACAAATTTTCATAGTTCGAACAGGCTCTGCATGATTTTTAGTGTGACAGCGGCATCTACGCCATACAGTGCTTCTGAGGACATTTTGGTCCCTAGATTTTGCAGCAGAGTTCACGCTCTCGACTTTCACACTACTCTTTGCAGCTTTAGACATGCAGGCGACAACACGGAGGGAGAGACTGACCGCACCATAAGGTAATGACCTGATGAATTTGCAACTCAAAGCAAGTTGATACCATATCATCTGTGATTTTTGTTGATATCTAGTGTCGGCAAAAAATGTTTTTGCACACATATGACCCCTGTTTTAGTGCCATTATGTGTGTTTACTATATTAGGTGAATGCCACTGTTACAGTGTACGTCCCGCTGAGCCCGGTCAAACTTTAAAACTTTATGTGGAAAAAACACCCAAATCGCGAGTATTGAGCAACCAAATCTGAATTGACTTGCAAAATTCTGAATTGGTACAGCCATAATCTCCTACATTGTTTCGGTGTCAAAGAAATGTTGCCTTAGTACTGTCTGTGGCTACAGACCTGTGGTACTTTTGTTACATGTCAAGACCTTTTAGAGGCTGTTTAGTTCACACTGATTGCATCAGAGACTCTAAACACATCAGCCTGCTCTTTTTTGTCCTGAAAATGTCAACACACAACCCCATTCCATAGAAAATAAGCAAGGTGCAGACAGTGTCCTGTGTCATTAGTGAGGAGGAAACAGTGAGAACTGTTGTGAGAACAGGATGAAGCAGTAATTAACAACCCTTCCTACATTTCAGAGTAATGTCTGCAGTGGAGATATAAAACAGATATAGGGTTTTACAACAGTTTTTTCACCATACCATAAATGTCTCAGGAAATATCACAGTTTCACGGTTAGGGCTGGGGCGATGCGTTGACATAATTGATTACGTAAATACGTCAATTCACGTAACGTGTTGAAGAGTCGCACTGTTTCACACAGCGCTCGTCATGAGAGCGTAAGCAGCACAAGCATGTTTTTTTTTTTTTTTTAAAAATCGTACTTTTTATTGTTGTTTCCTTTTAGGGCAATAACAGATCAAATCAACTAGTTACAAGCATTGTGCATTTCTCAAATTGTAACAAGAAGATGTAATAAAATGTAAGGGAAAAGAAAAAATAAAAACAGACAAACGCAGGTAAACCAAAAAAAAAAATAGATTAAATGAATAGATAATATTAATAATAATTAGATAAGTAGTAATAATGATGATAGTAGTAATCATAGTCAGAAATAAATAAATAGATAAGTAAAATTTAACCAAAGAAATGAAAAGAAGAAGAAAAAGTGAATAAATGAGTGACGTTAAAAAATGTATATGCATGTACACATAAATAAGTATAAAAGAACAAGTAAATAAATAAATAAATAAAATAAAAAATAATAATGATAGCAATGATAATAATAATAATAAATATAAGAAGAGAAAAAAACTCAGGAGGTCTATATGGACCATAATAAAGGCCCAGTTAAGACTGGTCTATGTTGATGCAGAAAGAATGGACTAGTTATAGTTATTTCTGTTAGAGAAAAGTTATAGTGTTATTCAAATTGCACTAATTTTACTGTAAGATGTTTTGTTGGACTGCTAGATTTGAGGTTTGTTACTGTAAGAAAAAGTAACTGTTTTATTACTCCTCCTAAAAGTGACTTGAATTTTACATTGTTTTATTTATTTTGCTGTTGTATTGCTAAATGTAGATTCCGCTACATTCCTTTTATTTGAATGGAACAAGCTCTTGCATTCATTTTATTTTGGAGAGACTTTATATCAGACTGTAAAACACAGTTAAGCAGTTAAGACTGGGCTATTTTTTGTTGGGGAGTAATGCCCTGCAGTGTGTACTCTGTCATGATTGAAGATTATTGAATAAATATTGAAATATAAATAACATGTTTTAAAATGTTATTTTAGTTAATTCAATTTCATTGTTATGTTAATCGAGTAATAAAAAAATAACAGATCAGTAAAAAAAATTGATAAATTAATCGATAAAAAAAATAATCGTTAGGTGCAGCCCTATTCACAGTTTCACAGTTTTCTTTTTTTTTTTTTAATGGAAGTATGTGTAAAAAGTCCCCCTTTTGAAAATCACTCAAAAAAGTGAGATTTTCTATCCAGTTGCATTTTTTCAACATAGTAGATAAGCAAAATGAACACGGTATGATAGTCATCAACTTTCATAATGCTATATTCCTATAGTCCTAGGCTTAGGTAGATGTTTGTACATGTTATGTACTGGTTCTGAGGGCAATATTCTAAAAGCTGTTTGGTTGAAATGTGGCTATAGGTTTTTCCCTATTTCTGTCTTGTTTTTGCTTCCAGTTCTTACCACTTCCTTCACTCTCAAGTGTGTAAAATAACACTTGGGTTATTTTAATCTGAATCATACATGTATACACATTTCCATTTGGCACTGTAATCATCATCATTAAAGGCTACCCAACTTTGCTTGAGAAAAATAAAACATTCAGTGTTACTAGATTTAGCTTGGCAACAACTGAGTTTGTGAATTGAACACAAAAAGAAAAAGGCAACAAAAAGACCAGGACTATTTTGTTTGTTAATTGGTTAATTCAGTTAACAACTTTTTTGCTCAAACTGCGAAGTAATCCAGATGTCTTGTCTTGGCTCTCAAAGGGTGGTAGGACATGGTATCCCAAGGGTAGCTGCTGTACTGAATTAGGTCTCTCAGGCAGTAACTTGTATCCAAAATCAACATAAACATTTGATTGGTGGTACACATTCTAAAAGTGAGCTTGCTGTACTCATTTATAGGCTGTTTATTTCCAAAATTCCTGAAACGGAAATTTGACTTTTAGAACATTGTTGGGTTGTCTTCTGGTTTGTTTCCATCCATGGCTGTATAACTAAGTGTTAAATCAGACACACTCAAACTTGTCCTGTGGACTTCTTTGAAACAGATTTATATTTACTTTGTGTTTGTTCACCCAAATACATTGTGTGCATCTTGGAGACCTAAGAGTTGCATTTTCTCCCTCTTGAAACATTTGCAAAGCCCCTTTATTTAAATACTACAATCGAGCCCAATATTATATTTGGGGGGCTGCTACTGATAATGATTTTTGAAAATGACATCAGTGCATTGAAACAGTAAAATTTCATTGGGAATACAATAATAATAATCTACCCTAAGCAGCTTCTTCTGCATTATGTTCTGTTAAAAATAAACTTTATATCGTGCATATCAGACAGCATACAAGCTGATACAAATATATCTGTAATGGATCAATACCAGCGAATGAAATCGGTTGACCAATGCATTGGTCAGGTTCTATACTTCATATTGCTCATTGTTAAAATTTGTGTCCTCAAGACCTAACAAAAACATTTCCTTTCTCTTGACACATATGCCAAGCCTGTTTATTTAAATCAGGGCTGCACCTAACAATTATTTTTTTATCAATTTATATAACAATTATTTTTTTAGCAATTTATATAACAATTATTTTTTGATTAATCAATTAATCTATTGATTTTTTTAAATTGATATAACTGTTATTTTTTTATTACTCAATTAATATAACAACAAATTTACCAAAAATATCCTTTTAAAACTTGTCATTTACATTTCAATAACAACAAAACATCTTACAGTAAAATTAGTGCAATTTGAATAACACTATAACTTTTCTTTAACAGAGACAATTAGAACTACTGCATTCTTCCTGCATTCTTTCTTATTGTCTATTCCTGCTGATAAAACGTGCGCGCCACGTGTAAAAAAAATGGCGAGCCACCATTTCTCTAGATGTGCTGCAGCTAACACGCAGCTGACGCACAGCTGAGATGTGCCTGACAAGCACTGCATGGGCAGGCAGTATGCACGCTCTCATTTAATAACATGAGAGCCGAAATAAAAAACAACATGCTTGCTGCTGCTCACGCTGTCATGACGCGCTGTGTGAAACGGTGCGACCAGAGCCCTTTTTTTGTAGTGCACTAGGTGCGACGCGTCGGCACGCGTTACATGAATTGACGTATTTACGTAATCAATAACGTCGATTACGTTGATTACATTGATGCGTCGCCCCAGCCCTAATTTAAATACTTCAATAAAGCCCAACCAGTGCTAAAGGTTTTGGCCTGAAAACGATATTAGCTATTTAAAAATTCCAATATTGATATATTGGCTGATATTGTATGCATATATGAGTTGGAGTTATGTCTCAGATATGGTTATCAAATACTTTTGCTGAAGATATATAATGGAGGAAGGATATTTTCCCGTTTAACAATACATTTTATTGTCAAAAAAACCCAGTAAATTTCATAAGGAATACAATAATAATAAACCATTCTAAGCAACTTCTTCGACATTATGTTCTGTTAAAAAGTAGGGCTGGGTATTGTCAAGAACCTCACAATTCAATTCAATTTCGATTCTTTGGGTCATGATTAGATTCGATTCGATTCGATATTAATCCAGTTATGTGTGTTGATGTCAGAAATACCCAGATAATTCATTCGAATACCATCTGATATGTCTTCAATAAAGTGTGTATTGAATTAGAACAAACTTACACCAAAACTTATTTTACCATTACATCACCTTCACCTTCTTATCTGCTTATCCGGGGTCGGGTCGTGGGGGCAGCTGGATCACATCCACCCCCGGGGCCCTGCCACCGAGGAGCTTTTGACCACCTTGCCAACCTCAGCCCCAGAAATGGGAGAGCCTACCCCTGAGTCCCCAGGCCTTACTTATGTCATGCCGGTGGGATTGAGGAGGTCTTCTAAGTATTCCTTCCACTGATACGAGGTCAGCAGCGCCCCATCCCCACCATACACAGTGTTGAAGGTTCGAGGACTCCTTCTTCAGCTTGATGGCATCCCTCACCGCCGGTGTCCACCAATGGGTTTGGGTGTTGCCGCCGCAACAGGCACCGACCAACTGTCCTGGTGCCAAGTGCACATATGCACATCCTTATGCCCGAACATGGTGTTTGTTATGGACAATCTGTGGCGAGCACAGAAGTCCAATAACAAAACACCACTCGGTTTCAGATTGGCGGGGCCATTCCTCCCGGTCACGCCCCTCCAGGTTTCACTATCGCTGCCAACGTTAGAGTTGAAGTCCCCCAGCAGAACAAGGGAATCCCCAGAAGGAGCACTCTCCAGCACCCCCTCTAAGGACTCCAAAAAGGGTGGATACTCTGAGCTGCTGTTTGGACCATAGGCACAAACAACAGTTGGGATCCGTCTCCCCACCTGAAGGTGGAGGGAGGCTACCCTCTCGTCCAACAGGCTGAACTCCAACATACAGGCACTGAGCCGGAGGGCAGTAAGTATTGCCACCCCTGCCCGGCACCTCTCACTCCAGAGTGAGAGTCCAACCCCTCTCGAGAAGACTGGTTCCAGAGCCCATGCTATGTGTCGAGGTGAGGCCGACTATATCTAGTCGGAACTTCTCAACCTTACGCACCAGCTCCGGCTTCTTCTCCACCAGAGAGGTGACTCCTATGGGTGGTGAGTCCACTGGAGGGAGGCCCCACGTTGCCTCTTTGGGCTGTGCCCAGCTGGGCCCCATGGCCTGGCTCCGGGGTGGGGGGGGGCTCTGGTGACCCGTGTCTGGGAGAGGGAAACTTTGAACTATTTATGTTTTTCTTAGCTATAGCTAATATCGTCCAGTTAGCATACATTATTCTTTATGAAATAAAAATTAAAACTAAAATAAATTTAAAGTACAGAAAAGTGCACATTTTTGACTGAGCCAAACTTAAAAAAAGTAATAAAAATTTATGCAGGATTTGTCAACCTGCATTTGTGTGTGATCCACAGCTTTTGCGTTAGCAACAGGTTGCAAAACATCTGCGTGGTGTCGGCTCAAATGGTTACGTAGGTTCGTTGTATTGTTGCAGTGTTTTAAAACTCATGAGGCTCACACAAGATGTAACTACTTCGACTTTGTGTGTCCAGACATCGGCTTTTAATGTTGTCGGTGCGATTTTAACACACCGCTACCTCGCACCACTGTCGCCATATTAATAAAGAAACAACAGACGTTGTTTTGGGGTCAAGCGGGGCCTTTGAACAACGTCAGTCACACTCTGGCGGCACTCACACTGCCCCCACGGGAGTGGGGCTACATTACAACAAAATAATCAATTTCAGGATTTTATGAATCGATATTGAATTGGCAAAAAACATGTTGCAATGCACTAATGAATCGATTTTTTTACCCAGCCCTATTAATCAGACTTCATATGATTGGCCAATATTGGCTGATAAAATCTGCTGACCAATATATCTGTCGAGCTCTAACCTTCATATTGCTAATTTTTATCGTTTATATTTACTAGTTTGCAGTCTGTCCTTTGCGGATGCATTGCTGTTCTTCTTTACGTGTCACATCCCCCTGCTGTTGAATAGATATTACCTGCGGCAGTAATACGTGAATTTCGTAGCCTGCCTGCTAAAATTGTGCTATACTGTAGAATATTGTGTGCCATGCATGGTATATGGTTGTTTAATGTGCAAATATCTGTCAGAACTTTTCAGCTGTAGATTCAAACATCCTGCTAAGTGTTCCAGGGTTTTAGTATTTCAGCATTTCACACTTGATTATAGAATGACCTCAGTAAATGACGTGGGGTAGATATATGCTGAGTTTTAAAAAAAAAAGCAAGTTGATTTTTCCAAGTGCTCACAGCAATTAAATCTCCTCCTCATGCTGTATACAGTAATTCTTTGTTGTGACACTGGTGGGTTTTGTCATTCAGAGTCACATGGGTATGTGACATCCTTTTCTAGTCGGGATCAAGCACAGTGTGCAAAGAGAGGAAGAGAGATGGAGAGAGTGAATTGTACCAGGGAATGTGTGTTCATGTGCGTGTATGAACGTACCAGTGAATATAAGTGTTTTTTTTTGTCTAAGTGAGTTCGTAGGGTGAAGTGGGTTACAGAGGCAAGAAAGAGAAAGGGAATCCTTTTATGCATTATCAAATGTTTCCCTTTAGAAATTCAACACTCTTTTCAATATTGAGTCTAAAAAGAATGTGCTCAAGACTTTACCCTGCCTGCTAGAATTAGTTGGAGGACCATTTTTAGTCATAAATTATGCATTGAAACAAAGAGATAGTCTCTTTTTTTGTTCTCTCAGCGTACGGGCCCGAGCAAACGCCTTTTAAAAATCTTTAAAATTGTCCATTCAACTCAAAGTTACTGAGTGTAGCAAAAATGTCGAAGACATAAAGTCGGGGGAAGATTGAATAAAATAATGCGGGGGGACAGATTAGTCATGGAGTTGAGCCCACACGCTCTTTCAGCCGCCGCACAATGCCACTTTTTATAAGCGGCCCCCATCTCCACAAAGGCTGCGTTCAATATATCGAGGATGATACATGGTCAGACGTGTAATCTCTCTTTGATTCTCTGCTCTCATTCATCCCACAACCTTTTCAGCCCTGACACTGATGAGCTACTGGGCTCGATCTCTCTCACACACACACACACACACACACGCACACACACATATACAGACAGACACACACTGTTGGACGTGCACGTCCGCAAGACGTGCAAATGTAAATGTACGTATGTGTCTATATTCCTGCACTGACGAATGTACATACGCTCACATGCTTATGCGCGCTTGTGCTGTTACATGATCACACATACACACATGCACAAAACACACACACACACACACACACACACACACACACACACACACACACAGCCAGTACTTCCTGGTCTTAAGAGTTCATTACAGCCACAGCCAGTCCTGGCATCTCTATTGCAGCTCCACAGTCTCTCTGTGGTTTTATTGACCAGAATGTTCAGGTGGTACAGAGCCGGCTATTGTTGGAGGATAATGGCACTCAGTGTGATGTTAGGAGGCAGTGTGAAGTCGTGGAGGTTTAGAATTATAAACGATATTGGATTTTTCATATTGTGAAAATGTTAAGGTTCCCTTCTTGGCCAAATAACTTGGGATTGACTGGTGTACCTGTGGGTGAGCTGCATTTCACTGCAGATATGTCACGGAATTTTGCACATCCTCATTCTCATACTGTTAAATTTAACTTACTCTTAAACCTACCTCCCCCCTCCATGGGTGGGGTTAGGTGCCACTTAACTGAAAGTGATGGTCCATGCTGTCTTCACTTTGTCTGAATGTTTGGTGAAGCATTTATCTGGTGATCTTAACCCTTTGAAACCTGGAACGACAATACTTTCCTTGTGCTGCTTTTAGAACCCTTTCATAAGTATTTAAACCTTTGGACCCGGAGCACATTGGTACGATTTTTTTCAAAAAGGCAAAGAGCAACTTGGGAAAAAATGCTTCACAAATTAATAGATTTACAAACCCCAATTCCAATGAAGTTGGGACGTTGTGTAAAACGTAAATAAAAACAAAATACAATGATTTGCAAATGCCTGCAACACATTCCACGTTCGAGTTAATGTTCTTTCGTTCTCCCAATACTCAGCTGAGAGTATTAAAGACCACATTTATTTAGAATTGTTGGGAATCACTAATTTGCAATAAAAGTGGCCTAGATTATTATTAGTAGGATTCAAATGTAGCTGAATTGTCAGCTAAACATTAATGCTGTGAGCTCTACTCCAGCGTAGTATAACAAAAATAGGTTTGAAGATTAGTAATGCTGTTCCTGTCAAATTCCTACACTGCCTGTTTTATGTAACTTCACAATAGTAACATCAGAGAATATTCGCCTCTTTTTAGGAAGCAGGAGTGAAGATGAGTCATCCTCATCACTTGTTGTGTTTTTAATGATGAGGCTAGTTGGAGAACAATTAGATACAAAACAGGATGTAGGCTCTGCAGGATGTATTTTTTTGTGAGCAATTTTAATATTTTTTTTCTGAATCCTGCAATTTTTTTTTTAATAGCTAAAAAAATAGGGCCTATTACTGCTGTAATGTGCTTTAGTATTTTTTATGGATATTTCTGAACTCCCCACCACCCCTAAACTTACTCATGGACTCACCCGTGATGTTGAACTGTGACGTTTACGTTTCCTTACTGATCCAGGGTTCATGGGAAATGGTCTTTCTTAAAGGCCTTTAAAAAGAGATATTGAATCAACAACAATGTGGCATAGTTTTGTAAAAAACATTGTTTTTTTTTCTTCCCGCTTTCACCCCTATCATTACAAATACGGCCACCTCAGCAGTGGACGTCGGCATCACAGGCACAGAGGTACATTTTACGGTGAATTTTAAGTCAAACTGTTTTTTTCCCCCCACACTTACCATGTGCTTTTGTTGCCTAAACCTAAGGAAACAAATGTAAAAACTAGCTGTGTTACGAACGTTTTAAGTGTATTTTGAAAATGACTGTTTGCATCTAATGAGCAGAAACTGTACACTTCCTTTGATGTGAATTTTGTAGAGACAAAGTGCATATATCAAGCCTGGAATGATACGCCATCCCACAACATCCAAAAGAGACACAGGAGGGAACCTAGCCGTCATATATAGACGTGTTTGTCCACTGACGAAACAGTGATATTTGACGAGTAGGGATTAAAACGTGTGTGTTATGTTAAATTGCAAAGTGAACGACACAACACACTGAGTGAGGTTTTGTTTGAAGGTGTAATTTGAATTTATTTGTGTTACTATAAATGGTTTTCTTACCTCTGGAAGGTGGTGTAGAATCAGGTCAACCGGCTCAACCAAAGACAGTTTTCCTACTGAGATTCTTTTAAATTGTCATTATGGTTTCCACCATTTATAGTTTTGAAGTGGCAAAATTATTTTGTAATTTTTGAGAGAAACACTTTTTTTTCTGCTTGTATATCCTGTTCATCAACATCTTACAGCCCCTCAGATTTTTCTTGCAACCTCATGGAGCGTCCTGACCCCCACTTTGAGAAGCAGTGAGGTAACAAGTGAAGAGAAAGAGGATAGGAAGATGAGACGATATGAGGACAAACAAGCAGACAAAAACACAAAGCATCTCTAACAGTGGTCTTTGTCACCATCACATACAATATGCTGACCAATCACAATCAGCCGAATTCCACAACTCCCCCACAACCACACACTGACTGACGCTCCCTAAATATTACAACAGCCTTGTGTCCCAAGGTGGCTGGAACATTCTGCATGTGGACACACAGCACACACAGAAGAGTCAAAAATACATAAATGTACATATTCACACACACCTAGACACTTACTGTACATTTACCACACGTGGCCATTGACCTCCTCCAAGCTATTCGTTTTTACAAATTCCATAACCTCTTAGAATTTCCTCATGTGAAGAAGATTGCTGCCTGGTCTCAGATTCATTATGGTGATTGAATTCCCTTCAATAGAAAACTTTTTAGTGAGAAAGAGAGAGAGAGAGAGAGAGGGAGTAAGAGACTGAATGAGAGAGAAACATAAAGAAAGAGAGGGAGACAATCAGAGGAACAGACAGAGAGTGAGCAGTCTGTCTTGCCTGACTGAAAACTGAGCACAACATTGGTGAAAGCTCGTCTGGGTGCTGAGAAACAAAACTGCAGTATTTTTCACCTCCTCTCACCTCTCTGCTGCCATCTTTATTCTCACTGCTTTACTTAAAGTCTGTCTTCTTGCTTTCTTGAAGGAATCAAATGTGAAATTACAAATGCAGGCAATACAAGCCACTCTTATTTTGGGCTCCCTCACAAGCTTAGATTTGTTTTTTTAAAGCCTGCATGATAGTCAAGTCATGTTTGTTGGTTATTAGGCCCTGAAATCATTCCTTCTCACCGTACAGGCCAACCAGTGATTCCCTTGTGATGCAACAAAATCACATCAAAATCCCAAATGCCTCTTTGCTCTGTGCAAAAAACACATTTGAAACCACAGCAAATTAATGTGCTTTATTTCAAAAACATGGGGAGAAGGCAACGAGCAATGTTACAACACATGGCCTAAAAAGTAGCTTAATATGCATATATATTTGCGAATATGCAAACCACTATTGGAAAACACTAAAGCAAACAAACAAAAAAATAATTTCGTAAATGCACAGACTACAGAGATAACCTATGAGGCTAATGCTCATATTAGCTTTAGTTGAGCATTGTTTTTTAACATATATTTTCTTTCATTAGTTAGCGTGCAGAAATTAGAAAAGAGAGGGTGTGACAGCCCCAAGGTCCATGGCTGGACTCTAATCTGGAATGTTGATATTTACTGGTTTGCCAGAAGGCCCCAAAATGCACTTCTTTGCCTGATCTTCTACAGTGTAGCGGCATTAGATAGGGATCACCTCATGGCCGGTGTGGACAGGAGGAATAATTACAGATACCAGTAACTCTCTGGCTGTACATATGGGCATGTGAGCATCGCAATAAGACGAACTTGAAAAGACTATCCTTTAAAATGAAGCCCTGTTTATAATGTCTCACATACATAATTAGTACACATATGTAATTTAGCTTTTCTCTGACTCTGATTCTCTCTATCTATCTGTCTCTGTCTCTCTCTCGCCATCCCTCCCTGTTTCTCTTTCCTTTTTTACACCAGTAGCACCTGGACCTGCACTATTCATCATGCGGATGACTCGGAACATGAATTAGTTTTCCTTTTTTTTTTTTTTTACAGTGGAAGATGAGAGGGCCAGATGGCATAGAATAAAAAAAGGCTGGAAATAAAAAAAGAGAGGAAAGCATGGATGGAGGGAGGAAAGGAGTTAAGGAAGGAGGGATGGAGTAGAGGACGACATAATTTAGCTTTTTTTTAGCCACTATATCGTCTTGTGCTCTTTAGACTTCTGTGTCTTCTATGTTATCATGGAGGGCACATGGTAGTGTTGGATTAAGGTCTTGGATTTTTTACGCCATCGCGCTCTGCATTAGAGCTTTTCACATGACCTCCATTGTCGTTTCTTTTACTTCAAACAAGAAAATTGTGAAACTCTAATTAGTCTGAATAATTGAGGCCGGATGAAGCGCTGCCAATCGGAGCTCGTCTCATGCAAGGTGGAGTGGTTTTGTTCACTGGCTGTCTTTTCATGGTGGTCTGGCCTCTCTTTATTTCTCTCTTTCTCTCTGTCTCTGTCTCTTTCCTTGCTCTCTCTTAGCTTTGTGCTCGTCCCTTTTTTGAAAAGCAGAGAAAAGGCTCTCCTCGAGAGGGCCAGGAGGTGAGGACTGCGTTATTAGAGCATCAATTGTGGCCAATTACAGTTGTGTGAGTGCATGCTTAGTACCAGCAGCGGGCTCCAACCACCAACAGGCCTCGCCACCTCAACAACTGCATGTTTTCACTGCAGACCAACACTGTCTGCATCTGCTGTCTGTTTGCTGAAGCCTGGCACACACTAAAATATTGTTCAAATCTTAATCAATGCTGAAAATGTGAGAAACTCCACTCATAATGACGTTTGACAAATGTAACAATTCTGTTCTTGTAGTGTGTCGAGAGAAACAATTTGCCCAAAACAGCACACCACACGCTAACAGATTCCAGTCATGAGAAAGAGTCCCGACCCTCAAAACTGCAAATCTCACATGATCGAATGTGACTTTAAGAGGAAACAAACACGATGGACGACAGGCAGGAAGAACTAGTTGCTAGTTTCAACACTACTTTTTACAGGTAATTCACAAAGAAATAATAAAAATATATAAATAGGTGAAATCATTGAGATGGCATTAACATGGAATGTACACATTACAGCCACAGCTGGAGATGAGTAAATTCTGAGTTATATTCTGTTCGATATGACGCAGGGTTCCCACAGATCCTTAAAATGTCTTAAAAGGCGTTGAATTCAAGGGGGAATCAGGCCCAAAATAGGGCTGATTCTTGTGCAGTTTCTACCCAGCATTAGCTATTGTATTTGTCCTAATCTGCAATCAGTTGAGTGAAAAACAGGTTCTCTCTTACTCCTGTTGTATTAAGCCAAGAGCAAACAGCAAAGTCTGCTCCACATTTCCATGCTGCCTTTGTGGAGTAATGAAGACGTGTTTAGTATTGAGCCTGAGGTTTGTTCAGGATGCACAGATATGGTGGTAAATCTGACACTATAACTTCCAGTTGTTAAGTAATGCCTATGCTAACCCCAACACCAGATTATCTTTCCTGAAATTAAAGCAATCAGATCTACATATTTGTTGTGTCCCTCAGTCACTGACATAATCTCAAAGGGTTCATGTCAGCAAAACAAATTACCACTTTGTGGCAATTTTACCACTTTAACTGCCAAAGAATGACCTCATTTCCTTATAATGTTGGTTATTTCTATTTTCAACTATTGGCCTGACGAAACTCCTGGCTTGAAGAAGCATTCAAATATCTGCAAGCTCTGTTTTAAATGACATATTATGCAATTAAAGAAATTAAATAAAAAATAATATATAATCAATAAAACATTGAATCAAAACATAACAGATCTTGACCTAAAACCCACTGTTCGAATTTGTGGGGAAAAAAAGATGATGTCCACTTACTACCTTTTTCCAGAGATTTTTAAACAGCAGTCTCAGGGTCTCTTTTAGCAAATGTTTACTCAGCAAAGTGTTTTTTTGTGGTCTTTGAGATTTAGTTTAAAGCTCCACAAAAGGCCAATAAGTGGACCTTGAGTTAAAGGGGGCACACCAACAATTTTACAAATGACGACCAGTGTACATGTCAGGAGTCATTACACAGTCTTTGAAAACAGTTGTATAATGTCTTCTGTGGCTACAGAGGGAGCTTTTCAAAGTCTTGGAAGATAACCTCTCTCATCTCATATTGGACTGGAGAGCATTTTTTAACTGAAAGCCAGCATTACAAATTCGATTAATGGGGTCTGAAAGAAGTGGGCATTAAGGAGGCAGGGAGGGATGTCTCTGCCTCTGCTGCTTCGATTTAGATCATTCTTTTAGAAATTCGTCTTTTTTGGAAGTGCAAAACTAGCATTATAAGAGTACAACTTTAAGATTTAGTTTTTTGTAAAAACAATCTTTTTTGGTTCATCTAACTGATAAATATACATATATAGACTCTTTAGAGTTTGATACATGTTGCAAAATATGATGTCAGTTTTTTCATGACACTATTGATATTCTTTACTTTTCATGACATTACAGAACATGTTTGACAGTTAGCCCTGCCCACCCCAAAAACTTATCTCTAATGTATTACCAGTCATCATGTGTAAGTTTACATTAATAGTTAAAATATTGAAAATATTTTTTCTGCATTGATTCAATATCCCACTTATATGCAGGCCAGCTACATAAGCGTGACACAATGTTAAAGAAGTCTCTCTGATTAACCATCATCATTTCTTGAGGGGAAGGAAGTAGATCTTCCAGTCACCTCCATGCAAATCTGCATTTTGTATAACAGAGATGAAAGGGTCTTACTCTGCCTCTGATTGGCTTACCCTGACACTCTTACCCTAACCCTAACCAGTCCTCGTCCTCTTACCTAATCCTAACCAATCCAACAAACCAAGGCGACAGTTACAAAGCAATCCCACTATTCTTGCCCAAACCTAACCAATCTTACCAACAAAGGCAACAAGTACTAGCTACTCCAGCACATTCAGTTTGCCAAACATTACCGTTTTTTACGTGGTGGGTTTATGCTGCATGTGGTTATGTTAGGCAACAACAGCACATGGCAACGTCAGAACATCAATAAAAGCACATGCTGGCACTGATGGTTAGGATTAGGGGAAGGAAGCACATGGTAAGGTTTAGGAAAAAAACTTTATGCAGGAGTCCTGCATGAAAGTCTGGGGTTTGTTAGAACCATCAACCACCCCTCCAACTCTCCCTGTAGGCACCCTTGCGGTCCTTTTATTATGATATTACCAGTGACATTTCAACCTGCCGCAGTCCTGCCGCATTTCATCAGGCCAAGTTCAAGTGACGCCACGCATACGCATATCATGCAGAGGCTGCGGGTGCCGTCCAGCTATCAACAGGGATATATCACTGTGACTGGTTCTGTCCGGCCACGTTCTCACCTGAAACCATCGCACGCAAAAACACACCAAATGCACTGTCAAAGTAACGGTATTTTACGAGTCTGGAATGAGAACGGACAGGCCAGTCATAGGAAGACTAGGGCAGGTTCTTACTTCGCTATCCTCAGATTTGCAAATTTGCGACCCGTTACTTACCGGACACTAAAACAAGTCTTATGTTCATTTCACCCATCACTACTCCCACTCCACTTAGGTTTAGTCTCTATCCTGGTCATATGATTATCTACGGCCGGCAGAAGCTCTCAAAGTAGGTTACTCTTAAATTTATATCTCACAAACAGCAAAGAAAGCACACTGTAGTTCATATTCAGCAAGTTCTATAAAGAGCGTGGCGTTTAATTGTCTCAGTTTGCAGTTTAACATATAAACCTCGATATAAAACTAATACGACTCGAAAAGACTAATCAAACTCCTTCATCAGATGTAACAGCAGCATTTTAATGCAAAGGCTCCAAAAGCAAATTTGTCTATAAAACTCTGGACTGACTAACAAGTAAGTGTCAGCTGTAGTATCTGCAGGGATCATCCACTACACAACATGTCATCCAGCAGCACACATGCACACACAGACGCTGAAAAGGTATGCACTCATGTGAAAGCGCCTGTGTGGTGTTGAGTGGCTACTGTCATGCTATCAATCATGGTTACGAGGCCAGCGCTTCCCTGCTACATTAACTTCATGACCTCTGCACCCAATCTCAATTAAATTTCTGATGAATCTATGATTCACATACAGTCTCCTGTCACTGGCCTGTCATTCAACACATCCCTTTTTATTTTTAGTTTTGGACCGGATGCAAATAAAGCAATAGCTGAGGGATTCAAGAGAAGAGACGAGAGGGAGAAGAAAGATGGAGAAAAGAGAGGATGAAAACATCAAGGAAATGATTGCGGGGAGGTTGAGTCTGTTCGCTGCACACCAAAGGGGGTTAAGACAGGGTTTGGCTGGCGGAGACAAGCCAACAGAGACACAAAGCGCTAAATCTAAAAAGTTTCTCAGGCATTGTTTAGAATCCCTAACAAGGGGGACTGCAAACAACAAGGAACATAATTTGGATTTCCTCCCCCCTCCTCTGTTTTCCTTTTCCATGTACCCAAGCACATAAATAGCTATCTTAACAACTTGATGCTATTTTGAATAGGGGCTGCATCTCCCTGTGGATTTCCATGAGTGAGGCAATTTGCTGGCGAACAGGTGCATTTTTAATGCTTTCATACAATTAAAACAGAATCTACCTTCCTTCTCCCTTCCCTGTTTTCAGAGGCGCCCTCCTTTCATACTTAGGTTGAATTGATTTAGTTTGTCTAATTAAACTCAGAATAAGATGTTAATTACCTAACAAGGTCACCTCTCTCTACTACCAAATTTACCGTTGGTATCCTTTCTTCAACAGTATTTTCTTCAAGGATTCAAAGGGAAAGCAGAAGAATGGTGTTAATTGCCTATATGCAGTGTCCCATTTTTTAAATTTGAACGTCTTTTTTCCCCCAGAACTTCCCTTTTCCTGGGTCTTTTTAAGCTGGGAGAAAATGGGGATTCATTGTGCCATTGTTCCTTTCTCTCTTGTCCTCCACTCAGAAATGATGCGTCAACTCATCACAATATGGCCTTTGTCTACATTTACCAAGTTTCCCATACTCAGTGTGGAGTAAGAGAGGGGGACTGATGGGGACAATGGTTTGTGTTAAGAGGGAGCATGGATCAGTGATAGCCTGCACGCTGTTTTTTTTCCTCACCGTACGCCGATGTTTCACCCTGTAGCACTAAGTTAATTTTCCAAACTGCCGTAAGACAGTAACAAGTGTAGGAACCAAGATTTTGTACACACAGAAAACATAAAGGTCTCACAGAGATTAAAAACAGCTTTTTCAGTATCCTGGCCAAAATATCACCACATCATTAACCATAAAGCATAAAGATAAAAAAAACAAACAAACAAAAAACAAACAAATAGAGCAACACTTGGAATAAACAAAATAAAGAATATAGGTTTAAAGTAGATTAATTGAAATGATAAAATAACATCAATACATGTACCAAGTAATCCAAAAACAGATGCACAGTCAGTTAGGGGTGGGAATACTTAGGACTGAGACAATATTACTGATATTTTAAATGTTTTGCAAGATGCTAAGTAATGCAATACCATATATTAGGATTTATTACAGGTTTGCTTTTTTAAAAATTCTCTTTTTTTCAGTTGAGAAAAGGACATAATATCCATCAGCATTAACCAAGTGTCAGTTTTTTGTATATAAAATATATATAAAATATTGCTATTACAAATACAACTTAAACTTTTGGTAGCCTACTAGAATAATAAGATCAGTACTTTGTCAGTCCACTAGAAACACTTATTTGCAATGCAAATACATAAAGTGAGACGAACAGACTGAAAACTTATTATTATAAGATATGTTGACAAACTATGTTGACACACTGTGTTCAGTTTAACCAACACAGGAGCTGCAATCATTGTTAGACTGGACTCTGAACAAAACTTGTCCCTTACAATTTTTGCTTCTTTTGTTCTCTCTGACCTTTTTCTCTTGGACCTTTTTCGTCCCTTATTTATTACATTTGTGTCTTCATTCAAATCTGTTCTTTCTGTCTTTATTTCATCTGATTATTTCCCGCTTGAGCTAAAAAAAAAAAAAGCTACTTCTTGCCCCCATGTCTTGCATTTCGCACTGTGGCTGAAGAAGTTCAGCTGTCCTCCATCTCTGTCTCTACATTGTCATTTCTGTCTGTGTGTGTCTATTACATAGAGGATAAGACTAGAGTTTTGAAAAGATACTACACTGTGTGCCTGTTACTCTGTCTAGTTATGTTCTTTACTGTTTCTTGCTCAAACAACTATCAGAAGGCTTTAGACAGATGCCAAAAAAAGCAGAAAATCTAATGAAATCAAGACAGAAAGAACAGTTAAATGAAAATAGAAATGAAATTGATAAAAGACTGAAAAAAGTGGAGCTCAAAAGATCAGAGAGAAAAAAGGACAAAATTTGTCAGGGATAAATTTTGGTCACTGTCCAGTCCAACACTGATTGCAGTTTATGTGTGGGGACAACTGAACACAGTATGGAACTTTTAGGGAACAGCTGTAAAACTGACAATGTCTACCAGTCTTTATTTGCAGTTATTTTCAACAAGTTTGTCAAAATTTGTTTTTATCTAATAATATATAGTTTTCAGTATGTTCAGCTAACTTCATGCATTTTTACTGAAAAAACATGGATCTAGTGGACTGTAAAAGTCTTGATTTTATTTTCCTAGAAGGCTACCAAAACTTAAATTTTTATTTGTCAGTAGAATTTTGTATATAGGTAATGTGAAATGTAAAAAAATTTGGATCCAACAAATCCAGGACTTTCATGCAGGAGCCCAGTGTTTGCTTCTTGTCTGAATATGATGTGTTTTTTCTACACCCTACCCTACCATTTGCCTAAACCTAACTGTCTGTGCAAGCATGTGCTTTTGTTGACGTCCTGGAATTGGTTGCCATTTGCTTTTGTTACCTGAACACCACATGCAGTGTAATCCCACCATTTGCTTGTGTTGACACCACAGTAGTCGCATCCTGGAACATCAGTAGAAGACGCAGAAGGTAATACGTAGACGCAGAAGTTTACTGCAAAGAGGCGACTTTGAATTAGACATACTATGTCCATAATCTTCTATAGGTGTTAAATTGGGTGGAGATCAGGTGACTGTAGAGGCTAAAGCTTATGATACTCATCATTTTCATACTTAATACATCCCTCGTGCACTGTATGAAATTTTCTACAGTTTTTTATATATCCCAATTTTCTTTTAATTTGCTACCTGTCTGTAAGCCTATTTACATTCTGGCCACTTCACAGTACTTCAACCAGTTATTTACAACACCTAGTGGTCAGTCAGTTGCATATTAGCGCCTAGTTAAAAGGGCTGCCCTTCTACCACTGTACCAAATTGGCAAAACTGTGGCATGTTAATATCTAATACAAACATGAGCTCTCCAGTGTCCTCGGGTTGGACCAATAATGGAGGGTTCGCCTCCTCTTAAGTTTGATTGTGCTCTTTAATCAAATCAGTGAGGAACCGTATCCTCTGCGGTGTAAGTTTCTACTTGTCCCTCGTCCAGCCTTTAGACAATTTTCCCTTGAAATCCCTTCATCCATCTCTAAGCTAACTGACACCTTAGCACAGTGGTTGACACATGCAATCCCTGAACTCTGCTGACAGACTTTTAAACACAAGCATCTCTCAGGACTACAGAAAATCAATCACAAATAAAATGAAGTGACATAGTGTGGATCAATATACAGTGTTACACAGGGAAGCCAAACAAATATACTTGATAGCAAGCAATGAATGCAAAACAAACCTACCCAAAATATGTGTAAATACTGTCTGAAAAGTAAAGTAGGAAGTAGGCTTAGGTGGTATCACAGTATTACAGTGTACCTATATTTAGAAATCCTAAAATATAGTGCACAGCACGCACCACCAGACCTCAGTCCCCAGTCTCTACTGGTGGAACAGACAGCTGAGCTGAAAGACAATGCGACTCCTACCCAGCTAGCAGGGCTTTCCCATAACATTGGCTAATGTTACTTAAAAGTTGCAATAATGTTTTAAAGAAAACATTTAAATCTAATCGTCAAAGAACTTTTTAAGGATGTTTATTATATGTTCCAAATAATGTTCCTTTAAGGTTAAATGCTGACTAAGACGTAACGTTATAACTGCAACATTCTGAGGATGTTTTGGTGATGTTTAGTGACAGATCATACAATGCTCTTCTATAAAACATTCCCACAATGTTACATGAGAACAAATGAAGAATATTTTCAAAGAAACATTCAGAATATGTTATTGAGCACTGAGATATCAGGCCATTTTTAAAAATGAAAATGTAATGTGATTTGTTAACAACAACAACCACAACAACGACAATGACAATGACAACAACAACAAAAAAAAAGATGTTTATAGAAAATGTTATCCTAACTTTAAGAAGGGAATAAAAAAAACTTGCTGCTAAATACACTTCAAAAACATTGCATTGGTTGCGTTGTACCATTATTAGAATGTTTTAAGAACCAGAAATTGCGCGCTTTTGTTATAAGCAACACAGAGGTAAGAGTTGAATTGAATCGAATTGAATTGAATTGAATTTAACAGAGGTAAGAGTTGGTTTGACTTTCACCCAAGAGAATGTCTAACGTTGTGGAGCTTGTGATAAAGCAGACATATTCATTCACTCTGAGCACTTTGCCCGTGTATTTTTGGCTTTGGTGAGACAATAAAACGAACAACCCCAAGAGGCTTTTAATTTGAAATGAGGGCTTTTGAATTGAAACAGGAAGTGGTGGCTTTGACTCAGTTACAGACTCATGGACTTTAGCTTTGATTCACTGGACACAGTCACATGGGACTTTCTCTGGAGCTGCACCTCATGATCAGCTCATTTTTACTCCATTTATCATAACCCTCCCATCATCAGCTCCAGTTGGTGATTTATGTCTGCACATGACTGGCGGAGGCTGCGCAGAGGGGATGGACAATATGGAGAAAATCAAATATCAAACTGGTTTGAATTCTTTAAGAAACATGGGGGGAAAGGCAAATATTTGTCAAGAAATGTCCCACAAAGTGCAAAAAAAAAAAATCTTGAAGGTGAAAAAAAAGAGAAAGATAGAAAATTATCAAAAGGAAAAATATCCCCAAACTATAGTTTTAAATATTATAATTATATATTTGAAATTGTGTTACAGAATACATTTATATTTTTATGATCATTTTTATCATTCATATGATTATTTTTGTAGATTTTCTTCCAGGTCATTTTCTGTTTTTTCTTCCATTTTTCCTTTATTTTCCAGATAATTTTCTTGTTACTTTTGAGCACTCTTTAATTTTTGGGTGATTTCTTGTAAAGTTGCTCATCACCTCTTTCCGTGTTTGTGAATGAGATCAAGCTAATTTGCTCAGGTTTCACAGGCGTTAAAAAAAACCCAAAGATTTGAATGCTAACCTGAACTTTACACCTTTGGGGCAGTCTGGCCAGAAAAACAGTGGAGGAGATAAGGAAATTAAGGGGGGGGGGGAGAAAGCAGCGGGGAGAGGAGAAAAGGGGAAGTTCAGGGGCGATGGGGAAAAGAGGAGAGGGAGGGGAGCGGGAGGTAAATTAGGTGTGTAATGTGAGGTTGATATGAAGTGATTGAGTGTGGTGACCTCCTGTCAAGAATCGGCCTGCTCTTCGACAAACCTTCCTCCTCACTGACACTCAGACAAACCTTCTCCTCCTTCTCCTCCACATCCTCCTGCAGAGATTTCGTCAAGCAGATACACACTCTGCATGGACCCAGAGATCCTCTTCATTTCCTCCCTGCTGTCTTTCAGTGGCCATAAAGATCCAACATTAACTGTTTTGTATCAGGATTAAATCTGGATTACGTTTATAGTATACCTTACCATTTAAAGATGTCTGCTGTGTAATACATATAGATTTTGCTTTCCTGGATTTAGCACATTTCCTATCTATCAGACTACCCAGGTTTAATAGTCAAGTAATGGCATTTCTAATACTTTCTGTGTAAACGGTTAGTGATCTGACCTATAGATAGTTTATCCACTGTATATTCTGGAACTTTAGCCTCGACTGCTGAGAAGAGCTGACCTTTTTCTGAAACAGGCTTTTATAAAAACATGTCTTTATTTCTGAACTCCCTGTTTTTAATATTTTAATATGTCTGTGAAAACACCTCCATGTTTTCTGATCTGCGGCTGTTGGTGGTGCAGAGTCATCACTTGATAAACTCAGCATAGTGCATATCTTCACAGCAATAACATAACTAGCATAACAGCAGACTCACAAGGCGGGTTTCAATTAACCCTCAAAGTGCCCTGCAAATTGAAATTGTGAATATAAAATACGCCTAATGGAAATCAATTTTGAAAACGAAACAAATTTTAAAAAAGTTTGTATTTTGCAAAAAAACCAAACTTTTTTTGCAAAACTGCAATGCACTTTTTTGGCTTTTCTAGGTCACATGATGCTATGGCTATGTGCTTGTAGGTAGTAACTGGCTCCCTCGGGCATGATGCAGCAGGAGCTACAAGAGGTTTTGTTGCATCGCATAACTCCTCAGAACTTGAATTAATCATCTGGAAGTTTTGAATCCACAATTCCTCTGTGAAATCGTGGACTATCACCTCCCAGTAGTCCCTCATACATGGCTGCTCCAACTATCCTGCTGTTTATTATCGGCAGCCAGCTGCCACAAAACAGGCTCAACAAAATATCAACATATCTGCTAAAAATTTGTGTGGATATGGCATGACTCTGTTGTTACACTGTATGTAGGGTTCCTACACATTTTTAGGGACACAATTTCAAAACTTTAAAAAAAAAAAAAGTTTTTGTTTTTTTATGTTATTTATTTATTTTAATGTTACTTTCATGTAACTTTCATGTAACTTCAGCTATAGCTGGCATACATGAAGGGAGAGACGAAACCTGAGGAGAAAATGAACAAATGTACGTGGTCAGCAGCTATAGAAAATACATTAAACGGAAGATTACTATTAAAGATTACTTTAATTACTAATAAAAATCATAATAATTTCTCTACTCTCAAGGAAATTCAATGACTTTTGCAAAACATTCAATGATTTTTACTAATGTCACGACTTTCCCCACGTGGGAACCATGCATATGACATGACGTTGTTATTATATTGATGTAAGTAATTGGTGCTTTTTAGTATAGGGATACATTCTGTGATTCTAGCCAACAGTTTTTCTTGTTTTTTTTTTTTTTTAAGTTAGAATTTTGTTCATTTTAAATTCATTTTAGCATGATGTCACTTCTGTTAATGCTGAAGAGAAAACTAAAAACAACACCCGGCCACGCCTTTATCAGTTTATTAGAGACTCAGTCTTTGTCAGGACACCAGCTTTATTTGAGAATGTTAGAATTCTATGTTAAACATCTGTTTGAAATAGAGGCCGCCCACAGAAAGTCAAACTTAATCAAAGAGAGGCGTCACAACGCTGGAAATGATGTGATTGACAAGTGATTTCTGGGAAATGCAGTGCAGGAATAGCCCAACGAGTGCATCAAAAAACAGAAACAAAAACAAAAATGAAAAAGGTTTTGGTGGACTTCTGCTTCTCGTGCAGTCAGTGCAGTGCAGTTTTATCTCTCCTGCACTGTACTGTTAGAATCAGTCTCTCTCTCATCCCTTTCTCTTACGCTGCTGTCCCATCCCTGCCTCTCCTCGCCTCGCCTCCCCTGTCCCTGTCTGTCTCAGCCCGTGTGTGTCGTGTACGCCTCCCCTTTGTGAATAAAGAGAGGAACAGAATGACAATTATCTAAAACACAATTAAAAAGTGTTAATCTGATTATTTTTTACTGGATAAAGCACTGGAGTGACATTGAAAGGTGTTTGGAAATAGCCATGCATGCCCTTGTTACAACATAGATTAAAAACACTGTGTGTGTGTGTGTGTGTGTGAGAGAGAGAGAGAGAGAGAGAGAGAGAGAGAGAGAGAGAGGAGCCTAGTGTGTCATGGATTTTATTTAGGATAAAAGGTCTTTAAATCATGATGGAACAATGGCATTAGTCTTTTGCAGCTCACGTTTTCCATATGTCCTGATTAGATGTGTTTTCTGCAACACACCCAGCAAACATGACGATGTTAAATGCTGCAAAAGACAGGCGTTTCATTTGCTTCTATTTTATCTTCCACGAAGTCATCATATATTAATTTAAACTTAAAGTATGATATAAATGTCACATACAGTCATGTTTTTGCCTTTGAAAGCTCCCTTCGTTCTGTGGAAACAAGATAATAGGTCGGCTTGTGGCAGCAATAGATTGCATTTATGTGATTAGGAAACCTGATTTATTTAAAGTGTTACATTTGAGGTATTGCTACTTCACGCTTTTTCAGCATTGAGCATATTTGAAATAAAATATTTGTTCATCAAAACAGAGAAAAACAAGATCTGTAGTTATGTGAGGGGCCCTGCTGTGATCATTTCTATTTTACTTTATTCTCTTGGTTAAGAATTTAGGCATAGTGTGGGAAAATGGTAGTACATGTTTGCAAAATGATAGGAATGTTTGGGGCAATGTTATCAACTTTGACAGTTTGCGGATTTCCATCACAGATTTGCGTAAAACTTTAGCGATATTTTTGAAATGTCGATGAAACACAATTGCGAGATGACTGTGTTTCCAGTGGGTGCTAGCTGTAGCTTAATGTTGGCATCAGCCAACATGCTGATTTCTTCCAATATTACATTTATTTTATTTTATATTTGACCAAGTGAATATGTACAGGAATCGACCCTGAGTTTAAGTATTTTTCTTGTGTTGCACGATGAATAAATATCACGTCCACTAAGAACATTGTATTTCATGCCTCCGTCTGCTGGTGGGCCATCATGATAAGAGTTAGCAGAATATGATGTTAACACTCTCTTGTCATATGCGACAACAAATGTGCATAGTTTTTACATAATTTCATAAAGTTTGAACCATAAATTGTAGCTCCTTAGTTTTTTTTTCTGCTGGAAGTCAGCGACGGTGCTGTGCCAATGCCGCTCTCAGTGCGATTGTTGCCGTTACAGAAGCTTTCCTGTCCAGCCTGAAACATACGCTGCTTTTTGGGGACTTTGTACAATGAATCCACACTCCCAGATCCAATATTGATTGTCTTGTTGTCAATATTTTATCGATTATTGATCATTTATCATGGCTAACCTTGATGCTAATGGCCATATTTGTTTTCCAACAATGCTCTGCGAGAGTCTTTTGACCGAACAGTGGTTCCTGTGTGCCTACAGAGAGGTTACTCAGAAGTCACTCAGTCCACTCCCTAAAGTGTGAATCTTGTGATATGGCCCTCTGTGTCATAGCGGACAGAAACTGCTTTGAAGTATAGCATAATTAATACCACACAAAAAAGTGGGGAAATAGCGTTTGGACTTTTTTTTGGAAGAAATGTAAATTATTTGTAAACTACATAGCTTACAATGTTAGTTTTTTTCCTTACCAGCACTGTTTTAAGGAACAAAAAAAGTGTAGTTCTGTATTGCTTTGTTTGTTATTTAAGTCTAAATTTGTCTTTATAGTCTTATCACTATTTTACCATTCAGGTGTCATCACTGCGGGGCAGATATTCTTATAGCCCAGGTTGTCCTGAAAACAATAATGTGTATAGCTTGACTGTGCATTAAAGGGTTGATATTATACAAGCTTTACTAGACAATATATCAAGGTAGACCAAAAATGCTTAGGGCTCAAAGATTACATTCCATTACAGAATAGACTTGATGATCACAAATAATAATTGAGACAAAAAAATCAATATATCGATCTGTCATTGGTTAAATGAGTTGTTATGTATCAGCATAAAGCACATTGGCAGAAAAATTCAACATCATGCATCCCTATTATTGGCCATCTCATCTATCTATCTGCAAAAACAGCAAATAAATTAGTGCATTTTCCAAATTGTTTAACTGATGTTGAGGTGATAAAGTGTGCTTTTAGCAGAAAACCACCTTGTCAAACTTGTACTAGTGAGTGTGTATGAACCAGGTCAAGTTCTGTTACAAGTCTCATGTCACCACCATCACGCTGCAGTGAAGTCCTCTCTGTGTCCCTGCTGTTGTTCCTCCTCCCAGCCTTTCTCCACATTTTCCTCTATTTACACCTTCCTCCCTCTATCGGTTACTGTATCTTTCCTCTTTCTCTTTCCCCCGCTATCGTCCCCGTTTTCCTCCAGTTTTCTTTGCCCTCGCACCCCGTCCCCCCTCCTTTTGTATTTATTGCTGTATTTATTTCTGCTGAAAAGCCAGTCTAGTTCATTTGCTAGTCGACCGGGCAGAGCAGGGCTCCTATTCTTAGGCTTTTATTAACATCATGGACTGCACAACAGCTACAGAATCTATTATTCATTAAGTGTAACCAATATAAAATTTAAAACAGTCTGGGCTTTTTTTTGTTGAATTATGTAAGGTCAGCATAATTTTCTGCCTATTACTAATATCTATATCATCTTTTCCTTAGTCAGCTCTATTTAAATATGCAATCATTTACAGCTTTTGACTATATGTGTGTGCACACCCAATTTCCAATATTCCTCTAGTAGACTTTTTATGCTGACATCAATGGCAAGCTATTAAAGACAGTATTTCATTATTGGTTCCTCTTCCCCAGTGGTTATTTACAATCCCATATATACTAAGCACTGATATTAAAGGAGACCATTTTAATGAGGTGCTATCTGCCATGGCAATATGTCTTTCTCCGAATGAGATTGTGTTTAAAGATTTTATCTAGAAATGGCTGTTCGGCAGGGTTATGTTTTGTCCATGAAATATGCATTTCATATCTCTTTCATTTCATTAACATAATTTAATTTGTGCTTTGCATTCTGTGCATAATACATATTTGATTTACAAAACAAATATTTCCATTAGAAAATGAATTTCATGCACGCAAAAGGCAGAACTGAAAGATGTATTGTAAGGAAATAAGAAAAAAAGGAATTGTATTATCTTTGACTCAGGGAAAGAAAAAAAATCATTGGCAAGGAGAAATACACTCAATAGATTTCTTATGTTTGAGCGGGCGTGTGTGAGGGGAGTTTGCGCGTGTAATGCATGTGTGTGGACACGCCGCTATCTGTGCATGTTTGTGTAGACGGTATGTAAATGTGCATTATGGAGGCAATGAAAGCTGAGGGTATATTGCATAAAGTTTAGAGCAATATAACACAGATTGATTTACACAGCCTGCAGAGGGGTCTCTCCCTTATGTTAAGTGCACCGCTGCACTTAACATCAGAAGAAGCACACACACCCATTTGGAATCTTGATTTTGTGTCACTACTTTTAACCCGTTAAGATGTGCAGCAACATAAATTCATTTTGATTTAATAGACACCTTTCAGAACCCCCAATATCATCTTACATAACAATCATGTAACAAGTTAAACAAATACAAAACAAGACACATAACACAAGACATCACTTTTCTTGTGTATGTGAACCTTTGAGACCCAAGCAAAATGATTTGATTTTTTAATTTTTTTAAATTTTGAAAATGGGGAAAAAGGTAAGGAGTAACTTAAAAAAGAAAATTTTCACAACGCAAGAAATTAGTATATATATATATATTTTTTTTTTTTAAAAAGCTAGGGAAAATCGAGTGAAAAACTTTATTTATAGTTATCAAAATTTCACCTGTATTTAAACCTTTGAGGCTTGAGGCTTGGTTTGAGCTCTTTTAAAAACATGGGAAAAAAGGCAACGAGCAACTTTTTTCAGTACTGTTTTTCAATAAATTTCTTTTATTTTTTTTTAGTTTCTTTTTCTATTTTTTTTCTTTTTTTTTTTAATTTTCAGATTATTTTCTTGTACCTTTTACTAATTTCATGCAAATTCTTTTGTTGCTCATTGCCTTTCTCCCATGTTTTTGAAAGAAACTACAAAGGGGTTAACACTCAGATCAGCCATATGAGAGCATTCTGCGCAGAGAATATATTGTGTCCTATGAGCAGCTGTACATCAAAAGGCTTTTTTGTCTCCAAGGTGTGTGCTCTATGCACGCAGAGCTATGCATCTCTTTAAAGTGGCCATCTTTTATGCCTCTACTTAAGAGATGTTTAGCTCCTTTTCCTCTTCCTTCAGCCACCGGTGGGAAAGCCCTTTGGTATGATAAATTATGAAGTCTTCCCCCTCTTCGTTTCCCTTTCCTTTTTCCCATGGAACGCTGCTAGTTTTAATTAAAGCACTTCACCTTGCTTGTTTAAAGGCTATCACGAGCCCCATGATAACTTTGAGAGTGTGTGAGCGAGAGGGAGATGGAGCGCAGGGCTTTGGATAACACAAAGCATTTAAAACCGGCCCTGGCGAGTTCATATTAATTTGGCTTATCTCTGAGAATAAAAAAAAAAAAAAAAAATCCAGGTAGAAGTGAGACAGATCCCAGGATTTAATGAGCTCAAAATGTAAAGTCAATGTCAAAACACTTTTTTTCCTCCTTAACTTTATTCCTCCTGTGGGGGGGTGGGAGGGTGGGGGGGACTTGTCTAAGCTAAAAGCCAAACAGTAAGATCAGTGTTTCAGGGGTAACTAGTATTAGCAGGGATTTCAGGCTTGTTTGACACACCGCGCTGAAGGAATGGCTTAAAATAGACGGCGGCAGGTAGAGGAGGTACGCGGCGGGAGAATGAGCGAGAGACAGGAAGAGAGGGAAGGCTAATACCTGGGCTTCACTCCGCTTTGTCGCCCACTGATAGGAGAACGCTCCGAGGATGTTGCCGCTTTTCAACCTAATCGCTCTTTTCTATCCCCATCTCTCTTTCCATCATTGACTTATTTCTCGGAGTCGCTCTGATTGCCCCCCCTCCCCTCTCTCTCTCTGGAACACACCTACCCACCTGCCCACCCACAGTCCTCCCTCTGAGGTGTTTGCCTGCCCGTCTGCCAACAGCTAAGTATTTGTATAAGTCTGTGACAGGTGCATGCAAGTTGACGGCAGGTGGGGTGTGTGTGTGCGGGGGGCGCGCAGGAGTTGAGGGAGGTGATAGCATCAGCGTTCTCTGTCTCTCCCCCACTTTTTAAGGCGATGGGTGAGTGTCTCAGGATGACTCTTTTAACATAAGCCTCTTCTGAACTGTAGTTTTAGTACTTAACACCCCACTCTTCAAACCAAATCCCAAACGAGAGGCTTGGAGTTTAAAAAGAGAGAAAGAGAGAAAAAAAGGACTTGATATCATAATATGTAACTTTGCAGGCTGTATCCTCAGTGTAGCGGTGCAGGAGGGTAGCACTTATTAAGCATGCACACCGGGTGCGAAGAGCCTGTTATTGTATTGATTTTCCCGATATAGAGTGAAACCTCATTTGTTTCAGTGCACAGTGCAAATATGTTTTATTCTTGTTTTGCCTCATATAAATCATGCAACATGCATTTTTCCTGCTGTTCGCGTTTCTTGATAAGGCGCTGTTTGTCGGGGCTGTAAGAGATCTTAGTCTTTCCATTTTGCAGCAGGAGAGCAGCACTTGACTGCAGCCTCTCACACACTGTACTTCACTGCCACAACATGTAACTAAACTCACACTGATGACTTTTTCTGTCATCCTCAAATCAGTTCAGTTCAATACTTTCCAATACAAATACTTCATTCAAGCAAGATTCAAAGGCCAGTTAAGGTGAGTGTGAAAACACCACAACAAAAAGGCCACAACTAAAATATCCGTAATACACTAAAAGACAAGAGCAACATAACATGATGTGCATGCAGTAGATACACTGTAAAATCTGACAAGTTCATTTTACTTAAAATAATCTTGGAAGCCCTAACCCTCAAAAAAGGAAAGTAAATGTAACTTAACTTATTTTGGTTACACTTAATGAATTTTTACTTATCTCATTAAGTTTACTTAAAATGTAGCTGTATTTACTTAATTTTGTGAAGTTGCTGAAACTTAACAATGGCAAGTGTAATTAACTCATTGAGTGCCATTGATGTATATATACGTCAAAGTGTGTTTCGGCGGCTGGCACAAGGGGGTGCTCTCACGCTCCCTGTGTGTAATTTTGGGGCTGCTGGGATTCGTAGTTGTTGTACAAAACATGAAGTGGAGTAGCTGGGATCAGACAGCAGAGCGATCGTTACGGAGGTGATTCAAAACTACAGCAACGAAGCTACATCAATTCAATATTGGCATAAAATGCCCCCCCCAAGAAAAACGGAGAGGGTCAAGTGGCTGGTTTCGCCAGAGGAACCCCCCCATGCAGACCAGCCACCCTACGGAGGAAGCTCATTTCGGTTGCTTGTACCCGCGATCTTGTTCTTTCGGTCACTTTGCATATTTGTTTTGCAATAACAATATTTTTAATACAGTTTTCAGATGTCTTTTTTGTTATTGAAGGCAAAATTAGAACATTCAAATCACTGTTTTGCTTGACAGACTCCTTTTCACAAAAACGCATTTTTCTCAGCTTTCGAGAAAAAAAGTGGTCTTTTTGATGAAACTAGCTTCTATTCAACTTTAGATAAATCAAGAATGGAACAAGGTGCAAACAAGCATTTTTTTCAATGACGAAAAAGAGTTTCTTCTTTCATTTGAGCTATTCGGTGTTTTCAGAGTCTTTGTCCAAAATATTCTGTGGGTCTTGAAAGATGACTCAAAATGGCCAGAAAAGCTGGCACAAGCCACTTTCCATTATATAATAGGGCTGGCACTCAATGAGTTAAATCACTCTTTCTAAGTGTAAAGCAACTTGAGCAAACCAAGTTAGTCTCACTTAACTCAAGCCTGACCATGTCCACTGCTGCTTTTCGCACTTGTGATGGAGCCATTGGCCATTTCTGTCCAGTCCAACCCTGCCATTACAAGAATCAAATTTGGTTTGAGTAAATACAAACTCTCCCCTTATGCAGATGACCTCTTGTTATATATTGCTGACCCGCACATATCCCATTATGACAATGTTTTTTTGTGTTGTTTTGTTTTGTTTTTTTGGCATTTTTGCCCTTATTCGATAGGACAGAGTGACAGCAATTTGATCGATGCAAAGTAGAAAACATAATCACCTTTAAGATATACCTTTATTTTGAAATCCCCATGCCAAATGCAAACAATGCCAAAGATAAAATATTCAAAACAAAATATGTTTATGAAATTTGACGGTTATAATTGAGACAGTTCTTTTTCCCCTTTTAAAAAGAAGGATTGACAGCTTATTGTGTAACAGACTGACTTTGTCTCATATCTGTCACAGGCCTCTGAATTAAATTGCATTGTGGCAGATTTTGTGACATCAGCAAGTATTGTATTGGTGTTCAAATAACTGATATAACATTGTATCATGATAGTGATATACATCCTATTCAGTTTCAAGTGAGGTCCATCAGAGACTTGATTTGGTATCCCACTCTACTTTCATCAGTCTCATGTTGTGAGTTAATATATGTAAGTAGCCTCAGTAACTGCTCTAATCACGTGCATCAGTGTGGAAGCAAAATGTGTCTTTTTAGGAGATACTGAAAGCTGAGCAGTGCAGGGAAAACGTGTTTCTTTTATAAAGGTTTGTTCAAATGAACAGCAGTTTGGATCTGCTCTAATTGTCCATGGGATATACAAATGAGGCTACCTCTCTCCCTTTCTTAAAATTCATTGATGGATGTCATGTTTGAATAGGTTTTCTACGAATCTGTTTGGAATCCTGAAATGTTTGACTTGTGGCTTCTGAACCAAAACTGAGTTTTATTGTGATTAATTGTCATTACAGAAACACACAGTGCGCAGAGAAAGATGTTGGAACGGTTGGATGAGTCATCAAAACATCGGACCTTAACACAGGAGGCTTTAGGACCTACCAACAATCAGCATTGGATTCCTTTAACCACGGGCACGATCGCTTCCTTACCATAACCAGGTAAGATTTTAAACATTATGATGACATTATGATGTTTCCTAACATTAACCAAGTAGTTAATTCATCCAATACCATTATGTTTTCCTAAACCTGACAAAGCTGTATTTACATGAGCTAACCAAATCTCAACCATCGCTGTCGCATCAGAAAAAGTGTTTTATTTTTTGTAAAAGTGAATTGTGATGCTTTTGAAAGCACAATCAAAGGATGTCATTCAGAAAACCTTGATAGATTTCATTTTGTGTGATTACAAAAGACATATATAATTTAATTTTAAGGAGTAGTTAGTCACAACGTGATTTCAAATTTTAAAGTCTTGCATTTTGTGCACCCACCTAACTAGGACTTCTGTGTGGAAAAAGAAAATAGCACTTCCTTGACTCTAAATAACAATATAAATCAATATAATCCCGGCAGAAATTTTGTTTTAGTATTATATATTAGTATATATGAGCATAGATTTTAGGAGACATGCTGATATTTCATGGACCAATGTCAAACAAAAAGTCTGAGTGACAAGGGAGGGTCTAAGTTAGTGTCCACATTGGCATGATATAGTCTTGCAGTAAAATAAAGGTTTTATTATATTAATATTAACAATTAATCAATGATTGATTGATTGATCGTGAAGAATTTGATCTGACAAAAATTTAATCAATAAAATGTGTAGTCTGTTACATTCTGGCTATTAGTAGAATGGTGTATATTGACAGCATGGATTAGCATTAGCAAACAAAGGGTGACTATTTTATGATTAGGTGGCCATCTTGAAGTCTAGATTGAGGAAAGTGCCTACAATTTATAACCCTAGCTTTGATATATGAGTTAACTAATGCTAGGTACACTATATGTGAATCAAGCTGGTTTTGGGGCCCCATTTTTTGAAAACCGGTGGCAAAGATCATTTTGTCAGATTTTCCTGTGCAGTGGGGTGTTTAGAGTAGTTTTTACATTCTTCAATCAGCTGGCCGCACTGATTTCACATCACAAATATCGACCATGTTCAATATTTGCAATCTGATAGAGGGGGAACCCTGAGGTCCCACAGGTCTCACAGGGTTTTTTTACTATATCAAATGGTTTTAAAATGTATTTGCTACCAGCTCACACTACAGTGTCTATGTTCACAATGTCTTAAGGACGTCCATAGTTTTTTTATGCCTCTGCACCAGTGATAGTCAAGACCGGAGGCATTGTGTTTACAGATTGTTCACATGTACTTTCCTCCGTTTGTGTGCCCAACTGGCTGTCCCCAATATCTTTCACTAAGTTTAACGCAAACATCCACTTGGACTCAATGATAATCTTGTTAGATTTTGGTAGTCATAGGTCAAAGGTCAGGGTCAATGTGACCTTGTCTATCTCATTGTTGTGAAGGCAATATCTCAAGAAAACCTTGGGGATTTTTTTTTTCAGATTGGGCACAAATGCTTACTTGGATTTAAGGATGAACCGATTAGATTTTTGTGGTCAAAAGTCAAGGTCAAAGTTACAGTGACCTTGTCTTTCTCATTCTTGTAAAGTTATATTCTTATGAACACCTTAAGGAATAAAAAAAAAACAACAACTTTGGTACAAACGTTCAAGTGTACTTAAGGATGAACTGATTAGCTATTGTTTGTCAAAGGTCAAGGTCAAAGTGACCTTGCATTTATCTCATTTTTTTAATGTGATTTCTTAAGAACATTTTGAGGGAATTTCTTCAAATTTGGCACAAATGTTTTTGTGGATTTAAGGATGAGCTGATTAACTTTGGTTGTCACAGGTCAAGGTCATGGTGACCTTGCATTTGTCTCATTTCTTTGAATGTGATTTCTTAAGAACACCTTGAGGGGATTTCTTTAAATTTGGCACAAACATTCACTTGGATTTAAGGATGAACTGATTAGATTTAGGTGGTCAAAGGTCAACGTCAAAGTGACCTCGTCTGTCTCTCTCTTGTAAACTCATTATCTCATGAACACCATAAGGGGATTTCTTCAAATTTGGCACAAATGTTTAAGTGGATTCAAGGATGAGCTGATAAGCTTTTGGTGGTCAAAGGTCAAGGTCATGCTAAGCTTGCAATTGTCTCATTCTTTTAAATGCGATATCGCAAGAAGACATTGAGGGAATTTCTTCAAATTTTGCAAAAATATTTGAGTAGACTCAGGGATTAACTTACTAGCTTCTGGTGGTCAAGGTCAAGGACAAGTTTCTTCGTAAATTTTCTTAAAAAGGTAGAACAAAACTATAACTGCTAATTCTTCCTGCTCATTGCCTGCCATGTTGGTGTACATTTAAGTTACATTTGATTGTTGTTGTTTTGCTGGTTTGGCCATATCGTGGCTGCACACATACAAAGTGTCAAAATGTGTCATTATGCGTGAGACAAATGTCTCTCACATCCTCAACATCTATTAAGATTTAAAAAATCTCTTAGTAAAGGCCATGCTGAAGACTGCACATTTTAAACAAAAGTGTTACAAACTTACGGTATTGTTGTTGGATGGCTTTTTCCCGCATCAGAGCCAATATCTAATCTAATCATCTCCTGTTAGGCATCAGCTGTACTGCACTTGTGCATATGAAGTAACAGCAGTACGAGCAATACGTGCAGACCTAACCAGCTGTAGATAAGCAGCGTGTTAAGCCTGCAGCTGTGGATACTGTGCGGCTGCAGACACCACAACCCGCAGCTAAATAGGCGAGATGGGAAGTACCTCCTCAGAAAAACAACACATAACAAACATATCCCCTTCCTCAAACAAACATGTCCCCGTCTCCACATTATCACCTTAGCCTGAACAAAATGCCTCTCTTTGCTCTCCTCTGGATCCGTGAGCGCAGGTACCTCAGCTTGTTTGTTAACATCAACACCAAAGAGAGGGAGAGAGGGGGGGAAAAAATCAATCTAATACTGCAGAACTATCAGATCATATGAAATTATGGATTCTTGGTCTGAGCATTCAGCCCTTGTCTGCCGAGCTGTGCAAATCAATTCAAACAGACACAAAGAGCAAACACACGCCGAACGCCACAATAGGAAATTGAAGCGAGCAGAGCCTCCCTTTTTAAAATATGCCGCTACATATTTGTTTTGTGGATTACCATTCTGAAATGAAATTTGAACAGTTACTTAAAATAATATGCAAAAGATATTTCCTGCTTTTTTTTATTATTCCTCTCCTCCACCCCCCCCCGTCCTCTTGTTTGTTGGAGGAGAGGGGAGCGATGGTAGAGGCCACAATGTAAACAGACACACAGAGCTGCTATGATGCTGATTATGTTTCCAAAACATATTTTGGGGCCTTATCCCCATTGCAGGGAGTATTGAGTATTTATCCTTTTTTTGTTTCCATATTGTATCGCTGCCTCTGAAACATTTATGACGCTATCTGAGGCGCAGTAAAAGGGGGGGTCGGATTTACGCTTTTCAAGGAGAGGAATGTGTGTCATGTTAGGTGCAGGCAACATTCATTGACATTGCCTGTTAAAAGGCAACCTTGCTCCCAGGTGGGAATCTCTTGTATGAGTAATATGAAGAGCAAATATTGTGAATCGGAGGCTTTAATGTAAGTATTCTTCTTGGTGCCCTCATTTTCAGCTCTAGTGTTTTCAGGCCTTTTTTTGCGAGTTTTCTCTGTGCAGGATGTTAGATCAGATTGATGTCCCTTAATTGTATTTCATCTTTGGTGACACCTGAGCAGAATACGTATTAGAAATACTGTTTGGAATGAAATCAAATTCATGCACCCACTCAATACACTCACTCAATTGAAGTGGCTTTTTATGAACCAACAGTATCACGTTGCAAAGAGAACAAAAGGCCTCTTGGATTATGTTCCACTGAGCTGCCTTTACACTCCTTTAAACCCCTCACCCTGTTATATCACTGCCTCCTATCTCCCTAGCTCTGTACTCTTCCTCTGTAAAGCCACTAAAAATTTATGTCCCACACTTCTTCCTCCCCTTAGTGCTTTTTAAAGGGACATTGTCCTACTTACCTACCTTTCAGTACTTTAGCACTGCTTTGTAATGCCCCTGTTTCCCCCAAGGAGACACTCCTTCCTACCTTTAACCCTGCTTTACTGCCTCACCACATTTTTCAAAGAAAGTTTTTGGAAACAAAAAGCATGAGCTGAAAAAAGATCAGCATAGAACAGAAAAGTTTTTCTACAGATGTGTCCTTGCTGCCTTCATGTCTCAGTAATGTCACTGCTCATGTGAGGGGGAAACTAATAGGTTAACCTATACTGGATCAGCAAACTTTTTTTGTGCGTTCCTGTGTGATCAGTCTGTGTCCTTTCTCTAAATTGGGAGGGTTGTCAATAGCAGGGTCCCCGCACATCCTTAAAAAGTCTTAAAATGCACTGAATTCATTTATTTAAAAATAAGGCCTTAATTGGTATTAAAATGTTAAAATCTTAAATCAGTCTTTCAAAAGTCTTAAAATACAAAGACATTGGAAATAGGATGTTATGAATTGCTTTTTTTTCATGTTGCATTGTAAAGTCAAAAATAATTGGTAAAAAAATGTTACCTTATTCCTTTTCTTAGACTCTTTGTGATGGGAATTAAAGTTGTGGAATAATCCCACATACAGAGCAAGGCACACAAAATCAGTAATAAAAGTCACTAGTAAATGGTATGTATTTCCCAAATTCTTACCAGATCTGATTTTTTCACTTGACCAAAAATATAATGTTTTATGTCACAATAAATGTTGTGAAAAAGGTTGTTATAGTTTAGTTTCTTGCAAAATTAGTCTAAATTTTCATCTCAAGTGGCATTAAAAAGTCTTACAAATTATTCAATGTAATTTGCCCTAAGCTGTAGGGCAATTACCTGGATGTGCAGCTAACTTCTGCCGGCAGAACAGATGACTTAGCACTCCTCTAACTTGAATGGTGAAAACACTATTTAATTGTGCAGCTCCTCTGGACTTGATAAAGATTATCTGACAGAATGGATCAAATCCTGGAAGTAAAAAGATGATTTCGTGGGGGTTGTGACACTCAAAAAACACTCAGTTTGGCCACTATGAACAATGGTTTCAAAGCCCAGTGCACTTCCTGGGGGCCGGGTTAGACCCAGTGTTGGACCACAGTGTGCGGTTTCTATTGGAACACAGTTCAAGTGTTTTATGTAAAAATCATAGACAATACAGAAATGAGAGGGCTGTTTTTCTAAGAAATTGACCTTTCTATTTCTATATGAATTAATGAAGAGTTTCACTTTCACTGTGCTTGATGCTCTGCTGCTCAATCTGTTCCCAGATTGGTGCTCTCCAAACAGTATATTTCAATAGTGCTCCTATTGAACGAACATCCCAGTTTTTGCAAGAGAGCGCCCTGGCACTGGAAGTGACCATTTACGACCCAATGTGTTTGTGCTAGAGAGAGGGGTAGGAAGAAAGAAAGAGAGAGAGACAGCTCCCAAAAATAGAAAAATCAATAGGTGACAGAGAATGCTGATATTGTGGCAGACCGCCACAAATAAATAAATGTGTGGGAAACACCAAACCAAAACCACTCACAGCAGCAAATAGGACAGGGTCAAAGGTCAGCGACTAGGAGTCAGTGGATGGCTGGAGAAACATCCACTGCCAGAGACTGCTCACGAGCAGACACAGAATTTATGATCTGCTTGTATTCTATATATAACTATTTGTAATTACCTTGAAATCACAATGAAAGCTAAACCCTAGTACCTAATAACTGAAAGGATAAATCTGAGAATATACCATTAAAAAATCTAACCAACAGTCCTGTAAAGTACCACTGTGTCCTGGTATTAAGACTTCTCATTATGCATATACATTACCAAATGTGTATTTATATTCAGAATATTTGCAATCACTGTCTTCCATCATACATGTTATAAATTTGTCTTATGCACTAATTTATGTTTTAGATGTTGTTGATTGTTGACATGTGTGACTTTCTTTATTATATATTTAATGAGCATTTGTTGGAGGGAGCCTAAGATTCAAGATTTTATTGCCAACGAGTGCTTCTCTGTCATTGTTGTGCATATCACATTAAAGAACATGAAATTTGTGTGTTTCCAAAGCCCAATATACCTTAGTCCTCTGTGCCATAGAGCTCCATTATTGCCCAGAAACAATTAAAATCCATGAGTCACATCGTTGCACTTATTGGCATGTTCCTTCATCACTATTGTAGTGTGTGGGATATGAGAATTCAGGAGATTCACCGGGTTAGTAGGAGATGATTGGTGTGTTTATGGAACATGCCAAGATACTAAAAGGCCAGGTTTGAGGAGGAGTTTGCTTCTTTGTCATGCACCTCTTATAAGAGGCACTCAATGAGATCCAGTAAAAAGGAAAAGCTGCAGTTATAAAGAGTCATATGTGAGGTTCAGAAAGTGAATTTACATTTGTGTATTTATTTTATGCCGGGTATAGACTACACAATATTTTGTCTGTTACGATGGCCAGATGTCAGATAAGGTCATTACAGAAGGCATGTCAATGGTTATCCCTTTAGTTGTTAACCGCGAGAATATTTTTCACCAGCTGCGCATGTTGGTCTATAGACCAACATGCGCAGCTGGTGATGGTCTATAGACCAACATGCGCAGCTGGTGAAAAATATTCTCTCAAACTTATAGACTCTATAGGTTTGTGCTGCCTTCATGTGCTCCTTGGAAGTATCGTATTTAACTTATATACGAGTTACAAGCATATGAGCGGTGGGAAATAGAGAAATTTCTAAGACAACTGAATTGCTGAGTTGTGACATTAGTAGGACGTTTTAGGGTAGCAGAAATGGTGGAAACCATGGAAACAGTGTCAACAATTGATTGTAAAAAATTATATATTTAGTTATTTTGTCACTAGTAGCTATTATTTACTTTTAGTAGTTGCACATTTTAGTATATGCATCTATTAGCTGTAGAAAGCAAGCAAACTTTGAACTATAAAGCATGCCAGGCGAGTATAACAACATTGATTACGTTATTACTCGTTTAACACGAGTTGCTGACTTGACGTCATAAATGCATAAACATTGCGGGCAAAAGACAGTGTTTGTTCAATGGTAAGAAACTTTTTAATTAGTTAATATATTAAATATCAAATTTTGATCGTATGTCATGTGTAATATTTAGTGATGTTAACTGCTAATCATGTAGAGTTACCTAAATTAAATCTAAAAATAAAATTATATAATATATAAAATATATAAAAAATTAAATGATGAATAAAAATTGGCTCAGTTTTGAGCCACACAGCCCCTTTAGCATCACTTTTAGCACCATTAGCAGAGTTTCTGCAACACTTTTATGCCACCACGAGGACGGCATTACCAGTGGTAGTCGTGAATAAGCAGCACTGCTAGCTAACTTTGCTCCCACCGGACCCAAGCTGTGTCAGTGTTGCCAGACTAGAAAAGTTAGACTATTATACCAGAGGCTCAAAATTATCATAATATGAGAAAAATTATCATACGCCAGTCACAATAACGAGAACCAATAGGTTAGATTTATGAGTTTCATCTACAAATCTACCCATACCCACTGACTTAGAGAGAAGCTACATCTAAGTCTGCACGGCTCAGCCCAACGTCAGGTTTTTTTTTTTTTCCAGCATGCTGACGAAATGGCGCCAGCAATTGAGCGTTTACAAAAACAAACGACAGAGGTGCGTGCTCGATGAACATGACCCGGTCATGTTCATGTCATCATGGGCTACACCAAACGCAGTTGGCTGTAAGGAGATCATGTGAGGAGTGATGTGCAAACACAGATGTAGGAGCCAGGAAATGAGTTAAAATGGGACGTGTAAACTAAACAAATACTTATTGCAAGTGTCACAATGGTCAAATTATCGTACATTACAGCAATTTGGAGTTATTGATCACACATCGTACAGAGAGCTAAATTATAGTATAGATACAATAATTATCGTACATCTGGCAACACTGTGCACAGTGCAGCTAGCTAACCAATGCAGACCAGAGGATCGGCAGCGGGCTCTATGTTTCCTCATGTTAGTGCTGCTAGGTGGTCATCTGTCAGGAAAGCCAGCAGGCATATAGAGCAAGACACTTACATCACTAAACATTAAAATTTCACCACCTCTAAATGGATAGCACTTTGAAATGTGATGCTGATCCAATAGTGTCAGACCAAAAGGAAAGATCTCTTGTATTTTACGTCATTTTGCTTTTTTTCCTTAAAAATTAAGGGATCATTTATGGGTTAATTTGTGTCAGTCTTAATGACAGCAAAATTAGAGGAATAAATTCCTGCTCTGACTTGACCAAGAGATGTGACAGACTGCATGTTGGTCCCTGACCAGCCATAGCTTGCTGACTTTCTTGACCTGGGTTATGTCATCTGGACCATTTACTCTTTACAATCTGTCTACTTTTATTGGTGTCAAAATGAGAGATTCTCCCAAGCCAAAAGATGCAAAAGGTGCCTTCTTCTCTTTATTTTATCTCTTTTTGTGCAAAGTAAATAATTTGCACTATTGACAGGGGGTAAAATTAATAATTTTAGAACACAGGGTGCTGAAAGTAAAATACTTAGAGCCTCAAAGCTGCAGCGCCACAAAGAAAAGCTGTGGTTAAGCACAATCATCATGCGGAAGCCTTCATATTGAAAGAGAAAGCAGAGGGAGAAGGTGAGAGGATGTCGAATTGACGTGGCTGTTTGGTTGATTTCATGGTTGTGTGAGCTTTGTTCAACCTGTTACTATTGATGCTGAACTTGTTCTCTGAAGACCCCATTAAATTAAAACAATGAACACAAATAATTCACAAACTACAAAAACATAATACGGAATAATTACAAAATATCCTGCTGTCGAGTCTCAGAAATTAAAACTCATCCACATCTCCTTATCTCCATCTCCATCTTTAAGTGGTTACTAAAGAGTCTGACCTGGATTCACCTCTATATTTAAAAGTGTAATATCTCAGCTGGAAATTCAGGATTACATGGGACTATTAGGATCAAATAGTGTGTTTTTCATAGCCAAGCATACAGTTTGGTGAGTCTAAGTGTCATGATGGAGGCCCAGCTGACAACTGAGGGCCACCTCTGTTACACCTGCAGTAAAACTGTGTTTAGACTGAACGGAGAGCATACTTTGGTTTCATTGAAACTGCAATAAAGTCATGTGCAATGTGGAATAAATATACGTGCACTCCAGTTCTTAGACTTTAATTCTTACAGGTTGCGTAATGGGACACACGGACAACAGCTGCCATGCTGTTGTCCATCTGTCCCATTCTCGTGATCGTAATATCTCATGAACACCTTTAGTGAATCTCTTTTAATTTGGCACAAATGTCCACATCGACTCGGTGATCAGCTGATTAGATTGTGGTGGTCATAGGACAAACCATTTCTTTACAAGAACACCCTGAGGGAATATCTTCAAATTTTACACAAATGTCCATTTTGAGTGAAGGATAAACTGCTTAAACTGGTCATGGGTTAAGGTCACTGCAAGCCCGTCTGTCGCATTACCGTGATCGCAGTATTTTAAGAACAGCTTATGGGAATTTTTCAAATTTGGCACAAACGTCCACCTGGACTCAATGAGGAAATGATTAGATTTTGGTGGTCATAAGTCAAGGTAACTCTGGCCCTGTGTCTTGCTCATTCTTTTGACTGCCATATCTCAAGACAGCCTTGAGGGAATTCCCTCAAATTTGGCACAAATGTCTACTTGGACTCAGTAATGAATGTTTTAGAATTTGGTGGTTGAATGTCAAAAGTCAAGGTCACGGTGACTTCACAAAACATGTTTTTAACCACAAGCAAAGAATCCATACCCTAACTATCACACAATTTCATATGTATAAGAATAAAGTGATGAAGTGATGACAATTTATTTCTAAATAGTCAGAGATGTTCTTCACTGTAACGTGCTTCTGGGTTGACGTTGTATGTAAAACATCCATGTATTCACAGACATGGATCTTAACTGCTAGAGCAACTTGAATTGTTCATGGATACATACAACTGCAAGGCGGTAATTCTAGTTTTATGTAAATGAACAGAGTGGAGCACTATGCCCAAGACTAAATTCCTCTTTTTGGGGACACTGAGGTTTACTGTCTCTCACTTAACATGCAAATTTGAACTAAAGGCTCATACAAAGACCGACCACTCTGACCTTTTTGAACATATTTTAGCTTTGTCAAAACCATTGCAGTTGCCTTTCCACTTTATAAACTTACAGACAAAAGAGGAGATATAAACCTCAGGAAAATGACAACTGAAGTTTTTAGTTAGTTATGGTATCAGTCAGAATTGTTGGCTGGTTACAGCAATTAATGTCTGTACAGCTGGTCCTTTTGCAGTTTGGGTGAATAAAGACACACCAGAGGCAAAAATTCACTTTTTTTTCAACTAGAGCACAGCTTAAGAAAACCGCACATTTTTTATCACCTTTTCACAATTTGGAGGCAGTAAATGTATTTTTTTTATCATAGGAGTAGAGCAAAAATATATAATAAAATAAAACCAGTTTTAACTGATTTCTCTCTCTCAATTTACTTTTTGTGTCTATGCAGTCTAGCATCATTATCTCCACCATCTTTCTCCCCCCAATTCATCAGTCTTTGCCCTCATCACCAAAAAGACAAAAAACATAGTCTTGTCTTTTGTTGCCCTCTTTTTACTCTTTGTTTTTCCTTGCTTTGCCTCTCACCCTAACCACAGTCTCTCTCCACCCTCCCCCTGCCCTAAGAGCTCTGAAGGGCACCCAGGTGCCCAAGAGGTCGCTGTAATGAGCGCTAATGAGCCCATTGACAACCTCAGTGCAGGCTGATTGGTGCTGCAGGCTCTCACCATGTGCTTTACAGAGCACTTCCTGGCACAGGCCACCATCCTGCTGGATCCCTGCCCCGCCATGCCCTCCATACGAGCTTAATGTGCTTACAAGAGAGTGGGTAGTGCATCTTTGATGCAGAGACTGTTAGGGTCACACATCTTTTGCCCCAAATAACTGTGCTTTAAAATGTTTTGTTGGCAGTTATATCAGGCAACAATGCACATGGAAAACATGCTTATGCACAGTAGGTTGGCGAGGAGAGTCGAGGCTGACGATTGACTTTCGCTTCCATCTGCTCTCTTTCTCATTTGAATGAGCAACATCAATACATTAAAGCGGTTGCCCTAACAAGCTACACGCTCAGGACTGAAATCGTCATAGATTTGACATAAAGAGCTACTTACTACACTGTTAGAACAAAAACAAAACAAAAAAAATCCTTTGTTTTTAGGGTAAAGAACTGGCAGCTGTGTATGCCAGAATAATTCTGTAAAAAATACAGTGAGGATGTAGTAAACAACTTAACTGAACAAACCTTGAAATTTTACAATTTAAAACTGTTGTATGTAAATGTAAAACTGTTGTAACTACAACATTCTTAAACTCTGTATGTTTACACTGTCCATTTGGAAACAAAAATAAAATGTCTGCAATTCTACCCCCATTGTGTGTAAAACCCTCTGATTAAATTATTAATTGAAAATCTACACATTAGACAAATCATAATTAGGTTTCTTTCAAAGCTTTAATGGGCAGGTAAATTATTAGTATTTTTTTTAAATGTCCAAATATATGGCAAGAACATTTTGATATTTATTTTTTAGAGCGAAAATAAATAGTAAAGTTCAAGTTTTAAGGAACATTCAAATATACATATTTATCTTAAAAGCACAACATATGAATTTGTGAAACATAATTCGGTTTCTTTCTTTAAAAAAAAACAAACAAAAAAACAAACCTTATTTTAACACCATCACATTGTAATTTTAACAGTATTGTACTTTTTTGTATTACAGTGTTCTTGTATTTAAACCACAGTAATCTGTAAATTCTACAAAGAAATATCATTTGTTCAACATATTCATACTATAGAATTACCAGTTTTGTTTGCTTCATTGTTTAAATAATTAAAATATTACCGTAAATTGAACACTGTTTCATTGCTTTCCTATTTACAGTTTGATGATGTCATGATTTTGCAGCACTTTGCCGTTTATTTTACTGACATTTATTACAGTGTATCTAAAATGGATCCTGATTATTAGCAATAGTTAGCCATTTAGCAATTTAACTGCTTAATTATGCTCGTTGCTACACAGTGGGATTTTCACAATTTCAAGTTTAGGATGTAGGCCCACAACATGAGCTCGCTTCAGACATTTTCTTTTCTTATTTATTTTTTCAAATTTATTAATATTTGATGTCACAAGTGTTGTTTGCTTGCTGATGTTAGTTAGCTGTGTGCAAATGATCAAGGTAGACAGCTAACCATGCTAGCAACAAACGCCTCGTGCAGTGTTTGGAAAAGTGTCAACCCCAGCGAGACAGATGAGATCTGGAAATGCCAACAGCCAATCACATCAGCTGCTCTTTAACCCTTTGCAGTAAAAACAGCAGATCATTGAATGAGTCAAGACGGAAGTCCAAGCTGGCTTTCTGTAGAAAAATATTTTTTTCTCTGGGAATCAAAACAAAAAAACAGTAAACCAGAGATGAATGCAGACGAGTTGCCTATTTTAGCAGTTTATGAAGGTACAATGTAGATTTTTTCAGTCATTTTCCTGTCATGATCCTGCTCCATCTTTTGGAGTCAGAGGAGGAGTTTATGAGTCTCACAGCCTGGGGAAAGAAGCTGCTCTGTAGTCTGGTGGTTCTGCAGTGGATACTTCTCTATCTTTTTCCAGATGGCAGCAGGGTGAACAGACTGTGTCTGGTGTGGCTGCTGTCTTTCAGTACTCTTTGGGCTCTGTGCAGACACCTCACTTCACCGAGGTCACTGATGCTCTGTGGATGGGAACCAGTGATGTTCTGGGCAGTTTGAATCCCCCGCTGTAGAGCCTTCCTGTCTTGAGCCGTGCACAAACCATGCCAGTTCATGATGTTTCCAGATGGGGTTGATCAATATTGATGTTTCAGGGCTGATACTGATGCCTTTTATAAGTACTTAATGATAACCAAACCTGAGGTTTTACAAAGTAAAAGTTCGTCCTATGCTGACACTTTCTTTGCATTTTCTAATTAATTTATTTTATTGGAGATCATTAAAATAAAATGCTGATAAAGATAATCAGCAAAATGCCAAACACCCTCCCCCCGCCCCCAATAATCGTCTAGGCTGATAATCTGTCTACCCCTAGTTTCCAGTCAGTATGCTTTCTATTGCTCCTCTGTAGAAGTTAACCAGGATCTTGCTCTGGAATTTAGCCTTCCTAAGTTTCTGTAGGAAGTAGAGTCTTTTCTGTGCTTTTTTAACCTGGGTGGTGATGTGTGATGACCCAGACAGGTTCTCAGTGATGGTTATTTCAAGAAACCTAAAGCTGTTGACCTGCTCCACCTTAGTTCCACTGATGTAGACAGAGCTGTGAGTGTGTTTGTCTCCTTGGTGATGCTGACGTCGAGCAGTAGCTCGTTCTCTGTGCACCACTCTGCAAGATTGTTATTGTTGCCTTTTTAAGGTTTGCGTGTTCATCGGCTCCTGATGAGATCTGCTTGCAGGAGAGCTGCAAATAGTTCAGTAGAGAAGCAGCTGCTGAGAATTTGTTTAGAAATGAAAAGATCATAAACCAGGGTGCACATGCAGAAAAAGCCTGAGTTCTGCTTCAACAGGTAAGCTGAGCAACAGGCCAATCCCTCACAAACTTTGCATATTCCCTGAAGTACCACAAGCATGGAATTCACTTTATTAGCGCTCGTCAACGTGGCTAGTTCTGTACTCTGAATTTGATTGCTCGCGGATGTCCCACTGTAGTGCTTGTCAGATGAGGGATATTCCTCTCTCTATCCCTCCACTCCTCCACTCCTCCTGTCCTTCCTGTCATCTCTGTGGCAGCAGGAGACATCTGGACGACTGTCACGGTTGACACGGTTGGTTGACGAGCACTGACAAATCCCCATGGACCACAGAAAACAGGAGGAGAGGACTCTCATTGGTGATGATGGACTGTGTGTGTGTGTGTGTGTGTGTGTGTGTGTGTGTGTGTGCGTGCGTGCGTGCGTGCGTGCGTGCGTGCGTGCGTGCGTGCGTGCGCGCTGTATGGGAGGGTTGTTTGCAAGATGACGGTAAGATTAATAGTCCCTGTTATGGAATTTAAATTATGTTTTTATGTGTATATGATCAAAAGAGATTTAACGGAGACATTGTTAAAAACTGATATAATTTAACTGTTAAGTCTAAAGTTTTTATCTTTGGAACAAAGCACCGTGCTTTTACAGGACGGCTGTTGCAGCGAGAGTGTCCTCTGGGTGAGGAAGTGAGGAAGTCTGGTAAGACCGAATCCATCCCATTTGCAGCATTTGCATTAAAAAAAAAAGTTTTCTCAAGAGGTTTACTTTCCATGTTTGTGAAGGGAAACACACAGCAGTGAGATATAATACACATGAAAAATTCTGCACATGTAATTTTGTTTTTAGGGTTCAATTGACATATTTTTTAAGAGTGGTGGCCAGCAAACAGTATATACTGAGTGGAAGTTTATGGAGTAAAGATAAATGTGCTCTCTGCTCTGTCTTTGGCATTTTTGTGTTTAGCAGGTTTTTGATTATCAGTGACTGATCACAGACTGTATAAAAGTAATGGATGTAGCCACTGTGACATCACCCATTGCTTTGTGGATTTTGAAGCCTTGATATCGGTATTTTGGCCGTCGCCAACTTGGATTTTTGGACTTACCATAATTGGACCAAAGTGTGGATCTGTGGATGAGGGAGGGTTAGAGCTGAGCTGTCCACGGTGTTATTTGGCCTCAGTAGACTGTGGTGACACCTCTTACACAGCATGTCACTAAAAGCGGCCAAGCCCAGAATTATACATAACTTCTAGCCTTAATAATATTTAAAGGGTGAGTCATTAAAAAAAAAAAAATCACGAACATAGATTTACAAATCTGGGTCCATTAACTGATGCTATGGAGCCCAAAAAGACTTTACCCTATACACTCATATTGTGAAAGAGACATCTGTAAATCAGTGGAATACCTTTTTTTGGAGGGTCTCAACTCCTGTGAAATGACTCGTTTCACTACTTGGATTTAATCCATTCAGTCCGATACCAGTTGAAAAGTCTAGAAGAGACACTTTAAATTATTTTTATCTCTTTTTAAGTTAGCAGGGGGCAAAACCAAAAGTTGGCTGCTTGGCTGACAAAGGTCAGCTGCTCTGTAGTGCGCTAGCTTAGTGGGCTCCACAAAGTGGGAGATCCAGGTAATTCCATGCCGCTTAAATCAAGCTTTTTTGACTTCATGCGCCACTGAGCAACTGTCGTAGGAATGACCAGGGCCCGCCTTCAGCGCTGGACTCAGTTTCTTTACATCTATCTGATAGATTGACTTGCTCTCTATGACAGCTTCCAGTGGCTGTTAGATGAAGAAAGGTTTTTGGCACTTCTGCATGGCGTTTGTTTTTCAGCCCCAGAGTTTGGCACTAGGGATGCACAATATTATTGGCACATCATCCGTATCGGCAAATAATGGCATTAAAATTAGATATTGTATCGGCCAACATGCTGATTTCTGCTGATTTGACAAACAAATTTATATACTTTTTTTTTTTAATTGACAAAGTGAACACATACAAAACATCTGGAGTATTTGTCGTATTTGGCACAATGAATAAATATTACATACACTGAAAAGCATTGTATTCAATGTCTCCATCTACTAGTGGGCCATCACGATAAGAGTTTGCATCATATGATGTTAATTCTACTACAGAGGAGACCAGATAATCACTAAAATTAGGTGGGGAAAAAAGTGGCTATATTGATAATGGTTATCAATATTTTTATATTTTTGTTTATTTTTTATATTTGCATATTGGATATTGGCAAAAAAAAAAAAAACAACAACAAACAAACAAACAAAAAAAAACAATATTGTGTCCAGTTTCTCACTGATTTCTCCAAAAGCTGATACTGGTTGATGTATTGGCCGGGCTGATGTTTCTATCAGCTAAGGTACATGATATGTTGCGATTTAGTTCTGCTGTTAACAGCCAAATTCTTATAAATTGTTATTGTGAAATCTCTTGATATGTTTTGGATATGTACACTGTACCTTTATCCATTGTTTTAAAAACAGAATTAGTATAAACTCAAATGGGACGTTGGATTGGGTTGATTACTATATATACACAGTACATCCTTTAAATTGTGTTCACTATCCCCCTGCAGTTTATGTGTTGCTCAAGAGAGTTAGTCTTCATGAAAATCTATTCATACAAAACTCTTACACTGATTACATTATGAAAATGTTTAAAGAAAGTATTCCGTTGTTTATTAGGAAGATTTTTTTTGTCTGTAGTCATATTTTGGTCTGCGGTAGGGGAGTGAGCTGTTAAATTTGCAAATATATATTTTTATTGTCCAACCCGATGGGAATAATTCAGAAATAAAGTGGCGGGAGTAGAGCTGCTCTGAACGGATCTGAATGAAGCCCTCCCTTTGTCGATTTACTGAAATACCCCTCAAAGAAACAGTGTTTGTCATTTATAGCCCCAGGCACAGAGTAATGCTGTATAAAGTTGCATTGTAATGACATATAGAAACGGTGATTACAGCCTAATTCAATTGCTCCCTAATCTCATTTTCATAATGGCCTTTATTTGGAACCTCAATTTATTGTTTTCCCAGAAATCATTATACAATTTAGCCCTTAAATCCATTTTGAATATGCGTGCCCGCTGTAACAGGCAGGCAAAGGAAGAGACGCACACATAAATATCACATACACCACTGTAAAGAACATACAAAACATACAGTGACACACAACAAAAATCCCACACGAGACACTACACATAGCCAGACACAGTCATGGAAACACACACACACACACACACACACACACACACACACACACACACACACACACACACACACTGATGGCATTATGGTAATGGATAGGCGGGCCCAGCTGGTATATCTGGTGGCAGCAGTGTGAGAAAAGAGGAGGGTTATAATGTGCAAATATTAATGATCCTGGGTTTGGGACTCTGGACACGCATGCATCTTTGTGTGCGCATGTATATGCGAGTCCATGTGTGTGTGTGTGTGTGCACGCGCATGTGTGTGGTCAAGTGCCAGAGGGTGGGATCCAACAGCCTGGATTTAATCACTGGGACCCCTCTCCATAAGATGACTATCATGATCTGCCAGCTTCACTGAGCTCCTCTGATATGTCTATCCCTGGTGACACAGCTCGATCTGGGCTGCGATGTTTGGCCAAGTCACCAAGATCACCATAAGTCCATGGTAGGCATCGGACCAACCCTGGTCTTAGAGCTTGAACGCTGCCTGTAACCCCGTACAAAGCTTTAGTTCAAATAACCCTCGGTCCCTGTGCGGGGGCTGAGCTGCTCTTCGAAGGGTGTGTGTCGGGGATTTCAGCGACTCCGGGATGAAAGATCGTCTTGGTACTTTTTTCCAGCGTCTTTGTGCATGACAGAGCTTGGTGTATGATATCTGCTGTGCAATTTCTACATGGATAACCTGCTCTCTCTCCCTCTCTGTGAGGCGCTATGAGGAGCAATCATGCGCGACTGATTCCTGTGCTTTCTTAAGAGGATATATAATACAGTTCACCTCTGCATACTTCTGCCGCTGAGAACCTTTTGAAAAGACTCTTTCGACGGCAGCCACCAAGGAGGATCATGTTTTATAGAATAGAGCAAAATCAAGCAGAACAAAATGAAATAATATAGAAAGTGGGCAAAAAAAAGAATAGAAAAGAATAAAGGTTTACTGTGATATTCACTGCTTATCTTTTACACACACCTGCAGCACTGAGATGATATTAACAGAAATTCCATGAAAGAATCAAAGCCAGCTGATAAATCACTGGTCTGTTAACTGATTATGATAACGTTTGCCATTGTAATTGACCTTTTTATCATACGTATTATTGTAAATTTGATCATGACATGACAGCTGAAGTGAAGATTTGGAATGCCACATGCCAAACTTAAGGGTGGAACAGGGCGAGGTAGAAGTTAAAATATTTGACGGGCTTCCCAATGTGTTCTTCCTCTTCAGTTTTTCTTGTATCCATGGATTCCCATAACCAAGCCTTTCAAATATTGTAGCTTGTTTTTTGGGGCATTTTTCAGTGGTTCCTAGCCTGAGATTAGGAATGGGTTAAAAGGGGCCTGCTACTGTACATTTACTGGTAGGTTCAGAGGGTGTTATCATTCCATTAAATTTGTGAGGTTTTAGGGACAGTTTACATGGCTACAGCACTTGCTTGAAGCATCAAACTTTTGTTGCGGTTTGGTCTTTTGTTGGTCTTTGGGGGCCTGAAGGCTTTTGAAACCAGGTTCCAGAGTGCAATCTTTTTAAAAAGGCAACCCCTTCTGTCACCATGTAAACTGGCAATGCCCAGATCTTTTGAGAGCGGTGACGTCACGGCCACACTTAGCGCATGCACTTCGTGTTTTTCTATAGTGTGTCATTGCAAAGTTACACCAACAACTACTGGCCTGGCATGCATACTACAGCGTTTTTGGTTGTTTTTTTTATGATACAACAAAGTTATACATGTCAGTTAAAATTTTAGTTGACAGCAGTTTTGTAAAGATTTATGCTGTATGCTAGAAAGAACAATTTCGTCAGTGTGGCATCCGCCTGTGTCAGAAGTCAAAGTATTTTTTAGATGATCTGGTAATTTATTTCAGTCTTTCTTCAAAAGTAGCCATAGCATCATGTGACATATAAAAATGAAAAAAAAAAAATTATGCGAAATATGGCTTTTTCAAATTGCCTGAAATGCCACCTCGTGCAAGCTTTTTTGTGATAAATAGGAGTTTTTTAGAATTTGACAAGTTTTCATTAGGCCTATTTTATACTCACAATTTTAATTTGCGTAATTTGAGAGTTAATGGAAACTCGCCTAGTGATACCTCTAACGCCCATCTCTTATTGTTGCAGAGCTGTATTTTCAGCCTTACCGCAGTACCAGCAACCCCTGTTATCAGATCTGTATACTTTGTCAAATCCTGATCGACATTCTGGAAATAAATAGGCAAAGCAGGACAAAAGCTATGTGTATATATATATATATCTATATATATATATATTTATTTATTTTTTTCTTAAAGAAGAATAAATGCAGACAGACAATGACATTTTCAAGTCTGATATGGACCCTATAATATAAAATCTTCCAGATCAGGATGTCAAAAATTACCCTGAAATGTGAAGTGATGTTTCAACACACAGAAATTTGTGATGTTTGATAAATAGCATCCAAGGTAAAATAGAGTGAGTTCACATTGTCCTCCAGCATATTTGATCAGAGATGGTTACAATTAAACATCCTGGCACATTCCACACACACATACGCACACACACATAGCACAGTGTCACAGACTCAGGCACTGCTTGGCCACCAGACGTGGGCCACTGTTGCTGCCGATTGGTTGGAGTTCTGTCAGATAGCCAAGCTCTAATGGAAACGCTACAATGCAGCCAAAGTGCGGGAATCATTTCAGTGATAAAGTTATATGTTCAGCCTAGAACAACCACTGGAGATAATGTTTGGCCTCATTATAATTCCCACCATGTTTAAACAGGCGGCCGCAGAACGCAAACAAAAGCAGATGAAATTTGAAAAGTATTATCAATATTGCAGATAGTGGATGCCCTTTCCAATCACAAGCTGCATATCTCTCACGGCAAATATATGGTTGAGTAGTTCATTCATTTCTATTAGGCCCCTTGTATGTTTCCCTGTGGCTCATATATATTTATGCAGAAATGATGAAAAGGCCAAACAAGCTACCATTAGATATGGGTTGAATTCACTAGCCCGGCCACGCTAAAGGTACATTTAAAAGGCATTACTTTGCGGTGACGGATCTCTCTCTTTGTTCTGCTCTTTCAGTGGGATCATTCCTCATGCGGTCCCGGCCACAAGCCAGCTTTTTTGTTGCTTTATAGTACAGTAAGTGTATGCAAAGATGTGTGTGTGTGAGAAAATGCAAGAGAGAGAAAGTGTACAGTAGCTGCATGCCTTTGAATTTTCTTCATAGTGTATGCAGTATTTACCTGTATGCATGTGTGCTCCTCTATATCCATGCATGTGTGTGTGCGCATGCACGTGTTTTCTTTTTACACTGCAGTTTCCACTTTGCAGTTTCCACTCTGCACGCCACTCCATGTATTCTTCAGCTCTGTTAATAGCTGGCTGCTGGAGCAAAATAATTGTCATTTTCCAGCCAGTGGGTCTAAAGTCATACAACATAATGAAATGTATAAAAAAGAGGGGGAAATGGCAGACAGGAGGCATGCTAAATCAAATGTAGAGAGATCTGAATAATTTAAGGCACAGGAAGGCGAGAAGAGGAGGAGGAGGTGCAAATGGAAAGATGGTGAAAAGTATCATTTAGGTTGACAGCGCTATGTGCTAATGTGTGTGCATCTATGAGGGCAGTGCAATATCCAGGGTAATGGTGAATAGAGAAATAAATATGAAAATATAAAGGTGTGGGGGGGGGTCTGTAGAGAGCGATCACCGCTGGCTGTTAAGTAAGTACAAACTTGATGACTTTGTTCACTGATTGATTGATCAATTGATTCGCTCATCCATCTGCCCTCTTTATCAGGAGTCCATATCCCTGATGGTGCTTTCTTCCTCTGGCAGGTGTGTCTGTAACTAACACATTAACTAAGCAGGCCAGCACTCAGTGTCCTCTGACAGCCTGTCATTTAAGCTCCGCAGCTACAGAAAGCTTGGAAATAGTCGAAAGGGAGGAGGAGATGAACATGCACACTCTGAGAAATAATGGTGCTAATTGGAACCATATAGGATTCTATTCCCTGTTCTAATAGGAGAACCCTTTTTGGTTCCCTGTAGAACCTTTTATTGAGCTTCCAACTGGAACTATTTCAGAGGGATTTATCTAGAACCCAACATAAAGGGTAATACCTAAAGCCATCTGTGAAAGGTTCCACCCAGAACTTTCTCCCGGTCCACCCAGAACTTCTTATGAGAGGCATTACAGAGAACCCTTCCATGATGTAGTAGTTCCAACCAGAACCCTCTCTTTGTATCTGGGGATGAACACGTAAATTCTTAGAAATGAAGGTGCTAACCAGAATCATATAGGGTGTTGTTGCCTATACCAGTGGGAGAACCCTTTTTGGTTCCCTGTAGAACCCTTTAATAAGGTCCCAACTGGAATAATTTTTGAGGGATTTACCAAGAACCCAACATAAAAGGTTAATACCTAGAACAATCTGTGAAAGGTTCCACCCAGAACCTCTTCCTATTCCACTCAAAACCTCCTATGAGAGGTTCTACAGAGAACCCCTCTATGGTGATATAGTTCCAGCCAGAACCCTCTCGGTGTGTCTGGGGATGCACATATACATATTTAGAAATAAAGGTGCCAACTAGAACCATATAGGGTTCTGTGGTCTGTCCCAGTTGGAGAGCCCTTTTTTATTCCCTGTAGAACCCTTTATTAAGGTCCCAACTGGAACAGTTTTTGAGGGATTTACCAAGAGCCCAACATAAAAGGGTAATACCTAGAACCATCTATGAAAGGTTCCACCCAGAACCTCCTCCTATGCCACCCAGAACCTCCTCACCTCCTCTGAGAGGTTTTACAGAGAACCCTTCTATGGTGTCCAGCCAAAACCCTCTCTGTGTGTCTGGGGATGAACGTGTACATTCTTAGAAATAAAGGTGATAACTAGAACCGTATAAAGTTCTGTGGCCAGTTCCAGTAGGAGAACCACCTTGATTCCCTATAGGACCTTGTTTTAAGGTCCAAACTAGAACACTTTCATAGGGATTTACCTAGAACCCACCATAAAGGGCAATACTAGAACCATCTGTGAAAGGTTCCATCCAGAACCTTTTGTAAGAGATTCTACAGGGAACACTCCTATGCTACAATGACCCCACCCAGAACCCTCTCTGGGTGTTTTGAAAGAGGGTAAGAAACCCTTTCGTATTCCAAAGGTTTCACCAGGAACCCACCCAGGGGTTCCATCATGTACCCTTTTATGTTCCAAGGGTTTCATTTAGAGCCCACCCAGGTGGTTCTATTGAGGACCCTTTTATATTCCAAGAATTTCCTCGAGAGCCCACTGATGGGGGCTCTTAATATAGTAATTTACTACATTACCCATATATATCCCTCTCACTAACCATTGTTTCTGTTTTTAATGGAACTCCTAGTCTTACCAAGAACCCCTGAAGAACCCTTTCTTTAAAAAAAGGGGGGTGGTTCGTCAGGAGCAAATGGTTCTGGGTAGAACCTCAGCACTTCAGGATGATCCCCTCTGGAACCTGTATTTCTAAGAGTGTAGAAGAGAAGGACCGGAAGAGAAAAAATGGGATGGGGAGGTAATGAGGGAGGCATTGAGGGGCAGTGAGGATAGAGGAGGCTGACCTTGTCCAGAAGGCATGTGCGTGCGCACATACACACACACACACACACACACACATACACACACACACAGCTGTTGGATCAGGTAGGTTTGAGGTGCACAGTATTGAATACTTGGCCATCGTTCTCTTTCTGCTTTTATCTGTTTTCTCTTCTCCATCTTTGTCTCTCCTCCCTCTTTTTTTCATGCGCACACAGACGCGCACTCGTAAATCCCTGATTACCATGTTGTACACCTGTCCAACATTATGAGGGTATCTGGCACAGACTGCAGTTGTCTCTAGAAAAGGTACAAAGGACACACACTCACACACAAACACACTATGTATGGACACACTTTCTGCAAGGACATTGTGTGAATGTGTGTCCGTTAGCACATTTTATCCGAGCATGTGCCTGATTACTGTTGTGTTCGCGCACATGTTCAAATTTTAATATGTGTGTGTGTGCTGTGTTTGTGTGTGTGTGTGTGTGTGTGTGTGTGTGTGTCTGTCTGTAGGGCCTGCAGAGGCCTGTCTAATGGAGACACAGTTTTATTGTGCGTCAAGCAGGCAGGCAGACAAACAGTTTGCCAGTTTTTCTGGAGCTGAGCTGGGCTGCAGCTGGTGATGAAGTGGAGCCAGCATGTAGTCAAGGCTGACATATACCATCCACTGGTGACAGGAGCGTCAGGGATACACACACACACTAACACAGCCATGCATACAAACACACACACCTACACCTTTCTATTACAAGCAAACCCAGTACAGAAATATGTCATTTGCAGAACCGTAGTTTAGAGCCAACTTACTCAAGTTTTCAAACCAGAGAGTTTAAACCTTTGAAACCTGAGCAGATTGATTTCTTTTAAAAACATGGAATGCAGGCAATGAACAACTTAACAAGAAATAAATACTTAGCAAGGAATTAGGAAAAAAATAAAACAACAAAAACAGGATATGACCTGAAAAAAATAAATGGAAAATAATATATATTTAAACAATGTTAATATAACATGTCTCTGTTACCTAATTTTAAATATGTTATTACAATTATAAATGTAATTTTCTTGATATTTTTCCATAGTTATTTGATAATTTTCTAATGATTCTTTCCCCTTCCTTTTTTCTGAGGTAATTTTTGGATAATCTTTGACTAAATGTTTGGAATTTGCAGGACATGTCATGCCAAGTTCCTGATTTTGTTATTCCCCCATGTTTTTGAAAGAAATCAAATCAAAATTTGCTAAAGTTTCAAAGGTTTAGATGCTTGTGAAAAGCATCTGAAGGCAGCACAAGAAAACATATGTGGATCCAGGTGTTTTTAGAGATAATTTGGTTATCATCCTCATAATTTAAAGTTTTCAAACGGAGATTTTTAGGACTAGTATCTTTTACGACAAATGATATTATATCATAGTGTGAACTTCAGGATGACCTTGTCAAACAGTAAATCACAGATGGTGTTGCTTTTCATTCATAACACGGCAAACCTAAAATCTTACCTAAGTCAAAATATAAAGCTTAAATATGTAGGCTGATACAGTATTATGATGCCTGAAAGCTAAAGTGCTGTCTCTGCATGCTGAGTTATTAGTTCTGGGTGCATTTCCTCACCTTGCATTAACTGGCTTTGGGGACAGATCGCAGCTACAGTAGATTTGAATTCATTAAGTATTTATAAACTTTTTTTTTTTTTTCAGAGTTGTGATTTTGTATATGTGTGCAATCCTGATATAAAGGAAAAGATATATTTATGCAAAACTAATGTGAAGTAGGAAATATGTTTTGTAGGTAACATAATGCTGGCTGGATTCAGATTTTTATCAACATAATGAGGAAACATTTATACTGAAAGCACAGTATCTGTAAAACATTTTAACGTACAGTATGTGTTTCCCAGCTTGCTCTGGCTACTGAACATGATCTGTGATGTATGTTTGGAAAACTCAAAGTACTCGGTTTAGGAAAGGGAAATATGTTTGTGTTAATCATGGGCTGATAATGAGACAATGGGCCCCTGGGCACAGACATGCAAAGGGCCCCCACCACCTCTCCTACATGAACAAGACACACAGACTTAGAGGTGGTTTGGCCTTTTGTTTTTTTATTTTATTTTTTTAAATTTATTTTAATACAATTTTTTAAATACATTCTCTTTGTATCATTTTGTGTCTGATATATTTTTGTTGTTATTTTGTGTGTTTTTGCAGTTCCTTTGCATCTCTTTATGGTCTTTTATGTCTCTTTGTGGTCATTTTGCATCTTTTAGCAGTTTCTTTGCATCTCTTTTGTGTTTCTTTGATGTTGTTTTGTGTCACTTTATAGTCACTTAATGTCTCTTTGCCGTCATTTGTGTCTGTAGTAATTTTTTTGTTTCTTTTTAGTCTTTTTGGTTGTTTTTACCTGTTTTTGTTATTTTGTGTCTTTGCAGTTTCTTTGTATTTCTGTATGGTCTTTATGTGTCTTTGTGGTTGTTTTGCCCCTTTTGTTATTTTTTGTCACTTTTGCAGTTCATTTTATGACTGTTTATGGTTGTAGTGTATGTCTCTTTTTTGTTATTTTGTGTCAATTTGTAATCATTTTGTCTATGTTTTTGCAGTTTGTTTGCATCTCTTTATGGTATTTTTGTCTCTTTGTGACCATTTTGTTACTCTTTGTAGTTGTTTTCCCCCTTTATTGCTGTTATTTTGTGTCCCTTTGTAGTTCCTTTGCATCTCTGTGGTTTTTGGTTTTTTTTGTCTCTTTTAGGTTATTTTTAGTCATTTCTGATCAGTGCCTCTTAATTTAACATTTGACATTTTGCAAGTGAAAGCCAAGGGTTTCCCCTGACACTTTTATTTACTCCCCAAACCACACTCTCTCCCTCATGTTAAAAATATACGTACATATTGTGTATTTTGAAAAATACACTTGTTTGCTTACTTGTGAAGATGGGTATCACTTTTTTTGACCAGGTATTCCTTTCCTGGAGTTTTGTCTTCGCTGTGAGTTTGCCAGTTAATCAGCGGGGAGCAGAAATATTTCAGAACACAACCCCTCACGAAACCATAACTCGTCACTTTTGTACGAATTGAACAAACACAGTATAACATGTTAATTAGTGAGCTTTAGAGATGCTGGCAGACTTTGTTACCTTTTTAGAAAGAGCTGTTTCTAACTATTTCCATACATGAATCCTGATATAAGCTAGCCGACAGCCCAGAAAAGACAAAGTGGTCTCCAGTGTCAAAGTCCTGCAATGCCCAAACGTCCAACCTACAACTCACATCCAACACAAGAACATCACACTTCCTACATTTATTTTATTTTTTGCCAAAGAATGTCATCCAGGCAGAAATTAAATTAAAATAGAATGTATGTACATGTCTTAAAGAGTATTGTGAACGATTAAAAACAAGCTATTTGGTTGCCTGTTTTTCTAGTTTTTCCCACACTCAGACCCAGAGAGTGACCATACAGTGAAAGGCTGCTTCTTTTCTGGTAGCTGCAAAAAAAAAATCAAAGAAAGAACCAGAGAAGACAAAAGAGGTGGATTCAAATGGTTATTTCTGTTAAATATGCGAATGTGAGAATTAGAGAGCTACTTGGCTCTCTCAAAAATAGTCCCAATAGGCTTATTTGAGATGAAAGAGGGGGTTGGGAGGGGATTGTCACTTGATTTTTTTCTTTCAACAGTGTCTTTGGCGAGGCAGAACTAACAAGTATGATTTAAGGTCAAAAAATGTATATCAAATGTTTTATCAAGGAAGTTTATCCCTAAAAGCACAAAAATTACATTTTAATCAAGATTATTGGATAACTGACTGCATCTGATCATGTCCAAAGATTTCACCCCCTCATGACACATAGTTGATCTGTTTCACCAAAACAAGCCTTAATATTGTAATGAAAGCTGAATGTGCAGTCACTTTCCAACATGAAGTTATTAGTGTGATCGACAGTGTTGATAGCAGAGGAGGGAAATTCCTCTTGTAAAGAAGAGATAAAAAGGACGATATGGATGCCATAACTCAGGCCATCTGTTACACATGTCTGCAGTGTGATCAAATATATACCACTCAGCTCCTGCAGGGCTGGAACCCACATGCATGCTGCATCGCCATAAGACTGTGTTGTGCGCACAAATGCATGCACACACACACACACACACGCACACACACAAGAAATGTGTTTTCTTTTCATTAAATAGCTTTTATTTGCTCACTTCTCTCTTTATTATAACTTCAGGTTCCATTCAGGCCTTGGCCCTTTGCTACATGTCATCCCCTTTCTCTCCCCCCCCTTTCATACTTGAAATGTCCTATCTGAATAAAGGCAAAAGCCAAAAAAAAATTTTTTTTTTTTTTTTAAAAAAGGGAGTTTTATACAGCAGAGCATTTCTATAGGCATTTTGGCAGTTGTGGTGCTGCATTGGCTCCTCCCACATTTTTTGCTCAATTGACACCAAACTTGTTACAGGGCATCTTCAAACTGTCTTACACACACAACCTACACCGATTTTTGATTTATCAAAAAAATTGAGCCTACTGTGCATCAAAATGCACTGTAGATTGTGCTGTAAACATACTTGCAAAATCTTGTAAAATAAATTTTCAAGGTCCTTGAAAAGAAAGACACAGTTTTGCTGTCATGGTAGATTAACTGTATAACATGTCTGAAATTTATCTCAAAAACTGAATTTAACAGCATTTTGAAGTCTACCTTCATGTAAACTATTGAAGTTTATGGGAAGAAAATGGCATCTTGAAACATCCCTTTTTCACTTGTAGAGCAAATCAATCGTTTTTAAAACAAATGATCACCATCTCCATGTTGTTGAGATGAAGTATGCAAATTCTCAGAAGTTTGTCTTGAAAAGTGACATTTTAACAGCAGTTTGAAATCTGCCTTTCAGTGCACAGACAGCTGATATCCTGCCCCCAGGTGGTCGGCTCAGTCAGAGTGTGGAGGTGGCTTCTCTCTCAGCATGTAGCTCACTGGGATAGTGACTTGCACTTGATGTCTGAGATTGTGAGTTCAAGCCACATATGATTCAGAATGTATGTTCTAATGTGTAGTTTTCCATTGCTAAAAATGCCAGCCCCAACTTACTGCTGTTCAGCAGCTATAATTTTGCCCTTTTTATCTCACTGTTGAGTTTTTTAGCTGAGAAATGTACTATATAGTTCATTCCATTATGTCTCATCAACCGCCCTAACTCCATCCCTCCATCCAGCTGTTTGCAGTTAAAAAGCTCTAATCAACTCAGTTGTTATGTAACTATGTAACTACCTATGAAGTGAGCCAAACCAGAAGCTAAAGATCCGACTAATTTTTTCGAAGGAGTCGGAGCAGACCAAAACAGAGCTAAAAAGCCACCTAGTAGGCAAAAATTGATAAATAACAGCAGATGCTATCTGGCAGTGCTGTGACACTGCCAATGTCACCAACTGGGAATATTTAGTAAGATGGACCAGTAATCAGCCTCAGCGAGGGGAAATGATCATTATCAGATACAGAGGTATCAGTTGGCTAAATGAAACAATAAGCTTCATGTGGCTGCAATTTAAATGGAGATGTGAACTGTCTGGTTGTCTGTCATCCGCTGCTCCTTGGGTGTTCCTGCAGATCAGGAAGAGAGGGAGAGAGAGAGAGAGAGAGAGAAGGAGGGGGGGCAAAGCAAAGTCCTGTCCAAGAAGAAGTATTATGGTCCAAGAAGTATTAGTTCTCTTTTTAATTTTAGCAAGACGAGGAAGTCGGAATTCAAATGAAAGAATCGGTTTCCATCCAGCTAATAGTAATCCATAATCCCACCAACGTGTCTAAAGCACAATGTGGTCGCTGTGATTAACGTTAATGCCTCCCCTACTCAATTTATTGAAATGTTGGAATGAACACATTTGGTTTGGAACCAATGCGCTGGCTTGTGTTTAAAAAATGTGGATGGGTGGGGGGATAGGAGGGGGGAGTTGGAGGGATGAGACGAAAGTGATGGAAACACTGTGAAAGTGAGCGAGGGGAAGAGAAAAGACAGAGGAAGTTAGGAGAGGACAGAGTGTGGAAGAAGAAAAATCAGGAGCGGATACAGACGAGGTAGGGATGATTTCGGAGGGAAAAAATGAGAAGATGATATAAGACCAAAAAAAAAAAAAATTGGAGGCTGCAGTGTACAAGCAGAAGGGAGAGAGATGAGACGAAACAAAATAACGTCCTGGGTGAAAATTGGTCCACCCTGGTCTCATTTTAAGGCTAGCCTGATGATTTTAATTTCTCGGAATGGCACACTTTGCGGACGGACAAAAAAAAAAGAGAATGAGAGCAAAAAAGAAAGTGGTATTAGAATAATTAAACGCGGGGAAGAGGGTCGCAGTTTCATTTTCAGCAACACTTCAAATGAATTCCTGTAATGATCCTGAAACCTTGAAAAGGCAAAATCCAATCAAACAATATCTACTGGGCTTCATTTTCTTTGCTGGGGGAATGACCCCGCTTTGTCAAAGGGCGAGTCATGGAGAATGTGGGTCGCCGTAGACATACAAATGAAGGGCGGACAATTTGGTCTAGTTAAAGCTATTATGCCTACAAGTGCATGTGTGATAATGTGTGTGCACGCCCCGGGGACACAACTTCATATGTGTGTGTGTGTGTGTGTGTGTCTGTGTGTGCCTGCGAGCAAGTGTGGGCAAGAAAAGAGGAATGATTATGTGTGTGTTTAAGTGTGTGTGTGTGTGCGCACACGAGCAAGTGCACTACAGCTTTAACACTTTGTGGCTGTGATATGACTCATTGTAAATGATGCCATGGAAGGTCAATTGTGGAGATCAAAATGGCTGTTGATGGAGGGGAAGGGAGAAAATGTGTCATGTTTTTCCCCCTCACTGCATGCCGCTGCCGAGGCATTTTGATTTAAAAGAATAAATGGATCTGCTCGGGGTTATTTCTCTCTGACTGGCGCCGTCCAAAATAACACCCCTGGCCCATATTTCTTGGAGGAGCCTCATGCCTTGCACCCATTGTTTTTACTCCCTCCCCTACCTTTGACCATTGGAGAGGTAATCAGGCATGAGTGCCGTGGATTACGGCACGAGTGGATGAGCAGCTGCAATGCTCCAATGACCTTTTGTCACTCATTACTGGACCTCCCAAAAAAATAAAAGAAGGGAGAAAAGAGAGAGAAAAAAAACGTAAAGGAAAATGCAAAAAAAAAAAAAAAAAAGAGGCCTCCTCCGAAATCTTTAGGGAATTCAGTTCAGTGACCGTGATGTGTTATTGTCTGCCTCGCCTTACCCAGAGCAGATGTTAAATGGACTGATTGACAGACAGTCATAATCTGGTCTATGGGAAAAGATGAAGAGAGGGGGAGAAAAGAGAGGATGGTGAAGGTGGCAGAGGAAGGGTAAACATTAGAGGAGGTGGGCGCAGAGGTGGACAGGAGGGGAGGAGGCGGTAGAGGGTGATGTAAAGGAATTGTTAAGCCAAGTTGGAGGAAAACACAAGTGGAGGGGAGGAGAGAGAGAGAAAGGGAGAGAGGAGGAGGAGTGTGGGGAAGGTATTTACGCATGGTAATGGCGTCACCACCGGAGGGGGCAGTCTCATACGTTTGACCTTCGGGTCCTGCAGGTGTTTAGCCCCCCTCCAGCCCCCGCCACACACACACACACTCACACACACACACACACACACACACACACACACACACACACACACACACACACTCACACACACACACACAACGTTACACTGTACAATCTAAGAGGTTGATTTTACTTCAAAGAAATTCTAGGAAACCGATTGCTTTGAAAGATGCATTAAATATAACTAATGGTCTTAATTTATGTTTACTTTATATCCATTATTACGTTTGTTAAATTTGGTTATATAAACTTGATTTTGCAAAGTTGCTGCAACTTAAAGATGACAAGTTTAACTCTCTGAAACCCAGACTGACATGACAAGCATCTTAACAAAATTGGTTTGATTTCTTCTATAAATGTGGCTAAAAAGGCAACAAGCAACTCGGTAAGAGATCTCCCGCAAATTGCGAGAAATCAGGAAATGGTGACAAAAACATTTAAATTAGTTTAAAAAAAAGAACCCCACCACAAACACACACACACACACACACACACACACACACACACAAATAAACATTACACTGTAAAATCTGACAAGTAGATTTTCCTTCAAAATAAATGTAGGGAACTGATTGCTTTGAAAAAATATGTGTAAATATAGCTATATTTTAGCTATAATTTATGTTTACTTTATAACTAATTCTTAAGTTTACTTTAAATTGAGTTCTGTTTACTGAAACTGCTGAAGTTCTTGCAACTAAAAGATGACAGCTCTCTGAAACCTGGAGTGACATCTCTTAATTTAGTTTATTTTATTTTTCTTAGTTTTAGTTTAGCCGCCTTTCACAACCCGACCAAGTTGATTTTTTTAAAAAAACATGCCTAAAAAGGGATCAAGCAACTTTTCAAGAGATAACACGCAAACTGCACTGAAGTACGAAAAGCTGACAAAAGAGTTAACTGAAAATAAGTTTTTAAAAGAGAGAGAGAGGGAAAAGGGAGAAAAATATTTGTTGCCTGTACACCTTTTTTTATTTTAAAGGTAAGATGTCCAGGAAACTAACTATGTGTACAATTATTAATATTCACATTTGTAGCTCTTCTTTAAAGGTAATTTTGTTGTTGTTATTATTATTAGGAGTAGTAGTAGTACATTTTTGCTAATTTTCAGGGGATTTTCTTCTAATCTTTTTCTTTCTTCCTTCTAATTTATTTATTTATTTTTAACCTAATTTCTTGATAATTTAGGGTGATTTCTTGTAAACTGACTCATTGCCTTCATCTCATATGTTTCAAAGGAGTTAAGCCAGGTTGCTTGGGTTTCAAGGGGTTCATTTAATCAGTCCTTCAAAGTTTTAGCAACTTCAGTAAACCAAGTTTACTGTGCTAAATGTCCATTTTCTGCTGCTTGCAAACTAATAATTCTTCAACATGTTAACATAACAGAACCTGCAGATCTCCTAAATTCTTCAAAATCCTCTTTGTGATAATCAAGTCAAACTAGTTTGGTTTACTGAAGTTGCTAATACTTGGAAAGACTGATTTGATTAAACTTGTCATTTTTAAGTTGCAACACTTTACAAAATTACACAAATACAGCTAAATGTTGACTTAACTTGACAATTATATCTAAAATAAATGCAAATAAGATTAATGGGTATTTTTACGTTCCTTTTTCAAGGCAATCTGTTTCCAAGAATATTTTCGGTAAGATCAGCCTGTCAGATTTTGCAGTGTACAAATGTCCACTCCCCTCAGCATCGAGGAACATAGCAAACATTACAGGCATTTGGCAAGACTCTCATGCCTGTTATAAAGTGCAGCAGCAAGGCCAGCTCTGGCACATACATGCACATAAAAAAGACACACACACAAACACACCCTGGGACTTATGCCAAACTAACATTAAAAAAAAAAAAAATCAGTACTTAAAAATAGGGTGGTGCTCTTCCTCTGATATCATCCATGCAGATGCTTCGAAACCTCCAACCTCAATGCTAAAAGCAATTCAGATGTGAATATTGAGTGATTGAATGCATGCCAGTAAAGAGGAGGAGGAGGTGGAGGAGGACCCCCACACCACCACCACCACCACCACCGCCGCCGCCGCCGCCACCACTGCCGCCTCACCCCCCACAACCCCCCAATGAAATGGTTTCTCCCACAATTAATGCAGTGCACCTGTGATGCTCGATAAAGAGTGCTGCACTGTGCACAGGTGTGGAACATTAGTTCTGGGGGTGTTCCTTGAAAAAGACAAGCTTCTGCCTCTCTTCCCTGTAATAACACACTATGACACACACATTCACCGGCAGGAGTGCACACACACACACACACACACACACACACACACACACACACACACACACACACGCATACAATCAGCGTAGGAAAATTTGTAAGGGGGAGAGAGGAAAAAAAAATTAAGTGTACTGATGCTGTGAGAAAAGTAAAAATATGTAAATGAACTCGGTGCCCAAGAATCAATCCTGTCATTCACAGCACTGCACACATCAAAGCTCAGGTAACCAACTTTGGGTGTGTGTGTGTGTCTTCATGCAAGCATACATTGCTGCCTGTGTCTGTTTGTTTGTGTTGCTATGAGTGTCTGTGAAATTTGGGGCCGTTTATGTGTGTTTGTGTGAGTGAGCCCGTGTGGGAAAGTGGGACAAAAGTGCACAGAAACTCACAGTGTTCTGTGAAAGCCCCCTACTTTCATCACATTGTAACATTTAAGGAGGTACCCGTTATGGGCCATCATAGATTGGATGTAAAGTTCAAAGAGGATCTCCTACAGACGGAGAAAAAATAATACATTACTCTTAAAACCCAGCTCTCTTCTCCAGAGTGAGAGAGAGAAAAGAGAGAAGGAGAGATGCGGTGATAGCGACGACAAGAGACGCTCAACCTTAGAGATAGACCTCTGAGATAAACACAGTAATAGACATATTAAAAGACAGATGCTGCGAGAGATAGAGAGGAGCAGCCAGAAGAAATGCACTCATAAGCAATGTGCTTCTCTTGCTAATGTCTATTTTGATGCTCTTAGCTTAACCCAGTCTCTAACTAGGTCATTAAGTAGCCTACCAAACACAGTCCTAGATAATCCTTTAGAATTAAGTGTGTCTGCATGTTCATGTTGAATATTCAATAAAGAGTAAATATAGCTGCAATTCACTGCACTGGCGCTGTTCAAAACTGTAAGTAAAAACAGATGCATGCAGTTTTTAAATGATTGCTTTGCACTGAATGGAAAGAGCATTTATGGAACCAAAGGAGGAACCAAGTTGTGGGTCTTTAAAATTAGACTGTGTAACTAGAATTAACACATTCTCAATGACACAATATTTAACAAAGTTGAATCCTAGTACTGTTATTTAGCAATGTTTTGATGAGGGGACCCCTGTTTTGAATGCAGACTGTATAAAACTAACGGATGTAGTCACTCTGACATCACTCATTGCTTTGTTGACTCCCATTTTGAAGCCTTGAGTTAGGCATTTGAGCGACATCACCATGGATTTTTGGGACTAGAAGTTACAAAAAGTGACCGTATACGGATAAAAAGGGGGGAGCGAACAGTAATGCTAGCTGCTAGCTTTGCTGGCATGGTTCTTTGACAGCAATTTTCAGTTTAAGGTTAATTGTGATAATGCTTACGCGCATTTTTGCTGGCATAAAAATGCTCTTAAAAGCAATCAAACAAAATGTGCTAACTGGAAAAACTTAATAACAGACCTCCGCTGGGTCTTTAAGCACAAGCAAATGCTGAACAAGACTTTTCTTCATATTACCAAAATGTTACAATTACCCGAAAAGTGGGTAGTTTACAATGAGCATGGTTTGTAGCAACAAGGATGGGTTTTGCATGCCTGCCAACAAAAATTAGTATTTTTGAACAAGCCTTGTTTGTAGCAAGCAAAGTGTGTTTTTTTCAACGTTTTGTATTTTTAAAAGTTGGGACATTTACTGTTGTGTCTGTCGCTGCGAGTATATTTGAACAAAATTTTGGGACATGTCCAGTAGTGTTTGTTGCTGCTATGGAGGGTGTTTTTGTAACTAGAGGCTAAAACATTTCAAGCCGTGTTTGTAGCGACCAGACCAGCTTTTTTTAAGCCAAAACATAACGTTTAAGCTTAAACACTGTGTTTAAACGACTAAGTGTGTTTTTGGTGCCTAAACCTAACCACACATTAACCACAGCGTTGTTACAACATTCAAAAAATAAATAAATAAATTGCCATAAAGTTTCAATATATCTGCTAAATATTAAGCATCCATTTGTGCAGATCCTTTGATTGCAGAAACGTACCAACAAGTATTCTGGCATTAGTTGACAAGAAGTCCAAACACTTGTCAAACTCTGATTGGCTGATTTCCCCTCATACACAGTGTCAGACTTGTGACAAAATGCCACCGACTAACTGACGTGAGTGTTTTACTGTCACATATCTGAGTGTTTAAATATACCGGTGGATTAAAATGTGACAATATTTAGGACTAGACCCCCTCCAATCATGACCGCAGTAACAACCAACAACCCCGTCCTTTTCAGGCTCGCAGTCATAATGAAATGAGGGTCTTCGCAGACAGGTCACTTATGTTGAGGATGGGTGCAGCTGGTTTCTCATCTACCTGGAACTTAATTGATCCATTAATTGCTGGGATTGGTCACAGAGTGAAGACACCTGCTCTCCCACCTGGGTTTCCGTCAGATGGGGCCTCACACTGATGTCATTTCCAAAAGTGTGTGTGTGTGCTGAGTTTTGATGTTGGGAGGTTATTATTTCACGAAGATTATTAGTTAGAATCAGAACAACCAAAACCATCAGGAAGATTTAAACATGATAAAATTAAAAAAAAAAATACAGTAGTGGCTGAAAGGTCACAATCATGTCAAAGTAAATCAAAACGCATGTGTCTTTTATATATACTGAGGGAGGTAACATTCTGCTTGCAGTTCAACTTAAAATGCCAGGATTCATTTTTAGAACAGGTGTCACATTTTTCAAACGGAAATCTCTCATTTGGGTATGAAACAGTTCCTTTATGTTTTCATAGCTGAAAATGAGTTTGGTGCCTCAGAGCTACATCATTAATTATGCACTTGACTTGAATGTGGATAAGTGCACACTCTGACCTTGGGCTGTGACAGTCCTGTGGTGACCTTTTTCCCTCTGTGTGAGAACAAGGGCCCACATACAGCATTCCCACATCGTCATCTGGAAACATCATTGTCCTGTCCTCGCTTTTTAGTTCACAAGAAGAATGAGTGTATTGTTGCATTCACGTCACATGGAAATAAATTTTTTCAACAGCCTGACAGTTAAAAGCAATGGATTTGCATTGTTCGTGCACTGAAACTGGTGGCCAGTGTGCCAAGTTTTCTGTGTAGTTTTTTGTGCTTTTACAGTATTAATACTTAGATGTATGACGTGTGTAAAAGCATTTAGCATTTGAAGCAGCATGCCAGTTCTAATGCCTAATGGCTGATTACAGCGAGCTTGTAAGTGGCTGTGGTAGTAAAGTGTGCCTCCTATTGAGTGACTCAGTTGTGAGCTTGCATGACATTGTTACTTGCAGTTAATGTTAAAAAAAAACAAAGCTGCATTAAAGGAGCATTTCATCAAAAAAAGATCATTTATGTATCAGTTCTTCACCCCATGCTTTGTAGAATTCATAAAGAACTCTTTGTTTTTCTCACACGCCTCCACTGTAAACAGGAATGAATTGATGTAAATGAGGTTCAAGTTTAATAACAGCAAAAACCTGAATCAGAATTTCCTTTATTGTCAATGTACATGCACACAACGAAAAGATTTTTGCCAGTTTGTGGTGTAAATTTTATCATAAAAACACAGGATATTTAAAACACCTTGATTGTAACTTAATCCAGTGTTGACAAAGTATTGTCACCTATACACATGGTCTGCCTGACATAGAATTAAGACTGTGACATAAACAGAAAACACCAAACCAGAAAGCACAGAGCCGCTGCATTTGCATGCGTCACCATCCATTTCAAAACATTTGTTCCATTCCACTGAGTAAACTACATGAAATTTTACTTTTGCTGTTGTTAATTACTGCCCCGTTTCACTCCAAAGAAATTTGAATTTTCTTTTCTTTTAAAATTCTTTTTTCATCTGAGATGTATGAGAGGAAAACAAGTTCAAGTTTTTTTTCATGAATTTACCAAAACGTAGGGTTAGTGAATAAAACACAAATTATCATGTTGTTGGTGAACTATTCCTTTAATTAATTTTTTGGCCTCTCTGGGGCAGCCTAGCAAGCTTTAAATAAAACAATCACCTTATAAAGTGAATAGCTAAAAATTGCCTATTCTTACAACATATGATGTTAGCATTTTTGGAGGTTTTTTGGATATAGATAGATAGATAGATAGATAGACAGATAGATAGATAGATAGATAGATAGATAGATATCCCTCTCGATCAGGCTCCGTGAGAATGATGATGAATGAAATATCTGACTCTTAGCAGCAAAATGCTCCACTATGTTCACCAGCTAGTAAGCTAACTCAGTCTTTTTGGTGCAAGGCAATAGTCAGCTTTTTTAGCTGAAAGGAAAAGGTTAATTGGAATTTGCGTGCCAGAAAAAAAAAACAAAAAACAATGAGCTCAAAGTCTTTAAGGGTGTTTTCTCACAGGCATTGTTTAGGTCAGCCCAATCGAACTTTGGGCTTGAGTGCGGTGCATCTGGGCCAATGTGAACACAGCAGTCACACTCTGGTCTGTTGTGTGAAAGCACCTGACCTTGATCTGCCCCTTCTATCTGGTGTACTCCACAAGTTTGAACTAAAAAGGTTCCCGTAGTTGACGTCTGATGAGGAGGTCACAGTTCAGGAGGATTAATCTGCCTCTCCTCCTGAATTGTCAATATGCATTTGGCATCTCCAGTGCATCAAGACAATATTGTCAAGTTGTGGCCGCGCTTCACTTTCAGGCTTTATCGTTTGTCAAGAGTGGTACATACAAATGATACTGAATGCTATGACCAGCACCAGGACTTTTATTTCTCTTTACTTCTTTTCCGGTCGGGAGTCATGGAAACATGACACTCCGCCAGTGTTGCGGCCTTTGGACCAGAGTTAAAAACAAAGGTGTGTGAAAGAGAGCCGTACTAGCTGAAAAATTAAACGTTGTGTAACTTTTGCATCTGGTGCGCATTACTGTTAATGTTATTTATTAGTGTAGCTTTAAAGTTTTTCGATTCCGCGACTATTTCTATTTATCATGCCAGCAGGTAGGCTAGAGGATCTGTGCATATAGAGGAAGAAGGGAATGACAATTACAAGAAAAAATTGACACGCCAACAAAAAATACAAAAACAAATTACATCTGAAATTATTGAGAGTTTGATTCACATTGGATTGAATCATCAGGGGAGCTCTGTCTTTACCAAAACACAGTGGGTAATTTGTGCTAAAAGTTTTACTCCACAAATTCTTTAAAGTTTTTACATTTAAACATTAAAACACATACAGGTGACCATCGGACACTAGTTCCAAAGCTCTGCTGTGATTTGTTTTACCTAATACATTCAATATAAATGGCACTTTGTTTTTGTCTTTTTCAATCTAAAACTCATACAGCAGTAATTGTTGGCTTAGGAGACAGAATGTCTTGTTTTATGATCACAAACCGTCTTATCAATGCTCACTAATAACTTACCATTATGCAGTCTTCTCCAGCTGGACTCACATGTCCACTCATGGTCTTTTCTTGCCCATTATCATCCTAAAATGCTTTTGAGTTATGCTGTTGTTTTTTGGGTTTTTTTGTTGTTGTATGTATTGTATGCTTCTCTTCATACAATACAATCACATGTTTTAGCACGTGCCAGTCTGTCTTTGATGTTTCCTCCGATCTTCGATGGCACATCAAAAAAAAAAAAAAAAAGAAGCAAACTTGAACCTGCATCTCAGTTTTCTCAAGCTGTCTGCTACATTTAAAATGCTAATATAAGACTAAACTGATTAATAATTAAACAATTACGGTCATGAATCAATAACTTCTGCACATATTTTTCATTAGTAAATTGCACAGAGTAAACAAAGAAGCAGTATTACCAATTCAAATGCGGATGGGGGGTGGTGGCGGTGGGAGGGAGGGGTGGGGGCATTCTAATCGTCCTAACTTTGATGAAAAATAAACATTCGAGACAGTCACTCAAACAGTCAGGCCTCTGGTACAATTTTCCAAAGTAGATCATGTTGTTGCTTTAGATACAGTTAGTTGGTTGATTATTCAAGTAAACATGGTTGGAACATTTTTAATGAAGTACTCCAATAGTAGAAATTCATGATAAATCTGGTGTGTGTAGTCAATGTACAGAACATTTGGACAGATTTGATGCCCATCTGAGCCTTTTTAAAGTTGAACTGATTTCCGTGGCAATCTGTCTCTAGTTTGAGGAACTCGGATATTGCAGTACAAAGGAGGGACTTCTACGGCGAGCACAGGCAACAACTGTGTTTCTGATTGGTGCTATGACTGCTCCATGAACTTTTCGGCATGCCTTTAAAAGGGCTGCATTTTGTGGGAAACATACACTGTTAAGTGTTTGACTGTACATTTACATTAAATTACAAGCTACTAGTTGCATTACTTTCACAGTCACTGTATAATTTTCACAATTAATTATTGTAAATTATTTCAGTCACATCCTGGAAAATCCTGAAAAATAATAACAGTATTGTCTTACATTGTTAATTATTTCCAGGATTTTACAGGATGCATTTGTAAAACTTTACAATAATTACTGTAAAAGTGATGCAGTGGTACAGATACAAAGATGCTGTGAATACTTCCAGGATTTTACAGGATGTGATTGTGACTTTCCGGGATATGGTTTAGGATGTGACTGTAATATTTCACAATAGACTGTAAAAATGACACAGTAACTTACTGTGAAAGTTATGCAACTAGTAGCCAGTGTTTTATTGTAAATATATGGTCGAACATTTAACAGTGTATCTATTACTGTATCATTTTTACAGCCATTTAATGTGAAATATTACAGTAACATCCTGTAAAACCATGGGAATAATCATATTATCTTCATGCCACTGTATCATGTTAACAGTATTTTTTGTGAAATATTGCAGTTACAGCCTGTAAAATCCTGGAAATAATCATGCTGTGATTATTCCTTGGTTTTACAGGATGTAACTGTAATATTTCACAGTAAATTACTGTAAAAAAATGTACAGTAACTTACTATAAAAGTAATGCAACTAGTAGCCAGTCATTTATGGTGTATGTACAGTCAAACATTTTAAAGTAAGTTTTTAGTATATCACCGTATCACATTTGCAGTAATTTATTCTGAAATGTTAGTTACATCCTGTAAAATCCTGAAAATAATCAAAGTATCTTTGCATCCGTAACACTGTATTAGTTTTACAGTAATTTATTGTGAAATGTTACAGACACATCCTGTAAAATCCTGCAAATAATTAGCAGTGTGTATTTTTTTTCCCTACTGCACAACAAACCCTGCTGTGCTCCTGACATTTTTTTTATCCATTAATGTCAAAGTGACACATTGGTGGATCACTCTTGTTTGTGGCTCATCATGCATATGCAACTTACCGTCTCCCTTCCCCAAAAATGCCAGCGTGGTAATAGTGGATGCCATGGCAGTAAGTGTAAAGCCTGAGAAACAAGGATAAAAGCATAAACAAATCTGCGATAAGAAATATGACATGGCTATCAGCATGCAGAATAAGCCCGGCCCTGCGAGCACAGGCACCCAGATTAATGATAAATTACGAGGACCTGGGCTTGTTTATAGCACTCATTTTCCTTGCTGCACCTGCTCATATTCTCTTGGCCTAGAGCAGCCCCCTCTCTCTTTTTCTATTTTCTCTCTCCATCTCTCATACTCCTTCACCCCCCTCCCCGCATCTCCCACCCCCTCTCCCTTTTTCTCTGAGTAGGTGCTTATTTAAAATGGTCCTGTGTTTCTAAAGCACTCTGCCAAAACTGTGGGACACCCCATGAAAACATAATCTGGGTGTATAACTGATGTTTTAAAGGCGAGGGGAGGCGAGAAGTGAAAATATTAGATGGATAAGAAAGAGCGGTAAGTAAAAGAGAGGGGAGCGAGAGAGGTTTACTGTAAATGAGAGACAGAGAGAAATATGAGCGGAAGAGACGAGTTAGAGGTGGAATAAAAAGGTGAGCGGAGAGAAATATTTTGATGCAGAGAGAGAAAGAGAGAAAAAAGATAAAGAGCGGAGCGAGATGAGAGCAGTGGGCAAACGCAGCGGCCTTTTGGTAGCAGCTCTTGTAATAATACACCACCCGGCATCAACGCAATGCTTAATTTTAATATTAATTACAAATATCTCTCTGCACAACAAGGAAATAATTTGACAATCACTTTGGCCCCGAGTACTGTATTTAATGCAAAGTGGGGCTAAGGGCGAGAGCAGTCAATATGGAGAACTAAAGTCGGACCCCCCTCACCCCGCCCCCCACCCTCCTTCCCTCACCTCATTACATGAAGTGTGAATGTTAATTCTAGTGGGTTTATTAGTTAGAATCAAGGAGGGAAAAAAATGAGAAGAGGTTAGCATTTTTATTGTTCATTACAAGTGGTTCTCTGGTGGTACCTGGGAATTTTTTGGGGGGCCATGTGTGTATAGGTTTGTGTGTGTGTGTGAGGGCGGGGTGATAAAGGGGCAGTTGGTGGGTGGTTGGAGTAGGGGGTGCTACGAGTGGCTATTGTCTGATTCATAATTATATTTTTATTATGACTGAGCTCGGGGGCCCCCTCACACTGTACAAAGCAATTTCTAGTAGAGAGCGCTACGAGGGCAAAGTGTTTACATACCAAATTATAAGAATATACTGACAGCGTTTGGTTGTTAATAAGCCGTAATCACTTCCCCTAATTTAATCCGGTTGCTATGGTAAACAAATGACACTTGAGGCTGATGGCGGTGAAGGAGGAGGAGGAGAGGAAGAGGTGTGCCCAGTCGGATGAGGGAGAGAAAGATAGCTGATGAAAGAAAACTGACAAGCACACACACACACACACATACACACACACACACTCCTCTGACAAGACACCTGCTGTCCTCTGTGCACTGTACATGTACGCAGGGTTGTGTGTGATCTTTTGGAGAGGAGAGCGAGAGAGAGATTGTACTTTTACGTGTGCCGGTCAGAGACAGCTGTCTGTGCAGTCAGCAATGCTGCTCTCCTCAGAAAGCAGAAAATTGAGCGGGAATTGGGCTAATTGTACGGAATGATTGATGCTAGTGGAAACTACAGTACATTAAAAACACAAAAGCACACTCGTAAGTGTGCAGACACACATAATATACGCATTTGTGCAATCCCATACACTTTGCACACACCCCTAGACACAAAAGTGCATGCACACAAACACACACACACACACACACACACACACACACACACACACACACACACACACACACACACACACACACACACACACACACACACTTCCTGTCTGCTGCACACAGCCTGTTCTCAGAAATCCAGTAAAAAAAACAGTGGTTAATGCGTGCAGTAGTTGAGACAGTGGTTAGTAACAGCACAGAGCAGATCTTATTCACCTGTCATCTCCCTTCACTCCAAAAAGGAACATCTAATTCAGTGTTAAAACATGTTAATTAGAGAACTATGATACTAGTTTTTTAAACAAGGATAGCAATGCTTTTATTTTGAAGTTTTTAAGACATCAATTTTACAAAGTGATCAGAATTGAATCTGTACCCCACTAGTCATTATTTCATTTACATGTATTGTTTTTTAAAAAAAATTTTTTATCATTAGTCATGCATCGGTTTAAATATAGTGTTAAAGGACAAAATAAAAGTCAATAAAATAACATTAATTAGACAATATGATGAAAGATAAAGTAAGTTTAAAAAGATTAAAATTCAAGTTCAAATTTGAATTCCAGTCGTGGGGGGAAAAAAACAATGCAAGGTATCGCATTATTTTTGCGTGGCAATGTTGTATTGATACGTGGACACCTTTTTTTTTTAAAATGTCTAATAATTAATATAACAAATATAAATTGCTTTTTTAAGTACATTTGATACAATTTGCTGCCAGGAAAATGTCTGAAGTGAGATGAACAGACTGAAAACTATATTGTTTGAAAAACAGATGTTTAGTGAGTTTTCCTTTAGGGACATAATTTGCAGTTGAAAAATGTAATAAATCAAAATATATCACAATATATTATCACAATACTATAGCATATTCCAACATGTTTGAAATCATAATAATATTGTATAGTCACTTAAGTATTGTGATAATAATGTATTATGATAATAAAGTATCATGATAATATGGTATGGTGAGTAACGTAGCCTGATAATATCATATTGAGATACTATCAAAATACTCAAAGAGCATGATAATATCGTATCGTGTCTGAAGTAGCATGATAATATCGTATTGTGATATCCTATTGTGACTTAAAGTGTTCATATCATATCTTGATTTAAGTATCATGATAGTATCATATTGTGACTTAAATATTCAGATAAAATTGTATTGTGACTTATGTATTCAGATAATTTTACAGTGTGATTATAATTGTATCGTGACTCAAGTATTATGACAATTTTGCATTGTGACTTAAATAGCATGATAATATTGATTATTAATTAAGTATTGTGATAATATTGTGTTGTGACTTAAGTATCGTAATTATATTGTTTTGTGACCTAAGTATTTTGATAATATCACATTGTGACGTAAATATTCAGACAGTATTATATTGTGACTTAAGTATCGTGATAACATCATGCTGTGGGCCCTCTGCTGATTCCCTCTTTGAGTAAATTGAGATTGAATGATTGATTGATGAAATTGTTAACTGGTTAACTGATTACTGAATTGACAGAAAATTAATTGACAAACATTTTAGCAACTGATTTAATGTTGTAAGATCCGGAAAGAGGGATCCCCTCTCAGTCGCTCTTCCTGAGGTTTCTACCATTTTCTTTTTCCCCCATTATAGGGGTTTTTGGGGAAGTTTTTCCTTAGTCGATGTGAGGGTCTAAGGACAGAGGCATGTGATATGCTGTGAAGCCCTCTGAGGCACATTTTGATTTCTGATAATGGGATTTATAAACAAAATTGACTCGACTTAAAATTTGAGTTCTGGACTCTGAGAGAAAATTTGGCGTTTTGAAAATGTTACCTTTACCTCTGGAGTATCACTAAGATAAAATAAAAAAATAATCAAAGGCAGATTAATCAATAATAATTCATATTAGACCTAATTTGACTTATTTCTTGAATAAGATGTCCAGGTGTCCAGCTGGATGAAATTTAAGTAACACCTTGTCTATGTGTCTTTTTCCCAGGGACGGACATGCTTTGAAATCCTGCTGCAATGAGATTTCAAGGCCAGTGATCAACAAGAGAACCAAGACGCGTTGATGAATGTGACTCAACACGTGAGAAAGCAGCTGATGTTTTCATGAAAGACAAAGAAGAGGTAAATCTTCTTGGTGATTAGGTGATGTGGGAATGCGGTAAAAAGCACTGACGATGATGATGATGACAATAAGTGGAGAAGAAGATTATGATAATGACCACACACGAAAAAACCCACTAATCAGTAATCACACACACCTAACGTGCACTATCTTTTGTCACCTCTTGAACTTGCTAACAGCGGAACATGCTAGGCTGTTTATATTACACGAGACACTGATTACTTACAAAAATTCATCTCCATGCAGGATGATTGTCCATTAGGATGCGTGTTCACTGCTGTCAGATGGCACTCTGCTTGTGCATTCAAATATTAACACTTTGTTTTAGCTTTATATCTTTTCCGGGGTGGGGGGGGTAGGTAAGAGAAGAAGAAAAGTAGAACCTCGGGTCTGTCCGCTCCATTGATTTTATCTCCTCATAGTGTCTGCTGCTGATTAAATTTGAAAACCTAAAGAAAAATCTCCACTTCTACACTCTAATCCAGCAAATAAGAGAGAGTGAAGAGAAAGGGGATGAATGGTTTGACAATGGCTTTCACTCCCAAACCCTTTCAGAGGAGAAAATCCTCACCTGTCATTCTTTAGTCCGTGTTGCAAAAGTACAGATAATTGCATCACAATAGTGTCACTAAATCCAGTCTGCAGTCAGCCTCTGAATCAGTCTTTAATATTTCTGAACACATTTTATATCTTGCATTCATATAAGTTTTGAAATAGTTTAATGCTAGCTGCCTCATTAGGGAAAAGGGCTTCTTACATATTGGCTACACAAAATGTGGATCTATGGGACGAGAGAGAGACAGAAAAAGAGAGACGGAGAGGATGGCTGTCCTTGTGGCTCTGGTAATGGTTTTCTTATTCTCTCTATCTCCTCTTATAGATGCATATCAATACATATCGTGGCGTCTGCACAGAGCCTGCCACATCCAATATCGCCTGGACATTTTACATAATTATTATTTTCAGGAGTCATTGGGGTCTCATAGAAGGGAATGTAAGTGACAGGCGTTTAAAATGGTTTTTAAATCATGCGGGATAACCAGGGCCTTTCAGAAATAATTGTGTCAAACTGCTTTTCACCTTTTTCGCCAATCAATATGCACACGCATTCATGGGCAGACGACTATCCATCAAAAGGCAGCGCTGCTCTTTAATATACATGCTTGCATTTTAATGGGCTACTTTAACAACAATACGGGAGACAACAATGTGTTTCTGTGTAATATTCCCGTAAAAATTGATGATACAGCCTCTTTCACGTATAAGGCACAGCACGGGGGCTCACTTCTCCCTCCTCCGCGTGCGTATGTATGGAATGCGCACACACACACACACACACACACACACACACGCAGGCGTGCGCGAGGTGAGTGCACACAAACATACACAGACAGTTTGTTAAGTGGTGGCCTAAGTCGCTGTAATCACATTCACTTTGTTACACGGCTCGTAAATGATTTAAAACTAGATTTCATGCATGCTTTCATACTAATTCACTCACTCGTATTTTTCATTTTGGCCGGAAAAACTCAGAGAACAATCAAGAATTACTCCATTCTCCAATTAGGCTTCTAAACAGGACCAAGAGAGGGGGGATCTATTCATTTTCTTTTGATTAAAATTATCGCCACTTGCAAAGGAGCTTTGGGGTTTATATATTAAATAATGCATCATTTCATAATTATATAGAATATATAGATTTTTTAAATAGGATACCGGGCAAAAAAAAAAAAAAAAAAATGGTGACTTTAATTAGATCGGTGTGTAAGATATCTCGGGGGTATGATAAAACAATGTTAAATATCTCACAATGACTGTAAAATATGTTCCAACAGATAATGAAACACAAATAGGGTCTCGCTTTGCCATGGCTCCTATTTGTCGAAACATTCCCACATGCATTTTCTGAAATTTCATAATTATATTGAAAATATGATCAGGGGGATAACGCAGCTAGGTGCTAAATATGATGCCGCCTGTCCCCCACCTATCAGAGGCATACATTATCATCCTATTACTATAAGGGTAAATTACTAGAGAGAGTCGAGCATATCGAGCAGCAAGCGGGGGTTTGCAGAGGGGGGAAATTCCTGGTAGGAGACGCTGTGTTTTTTGTCACTGACACACAACGAGCTAATAAACAGGCCTAGAAGCTCATGGGCGGCGTAATATCCACACAAGGATGAGCTAAGGCCAAAGATTAGCAAAGAACTAAAGAGCACTTGGCAGAGCGAGAGGGGGGGTAGAGACGCTTTTACAATTAAAGCAGAATTAAAGATGCACTAGAACAGCAACACTTTGCCAAGCAAACAACGCCTGCAGCCTCTTTCAAAATTACAGCGGGCTAATTTGAAATGAAGGACAAACAGTGGTTGTGTGTGTGCGCGTGTATGTGTGTGCTTCCAGAACCTTCTCCCTATTATGATTGCAGGCGTACAGACCCCTCGTTTTGGTCTATATATAAAGTATGTAAATGTCGTCTGGCTGCGACAGTCAGAAGCGTCAATAGAAGTTGACAGCTGAATTATAACCGCAGCCGAATCCATCAGTCTTTTGTTTTAACCGGAGAATGGAGCGTTTTTAAAACTCAACAAAGGCCTTTAATCAAATTCTCAAGGTTGTTGGCTTTAGCATTGTATTAGTTTAATAGTTTCTGCTGCACCATTGACGTTAATGACACATTCCTATGTAAATATAATGTGGCTCCCAGAAGCCATCAAAACATTTTAAGGTCCAATGAATACAGTTGCATTTTTTTTCTCTCCCTCTCTCCCCCATACAGAAATGTCTTTTTATTTAGCAATCTCGGCACAGTGCATGGTGATACAATAAAAAGGAGGGGAGATTGATTAATGGAGACTTTAAGGTAGTGATGCGCAGCACTGATACAAATAACTGTGGAGAGACAGAGAGGAGAGAAGATTGTGCCCTCCCTCCCTCCTTTCTTCCCCTCACCAACACACACACTCTAATCTACACACACATGTATACACAGACTTTTAAAGAATTCACTTATTGAGCATCGGCTCCGGAATTACAGCTGCACGCACGCACACACACACACGCAAATCTAAAATCACATGTACAGTTTAGAGGCCTTTGGCATAGATTCATCACCCACGATTGAAAGATAATGAAACTGCATATTTTCTCACCATTCAGCGGCTGATGAAAGCATTTAGAGTAATATAGCAGAATACATTAAAAGCAGTATCATATTTTGAGGAGCCTCATAACATGTTAGTGTCTGAAGAAGAAAAAAAAAAAAATTGGCCCATATCTTAAGTGTGGGAGATAGGCTTCCTTTTGTATGTATGAATCGCTTAATCAAGTCTTTGGGGGGATATACTGTATTTAAGTGGTTGTTGGTAATTTAAAAAGAGGGGGAAAAATCAGATACTTGAGCGCTGGCATTGAGATCACGCCACATTTGCAAAATCGCTTGCATACACAAAACTGAGTTAGAGAAAGAGGGAGATGTAATGGAGATTTTTCATGCTAGACGTGTACATATAAGCTAAGAATCAGCATTCAATAAGGACGTCATGTTTTGTTTTCTGGATCTCTGTGTTTTTTTTTCTTCATCCGTTGTTTAATAGCTTAACAGACTGAAATTAACACCCATATGTCACATGTAATGGTCGACACCACGCGTTCTCTAAGCTCGCTCTCTGAGGATCAGTGTTAATACATTCGCAAGATGAAATGTACTTCAGTCTGTGGTTGTCAGAAAAGAAATATTCATTCATTAAATTCATATCATTTCTATAAACACTTTATCAAACTAGCAGAATTCTTATATAAATCCTTTCAATGTATCGCTTAAGTAAGAGTGCAAAACATTAACCGCACAATGTAAAGGTAATAAACAAGGGTTTTGTAGGTTTTGTTTCAACATCGGGGAACACGTATGAAAGCATCAAACACTTCATTCTGGTGAATTTTTATGGATCAATTTGTAACTTTTCTGCAATCAATTTATGATGTAAATGTCTATGGAAATCACCCCACGATACGATATTATCATGATAGTTAAGTCACGATACAATATTATTGGGATTTTAAACATGTTGCAGTTTTCTGAGTATTTCCATAACATATATTGGGATATGTTGTGATTTATTACCTTTTTAAACTGCAAATTAAATCCCCAAAGGGAAACTTTGTCAACATCGTTTTTATCTCATAAAGTTTTTAGACTGTCCATGCCACCTCAACCTTTTTTATTGCAGCAAATAGACTCTATGAACCTCTAATGGAATGAAAAAGCAATTAATTTTATTATTCTTGCAGGCTAGCAAAATTTTAACATGTATTTGCAATATTGATCATTTATATAATAAAATAATTGATACTTGGCGTCCATGTATCGATACGATGTTGATACGATATCATGATACTGTGCTGTATCAATTTTCTTTCCCGCAACCATAGACATATCCTCTGCTTTCCCCTTGAAATCTACACCTATGGTAGCAAATATGTACTTATTTTGCATCTGAATGTTTACTTATATTGTCATGAAATTAACATGCATGCAGGGTTTAATGTTATAGCAGATTGCTAAGCTTATTTTAATTCCTTTATATAGTGCAAAAACATTAATCTATAACTAGATTTTGTGACTTTATTAAAAATTCTGCATGTATAATGTGAACTTTTTAAGTTGTTAAATGCACAAAAAATTCATTTTCATATATGTGAAATCAGTACATATGAAATTGTTTTTCCATTTCGTTATAATTAGGTTTGATGTCTGAATTATAAAACATAAAAATATAATTAGTCATCTTCCATACAAAAAACTCTGAAACCATTTCAACGACCTTTAAACACTCCAGGTAACATGTTTAGGTGTGAAATTACTGTCTTAAAATGTGACGACTTAAATTCCATGTGGAAAAATCGTTTGAAAAAATATTTGCCAATAATGTGTATTTATCAAAAATGTCAGCACAAAACCACATATACATTTTTCATATTAAAAAATGTGTTTGCTTTTGGTGACCATCACCATGCTCGGACGCTTATCACTATCTCCAACATTGCCCGACGAAATATCACCCAATAGTTTTTCATTGTTCAGTGTGTAAAGCATTTGATATTATGTACAGATTATCATGATTGCAATATTCTCATAATCCATTTAAAAAGAGCTCATAGTGCCTTATAATAGCATGTGAGCACCACTTGGAGAAAAGTGCTCCCAAATAAAAGATCAAGTGCATTTGAGCATTTCCATTACACACAGACTGGAACACACATTGCACAGATTTCTCATGCATCGTCTTCCTGTGAGCTATGGGCTGTAACATTTGCTTTCTTAGTCAAGGAGAACAATCTCATTTGCAGGGAAACAAATTAGAAAAAAAAGATGTAGCTGTGACAATACCTCACATTCTATCCGACTTATTTTCCCCCCTTTTCTGCTTCTTCTTTTTTAATTTACAATGCAAAGTGTAAAAATAAACATTGAGGGCTCAATTTAGTGTGGTTTTCAGCCGTGGCACCTAATCCCCCACCCCACCCCTCGTCACGATGTGCTGGAGGTGGTAGATTTTCCCGGGGGTGAGTGGGGGGTGTTCATCGAGTGAGCGATAGGTGGGCAAAGAGGAGCGCCCTAAGGGAGCCTCAGCAACACATACTGTACCCTAATCACACCCACACACACAGATTCTTATTAGCTGCAAAGGTGTTCCAAAAAAACGACACAAAAACACACACAACTGCGCCACACACGCCACTGTGGAGAACAAGCAACTCTTAAACACAAACAAAAGAAGAGTTTGTTTGTTTGACAATGATCCATGCCGGAAAAAAAGCGTTAAAAAGAAGAAAGCGGGACAAGAATAGGTGAGGGAGGAAGACGGAGTGTTGCTGCGCTGTGCCCCTCAGACACGTGCGAGTCTTTAACCCCTCGCTGGCTGTCAGTCACTCTGTGAGACGTTCAGCTGGAGACATTTTTTTTCCGTTTGTGTGACCTTATGAAATGATCGCCCGTCTGGATCCACCGCTTTTACCTCCTGCTTCACATAGGAGAGAGACGGGAGAGAAGTCGGGGAAAGAATGTGTCACTTCAAAGTATCAGCAACTCCTCCTCAGAGCGAGCACGTGTGTAATCACTAAGACAAACCTGTCTGATTATCGGCCCGTACACGCGTCACTTCTGTGACAAGCCTCCCCGCACACCTGAGCGCTGCCCAGTGGGAGGCTATCTACCTGATGAGGAGGACCTCGCAACAGGAGGGACGGCGAGATGAGATCAACCATCCCCCAGCAGACGGACAGAGAGGAAGAGCGAGACGAAGACAGAGCGAAGTTATAGATAATCTTTTTACTTGCTGTTGAGTAAACATACAGTGTTTGTTGAGTCTGTTGCCATGGCCGAGCCAAGCGGCGAATGACGGATGCAACAGCGTTAGCTAGCTGATTAAAGCCCTATCTTCTTCTTCAAAGTAGGGGGGGATTTTCACACTGACATTTAAAGAACAAACACAATGCTCAGTTGGGTGGCATATTTGCCTATTGTTCCTTTTTAAGATAAAACTTCTGCCCATGTGGAAGTTTAAATCGCCTCGGGTAGCCGTTGTATCTGAGCGTTTTTTCTTTATGTCTGGCCCGGCTCAGCAGCGCTCTCTGCGTGCATGTGTTTCTATATTATGGGCTGTACATGCATGTGTGTGCGTGCCCATGTGTGTTCCTGCATATAAACCCTCATTCGGATAGACCTCGGTCCAACTTTGGCGGTGGCCCGCGGCCACATGGAGTGGTCTGATAGAGCACTGGAGTCTACGGGAGTCACACACACTGCTGTCGTATGGCGGGGCCTCTCTTATCGGAGCCGCCAGCACGGTAAGCTAGGATTAGCATCTAGATCTGTGAAGACTGGACGTCAGCACAGGGGGACAATGGTGACAGAAGAGAGGAGGGCGCAGGATGAGAAGATGGAGATAGAGGGGGCGGATGGAAGGGGAGGGTTAGAGCAGATAGACGGATGTCATACTCACCAGTAGAGCAACTCCATCCCCCCACTTACTGGCATGAGCTTTCTTTCCTTTTCCTGCTCTTTTAAGCCATGTCGTTTCCTTTTCTTTCACTTATTTTGTCCCCGTGGACAAAGTGCACGAGAGCAGCATGCGTACATGTCTACTTGGACTTTTCTGGTGGTCTGATGTGGAGGACACACTTCAAAACCACAGAAACATCACACTCATGGAGCAGGCTAAGTGGGCCCTGTTTTTGAAGTCTTTCTTTGAAATAAGCGAGGCAATCCCTTGGCCCAGGGATCATATTCTATTTACGTTCCCTTTGCCAACGACACAGGCGACGCTGGCCAAATTCACAAAAGAAGATCCACATTGGAAAATCCGGCTAATCCCTGATTGAAAGTTCATGTGTTGGCTTCGATGGATAAGCTCTGGCAGATTTTCCCAGGAAAGGGGAGTAAAGGAAAAAAAAAAAAAGGCAACAAAACTGGGATCCTTTTTGGTTAAAAAGTGGACTCAGTGTCAGTGGCAAGCAAGCAAAGCTCATGTCCGCTTGTCAAGAGCTGCCTTTCATGCTCAAGGCCGCAGTGGGTTCTCTCTTCTGGCGCTGAGGGGAGAGGTTACGTTGTCGGCTTCAGAAGTTAGTTTGCTGTTCCAGAGGTCGACCCCAGACGAACATAATGCTACCTCACTTTTATTTTAGTTTTTTCTTTGTCCATTTTTATCCACTCCTTCCTCTCTCATGCTCCCAGTCTGTCTCTCCCTCTTTTTTCCTCCATCCTTCCCTCCCTCCTTCCCTGGCTGCCTCTACCCTGCTGCCTCGCTCCTCTCCCTCTCTCTTCCAGGGGTGGTGGCTATGGCTAGAGAGCCTGCACAGATGGCAGGCCAGCTTGCCTTCAGGGGAAGGGCTCCACAGCTTAAACTTCCTCCATTTTTTTCCTCTTTTCTTCTTCTCTTTTCTTCGGCACAAACTTTTGGCCCGGCAACTTTTCACGCCTAGGCGAGCCTTTATCTCGCCGTGCACGATGTGAGGGGGAAGGCAGGGTCCTTGGAGGGGGGCGGAGGGGGTGGCTATCGTGAGCATGAGCTGTCCTTGGATCAATAGGGGCCATCAGTATCAGTGGAAACCCAACACAGAGGCCAGCGGCGTGTCGGCGGCAGCTCGGCGCTGGCTATTGACTCGCCGATAATCTGACACTTGAAATTGTCACATTTCAAACGTAAATCCCGTCATTCGACAGAAAGCAGCATCTTTCACTTTGAGTCGCCCGTGATTGATAAATAGCACAGGCGCAGGCGAGGGCTTTCTGCTCTGATTCTCACATCCAGTGATTTTTGCTGCTTAACATGCCGAGGCTTCACTTAGTCAGACAATAGAAGCATTAACAAGCACAAGTGTTATTACAAGTCAGAGTTTCCTACTTTGTGCTAACACGAATCCTCCAGATCAGTGTCTTCCTGAGATGACCCGGTGATAATGGTAATATATCTCTCGCTATCTCTCCACACATATCATTTCACACTCAAGTCAACGTGAACAATGTTCCTCTAATGGCTTGCTATACTTAAAGCCGTCACCACCATAAGTGGTCTTGTTAGCAGTGGCCCCTTGCCTCTTCAGGGGAGCAGCCCAACAACTTGACCCGTGTCGAGTGATCACCTGATAGCCTCCGCTCTGCTTTAGGCCTCCTCCCCTTCAGCACAGCAGGAACCTCTGACAATCTGCAGCAAATCAGCTTCAATTCATCCCAACTTAGATCCACTAAGACTGCACTAATTGTATGTGAAAAGACAGCATGGAATATATAAAAGCTTGGTTGGATAGTGCAGCAGTTCCCAAAATAGATGCTTTAACCCTTAAAAACTGCAGATTATACTGATTTCTTTCAAGAACATGGGAAGAAGGAAACGGGCAATGCAAGGAGAAATGACCCAAACATTAGCAAGAAAAAATAAAAACAAGGAAAATAGTAAAAAAAAAACACAAAAAAACAAGGTGATCTGAAAAAAGTGCTTAAAATATATTAATATATCAGTATAATAATTATGTAGCATCATTTTAATTTTTTTTGTTTTTGGTTTTTGGGCTTTTGGCCTTTAATTGACAGGACAGTTATAGTGTGAAAGGGGGGCAGAGGGGGATAACATGCACCAAAGAGCCAAGGCTGGAATTGAACCTGCGGCTGCTGCAGCAAGGACTTAGCCTTTAAGAAACGTCATCACTGTAACAAACGTGGCAACTTTTATATTAACTGCATTTTCTTTTTAGATTGGAGGGAATAAACATTGGAACATTATCAACATCAAAATACTAATATTTAGAAATACTCACTTATGTAACAGGTGAGGCTGGTGATGCCAGCAAACTGTTGCTGGTTGTTATAGCAACTCAAAGCTAGAAACTTTTTTGAGGTGCACACAGGGCCTGCACCATATCAGATTTTCATGATTATCACGGCCAAAACAGTTCAAAATAATGATAAGAATACAATATTATCGCGATATCTAGACATTTTTTTAAAAAAGAAGCTGTCAGTCAAATTCATCCTTAGCTTTTTTTTGGATTACTCTTAAAAAGTGAGTGTAGAGAGGTGGAGAGAAGGACTGTTACCATGACTGTACAAAAGCATATGAATCAAGTATTTGCACTTAATGGATAGTGAAACAGCAACTGTATCTGATTTTCATGATTATTGTGGCCAAAAGACTTCACAGTAACTATAATGTTGACAGTTATGATAGCAATATTTTTGCAATATGTTTTTTTTTTTTGATTACTCTCAAAAAGTGAATGTATATCGATGGAGAGAAGGTCTGTAACCATAACTGTACAAACACGTAAGTATGGAGCGTTTAACCTGAATGGAAAATGAGAAGGCAACCAGATGGTGTTGGGACAGGAAGACAAAGTGAGAACTGAAAAAAGGAAATGATTTAGGAGGCGGTGTGTTATTAACACGATATAATCATATGTGTACTTTTAACATGATATTAATATTTCATATTTAAGTACCATGGTTAGCATGTGATGGAATGAATCGTCACTGGGAAGTGGAACTCAAAAAATATTTTTACGTAACATAGCTTGAGATGACCAAAAAAACCTCTGACTCTATAGTGAAAGCTATGTGGCTTACCTGTTTTCGTAGAGAGGGCGTGACCTGTCCTACCGTTTATCCCGTCTGCAGGGGAACACTGTGAAATACTCAAGAGAAATCATGAGAGTGAGACACCGCTATGCAGTGAGCAAACTTATAGCAAGCATAAAAAAATGATGATATCAGAATAACCCATTTGGCTGATAACAATACATATATTGATGTATTTATTCTTATCCTACCTAATTTTAGTGATCATCAAGTCTCCTCTGTAGTAGAGTTAACATCATATTATGTATACTCTTTACGCAGATGGTGACATGAAATGCTTTTCAGTGTATGTTGGCTGATGCTTATATTTTGTTTTCAAGCTGCCGATACCGATGATACCGATACCGATACCGATACTGATGGTGATATTATCGCGCATCCCTAAACTAGTCAATGACCATCCGGTTAGGTGGTTAATTTCTTATATTGTAGTGATGATGATATATCATAACTTTGGACATTTTTAGGCAGAAAAGCTAAACAAGGGTCAGGGGTCACAAATTTGCCTTGGCTAGAAATCCTACATACAATACTGCTGAAAGCCATTAGAGTGTTTTTGTTTTGTTTTTGCTTTGTCCCTGACAAATAAACTAATAGAGAAATAAAATAAAATAATAGATAGTCAAAAACATTTGTGAAAATAAACAGCACTTAAGAGAAAAATCTAAGACTTGGATAGTTACCCTGGATTTAATGTGTATTGTTTTAACATTTTAGAAGATGGTTGACTGAATTCTGGGGGAAAATTTAAAAAATAAAAAAAAATCTGACTTCTTGCCATGCAGATAGTTTTGGTTTAATTTCCAGGTTTCATATATCTAAATTTGACTGAATCAACCCCTTTATTGTTACTGTTTACTAGCAGAAGTACTCACGCCTCCTTTACTCTAAACCCATGACTTGTGCTTTTCACCCGAGGTTTTATTTCTGCTCTATCGAAGGTATTATAAAGGTTTTCTATTTCATATTTTTTCTCCGAGCTGTTAAGATCAATACAGCAGCTGTGTAAAAATGGATGTTTGAAGCTATTAGCTGAGGGCTGCATGTGAGAATAAAGCCTTGAAAAGGAAACCAACATATAAGGAGATTTGGTTTTAGCCTCGCTGTTTTTGCAGGGGAAACATCTTAGGCCCAGTAATAATAATAATAATAATAATAATAATAATAATAATAATAATAATAATAGTACTTTTTAGCAGTTTTCATTAATCTAACTGTGGTAGTGTTGTCATTGTGCAGCAGATGAGGTTTTGTGTGAGAATTAACACTCACCTTGACCTGTGACTTGCACTCTCAATTACGCATAAAATTCTAATTATATGGAGAGATTATAACGTTTTTAAATATGATTGCAGCATTTAATACACTTTAAAAGTTGTACGTGCCGGTAGACTGGCTGTTTTTTTTTTTTTTTTTTTTTTAACAACGTCCTAATTAAAGCTTAGAGAGGATTTGTCATCAGTGTGCTTCAAGCATGTCCTAATTCTCATTTTCATAAAACATCTGTGAAATAGTCTATATTTAACACACGTGATGGCTATTTTATGCACTTTTTTTATGCCTGTCTCACGGACATCTTTGTGCGCTGAACATGTACCATCAGCACAGCCGAGGGACCCGAGCACCCTTTTCAAACAGCAGCGAGAGCAGAGAGGTGGCATGAAAGACAGAGAGAGGAGGAGATAAAGGAAGACACAGACAGGGACGGCAGAGGAAAGGGGATGAAGGAGAGCTGAAAAATGATTCCGGACTTTGTCAGAGAAATCAATTGAGAAACACATAGACATGGGCAGCAAATTGGGTGATAAGGCCCCCGTGTCCTCCCCTTCTTAACGAGGAGCACTGAAGCATGAGGGTAAATAAAAGAGACATCTCTCTCTTTCTATCTTTCTTACGTGTTCTCTCCTCTCATCCTTCTGGCTGCTCCCTCTCCTTGTCACTATCTGCGTCTGTTTGTTTCATTAGACTCTGTCTTTTCTATCTTTCTCCCTCCGTATCGATACATTTATGCATGTTAATAACAGCTGACAGGCTGACAGGACGCGACGATGACTCCGCTCTCTGCGTGTGCACACATTGTGCATGTGTGTGCAGGGATATAATGTAATCTGAGAGGCCTATCCTCTGTTCCCAGGTTTGGGCGAGGGCGACCAGAGGTTGTGGCGGCGTATGCCCGTACTTTGTGTCGAACAATGCGAGCAGGCAGGCAGTCGGAGCTCGGAGGTATTCTGCAGGTGTCGCAGAGAAGGACCCTTCTGTAGCAGTGTGTCTTGGACCCGATCTCCACAAAGCTGCCTCTCCCGCTGCCAGATGGACCCATGCTTTTCCCCACACTCTTGCTCTCACAGCTAAGACCTAGGCTTTTCTCCCTCCTTTTTTTTTCTCCCCCTCCCTACAAAAGAAAAGCGCTTTGGCTGAAAGAAAACCACAGCTGAATTTTATGGTGCCGCTTCTTTTGCCAAGCTGATTTTACAATTGAAAGGGACAGAGTGCATGGAAATGCTGTTTTCGAGCTGCATCGTCGCTACGCCTTTTAAGATGCAAGTTTGCATTGGCAGATACGTTAGCCACACTAATATTTCCTTTCCCCCCAGTGTGAAATCTTGATAATATCCGGAGATGCAGAGAAAAAAGAACAGCTCAGGGTGTGTTTGGAGTGTGCTCCGAGCAGATCTTCCGGGGTGTAATTCCTACAAGGCCTCAATAAGGTGACAGCAGTGTCGGCGCTAAACGTGATCACCCTGTCTATAGACATCACCAGTTACACATCAGTGTGTGTTTGCTGCTTGTGTGTATGCCAGTGAATATTGTGCCAGCATGCACACAAATACTGGCACCGATTCTTTGGCACATATATCACCAAGCACAAAATTCATTAAGTTTTAACAACGCCCTCCCCCTTACCTTAAATAACTGAACGAGGTGCAACGCAACTTCAATCGCACGACCCCGATACTGCTACACCTCGCGTTGAGCGGAGGGAGTGCTCGCTTACTCCGGGGACAGAATTAACATCCAATTTCCCACTTCTCATTACAATTCAATAAAAGCCAATCTGCTTTTACCTTTAGAGCACTGTTTTGGGTGGATGCTTTCAGGGGGCCCCACTCCACTCTGAGCCCAATTAAGAACATTTAAACATATTAAAATCTCCCAAGCTCTTCACTGTCCTGATTACTGCTTAAATATAATCTGCTTTTATATCCTCTCCCTGCCTCTTTCACTCATTTTTCCTCTAAAATTATATCCATCAGTGATGATTTTTTTTTTCCCTCTAGAGGGGATTCAGGGTCGGGCAAGTATCTCTTCCTTTCATGCAAAGATATTGAATTGCCAAGTGGAGAGTGAACTCTTCCACTTTCTTACACATATTCTTTACAATCAGCCTCTTATTGCAAAGGACGTGCGTAACTTAACATCACTTAACGTCCACCCTCAGCCTGCCCCCCCTCCCCGTTGTTCCTAAATGCTCTCAGCCTTGATGAGGATATATAGTGTGTTTAGAGGGGTGCATGGATGAATATTGACGTGTATGAATGTTTCTGCTAAAAAGGCCCCACGATCGCTCAGTCGCTGTGTCACATCCATCATGCTAAATCCACTTTGCTCATCTCCATCACCAATGTGCCATCCAATGGGCATGGCTAAATGGGCCACAAGTCACATCCAAGTGTGGAGTCAAACCGAGTGCTCGCACAAACACGTTAACCCCTTATTTACATGATGCTGATATTAACCGTGGACGTCCAGTGCTTTGTAATCATTTTAAAGACTGTTATTGATTTAGTGCCCGAAAGCCTCCCTGATAATATTAAGCCTGTGCTTCTTTAATGACTTAAAGAATGAGAAGAAAAAAAATCTGTGTAGATATGCAGATGTAATTCATAAAGCAGAAATGGCCTACAGTGGTGTGTTTGGAAAGATGCATGATACATTTTTTTTTTTTTTTTGGTTGTTTTTCATATATATATATATATATATATATATAACACTGAAAAAATACACACAAATGCACCATATTACCAACACAAACCTTCAACATGCCACAAACAGATGCCACCTTATTTTGTGGTAACACAGGGTAAAAAAACAAACAAACAAAAAACATAGACAAAGACATTATTATACTCAAGGACAAAACAAGCAAAACCACAGTTACCATCAGCCTTTTAAACGTGGCCTTAATGTGTTCCATTTTCTTCCATATTCCTTAATCGTTCCCTGTCTATTGGCGATAATGCCCTCTAACTAAGAGAGAACATTAGGGAACGTCAAACAGTCTTTTTCTTTTTAATTCAAAACTAAATCTATTTCCCAGTAGAATAACTGTATTTAAAATACTTGGACATTCATTACTTAATTCACCAATTATTATTGTTTGAGGTCACTTTATTAACAATAAGGACTTAAAAGCTAGCCAATGTTTCAGGGTCACCCAAAATGTCACCATGTTTTCAGTTTCAGTTTCACAATGTTTTTGGTGGCTAAAACATGTTTGCAGCAGCCCCGTCCACAGCGGTACAAAGCTTAGTGTGCGTGTGGTAGATTTTGTTTATCAAAGACGTGAGCAAAGCAACAAAGTATCGTACATAAAGCAAACACAGCAGAAGAGTCAGATAGGTCGAATCACTGTGTTTAACTAAGACTACGTTTAGACGAGAACAGCCCTTCTAAAAACGTAAAAGTCTTTCCTTTGTGTTCATGTGTTCATATAACATAATTTCATAACATTGTAACAACAATCATTCAAGGGTGAGCACTGTAGAGAAAGCTTGCAATTGGTCAATGTTGCAAATTATTATTTTAAAAATAATTTTATCAATATTGGATTGCTGATCAGGGCGACTGCCTTGAAAAGAAAAGTTTTAATTAACTGGAAAATCTGACAGGTTGATCCTAATTAAAATAATCTTGGAAACTGATGGCCTCGAAAAGGAAAGTAAATACAACTATTAATACCAAATTGTTCAGTTTACTTAAAAATGAGTTATATTTGCATGATTTTGTATACTTTTTTAAGTATAAAATACTTTTAAATACTTTTTTAAGTGTTAGCAACTTCAGTAAACCAGGTTTATTCTGATTTTATGTGATCATCACAAAGAGAATTTTGCCAATGGTCAATTTAGGAGATGCACAAGTTCTGTTTTGTTAATATTTTTTAGAAAATACAAATATGATTGACTAGATTGCAACCAGCAGAATACAAATATGTAGCACAGGAGACTTCGTTTACTAAAGTTGCTTAATTTGGAAAGACTGATTTAATTAATTTTGTCAAATTTAATTTGGAACAACAAAACAAAATTAAGTAAATCCAACTAAATTTAGGCTCCAGCTCTCCCGCAGCCCTTAAGAGGTCAAGCAGTTACGGGCAATGAATGTATGAATGAGTGATCAAATTTAAAGTAAACAATGAGATATAAAGTAAACATAAATCAAGATTCATAGTTATAGTTGCTTACATTTTTCAAAGCAATTGGTTTCCTAGATTTTATTTGAAAGTAAAATCAACTTGTCAGATTTTACAGTGTGGAATGTAGCCAGCTTTAATGTTGCCAGTAAGCTGTTTTTCCCCAATGATAAATAAAATAATTATAAAATAGACCTATAGATGAAGGTTTTTTCAGACGCAAGGTGCAATGACACACATGTGGCTCCATAAATTACATTCAGTCCCTGTGTAGCGATAGTCCCGTGTGCATGGGGTTTTATTTGACAAAAGACTTGATGCTGTTTTTTGTGTTAAGATGAATATGTTGATTACTTGTGTGCATTTCCACTTAATTCTATTCACTCAAGTGTGAGCACACAGTGTGAGATATCAGACAACAGTCTGCTGTGGTGGCTGAAGAGGGCTTTATCAGCAAAATGAGCACGTAGACGTGGATTGAGACTTTCATGGGGTTTTCCATTGTCTCCACTTTCATGACTTATGACTTATTCAGTGATTAATTTTTAATCAAAGCAGAACACTGAAATCAAGGACGTCTGTTAGGCTGTTAACGGCCCATAACATTTGGCTGCAACAAATAAAACGTGTACTTTTGGTTTAAAAAAAAAAAAAAAAGCGACATGAGTGAAATGAAAGGAAATAGTTCGGATCATGATGACTGTTTAAACGGGGTGCTCAAAAGGTCACACTTATTCTACTGACAGTCACTGGAAAATGACCCATTATGACCCCCCCATGAGACTAAAAAGCACATTCTGCAGGTACATCTGCTCACTTGACGACAGACGAACTTCAAATTATTCACATCGCGTAATTCCGAGCTGTGTGTAAGTCAGGCATGTAAAAAAGGCATCTTAAATTATACCATGCAAACTCCAGTGTCTCATTAATATTACAGGGACTATTCTTTGACTTCATTTCATTTAATTTCTCCATCTGAGTGAGGACAAACGTTGCAGGAGGGAGGAATTATAAGGTGTGCAAATCACATTTTAGGGTTCAGTGTACAGAAAAACTACTGAATTGTTTTAACCTTTCCTTCTCCGCTTCCTTTCCTGCCTACTGAGCTTTTTGAAAAGTATAAATTCCTTCATTTTTTTCTTTTATCTAGTTTTCTTCATTGAGGCTTTTTAGGGTACCTTTTTTAATGTATGATATCTATCAGAAATCAGATAATGTATGGTATATATCAGAATATTGTTGCCTTCATAGACACAGATCTGATGAAGTAATATTATTTTCAACTGTATGACCATGAAGCAATAATTTATACCACTGCATTCATATAGCTTTTTTTTGTCCCTAATTCATTTACACACGTACATGGTGGTGGTGGGCTACCATGCATGTAGCTGGTCCAGTCGGTTTAAGGTTCAGAGGCATGCTGAAGGAAACTTTGACATATGGATAGAAGGAGTTTGGAATCAAACCACCAACTATGTGATCAATTCACGACCTGTTTTACCTCCAGAGCAACAGCCTCCTGCTGTTACATTCCTGTGTTCATAGACACAGAGCCTCAGACTTCGGTTAGGTTTAAGGCAAGAGGAGACTGGAATGTCAGGATAAGCCAGTCAGAGGCAGTGTAAGGCGAACCATTCCTTCGCTGTCCTTGGAGACGCAAACTCGCGGGACGGGATGAGAAGGAAGCGAGCATGAGAGCTAAGTCAAGTCAGGTTTTTTAAAGCAAAAAACATTAATTTTAGCTGGAAACTTGATTGTAGATTCTTCTTAGTGATTCCTTAGTGATCTGAAAAAAAGTTTTTATTCAACATGAACAAAATCATTAAAAACAAAACAATGAAGATGATCACCGGAGCCAATGAGCTGACTAATGACTCCAAAGGGGGCGGCTTGTGTCTTTTACTCGTCATTATAAAAGCCTTTTATTTCCTCGTGGTTTTTACTCTATATATCAAGGCAGAGGTCATTGGCTCTTACATTAAAGATTCATAAAACCAGTACTAGGGATATGGAGAATTTATGAAACACTCCCTCTGCCTGCTTATCATTGTAAAATTGCTGATATGCCGGTGGGTGACAGTATAAGAAAACGAGGATACATTTTTCTGCATACAGAAGCCACCGGGGATGCAAAAAGAGTTGCATGGAGTGCTCGGTAATGGAGGGCATCAGAATAGGCAGATAAGTATTTCGATGCAAATATCGCCAACCTGACGATCTCGCACATACAATACCAGTTTGACACGCACGCACACACCAGCACCACCGCTGGATCATTATGCATGGAAATGACTGGAGACTGAGAGAGCTTGTTTAAACGCAGAGAGGAGGAGAGATGGAAGGATGAAAAGACTTAACTGTTTACTGTCAATGAGGTGAGATAAATACGGTGCAAATTTAGATGGATGGACGTAGAGAGAGAGACAGAATGGAGGCAGAGACGTCAAATGGCCTATATATAGGTGTAGCCTTACTGTTTATGAAATGGAACTAATGGTGTCAGAGGTGGAAATTCTTTTCCCCGATATGGGAAATCTCTTTTTCTATTCATATAAAAAGGTGTGTGTCCATCTCTATGTGCTCTTACACACTTGTGTGCTGGTGGATACTGTAGGTGTGTGTCCATCTTTGTTTCCGAGTGTATTTGTGCCCATTGTGTGCAAGTGTGTGTGTGTGTGTGTGTAAAAATTAATCAAAGCGGGGGCGATGATGAACAGTTTCTGTAGAATTCTGTCAAAGGTTAAGAGCTAGTTATTTTTAAGAATGACATGAATCTCGGGGAGACAGTGATTGCCTAAATGACCACTGTAATTACCAATTACTTCTTGAAGCAGAGAATATATTCACGGCATGTAGCCAGCTAAATACAGACAGGCATTAGCCCATTTACGTACTAATGCACATAATTTAGATCCTGAAAAGGGCAGATGGGAACACAATGGAAGATATAATAGATACGTCTAATATCATTCCAAAAAGAATATTGGATTCATAGGAGATGAATATTACTTTGTGTCAGATTGTTTTTCCATAAAACATTCAAAATATATTTCATCTTTTCTCTCGCTCTTGTTCTTGCTTTTCTCCCTCTCTCGTTCCCTTTTGTGCGCCGCCACCGCCACGCTGTGATCGTTAACGAAGGGCACTGCAAAGGAGACTTGTGTAGAGACACTTGCCTGTTTGGCAGGCTGTTATCATCCCCTTCTCTCTCTCTCTCTTTCTTCTGCATTAAATGACAATGAGGGCTTGACACATTTCACACAACTAGCCTGGCATTAGTTACCTGGTCTCATCTGTGGAGCACAGTTCAGAAGTTAAACTTTTACCGCGACGAACAACAAAAGGGGCGCGAATCTGAGAGAATATCTATCGTTTCAGACTTGATTTCTCTCTGTCACCCAGGGACGGGGGGAAAGACGAGGGGAAGAACTTAGGGAAGAGAGAAAAACAATGGCTGACAGGCCTGACTGGCGAAAGGATATTTACTAAATTAGACATAAACTGCAACGCTCTGCATCTCCGTCAAGGAACTTGTAAAGTCTCATAAATAAGTCAGGCCAAATGACAGAGACGGAGCACGCAAACAAAAGTGCTGTACAAAAAATCTGAGTGCGTGTGTGCGTTTGTGTGGGATGTTTTTTTTGGGAGGTTGGAGATAATGAGTTGATGTTTTTTGCCGCTCCTTTCCACTCAACAACAACCTTTTACCACCCGCTCTCTTACACTACATATTCCTCCTCTCCACCCTCGTTTTCTAAACTCTCACTCCGTCACCTCTGCTATTGTCAGTCTCGCGAGTCCCCCTCTTTGGCAGGATGAAAGGGGACACATATTTGTTCTCGATGTAATCTCGTCTGTGTTCTATCTGATAAATACTTGGAGGAGAAGCTGATTATTATAGTTGGCGGTGGGGATCAAAGGGAGACACGGCGAGAGAGGGGCGAGTGTTTTGAATCCAAACTTTGAGCATATGACTTCACCCCCGCCTCCTCCCGCCTCCTCCTCTCACCGCATTGCTCACTCATTGCAAAGTCATGTCCGTGCCGGCCGCGACCCGTTTGAAAGGGATTAGCTTATTCCATGTGGGGTTTTTTCTTTAGCAAGTGCTGGCACTACATAGACGGCAAATCCATAGGGGCCCTGGGATTCACATTGTAATGGTAGTAATAGCTATGGGGAAAAAAACACACACACACACACTCGCTTCGGAGCCGATGGAAAAGCTAGCCCTCTCTCCGCCAATATATTATCCACCCCCTTCATCCATGCACAGCCCCATCACAGAATGTGTCAGGATTTAAAACGGGACAGGATATTTTTAAGTAGCAGAAACAAAGTGTGTTGACTGTTTATTTCTTTCACTTGCTTCCTGTCATCTCTTGCCAAAGCTGTTTAGCAGCAGCATTGTCACTCCTCTGTTCGCCACCGGCTCCATACTCTCACTTCTTCTTCTTTTTTTTTTTTTTGTCTTTATCTTTAAACAATACCTGCGTTTTACAGTAGCAGCACTTTTTTATAGCTGTGTCTTTATTTTTCCTCCTCTTTTTTTTTTAGCATCATCACTTTTGTTGGCAGTTGTCGTCAATAGTTAATGCCTCAATGAAAAGGGGTGACAAACAACCAGCCGTTGCAAAAGGGAGGTTTATTTGTCGCATTTTGGAAGTGATTTTGTCTTTCTACACCATGTGCATTAACCCTATAGGTGCCCTTTGGCATGGAGTGGTGCACCACAGGGTATTTTCATGTTAATCATACAAGAGATTTGAATGGTTTCTAAGGAGAATGCAATGAGCAACTTAAAAAGACATGGTCCAAAAATTAGCAAAAACAAAGTGGGAAAAAAAAGTAATTATTACCTTAAAATAAGCAACAAACAACAACAACAACAACAACAACAACAACAACAACAAACAATTAAGAAAAATGTCCTAAAAAGAAAATGAAGATTTTTTTTAAACCTTTTTTTTTTTTTTTAAATCTGTAATAAAATGTTAAACAAAACTTATTATATTTATAAAAAATATTTCTTCTGGACACGTTTCCCTATTTTTGGAAAATTTTCCTAATAATCAGTACTTGTCATGTTTTATTAATTTTTTGCAACTTGTGGGAAATTTTTTGCCAAGCTGGTCATTGCCCTTTTTCCCTGTGTTTTAGCAAGAAGTCAAAACAGGTTGCTCTGGTTTCAAAGGGTCAAACAGCTTATGAAAAGGCATCTGAACACAAAAGTGATGCTGATGCAGGTTGTCAAGGGTTAAATTTAGTTCATAAATGCCATTTCTTATTTCAATACCCTGAGAGGCTTTACTGCTGCAGTCTTGTCTGGAATGACTGGTAGCTTATAATGACTAATGCTAGCTAATGTTAGTAAATGTTAGCTATATTTTTGTGTTGCTGACATTGCTAAATACCTTGTGTTACTGTTACACTTCATTTGACCATTTACCAGTTCTACTGCTCTGCAAAGGCAAAATACCTTAACTTTGCTTTGGTCATGACTTTTGGACATTTTAGGAACAATGAAGACCTGCTCTGTAATACAGACAAATATACTGTATCTCCTGTGATTTTTTTGGGGGTGTTGAAAATAGTGGGTTTTGTTTGCCCTACCTACTAAAACTTACATAAAGAAGAAGTCCAAATCTCATAACTTCACTTGAGGTTCTCTTGATTTTTTCATTTGGTGTAACTGCAAAAGCATTCATGTTATTCGAAAGAATTATTTTTACTTTTTTGTCATCTAATTTTAAAGTTACTTAACTAAGTTGACAATTTTTTAAACAAGCATTGCATTGTAGCATCTGCTTTTCCAAGAGCTTAAATTTCCAATTTTTTCTTTTTACATATTCTTATACATATTTTTTATACATGTTCTAATTGAACTTTTCAGTGACATTCATACTAATCTAAACTATTCCCACTTTTCCAGCTATTCTCACAACAGCTTCATATGACACATGTAAGCCAACATTGCAGTGCAGCGTCAGCTTTTCAACATCAAGCATTCACAGCTGCAATGTCTTCAGAAATTGCATTCTTCAGAATACTTTGTTTACCCATGCATTGCTATTTTTGGTGTTACAACTTGCAGTTTTGAGAATTAGGAAAATTAAAATCATAAGTTTTTTCTTAAAAATTAATACAAATATTAGTTCACGCAATCTGGTCCCACTGATGTGAGTTGACAACAAAAAAACCCAAATGCATTGATTTTTAAAATCCCAACAAATTGATTTTATTCATATTTGATTAAGTTGATAGTTTCAAGAGATATTACTAGATTCTTTCTCGGTCATAATTACTATCGTGTTGTGAATATCTTTCTTCTATTTTTTAAAGATGATTTTTTTTGGCTTTTATTGCCTTTAATGGACAGGACAATTTAAGCATGAAAGGGGGAGAGAGAGAGAGAGGGGGCGACATGCAGCAAAGGGACGAGGCCAGAATCAAACCCGTGGCCGCTGTGGCGAGGATACAACCTCTATATATGGGGCACCACTCTATCCACTGAGACACCAGGCGCCCCTGGATATCTTTCTTTAATCAACAAGTAGGTGAGAGATCAAATGCAAATGGATGCCTTTATTGTCTTGGCATCACCACTTATTATTCTGCAGACAATACAAAGGTACCTTAACTTCAGGAATAAAGGGGTCAAAGGTCAAGTTTGAGCACAAGATGTTCATGACGATAAATCATTTTATTTAAAAGAACAAAAAAATGTCCATTATATTACCTACAGATACACGAAAGCAACTTTAAAATCATATTTGTCTGTTCTACACTTTGGTGAGTTAAGCTCTTTTGCCTTTGAAGGGTGCTACACACTTTGTCATTTATCACCACAAAGTCGTTGTAACATGTGGCTGCAGCTGCTGTTATTAAGCAATCATTATGTGGTTTTGCATAGGTAAACTTGACTCATCTGAGTGGAAAATGATTCTGTAAAATCTAGAGGGATCTGTTGGACCAGATGACAGCACAGTCAGTGTTTTGCTCCTTCAGTGCAGACGTTGTACTTCAGGACAAATTACTCTCTAATTTAGCAGCAAGCCAGACTCAGCCACTCTTTTGTTAACTTAATACAAAGAAATAAGGTGCTTATTATATTTTTATACAGATTTTTTTCTAGCATCTAGATTGATGCATTCCTGTTGCATTCTTGTTGTTGCCGGCTGCGTTCATGCGTTGGAAGCAGCAGACGACATGCCGCATCTGATCTAAAGCCTTGTTTGGAGAGGATTTGTTTTACAAGGGAAGGTGGTCTAAAATAATCATTACAAGTGCGCGTCGCTTCAGTCTCCTTTAAATCTGGCAAATTCTGCCTCTAATGTTCACGGATTGTGTGTAACTGCATCAGTAAAAATCCAGGGACCCAATTTCCCTGTGGAAATCAGGCTAAAAGGTAAAGAAAGTGCCTCACAAGAACCTATACATGGTACAGTGTAGTCGATCAAATAAAAATTCATCAGCAGCAATTTTTTAATCAAAGGTTCACCGGTTTGATCTCGTCATATGTGTAATATTTTGTTTTCCCTCTGTTAAACTGTTTAACAGTTAGTTTGACAAATCAAAACATTCAGAAAAAGAAACCTGGGCTCTTAAAACTTGTGATGGACATTTTTATGTACATTTCTGACATTTTATAGACCAAATGATTCATCAAGAAAAAAAATAGCAGATTAACCCTTTGAAACCTGGAGCAACATCACTTTTCTAGTGCTTCTTTCAGATGGCTATCACAAGTATATAAACTTTTGAACCTTGAGCAAATTGGGTTTTGTTTGTTTGTTTTTTGTTTTGTTTTTCTCAAAATATTGGGAAGAAAGGCAAAGAGCAGCTTGGTAATTGCAAGACATTAGTAGATTTAGAAAATTATTTCTAAGAGGTAAGGGAAAAATGCCACGGGGGAAAGAAAAAGCTGGGGAAAGCTATTTGATATAAGTATCATCACATTTTAAATTAGGTTTACTTTAATTTTAATTACTTTCCCTAGGTCACTTTCTTCATTTCTTTTTTTAAACTTTATTTATTTTTTTTAAAATTGATACTTGATTATAATTGCTACTACTACTACTAATAACAATAATAATAATGTTTTTGTTTTCAGGTAATTTTCTTGTACTTTTTTTTTTTGCTGTTGCTAATTTTTGAGTCATTTCGTCTTTTTTTAGTCTTGGTCTTTTATGTTTTTTTGTTGTTTTTTTTTAAAGAAATTAAGATGATTTAAAGGGTTAACCACTGATGAAAATAACTGTTATTTGCAACTCCACTCTTGTTAAAAAAGTCAAGTTACATTTTAATGTGATGGCAATATCTACATAAACAGTTGGCTGACTGATTACTGAGACCAAATCCAAAATTATGCATGAATATCACAGATGCAATGAGGAAATCTTTAAAAAGTCTTTAAGATAAACTTGATAGGGCATTGGATTGGTTAGTAGACAATATTAACACCAATTCTATCTACCCCCCCTTTCGACCATAAATCATTTTAATATGTATTTATAATAATCGGGTAATTAGATTGTGTGATCACATTATTATTGTGACCTTTGCATAACTGTCAGTTATCTGTAATGTTGGTGATCTAGGATTCAAAGCCGACTCGTTTTTATCTACGATGCAAGAGAAGTGTCTCATAAAAAGCATGTAGTGCAGCAAAAAAGAAAAAGAATCATTTCAATGCAATTCATGTAGAAACCAGAAAACGTGCGACCACTGTTACCACTGCAGATAAGCGCGAGCACAAAATACTAACCCTGATATCCATGAGCACAGAAGTAAGCGGTGGCTGTGAAGCCATGGCATTTGAATGACACATTGATGGCCGCGGCTCGTACGTGGCATGCCAAGAGTCCAGAAGATAGAACCAGTCTGGATCGGAGCGGGCCAAGAGCTTAGTGGGGAGTCCACAAACTGCTCAAAGCTGACATTTGTGCCTCCAGGAGGTACGCAAACAGGGATAGACATACAGTCAGATCCAACTAACCCCCCCTCCCCTTCCTCGTGCACACGCTCCTCCCTCCCCAACCCACCCAGTTGTCTTCATCTCTCCATCAATCTCATTTAATTGTTTTTCCATTGGAGATGTTGTACATAGATAACTCGCTGTACATTATTCCTACTCCTCCATTCTCTCCAGCAGAAGTGCCATTTGGAGAGCGGGCCCCGTCTTTAGCTGTCTGGGGGCCGGTGGGGGGAAACTGCTGATGTGCTGTGGATCGTTTTTTCCTCCAATAGTGCCGGAGTTCATTTAATGGGCTCAGGTTCTTGTTAAATCACGCAGACTGATTGCTTTTATGTACTACCGCACTGACTTTTCTGTTTCACCATAAACAGTGTTTAAATACAGCTGAAAGTTGGGCCTGAGTGTTCGAATGCGGACAATTCTAAATCAAATTTTCTGCCGAGCACATGTATATTTGATGACGGCAACATATCCTCAAACCCCGAACCGATATCTTTTTTATGAGTGCAGGAAACAGGGATTAATGAAAGGGATTATGTCTTACTCTGGATCCTCAAGGTTCCTGCTTCAATTCATGGAACATGTTTAATGAATGAACAAAAGAAGAGATCTTAAAGCCGCAGCGGCTTCATTACACACTCTGATTCACGCTTGTTGCTGATTCAAAGTTGCGATTAAATGCGATATCTTGCTGTAAACCTTTTAATCTTAAGTGGACATCTGTCAGGCAGTTTTATCTGCTGGCGTTTTGTTACTGACATCATGGGTGAAATAAATGCCACTGTTCCAAGAGACAAAAATATATTAACTGAAAACTGCACAAATGAGCAGGGCTGTGGACACTGTGAGCCAGACACTCTCTGTCTTCTCTCTTCTCTCTTTAACCCAGCCCAGACGCAACAAGAAAAGGGTGGCATTGCACATTTATGCAAGCCACGAATATGTTATATTTGTATATTTCAAACCTATCATATCATTGTTTCTGAAGGGGCATAGAAGAAGAACCTGACTGCTGTTTAAAACCATTCATCCCTGCATTTGCAGCAGCTTTTTATCCACCATACCTTGGTGTTTTTGGTGTTTTTCCCTCTTCCCAAGGTTTCTACCTGGGGGGTGGGGGGGTTCCCTTAGTGGATGTGAGGGTCTAAGGACAGAGCGATGTCGTATCCTGTAAAGCCCTTGGAGGCAAATTGTGATTTGTGATAATGGTCCTTATAAATAAAATTGACTTGACTTGGCTGCGTTTCAAGCTGAGATAGTGCCACGAAAAGCGTTCCTTTTTTCCTGAGAAATCGTGATTCCTTCTCAGATAGTGCCACCAAAAGCAATTTATTTTTAACAAGACATTGCTAAAACCACCATACCATAACCACATAGTATTTGTACCTAAACCTAACTAAACATTAATTACATTGTTTGTGAAACATAAAAAATGTAAAGTTTCCACTTACTAAAACCCCCCCCCAAAAATGTGTCAGTATAAGAAATGTAAAAAGCCAGCATTTTTTTCTGGTGATTGGATTGTTTAACCTGAAGCTGTCAAAAAGCACTTTGGCTCATCTGCTGCTAAGCACTAAGCAGCAGAACATTTGCTGCACATTCTGTCAGAACACACCCCAGCATCTTAAGTTTTGTTGTCATTCTCTAAAAATGACAGCGCACAGGCTTCCTTCAGGCTCACAGCTAAGCATCAATATCAATAACAATAGGGATAATAATCAATCATATACACTTCTCCACCTGGAGAAGCTTTGTTTGACTACAATGCAACTAACAGGAGGCTGTCCTTCGAGACACAACATGCACGTGCACAAGTGTTCAGGTATAGATTTTTCATTAAGTTGCTTTTTTTTAGTCAGTAAAGTTCTATTTGTCAGAATGCCCTTTGTGTTGCCAAAATGCATTTTTAATGAAGTCTTTTTTTGGAATCATGCGCTTGTGGTCTTTGACTGTGCCTTACTTGCAAAATGAAGTCCAACTCATTTAAGTAAGAGAAATATGAAACAGCAACAGAGCTGAAATAAATTCCTAATTCCTCATCACCTAAACACTTTATTTGTCCTAATTCCTGCTATTGTGCATTCATAGCGTCGTTCATTTCCGCTGCCTTGCTTATTACTTAGTCGAATTAATACAGTCTAACTGTGGACTCAGTGAGGGTTCAACAGAGTGGGATCTGTGTGATCAACAAAACTGTTCTGCGTGGTGCCAAGCAGCACTGATGACTTTCATAAGGATGCTTTCCAACAAAATTATGCAGTGCGCCATGAAAGTGGTATGCATCCTCTTTAACAAGGACTCTTTGTTTTATGCTGTTGCTCGCCATGTGTCATTGACTTTAATGCCTTATAAATACCATTGATATATTAAATTGGTATTACACTGCCGTATTTTTATCATCTCTGAGCTTGTTTCTGGCGCTTTTATATCAAGTGGGAATGGGGAGAAAAGATGAAAAAGGCTCTGCCAGCTTTTTTTTTTTCTCCCTTTTCTTTTTTTTGGAGTAGGCTGTTGGTGAGTTCTGTTCATTTCACTCAGGGCACTTTGTGTTGATAGCTTACTGTGCACATGAGAAGCGTGCGGTGCTAGAAATAATTGTTCTTTTCATGGTAAGAAAGGCCATATCAATTAAGAGTAAATAGTCTCCTTAGTTATTACAGTACAGCTCAGTGGTATGCCGTCAATTGTGCTCGGTTCCCCTGTATTATATTTTTTAATTTTTTTTCCACTGTCTGGGCACAAACTGTATTTAAGCCTTGTGATATTGTAACCAGCTTTTAACGTGAGAAATGCTCACAATGTGTGCTTATTTGTGAGTCATCGGTATCATGGAAAGTAGGAGATGCTCTCAAAGAAACTGTTCATTCTCTACTTTTATCTGTGAGTGGCATGCTTTAACCAGTTACACAACAGTAACAGTTGGTGTGTCTGTTTAGGGTTAACTCTGGCTCTTTGTTTTTCATTTTACTCTGAAGCTTAGGGGTATACACTGTAGGCCTATTATTCTTCATTGCCGGCGGACTTGATCTTGAAAGGAAGCCGTCATATTGTATAGAAAATAAGTAGTTAGAAGTCATGAGGGGGGATGTTTGATGTATTCGCATGTATTACGTTCTCAAACATTTGCTGCAAACATAAAAGTGTCTGCCATTACCTATCACTTCATTTTTCTTAATCTTTGCATTTCATATTAGAGATGATACTATATAGCAGGGATGTTCCACTTGCTTTGCTTGGGGGCCACTTTTGCAAAATGACAGGGGGCCAGGGGCCAGTCGCAGCAGCCTCATACATGTTAAGAGGATTTCATGATGTTTTTAAGATTTTAGGAAGTTTCATGCATTTAAGGATGTTTCTAGGATTTTGCAATAGATTTTGTGACATTTCTAGGATTTTAAAATGTCTCTAGGATTTTATCATGTTTCTAAGATTTTAGAACATTTCTAGGATTTTATCACGTGTTTAGGATTATAGGACGGTTTTCAGATTTTAGCATGTTTCAAGGATTTTGGGATGTTTCCAGGATTTAAGGACATTAAAGGACGTAAGAATGTTTCTAGGATTTTATGTCATTTCTAGGATTTTATCACATTTTTAGGATTATAGGACGGTTCTCAGATTTTAGGATGTCTCAAAGATTTTGGGATGTTTCCAAGATTTTAGGACATTAAAGGACTTGAGAGTGTTTCTAGGATTTTAGGACATTTGTAGGATTTTCAAAGGTTTTTAGTACTGTAGGAAATGTCTAGTATTTTGGATCTTTCTCTGACTTTAGAATGTTTTTAGGATTTTAGGACGTTTTTAGGATTTTATGATGTTTCTAGGATTTTAGGACATTTCTAGGATTTTACCATGTTTCTAGGATTATAGGACAGTTCTTCGATTTTAGCACATTTTTGAGATTATAGGACATTGGGGGCTTTGCGGGGTGGGTGGGGTCACATTCTAAGCCTTTAGGGCATTTCTAAGATTTAACAATGTGTCTTCGACTTTAGAACATTTCTAGGGTCTTAGCATGTTTTTAGGGTATCAGGATGGTTCTTGGTTTTTAGCATGTTTCCAGGATTTTAGCACATTTAAGGGATTTTAGGACCTCTGTCAAGAGGTGCAGGGGATCATCCACTGGCACTTTTATTTCATAAACAAACTCTATTTTGATGCTGTTTATGCACTCTGGCACCTTATGTATACTAGAAGTATAAAAACCATTCCCAGTGTGAATCACTTTATTTTCTTTGTGAGTTAGGAAATGGTTGTGGGGACACCCAGGTACTTTGTTTGGGGCCAGGTTTGAGTAAGTTGAGTATCACTGCTGTACATTCTCCTGTTATGCATTTCATAATGTGCAATGCCACCATTCCCTTGGCTCATTGTTTGGTATTCTGCAATATGTTTAATATATGTGCAGAGTGCCTCAGCTAACATCGGCAACCTAAACTAAACTCAATCCACTGTATAATTGAGTCTCAACAGACGTAACATTAAACAAGTCCAAAGGATACAACTCATAGGGCAAATAAGCCCTCATCTAATTGTTAGAAGTGAGTCATATATCAGTCAGAGGAGTGATCTCAGGAGCGGGAAGATGATCATTATTACCTGTATTAATGGGTGAAGAGGAGTGATAGTGTTTCATGATGGTAACAGCCTTTGACCCCACTTGTGTGTTCCTGTACGGAGCCGGATCAAGATGAGTGGTTTGACGGCCAAGAGTGGGAGGAGGAGAATGTTGGAGATAATTAGAGGGCAGATAAAGAGAGTGGTGTGAAAATGCTGTGCCGTGGAGCATGTAATTTTAGCTTTATTTTCAAATTAAGATTCTAGGCCATTTCTGCAACAATGATATTTGCATTTAAGTGTTAGGTTCTATTTTGTTCGATAATTTATCTAAAATTGTGTCACACACTCTGGTGTTTTGCTGCTGCAGCCTTGTTTGGTCTGGTATGACCAGTTGCTGATGGTGGCTAGTGTTATGCTTCAGCAAATATTGCTGAGTCAGTTCAATGAAATTTTGACTCTTAACTTTTGCTACTCCTGCATGTTTACCATAACCTTTGATTACAACTTTTGGTCAAGTCAAGTCAATTTTATTTCACAATGGCTAATGTGTAGCAAAAGTCAATATCGAAATCCATCAGCTATCGGTCTGACGATGATAAGCCTCTGAGGGGGAACCACCAATATTTCGCAGGATCCGGTGTAACCAGCGGATATACAGGCCAAGACCGCCTGTTCTTTGTGCTGGTCATTTTGACTTATCTCTATAAACAGATACCAGCATATGAGTGCAGATACATTTAAAAGAAAAATGACATATCGGGATCCTGATAAATCAGGATCATAAGCAGCCCAGTTGGCAGAAGAAATTTTGGCATCATATGTTCCTGCAAACCACGAAAATATTATATTTGTGTGTTTTATATATATATCACATCAACGTTTCTAAAGTGACACAACTCTGATTCCATGTAAATGAGCTGAGTCTGTCATTTGTAGGTAGAGTGACCAGGTGGGTTTCCATGAACCCTCAAATTGCACAAATTGAATTTGCGGATATGAAATATGCCCAATGGAAACATGTCAATTTAAAAAAAACTTACATTTATTGCAAAAAAAAAAATGTTAACACTCACATGAGGTGGTATTTCAGGTGCTTTTATTTGTCACCTGAAGCTATGTGCTTGTCCCTCGGGCATGATGCAGCAGGGGCTATAAGAGCTGTTGCATTGCAACTCTTCAAAAGTTGAGCAGATCATCCGGAAGTTTTGAATCCAAAATTCCTCTGTGAAATCGAGGACTATCACCTCCCATGAATTCCTCATACGTGGCCGCTCTTTCGTATAAGGGGCTTGGCTTTCCATTATCACTCCAAAACAGGCCTATGTCACCTTCGATTGGAAATAACGACGGCTAGTGTGGTGGCTGCAGTAGAAATAAAGCTGCTAATGTGTTGAACATCCCTCAGCATGCTTCTTGGAATGTTCTCAACAGAGGAGAAGTCGCATAACATCGCAAGAGAAGTGGCAGAATATCACTCAGTGGAAATGCAGTCATCCCGCAATTGTGTTTAATCGACATTTTGAATATATTGCTTAAGTCATGCGTAAATCTGTAATGGAAACCCGCCTGCTGCTGGTTGCCGTGATGCCTAGGCGAGGTGGCAGTTAAGCTTCAGATCAATGTTACAGACCAACAAAAAACAAAAGTGCTTATTTTTAGTGACCCTGCTCAGCCAGTCGCTATAAACCTATATTATTTAAACAATCTATGATATAGACCGAATCACAATGACAGCTGCATTTGCAATAACTTAGTGAAGAAAATCGCTACATCACGTACATAGAATCAAACAGTGCTGAGCAAACTCTGCTTTCAATAGTTAGTTTAAGCAACGTAAAGAAATTATCAGTTTAAGTGTAGCCAGCCCTACATTTACAAAATTTTTGCCGCTTTAACTTGCTGTAAGACAGCCGTTACTGACATGGATTTAAAGCAGTTCTATCAAAAACACCAGACATTCAGAAAACAGTCATTTTACTCCACTGAACGGCAGAGCTGCTGCTCTACCGCTGCCTCCATCAACTTAAAATTACATTTATTTTTTTAATTGGCAAAAATATGTGTCGCTGTGGTCCTGTAAAAGGTAAAGTCTGACTGAGGTGTTTACATGATGGAGGAGCTCAACTTCCAATCGCATTATGTGGTCGTGTTAATCCGAATTCGAGAGATTTCATTTATTCTGATATCAGTAGAATGAACGTGTTTACATGTATTTTAAAAGTAGAGTTTAAGTCGGACGAAAACAATAATTCAATTTATTCTAACATCAGATAAACGCACTGAGTGTCTCACTCCTCTTTTTTTTAATTGTGAAAACATGAAATACTACAGTGCTACCTGCTTTTTAAAGGTTTGCAGACTGATGAGTCTATTAACATTTTTCAAGCAAATTGGCCCAAAGATGAGGCAGAGTGTTTTATACACAGTGTTCCAAGTATCCGCGGAGAAACAAGGTCAAGGATTAGAAGTGAACAAGACCGTGGTCTCATCACTGCATTTGGGTCCAGCTATTCAGGCTGTAAGCATATGATCTGCTGGTGCCAAGTCAGGCCTTATGCTTTTTGTCAGCATGCCAGTTGCAACATCCCCTGGTAGGCCCCAAAATGATGCATCTTCTTTGATACATTCTTAAGTACACATCAGACACAGTCAAATATTAATCTGCCATGCTCGCCGGCCAAACAACATCTGTCTCAAAACATGAACTAACATTCCCAGTTTTTCTTTTTTGGCTCAAAAGAATATGCCCCTCCAACTTCAGAACATCCATCCGCACAGGCGCGCGTACGTTTGTGCAGTTATTTACCAATTCATAAAAATTCAAATACTCTGAATAAAATGTAGCAAACAGAAGAGCAACCATAAGCATGAAAACACATCAGATTTATTCTGCCTGCCTTGTTTACCGGTTCACGGAACACTGCATGCAAACAGAATGCAAATGCATTTGATTGAATCAGGTGATGCCGAGGTAATTGTATTTGGAGAAATGTCCAAGATTTTTTTTTCATCATTATCAGTGGGGGGTTTTCTTTATGAAATCCATCTTAAACAAAAGCTATCATCACTCCCGAGCCTTGTGATCTTCCTTTGTCACATGCGGATGTGGATGCGTCTTTAATTTCCTTTCAATTAAAAGTAAATATACGCCTTTATTTTTTTTTCCCCACTGTGAAATCCAAACAAGAGGAGTCAACATGAGCAGACAGGTGAGGAATATTCATTTATATCTGCCTGCCGTTTTTTCCTTTCTCTTTTTTTTCATTGTTGATGCTGATGATGTGATTCAACAGGCAACACTGTGCCTGCGTGCACACACCCACGAGTTTGTAACGGTAGAGAAAAAAAGAAAAAAAAAAAGAAATCTCCCTGCCGGCTTGTCTTGTTCAGAGCTGGATGGGAAAGACAAACAAACACCAAACAAGTGCAACACAACACAAACTTTACTTCATCATTAAATGGCTGTTAATCCATGTCTCCTGTAGCTACAGTCGCTTTGATCAGAGCAAAATTGTCACGAAGACGCCGCTTTTTCGTTTCTCCTTATTGTGTAGTTGCTCGTCAGTGTAGATATTAATGCAGTGACAGCAGTATTGCTTATTGACAGCCACTGCTGTGAATTCATTTAAATCCGTGTTACTTTCCATCAGCCCAGTGTGCTGGATGATATATCTCATGATGGGGAGGAAGCTCTTTCTGTGTTGAGAATAAACTCACCAATTACTGTTTATAGTAACAGATTCAATTAAATAAATGAAGTAGTTATATTTTCAGTTAGTCGAGGCACATGTGGTCAGAGACATGCTAGCTTAGCACAGGAGTAACAGTAAAAACTTCCTAACTCTAAACTGACTTCATATAAGACTCACTGTATTTTGGACATCACAATATTCTGGACAGATGGTTTGAATAAAAACTTCCACGTCACAAATCAAGTATATATCTCTATCAACATTTTCCCTCCTTTTTAACAATACAAGAAGCATTTTGTATTTATCTTAAAATAAATCAGAATGAGTTTCCAATGTGGAGCGATGAGAAGATGGCAGGTGGAAAGGATTTTGTGACAGGACGTTCCAGGGTGAGGAACGGCCCGTCCTGGCAAAATGCTTTTTTCTTGGTGAATTTAATCCCAGTAAAGCTCAATAAATAATAATAAAAAAAAATGAAAAAGTTAAAAAAAAAGGACTTAAATTGACAAGACACATAAAAGCTTCAAAGGTCATGCATGGGGTATTTCCTAGGGATACACTATATTGGATTATTTGCCAATATTCAATAACAGATACCAATATCGATACATCCACGTTTCCCCAGCCTTATTTTAGTGATCATCAAGTCTCATCTGTAATGGAATTAAAATAATTTTATACATAATCTTATCATGATGGCCCATCAGCAGATGGAGACATGAAATACAATGCTTTCAATGCATGTAATATTCATTTATTGTGCAAGATAAGAAAAATACTTGAACTTAGTGCTGATTTTGTACATGTTCACTATGATGATGGATTGATTAGCAAATATCAACATGTTGGCCGATACGATATTTCATTTAAAAGCCGGTATCTGCTGATACTTATGATGTACTGATATTTTTGTGCATCTTTAGTATTTACTTATGCATTTTATTGTCTTTGACAAAAAGTGGAAATATGAAATGCTAACTAATATCTGTGTTTCAGGACTCGTTCCTGGCCACTCTGTAGTACTTTTATTCTCCCTCTGGTATTATTTCAAATGCAAATACTTGTGCGAGTACATTAAATGTTTCTGCCGCATCAAGTTAAATACTTTGTTTTCTTTGGTAAAAATCCTTTTTCACATTTGGCTTCAGTCACACAAATGGCCTCCACAGTTAAAGCAGTGAGTAGAAAACAACAACACTGTATTCAATTTTCTCATTTCACATCAGGAAGGACACTGGTTTACCTTAAGTAATACGGAGTCAAGGACTTGATTGAATTTCACTGATGTCATTACGAGGTCACATTTCAGTGTGTAATATGATATAAATTTAGTTACCCAACCCCTCCCCTCTCTGTCTGTCCCTGTCCTGAGCGGGGGGACTCTTGTTTGTGCTTTTAAGCTAGCCTGGTTCCTTGTGCCTGACGCTACATGATGGATGGTCCCATCCTTTACAAATGTTTTATTGCATCTGTCATTAGCCAAAGGTGGCGCAGGCATTCTGTAGGAATATGCATGTGTGTGAAACCACCACACTGCATGAAATCAAGTACACACACAGACACACAAACACTCACACATGCACACATACAATTCAATTTCTTCTTCTTTTCTCTCTTTTGCATTTTTACAGGTATGCAGCCTTTTGTGCAGACACACACTCAAAGCTATACCATGAATCAATGCAGTGCATCAAATCAGGATGGATCAGGATCCAGATACACACAGACGATCAGCACCTCCTTCCTGGGTAAGTCACTGCACTCACTGCACTAAATTTGCACATGAAGTTCAGTTTACTAGTCATGAAGAGTGCTACACAGTCTGCGACAAAAACTGTATAATATCCTTTGTTCCTTCATTAGTGCTTTATGGAGAAAATACCTGATGATGTCATGGGGGTTATCTTAACTTGTGCTTGAAAGCAACAGATTTATGACAAAAAGACTGTGACAAACTGGGGCTGTGTGATTTGAAAGACGTGCTGGAAGGGTCTCTTGAAAAGATACTAGGAAGTTGCAGTATTGGAAGTGTTAGGATCCAGGCTTTTTGGAGCTTGACACACACTAGAAATTACATTTTGGAAATCCTGACCGCTGCTGCATCAATTTTGACCATTCTTCAGTCTTTTGTGAGATTGAATATGGACACTAAACTGTTGGACGACCCCTTTAAAAAATCTTTGCCTTGATTTTCATAACTGGTGCCTGCAGGGCTATGGGTATAGGTGCCTTTTGAGAAGACCCTGCTCCAAAATAAAGCCACATAGATAGTTTTTACAAGCAGAAATTATCACCCCTATTTACGTTATGTTTATTTTTAATGGGGGCAAAAGGGAAAGTCAGGTGACCCAGTATAAAGAGTGACAAAGTCTGTTTTGGATGGGAGGTTGGGGAGCTGGATTGGTCAAACAAACACAGGACTTAAATCCAGGATACCTGTGTTCATGCCCCCTGTGAAACCTAAAGTCAATGTTGAGTTATTTTGTGTGTCAAAGGGGTGTGACATATGTTGATGTGTCACGATACATTACATTAATAACAGATGTGCTGTAGTCAAACCATTAGGTTATTTCCCAAACCTAACCAAGGAGTTTTGTAAAAGGTTACAAGGAAATTAGTGAAAGGTGACAAGGAAATCTGAAAATTAGCAAGGGGAGATAAAAAAAGAACCCAAAATGTAATTTTTTTACAGAAAAAAGAAGTTTTAGCATTTTCATTTTCCTCTTTATTTTTCTTTTTGTTGTTAATTTTTTTTTTTTTTTTACTTTTTTGGCTTATTTTCAGTTAATTGTCTTTTGACTTTTCGTCATTTTTTGGCAGTTTCTTGTTGAGTTACTCTTGCCCTCTTACCATGTTTTTTTTTAAAGAAATCAATCCAATTAGCTCAGGTATCTAAGGGTTAAATATAGTGCCAATCCATCCAGTAGATTTTTATTGTTGACCCACTTATGGTGCTGTAGCAAAAGTCAGGGGATCACTAAAGTCATTAGCCTTCGTTCTCTGGAGACCACGGATGTCTGTGTAAAATTTCATGACTATTCATCCAATAGTTGAGAGTTTAAAAAGCCTGAAAGAGGATGCATAGCCAGAAAGGGACCTTACTGTTCTATGGGCCCAAAAACATGGAATGCTGAAGAACGTTTTTTCCTTATGACACAGTCTTCTTAACCCTTTGAAACCTGGATCAGCATTAGTTTTCTTGTGCTGTGTTCAGGCGCCTTTCACAAGCTATTTAACGCTAGCTATTTTTTAATTGGTGTGATTTCTCTGAAAATACATAAGAGAAAAAGGTCACTTTGCAGAAAATTTCCCACAAAAAAAGAAAATGGAAAAAGGTGACAAGAAAATGACCACAAACCTAGTTTTATTATTATAATTACTATAATTTTACATTTAAAATTATGTTACAGAGAAAATTTGTACAATCGAATATCGAATAGCCTGGAATTGATAGGACAGACTAAGCATGAGAGAGAGAGAGAGAGAGAGAGAGAGAGAGAGAGAGAGAGAGAGAGTGAGAGAGAGAGAGGATGACATGCAGCAAAGGGTCAATGCCGGAAACTAACCTGCAGTTGCTGCAGCAAGAACATAGCCTCTGTTCTCGGGGCGCCTGCTTTACCAACTAAGCTACAGGGCATGCTTTTTTTTCTTTTTCTTTTTTTTTTGTTTGTTTATTTGTTTATTTCCTGGTCATTTTCTTGTAACTTTCTACTAATTTCATGCTCATTTTTTTGGGCCAAGTCTTGTGAGGCTGCTCATTACCTTCTCCCTGTGTTTTTGAAAAAATCAAACCAATTTTCCCAGATTTCAAAGGGTTAACAAACTGATGACCTGGATTCACTGGGGATAAATATCACAGATCACTGGCAGTGTTCAGTGTTTCACCTCCAGTTATGTCATTATGGGCCCAGAATAAATACAACTTTGCAGGAGCAGCTTTGGCGTTAAGAGTTTACAAATCTAATCAAGCCCATAGACCTGCTCTGCGTCCATCCCGAGGTCCATGCTGAGGTCACAGCAGCGACCTTCACCTGTAGCAAGATATACAGTTATTGCTTTTCTGTGATGGAGTACTTTTTATGTGGACAGGGTGGTGCCTTTGGGGTGGCGGCTTGTCTTTCCCCCCTGCCAACCTCTCCTCTCCCTCCCTGTCTGTCACGCTCTCTTTAAGGCTGCTGCAGTAGCCCAAGGTGAGTTATAGAGTTACAGGGGCCCGCCGCTTCTTCCTTGCTACTGTTTTGTTGTTTTGACCCTGCACCATCTGAGGAATTTTTGAATAACACATCTCGCCATCGTGGATGTTTTTCAGGGGGAGGCCTCATGCAAAATGAATAGGGGTGGCACATTTTATTGAAGTTTGATTTAAAGAGGGGGTGGGGTGAAAAGATGGAGGACAGAGGGAGGAAGAAAAGGCAGGAGAGAAAGAGAAGGATGTTGTCATAAATTATTTTACTCATATCCAGCCCTGCCGATGTATGTTGGATTGGTAAATAATGCATCACCCCGGCGCATAATTAGGACAACAACACTATTCTTTTTCCCTCACTCACGCTTCCACATAACTATGTCGCTGTTGTTTGATTTCTCCTCCTCTTTAATGGACGCAGAGGCCACCTGATTGATCTGTGAAAAAAGCCTCGCTAAATGGCCTTTAAGTGCTACGGTTGTTCTTGCGCGAAACGCTTTCGATAATAATAAAAAAATGTTCACATCTTAACGATATAGGTTATCATGTGAATGCTCATTATCATTTAGACACCAAATAAGCGAAGGTAATGTGTCCTAGAACACAGGAGGCGCCCCAGTAATGTTTGTTGCCGGTGATGTACATGTACATTGGCTCCGCAGATTCATTACAGCTCTGCCGCCGCCGCCGTTGATTCTAACGCAATGTGACAAAATGCAAAGCCTGTTAAAAGAAAGGCGGGAAAAAAAGACAGGGAAAGAAGAGGAGGTTATTATTTAATATATGTGTCTGGGTATGTGTGTATGCGTGTGCGTGTCTCCCTCTCTCGTCTTTCTTCGGCAGGAGATAACACCTTTTGGAGGAACTGCCTTGAAGCATTATCCCCTAGACAGGATACATGGCTAATCTTCGGCTTTGAGCCATTACGCTACATTTATCTGTGACCCCCTCTCTCTTTATATCATTACAGTTAAAGTCCATAAAAGTGTGTTTAGACAAAGATGAAGGCATTACCTGCTCAGAAACCCCAAGTGCTATTAGAGGCTTAGGCCCCTGCCGATGTGCACTGGATATTAAATATCCTTTATCTTAAATGCTCTCTCTCTCGCAGCTCTCTGGGTAAGCTGATATCTCACTCTGCCCTGCCTTATATTGCCATAGGCGTAATAAATACACAGATATCAATGGGCCAAGTTTGTCCCGGTCTCAAACGATTATGTGAGGCATGCCTCCCCTTTATGTAGTGGGAGTAGCAGGAGAGCTTTTATTTATTTCCTTGGGAGGGTAAGGACAGATATAGTTACAAAGTCAGACAGAGTGGAGGAGCAGAGCTGGTTATCTGCTGAACTGAAGGGACAGGCCGAACCACCCAGACCTTGGGTGCACACACATACACATGCACATACACACACGCGCGCGCACACACACACACACACATTCATGCACACAGATGGCAAACTCCTACACATGCACACTTAAACAGACCTGCACACACATACACATTGCATGTCAATGAAAGTGCACGCATGCATGCCATAATGACCCATGCTTTATACACACATGCATCATCATCTGATGAGTATCTGGGAGGGACACAAGGCACGGTCTCTCTGCAGAGGACAAAGAGTCAACTTTATTGTCTTAAGGACATTTGTAATACACACCAAATCTTCCCCAGTTAATGTCATATTCTTTGAAAAGGACACTTCTCTGCAGGGCATAGAAACTTGAGAACAAAGTCTTTACCCCGTGATGCTATTGCGCTGGAGCACTCGACCAAAGTTATCAGATTAAAAATAACATTAAGGTTTCTAGTTTGAGGGCAGTAACATGGTGCACCTGGCTGAAAACTGTTCAGCACATTTTTTGTCACACAGACTACTAAGTATACCGCCACTGTGGGTGTGGAGTTCTTTGTGTTATGAACATTTTTGTGCAGAGCTCTAAACACATGATAAAAAGGTACATTTACAATATACTCAAATGGTTTATGACGTTTAACAAAGCATCTGCCTTTAATATTTTCTATGTTAATCTATGCATCATCTTGGCATCAACGTATCAAGATGTCCTATTTAGTAGCTTTGGCACCCTTGAACTGCAGTACACACATTCCTCAGATCGGAACGTCTTTGCTTCTTTACTTTGACTGCTTCTGTTTGCATGGTGCATCCAGTTTGTGCTTTAAATGTTGCGTTTTGTGTCTTGTCAGCTCTGTTGGCATAGCTCATGTTGAACACTCCAGTCCAGTTTGGGCCAATTTGAGATAAACGGTTTGATTTCAGGTTGTCTGTAAGTCTGCCTGTGCTTTTGATTTAAGCGGCATGAACACAAGCTGAAAATGAATACAAATGCTGCTATCAGCAAGGTCTGTTCAAAACTGTTCCAAATCACTGTTGGAAAATAAAATCTGATTTATTTTCTCACAAAACTACGGTCAAAGTTCTGTAAGGCTTTGGCACAAACATGACTTGGTTAGGTTTAGGGAACATGGTTTGGGATAAAATGACTGTTCTGTTTAGGTTAAGGTACCATCATTGTCCTGTTACACACTCTTGCAGGGAAATATGATGGTAATGGTTAAAAGAAAACAGTGACTGTTAATGGCAAATGAAAAGCAGAATCTTATTCATGCTTTACAGATCCGTTACATTTATCAAAGTTTCTAATGTGACATAGTACATTAGCTAAATGGTAAATGGACTGTACTTGTATAGCTCTAATCTAGTTTTATTGATCACTCAAAGCACTTTCACACTACATGTCACATTCACCCATTCACACACACATTCACACACTGGTGGCCGAGACTATTATTTATGGTGCTACTTCTACTGAGTAACCATACACACGCACTGACACTCTGATGATGCAGCATTGGGAGCAATTTGGGGTATCTTGCCCAAGGACACTTCGGTATGTTGCCTGACCACTGACCTTTCGATTAGAGGACGACCCGCTCTACCTTTGAGCCTCAGCTGCTGTCATTGGAGACTGTCATTGGGAGGTAGATCTCATGGATGGCATGTCACCTATAAGCGAGACGCCTGTCAAGCTGCAGACCACCAACAAACAACACAAGTGGTTGTTTTCTGGCAAGCCATTTTTGTGTTTCCAGTGACTTTTTAGCAACAAAACGGGGGGCAACCTATCACAGAGACAGTTCTTAATTTCCTTCTAGTAAAAGTGCCACAGAAGTGGTTGTGTTTCTTGCCTGTGTAGTTCCAGAAAAAGTTTTTTTTTTTTTTTACAGTGGCTTTTAAGCCAACACAAATGAGTGTTTTATAACAATCCGTTGCTGTGTTTTCAGTGGCTCTCAAAACCATGAAAAGTGGTCTTTTACAGAGACATACATAATAGTCCCACTAATTTTTTTTTACCAATACACTGTGTTTCTTGCCGGGACAGTCCCACAAAAAGTGGTTGTTTTTTGGCGCGACATTACTGCATTTCCAGTGGCTTTTTAGCTACCAGACATGAGTGTTTTAAAGCAACTCATCATTTGTTTCAAGCTGCTTTTAAGCCACCAAACATTGGTGTTATAGCAATCCTTAGCTGTGTTTACAGTGGCTTTTTAAGCCATTAAAATATTGTCTAATATATCTTACATATGACAGTGTCCCACAAAAAGCAGTTATTTTTTACACTGAATTTCTTGCTGGAATAGTCCCACAAGAAGTGGTTGTTTTTAAACGTGACATTGCTGCATTTCCAGTGGCTTTTTAGCCACTAAATGTGGGTGTTTTATTGCAACTCATCACTGTGTTTCCAGCTGCTATTAAGCCACCAAACATGGGTGTTTTATAGCAATCCGTTGTGTGTTTGCAGCAGCTTTTAGGCCATGAAAAGCATTATCTTTTACAGACACATACGGGAGAGTCCCTCAAAAAGCAGTTATAATTTTACAGATAACACTACACTTATGCTGGAATTGTCTCACAAACAGCAGTTGCTTTTCAACAGGACATTGCTGCATTTCCAACAACTTTTAAGCCACCACACGTGGGTGCTTTATAGCGACTGGTTGCTCTGTTTCCAGTGACTTTTTAGCCATCAAAAGAGGTTGTTTTTTCACAATAGGATTTTGCCATCAAAATTATTTTAACCCCTAAACATAAGTTTTTCTAAATCATCACCAAGTGGTTTTTGCAGCTAAACCTAACTGCACATTAACCATAGCGTCGTTGAAATATAAAGAAATGTAAAGTTTGAACTAGGGCTGTCAGCATTAATGCATTCATTGCGATGCAAATTTTTTAATTTTTTTATCGCCAAGCCAATATTCCTGCCTTTAGGAGGCTGCACCTGGCTGCGTTCCAAACTTAGAGTTATGATACTGATGACATATGAATCCAGAAGACCTGAGGAATTTCAGTGGTACCAGCCATGCCATGCTACCTTCTTGGTAAAGGATAACTCTCCAAACTTAGGTTTTTGACAATGCAAAAATGGCATGGCCATTTCACAGGGGTCCCTTGACCATTAATTTCAAGATATCTGAATGTGAATGGGTTCTGTGGGTACCCATGACTCTCTTTCTTTGCTGTTATATGATTTCTAATCATCACAATTTGGTAAGAATTGCTTCAACTTCATAACGGTTATGTAATAATATTTTGTAAAATATTGGAATTTAAAAAGTACAATTAATTTATTTTATTATTATTTATTTACTATTAAAATTCTGTAATTTGACAGCCCTTTGAACACATTTGCTACATAATAAGCAAAATTAACACAAATCTATGGTTTGTAGAAACATACAATGCCAGCATGTATTTTGCTGGTTGTGTCGTGTCTTACGGAAACTTCCCAGAAAAACCCTGGGAATTGAAGTTGCATTCTGCCACAAAGCTATAATCCTTTTTGTTGTGAACGGAGCAGCTTTAGACTGTTGCTAACTGCAGTCACATATCTCATTCTAGACCTTTTTGTATATTCTCTTTTAGGGTGGATGTTCCCAATGCCAGAACACTTTTGTCTTTCTTTCACTCTAATAGGGCTAACAAAGCAGACCCACTTTCTCCAGGTTCTCCCATTCTTCTCTCTCTTTCTCTCTCACGTATGCTTCCACTCCCCCCTCGTGCACGAGTCACTTTCACAACTTTCATTACCTCTCTGAGGGCAGGCTGAGCTAGCTGGCTGGGGAGATGGGTGTATATCTCCTAGCTATAACCCGCCATCCCCAGAGTGTGGAGGTCAATGAGATTAACCTATAGCTCCTTTTTTCCTTCATTACGCACTCCAAATTACACCCACTTACAGACGAGAGAAAGAAAGAGGGAATCATATATGGGCTGATATCTATTTAAAATCTAATCCCTTTGGGTGAATTGCTCAGCCTTTCCATTTCTCTTATGTTTCTGCCTATTGCCTCCGGGCTCCGCTGTGCCGTGGTGCGCTGCGGCACCGTTCAGGAAGGTGCTATAACCTCGCCCCTGTTCGTATTAACTTTAGATTCATCTGCACTAATATAGGAGATACTTAAGATTATAACTCCCTCTTTTCTGTTGTTATTGCTCAGTTAAACATTACAGACTCACAGCCGATTGCTCTGTTGCCACAAAGCTAACCTCTCAACTTACTCCTGTTATTTACTATGGATTCCTCTGTCTGCACCATGAGGCACATTAGCTCTTTCTAAAAGAGAGATTATCAGTGTTCAGTTTTTTTTCCAAACCAAATTTGCCATGGCATGTTTGTAACCAAAATAATTAAAGGGATCATTCTGATTTTTTTAAATGAGGTTTTATGAGGCACTCAGGCACACCGAAGTCAGTGTATTAAATACAGAAGATGTCAGCTGGCATGCTCCCAATTTTGAGAAGCAAGCAGAAGTCTGACAGGGGAACTAAACAATGTACTGTTATGGATGGGGGTCGGCAACAAAGCATATTGTTGCCACTTAAAAAAAAATGTCCCACCAAAAATCAAAATCAGTTTAAATCATAGACTAAGATTAAGATGGACAATACATCCCCACTTACCCCCGCTATGCCTTAGTGAGGTTAAAATATTCGAGATACGGGCGTTGCCGTCTTGCAAGGATGATGTCATTAAGAGCTAGCGTCTGTGCAGTAGCGATATCCGCTACTTGATATTAATATTTAATGGCGAGTTCCTGCCAAAACACCCATCCGACCAATCGAGAGCAACTCCACTGAATGCAAGCACATGGTTTGGCTTTCACATCTGTCAATTAGGGCAGAAAAGCCCCCTTTTGTTTAATTTAATAACTCATTGAAACCAAGCTTCTCATAAAAACAAGCAACTGAGAAAATGTCAGGGTGATGAGAACTGTGTACTTTGAGTTTTTAGTTAGGCCTATATCCTATTCATTAACATGGAGGGGCGAGGTTTGTGACCTATACTGCAGTCAGACACCAGGGTGTGATCAAGATTGAAAAGTTACACTTTGGGGGGACTGTCATGTTGTCCATCTTTATATCCAGTCTGTGGTTTAAATGTACACTATAATGACAGTATTTTTACAGCTGTACCTTCCTGTCAGCCACCTTTTGCATCTGCAAGATACACTGCTGGACAGCGTCAGCTGAGAACACGCCTTAACAGAGCCGGTGTTTGTGTTATAATATGCTACCAGAAGACACCTGCTGTTGCAGCATGATACGTGCATGGGTGCCACCAGTTTGGAATGCAGCCTGACGGAGTGTGTCGTGTCAACATGATATGCGGCTTATGCTGTCAGGTTGAAAAACTGCCAGTAATGATACAATAAAAGGAGCGCAGAGGTCCTTATTGGGTGGGTGGGAGGGGAGGTGGATGGATTTAGCAAACCCTGGACTTACATGGGGGAGTCCAGTGTTTGCTTCCCGTCTGTGATAAGGGTTTTTTCTACACCTTACCATGTGCCCTTTTTACCAAAACTTGACTATCTCTGCCGGCATGTGTTTTTGTTGACGTCCCAGCGTTGGTGCTGTTGTTGCCTAAACATAACCACGTACAGCATAATCCCACCATGTGCAGTAGTGGCTTTGCAACACGCAAACGCAGGATGATACCTAGGGCAAAATATTTTGATGCTGACATACACTGCAAAGCGGCCATATGAGACGACTGTGGATGAGAACGTGCTGAAAAAACTGTTATTTTAGCTCGCCCAGTACAGGAGCTGCTGGTCTACTGCTGCAATAGTGTTATTGTGTGACTTTGGTGAATCCAGACAAACCCCTTTCAAATCCCAAAGTCACAAAATAACAGAAACAAAATAACTGATTGAGGCAGCGGTAGACCAGCAGCAATGTTATATCACTGTTTTTTTTTGATGGAGTCTGGTGGCTTTGAAGATAGCAATATAAGAGCTGCATTTTCCTGATAGAAATCACTGTCTAACAGAAGGGCAAAGAAGTTAAAATACAGGTGTGCGGACTGACGTTTACTGTAGGTAATACACTCCGTGGATATAGACCTCATGCAACCCCACATCAAAAAATCAGAGCTATTCCTTTAATATATAAAGCATCAACATGCAGAGAGAGGCTTTTAGGACATAATTTTGTCTTTTCCTCTCCTTTTTGCTGAATCTGGAGTACAGCGTTTGTTCCTAAATATGCAGCCACACTGAGACAATTTATTATAATGAACCTCACTGCCTTTCACCACACTATTTGTTCTTTTGTTTGACTCCGGCACAATGTTTTAAAGGTCCCATACTGATCGGATTTCATGATTTTGTTTCTGAATGTGGTTCAGAATAAGAATAATGTTCTCTGTGATGTTTTGCAAATATATATACACTGGTTGGACAATAAGGTAAACACATGTGCTATAAACAATGTCTGGCAAACAGGCCTTTGATATATGTGTGTGTGTGTGTGTGTGTGTGCGTGTGTTTGTGGGACGGCTAACAGAGTTTTGAATCATCTGTTCCCAAACTGCAGGTGCACTGGTCAACAAAAACTGCAAGTATTTCATATGTCAGGGGCAGCAGTCTGGAAAATGACAGCAGAAACAAAACACAGAAAAACTGCTTAGATAAAGAGGATGTTGAAACTAACCACTGGGGGTGTGACAGATGTACAGAATATATACACTGTATAGGGAAATGACAACTACTGCTGGTTGGGGTGCAACCTTGTATAATCCACCTTTGCTTTGTTGCAGCGCTTGCAATGATTATTTACTGAATTCAAAGTCCTTTCTCATGAAGTGTTTACATTACTTTTTTCGACTCCCTGTTGTTTAGTTAAAAGGATCTTTATTATTGAATGTATTGGAGCATATTCACAGACAGAATGGCCATAATGCTGCGCACTGATTGGCTCCAGCTCGTCTAATTGAAAGGAAACAAACCTGCTGACTGGAGGCTTTTCAGATCAAGCCCAGCTGTGATGTGTTTTCCCTGAAACTGGAAAACTGAGTCCAGCTGTGATGCGTTTTTCTTGAATCTGGAAAACCGAAGGTGTCTTGTTGAAATATCAACAATTAAAAATGATAAATTATAATTAATGTCGCACTAATCAACATGTTAATATTAAAAATCTGTTAGTTATTACATCAAATGATGATGTGTAATGTGAAAAGGGTCACTCATGGTGAGAAACACATAGAGAATCATTTTCTCAACGCAGTATCCTCACCTCTACAGAGTGTTGTAGGCTACATTTAGATGAAAACTGCCCTACTTAAAACAAGAAAGTCTTGCTGTTTGCTGTAGTATGCATGCCAGGCCAGTAGTTGGCAGTGTAGTGACATAGCCTAAAAGCTAATACACCAGATCTTTTCTTCAGGCTTTGGTGGAAATCAAAGCAGGGCTAAAACAGAAGCAAAATTTGATTACATTCATCATTTAAACTGAACCATCACTCCATATTAATTCATTGCTAATGTTCCTGTTTCTGGTGTGTATGCACAGGGACTTGATGCAAAATTTAAAGAATATGAACTATCTAGAAATGGCTTTTAACACTGTAGCTTAGCTGGCAGCTAGCAGCTAATGATGCTAACTCCGTGAATGGCGCTAAACTAGACAACAGTGCTGACGGAGCTAGTCGTGTTCAATTCAGAAATTGAATTATAGCAATCATGTAAACTGAAACATAACTCCAGATTAATTCATGCTAATGTTCCTCTGTTTCTGTTGTGTAGTAAAAGGACTGCAATGTAAAATGTAAAGCATATGCGCTATCTTGAAACAGTTTTCAAACATTGAGGTAGCTTAGCAGGCATTTAGCAACTAATGATGCTAACTCCATGAACAGTGCCAAATAAAGACAACAATGATGACAGAGCTAATGGTGTTCACCAGGGAGACACTTAAGGGTGGGCGCTAAGCCTCCGCAGCAACGCTGTTCCGAGCCCTCGGGATACACACATGAACGCACACCCACGGCTTTCCTCAACAAACCACAGAGAAGCTCAGATTACAACACACAAAGAGGTAGCATGACTTTATTCTCTGTTCAGATGTCATGACTCCACTATAGCTTTACAAATAGCAAATAGTGGTCTGCGGCTATGTTTATGCTCTGAATTTCACATACACAAGTAGGCAGACAGTTGTTGACCAGTCTCAGTGGCCAAAAAAGAAAAAATAATCTACAGCTTTGTTTCAATATTTAAAACCCTTCCTTTGAAGTATTTGCATTTTTTCATGTCCTTACAATGTGTTTGTTTTCTGTAATGTCCTCTTTCTACAGTAGTTTTAATTGTCAAATGCATATGAGTACGGGATAAAAGCTGCAAGACAAAGCAAAGCCAGCACAAGTACACATTTCACATAATGTGGTAGACAACAGCTGGTCTTGAAAAACATTGTTGACTGTGTTCTTTAATCTTATTTATTAAAACAACATGACAGGATGCTTTTTTCCCCCTTCTTTTTGTGGTTGTGCTGTAAACATATATCCCAGTTGCTTTTCTTCTGCTGTTGCACTTTGAGTCACTGCTTCAAATGTTTGAATGGATCTCTGGGGTCTGTATATAAAAATGCAGTTGCAGGTACCGCTTGTGACCACAGGTGTTGCCAGATGAATCAGAAAAGAAATCCTTTATATTTCAACTTTAAATTGGGCATAAATATGACCATAGATATGTATAAACACAAGATAGTTTAGATTATGGCAGTAACCTGCTGTTAGGTCAGTAACAGTATCTTTCGTGGTGAAAATATTTTCCGAGATCGGATGAGAACAAGGTGGTATGGCCATAAGCTGGTGCCCTCCCGAGGGTCTGAGTGCGACCCACAGCAGCAAAAACGAAAGAGTGACAATGGGAGAACTAGCCAGCCTAGCCCATCTGACCTCTGCCCAAACTCTAGCACCCCCAAGGGACCTCGGAAGGTGACTACACCTGTCTTTTTATTTACCTCTTTAGGGATTTACTTTTAGTTACTTTTTTAAAAATATGTTTGTACTTTTTTCTCTTTTTTAGTATTATTATGATGTTCACTATTCTGTATATGCAATATATATATATATATATATATATATATATGTATATATATATATATATATATATATATATATATATATATATATATATATATATATATGTATATATATTCTTTATATCATCATTTGTGTCCTATATGTTACTCTTACTATTATTTACGTAGTCCATCATCTCCTTCTTCTTTCTGCAGATACGCATGCACCTAAACACATATACGTGAATGACCTCAAACACCACCCATAGCATAGTAAAATAACCGGTTTGCATATCAACAACAGTAAGACTATCATTATGCTTGATCTATTTTTTGTATGTTTGTTGTGGTTTTTCATTTGTTTGTCCTGTCTTGTCCAGTCTTGTATAAATTTCTCTCTCCATCTGACCCCGTGTATGAGTTGCCTATCAATACCTTGTTCATGTTCTTGTTTTTGTACTGCACTCAGTAATTTAAAAAAAAAGAAAGTATCCAGCCCATTCTTAATCCGAATTCATCAAATAATAATAATATACATTATGCAGTGCTTTCAACCTATGATCCCAACACTAAAGGCCACCTTTCGCACCTGCGTGATCCAGCGCTTGATGTCATCAGCTGAGTATGCGTGTGTACAAAACCATTCGCTTTGTTATTATTTGCTGCTGGACGGCACATGCCATTGCATATAAACAGTTGAACACTGTGCGGCTCAGACCCTCCTGGTAGCACCTATAGGGCGATGGGGTGGTGGATGGATCCAACAAACCCTGGAATTTCATGAGGGAGTCCAGTGTGAATGTAATATTTTTTTCGACATCTTGCCATGTGCTTTTGTTGCCGAAACGAAAGTGCAGAGTAATCCTGCCATGTGCTTTTGTTGACATCATGGTAGCAGCATCCCAGAACGTCAACAGCAGACGCAGAAGGATACCTAGAGTGTAATATTGCAGAAGTCCACTGCAAAGCGGCATTATGGGACGACTTGGGATGAAAACGTGCTGGCACTACCTACCACAGTTACACTGAGCGCACATCACTGGATTATTTGCATAAACTAAGGGAAAGGTTTTTATTCTGAGCTGTGGCAGCACTGCATACCTCTGTCTAAATTTCAGGGATTTTAGCTTTTAGTGAATTAAAGCCCCTGGGCTGCATGCTTTTTGGGGGCCACCCATATTAAAGCGGCTTCCACTTGTAGGCCTCCGCCAACAGTGTGTGTAGAAATCGTCATTAACACGACAGTGCAGAGATCAACCCCAATCAGAAGCCGCGGCAAAACAATCGGAAGCCATGTTCAATATTATCTTTACATTAGCGATGATGAGCAAATTTGTTTGTCGGCGAGCACATCTGAGCTTTATCAGCTGGAGGATGGTGTGACTGATAGAGCGTCATTGTGGTGGGTGTGACGGAGTAGGCAGCAACCGGGCTCATGTAACTTCCTGGTTATGAATAGCCTCCGTGGAAAGGTCAATGCCATGACAACCCTGTGATGGATGTCACTGACGTCCAATTAAATCCTTCTAAAAAAGGCGCCTCTGAGGCTCTTGTGTGTGCTTATTAAATATAAAACAGCTAAATCAAAAGTCTGAGGGCCTGCTTCTCTGTGCTTAATGCCGACTAGGACAACCAAGAGCATTTTTTACTCCTCAATTATTCATGTTTTTGATGAGGGGGTCAATAAGGGAAAGAGCACTCGTTATGAATGTTTGGAGCTAAGCGCAAAGGTCACAACACACAAACACACACAAATACACATCTTTTCAGACGCTTCTAACTTTTTTCCTCACTCTTTCTCTCTGGATAAATAGAGCAGAGCAAAGAACAGTACTCCCGTGCTTTGAGGAATGCAAATATTTGTCGCCAGGTTGTTGAAGCTTTCTTTTTTGTATCTATCTCTCACCCGGTCTCCTTCTCTTACACACACACACACACACACACACACACACACACACACACACACACACACACACACACACACACACACACACAAGCTGCTTTGAGGAAACTGGGACAGACAGTCGAGCCATGAATAAGAGGATGCACGTTTTTATTTGTGTATTATTTGGCCCTTTGAAACTTCCCTCCACAAGTGCACATGCATATGCACGCAGACACACACTCAAATCCAGCCTCAGTTTCCTTCCTCGAGTCCGACAGTAAAAGTCCTCTCACTTTTAAGCCTACCTTTGGTTGAACTTATGCTTTTCTTTTTTTCCCCATGTCTTGTGTATCCACTCTGAAATTATAGATGGGGATAATAATAATAATGTCATTTTGTACCGGAATCTTAGTCATTACCTGCAGTAAAGTGCTTCTAATTGATACCACCAGAGAGATAATGATTACAATGCCCTCCAGGAACATATTATTGCAATATTAACCTTTGTATATACTTTTATGCAGAAGACTCTGGCACATTAAGGGATCTCTAAATCTTACTTGTGCGGTCTAATGCCATTACAAAAGAATGGATACTCGGAGGTGTGCCCTTTTCCTGATTAAGTGTGTCCAGGGGTTTGCAGCCATCTCCAGGAAATGGATGACATGGAAGTGCAATTTCCAACGTCTCTCTCTTCTCTTACTGACTGGAGCTTTCTTTCTTTCCCATGCATGCCTTCGTAGACGTGCACTGGAGATAACCTTTGTCTTATCCCTGTGTATGTGTGTTTAAAAGGGGACTTTGTTGATTTTTCAACCATGCTGTACATGCTGTACTTCCACATTGTCGTATTGCCCGCCAACCAAGCTGCCGCCACCATGCATGAAAAGCTGCATTTCCATCAAAAGCTTTCAGTATTGTACCTTTAGAATCAAAAGTAACACCAATGAACAGGTATCTAACCAGCCAACATAGAGCATTCCCACAAATTTGCAAAAGTTACCCACAAGTTGCATGAATCTTTCAAAGAAGACATTTTAATCTAATGTTCAAAGAACGTTTTCAGGATGCTCATCATTTTAAATAATGTCTCTCTAAGCTTGAATTCTGAATAAGACGTAATGTTATAACGGCAACATTCTGAGGATGTTTCGGTGATGTTGAGAGGTGACAGATCATAGAATGTTCTTTTATAAAACGTTATCTTGACATATCTTATTATTGAGGACTGAGATAACATTGCATTATTTAAAGAAAATGTGATGTAATGTGATATGTCAGCAAAGGAAAAAAAACTCTTTTTAACACTTTTTTAATGTTTTTCGAGAATGCTTCCATAACTTAAGAGGAACATCCTGGGAACTAAAAGAAAACTTGCTGCTGAAAACGTTACGTGATAGTTGCATTGGTTGCATTGTACCATTATCAGAACGTTTTTAGAGCTAAAAATTGCTGGCTGGGTAAAGAACTGTGCAGCATTTCCACCGCAGACAGTGCTCTTACACATGTGCAGGGTTGTTGTTACTCGCTGCTTTGTCCAATAGCACTCTCTGTATTTCCTTGTTTTCCGGTTGTACACAGTGAAGTCTGCACCCCGTTTATCGTCCACAGAATCGGGCCACACGGTGAAATTTTCTGAATAAAAATAGCAGGCTGGAGTGAAAGTCTCTCTCTATGGGAAATTTATAAATGTTGGGTGTGCTCATTGACTCCTTGTCAGGAAAGTGAAGGAGTTAAGTGCTGCCAGAGTGCACAGGGATGATGCTCCACCATGTTTTTTTTTTTTTTTTACTCCAAGTAAGGATTAGAATTTATGCAGTTTACATGATGGGGTCACAATTAATATACATTTTTTAATAGCTTGAAGATCCACTCATTACCAAGTGTGTATGCCACCCAGGTACACAATAAAACAGATGGAGTGGTCAAAGTTGAAATTTAAGGTGTGTTGATGGATTCACGTTGTCCACTCATGCATTGAGTAACATTACAAGTAAATGTTCTACCTTAAAAGTTGTCGGCAGTGGTTAACTCAGCCATGGCTCAGCCCCGAGCACAATGTTGCCTCTCTACTGACCAATCAAAGGACTGCAGTGTTTCTAGCTCCACCTTTTAGTACCAGATCTGTAAGCTAGGAACCCCAACAGAGGGGGTACAAAATATGGGAATGTTTCCAAACAAAAATTTGTACTGTACTGAGCTGAATCAAAATGACCTGCTAATGGAAAGGCCTCAAAAGAGCATACAGTTGATAAAGAGACACACCGGCCCCTCCCTCTGTCTCTCAAACTTCGACCGAAATCCATTAAAACTAGTCAATGATCAAATGTAAATCAAATGTGTACAATGTTGCAAAATCTTACTACACTGCTTATGTTTTCAGAAACATGTTTTAATGCCACATTTCGTGGTAATGGAGAGAGTTTGTGAACAGGAAGTGGGTGCCATAATGCTTCCTGCACAGTGAAAATGAAAATTCAAGATCAATTAGTAAAAGTAAGCAGCGCTGATCAAATATAAAGCAAGGTTCTGTTTCTGGGTTGTTTAATTCTGGCCTCACATGTTTTCAGAAACATGTTTGAGCTTACTGTTTAACTGTTACATGAGATCCGCCCAGCTGCCATTGTTTCACATGCACCATTCCACATTACGTCACCCATCAGTGGGAGTGTTTATTGGTCTGTTGTTGCGTGCTGCACTTTTAACCTCTTGAGCAAAACACCTGTTTTCTGTTGTCATATAGCACTGATCTCACAATTATATGTGTCTTTATGCTGCAAGGACAACCCATTTTTATGTGAGGGAGCTTTCTTTATAGTGGTGAAATACTTCTTTAATCATTCATGTATGTTTTTTAATATTTCTTATGTGCAAATAATAGGTGTTTGCATGTTGTTGACTGCTTTTGTCTGCCTGTGCGTGAGTGTGCTTATTGCTGTGTGCATCCCCAACATTTGACCGACACACTGCACAGCTGCTGTGCCACACTTGGCTGGACACCCCCGAAAAACAGCATCCAAACCAGAGGCTATTTTTGGACACAATGCCTTCACCACAATAATTGGCCCACACTGAGGCCATGATCCCTACCATGAAGCACACTGCGACATTCCTCTTAATATTACTGCATCAAGTAGCACTGTACATATGTGTCAGTGTGTCCACTGCGTGATGCCTCAGTACACTGTGGTTTATGGCTGTTTGACCTGATAACTTAGAAAAGGCAGTAACAGCAGCATCAGTGAGCTCATTTGGAAGATGAAATCCCATGAGCAGATAGAAGGGACCTTTGGTTAAGAGATCTTTCTGCAGCAAAGACCAGAGTAATGCTGACAGAGGGCAAATGAAAACAAATTAATTCAGTGAGGACTGCGGTTATGTGTGTGTGTGTGTGTGTGTGTGTGTGTGTGTGTGTGTGTGTGTGTGTGTGTGTGTGCGTGCGTGCGTGCGTGCGTGCGTGCATGTCGAACTCATGACACAGTCCAAAACGGCTGCTTAAGACCTGGTGACACAGGACAGGAAATTGGGATATCTGAATACTCTGGAGACCTCTTGGCTTGGCCCCACACTGGCCCTCCCACCCTTGCTCTCAACCCACCTGCAGTAGCAGGCTCCAGCCTCTGGTGGGCACTGTACAGAGCACAGGTCTGACCCTGGGAGCAGCACAGTGATGTGATCTTGGTGCAAGAGCTTCTTCTTTATCTTGAGACCATGCAGGATGCATGTTGTGGCAGTGAAACATTAAGTCATAATATAGTCATAATATAGTGGTAACTTAATGCATGGGATGGTAACTTAATGCAGGGGATGTGAGTGTATTTTTAGGGTTTGTTTTAGTGTCTAGCACCTCAAGGTAAAGTTCTTGCAATGGGAGACATTTGTCATGAAGAGAAAGTGATTTTTAAAACTGTTAAATGTCCTCCCAAGACAAGCAGCACTGTCAGTTGTTTAAGCCTGTAATCGACATGCAGTGTGTTTAATTTGGTGAAAAAATCTGAGAATAGGGGGGGTTTGGGTGGACAAATGGGTTCACAAAATGTCAGACTTGAAATTTGGGATGTCAGTTTCAGTTAATTTTGCTTTTGACAGCTTATTAAACAATATTTACACCTATAAACCAGTAATTAGCTGGGTAATATTTAAGAAAAAAAATACTTGAGGCCTTTTCTTTTAGTGTGGCATTCCTTTGACTCTGTGAGCTGAAGCGCCACATTTCAAATTACTATCCATTTGGAAGCGGTGAAATTTTAATGTTTTGTAAAAGGTTTTGATTTGTATTTTATTGTTAATTGGCTTTGCTGAACAGCTTCCGGCTAGCTGTATTAACATGCAGAAACATTGAGCCCACTGCCTAGCCTCTGGTCTCCATGGGTTAGCTAACATTAGTCAGCTTTACACCGCACACTAGCCGGGTCAGGTGGGAGTTGGCAAAGCTGCTCATTTGATGATTTCCACTGGTAACACTATCCTGGTGGCGGGGTGACATTACTGCGGGAACATAGTGGCTGCACTTCAGTCCCCTCCAGGTAGCCCTGATGAGTAAGCGTTTTCATCTTGAACCGCCAGTCCCATTTCATTAGCACTGTTAGCCACGCTGAACTGCTAATAGAGCAGTTAACAATGCCAGAAGGGTTCTGTGACTCACCTCAAATATCTCACCTGACTCAGTCACACATATTGTTCTTGTTGATGGAGTCTGACTATGAAGAGAGCATAGATAAGTTTCACTTTCAGTTCAGTTCCCCATTAGAAAGAGCTGTATGTTTGGGAAGTACTGAACATACAACTGGATAAATGAAACTTCTTTTATACATGACAAGTTGTGTGAGAGTTTGTAAATGTTTTGCTGCTGTTAAGCATGGACCCCTCTTATTAAACTCATTGGGAATTTTCTCTGTTTTAGGATTCTTTGTTCACCGGAGGCATGCAAGAATGTACAAGCTCGGCATTACACAGGGTGAGTAATTGATATTCAAATGGCTGTTCGGGGAGATGAAGTAATTTATTTTGTACTTTATTTTTAAGTTGTATCAGTTACAAAATTAAAAAAAAACAAACAAAAAGTCAAATGATAAAGTCATGCTAATTGTGTAAGAGTGGAACAAGAGAACAGAGCAAGATTATCAGCTGCAGCAGAGAAGAAGCTGCTTGTGTGTTTGTAGTTACAGGAGGGCTGAGAGATTATACTCTGCTGACATTCTGTAAAAGACGTGAAGTGTTAGGAAGTACAAAGGTGCAGTCTCACAGAGGCCAAGCCATCCAGCTTACAAAAAAACCCAGCTTCACCAGCTTAAGATGGTTAAATTCGTTGACCACCTTTTTTGACCATCTTAAGGTATGTCAACATGTCAACATTTTTGATGGTTTAGCTGCTCATACCAGCTTGTGATGCTCACTCTAGCTGCTTTATCCATCTGGCTGGTGGCCCACCAAGCTAAACCATTAAATACAAGTAAGAACTGGGTCAGGACCCTCTAAGACCATCATAGACCAGCTAAAACCAACTAAAACCAGCTAACAACATAAGCTGGTTTTTAGCTGTTTGTTTTTTGTTACATATTACGTTAATTAACTGCTTAATTAATGCACAACCCGGTAAGCATGTTAAGTGACTCAAAACAACACCCCTACAAAATTGCGTGACCGACAGGTGCATGCTGGGTCAGACTAACGCTAAAATGTTGAGTGGACTGGTCATATTGTGGACAGAGAATAAATGAGACGCTGAACATTTAGATTGTAGATTGCAGTGCACAAGGCTGAGAATGAATGTTCAAAATAGTACAAAAACAAACTCACTCGTAGATGACCTGGTCAGAAAACGCCGATAACTAATGTGTTGCAAATTAATAGCACATTTTGTGTTTGTGTGCTAAATAGTGTGTTGAGCTCTCTTTATACATGCCCATGTTGTCTGCTTTGGCAATGCTTTATTCTATTGTCAAGTCTATAAGAAGTGACCGCTAGGCTAATTAATTTATGTAGCTTAATGCCACTGTTTATTCATATGCCCATTTTGGTTTGATTATCTGAATGTTTTCTACTTTTCTTGTTGCCGAATACAAGTATAATTGATATAATTGTATGCACAACCTGCCCGTCAATTGAAAAAAAATTCATTGCAAGTTTGGTCATTCGGGCTCAGTGACTTGATGTTGCTCCACTAGACATACATTTGACATGTCAGTGGAATTTATGTTGTAGCCTAAAGGTGTTTTTTAATTGCTCTGTCATATATCATCATAGCATTTTGTCTTACCGCTCAAATACACTGGGCACGGGCGCGGTGTGACGTGTCTGCTGTAGCATGCCTTCAAAAGAGTGTGTCCACTGAAATCCACTAAAGTTGCTACACTCACCATGGAAGCCACACTTGCCCATGCAAGGTGCTGCCCTTGCCCCTTGCACGGTTCTTTTCAAGTTTTACTTGGATGGTCTATTTATTTTTTATTTTTTCCCTTGCCTGGCTCCAGGACCGTCTGAAAGATTTTTTTAAAAAACATAAAATTGTGTAAAAAAACAAGTACAGTCTATTTTAAAAATGATTAAAATGTATGCCTCATTTTACCTTTTACCAGAGTCAGTGCAAAGCTGCAAAGCATCCTCTTGGCTGTTTTTTTTTTTTTTTTTTTTACATTTCACATAAATAAATAAATAAAATTAATGCAGCTATAGATAAAATAATCCAGTTAAATATTATAGTAATAAAGCCTATGCTGCCAAACCCTGCATAACAAACTGCGTGATCATTTTGCAAAACTCTCAAAACACATGCATGGAAGCTGTTGCAACCACGTACGTTTGATTTTTACTTGTGTAAAATTTCACCAAAGTAACCACGCTTTTACGTGAGTAAAAGATTTTAGCTGTCTTTCCACCCCTACTTTTTACTATACACTCTTGGGTCTTATCCCGTCTGTTCCCATTCTGAAGTTATCAAATACTGCAGATGTGTGAGTGATTTTGGCATAAGATACCGATGCCAAATGCCACCTTTAGCCAGGTGGTATCAATTTGTAACACAGCTCGACAGATTATTTTGCAGTGTTATGATACGTAGCCAGTCGGCCCGATGGCACCTGGTGCAGCAATATGATATGCAGATGGGTAGCCTCAGATGGCAACATAACCAGACGACAAACCTGTCGTGGCTGTATGACACACCACTGGACGTTGTCAGGTTGAAATGTTGCCGGTGGTGTAACATAAGGAACTGGAAGCATCCTATTGGGAGGGGTGGTGGATGGGTCCAACAAACCCAGAACTATCACCCAGATGTGCTTTTTTTGACATCGTGGGATTGGTTATGGCCTCCTAGACCTTCAGCACTTCAGACGCAAGAGCATACCTAGAGCATAATATGTAGACACAAAAGTAATTCGACAAAATGGTGATATGTGACAATTTGGGATGAGACGTATTGGGCTTATGAGGTCCAGTCAAATACTGCCTAATATCAGAGACACAACCTTGAAACAGGGTATGAGTCCTTGACCTGCTTCGGGTCCAGTTGGATCCTCTGGGCTTTTGCCTGAAGACCTTGACTGTCCAGCTTTGACAACAGACTGACTGAGCACCATAGCTCTTTTTTCAGCATTAGAATACTGTGCCACTGTGCCAAGCCAGTGACATGGTCAAGGGTACAACAGCTGTATTTATTGTGTCAGTGGTAGTGCCAGTTGCATTTGTCCAGCAGTGTTTACTCTCTGCTATATGTCCTCACCAGCTTCACTCATCTTCAGCTCCATTGAGCAGCTGTACCTGTTTCTTATTTCCAAGGCTACATGATGGCCTGGAAAGATAGATAGTTGGCCAGGATTTTTTTTGTGTTTAGTATTCATCTCATAGTTGTAACACAAGGCCCACTTGTCCTTGACTGCTTGTTACAAATAACCCACATAATTCCCACAGGCTCAGAGATAATTCACTGATAATTTAAGGCACTGGTACTGTGTAGCATTTTCCCCGAACACAAAAAAATCAGAACATTCCTTTGTTGTCCTCTCATTGTTTCCCTGCTGCTCCTGAGCTGACACTAACCTAGTAAAGCGTCTCTTTTGTTCAGAGTAACGAGAGACTGTTACTGAAGTGTACACAGAGGTTAGTGTGACTGAGCCCTTTTGTGGCGTGGCAGCACCTTGCACTTTATCTGCCGTTTAGCTTCTCTTTTCACTGTAGAGCTGCATTATCTGCTGATTTAAGGAAGTGCTGCTGAATCAGGTCAAGGAGGTGCTGGCAATTGTCAGCAAGGTAAAAAGGGCCTTAAGCGCTGGCGCTCACCAGCAAGCTTTTAAAAAAAGAATGATTAAATTTACTCTGACACTGAAACCATTTTATACCAATAATCAGACCTCGTATGAATGTAGCAATGAATATTCCCCCCTAATGCAATTTCCCAGGACCTACAGTATGGTGGAGTATTTTTGTACTGGGGCACTATAAAGAGATTAATTTTAGTGGTAGTCTTCCCACCAGGGAGTCAATGTAATCCTACAGAGCATTAGAGAAAAGGAAACAAGACGGAGAAATGGATGGACATGAAAGAAGTGGAGAGATGAGGAGAGGAAAAGGAAAGGAAAGGAGGAGAGAGCAGGAGAGTATGGGAGAACACAGGGGGAGAGGAGTAATCACGTGTGTCCGGCGGAGGTCACCACTGGTCTGCAGGTTCTAATTATGTGCTAATAGCCACTGAGGAGGTCATTTGGAGCCATTAGCCAGTGCCTGTAGGTAGTTAACGGCCCACAGCATAACCCAGCCTCCTTAATGTTCCCTGCGAGGCCGTTAGCGCTCTGTCACCAGCCAGCTAGCTGCCTCGTTACTGCGATTAGAAACCAATTGATAGGTAATAGTAAAATATGATAGCACACTATCCAGAAAATATGGACTCTGGTGGAAAGGTGAGAGGACAGGAGACAGCGAGTGGTAGTGCATGGGAGCTCCTACCCAGAGGGGAAAGGCAGATGTCAAGCTGAAGCGAAGGGCAACAACTGATTATCAACTTATCAGAAAGTTGAATCAATTCTGGAACTATGCTACGATTCCCCAAAAGATGAGAACGTTTGAATCTCATCACTGTGGGTGAGTTGAATGAATGGTGTGATGAGCCCTTGTGAAGATGAAGTACGACATTTTACTGTTGGGGGCAGGGATTCATATTTTTCCCCAAAATTAGATATTTTTTGTCTGGGGAGTAGAAGGGGAAATCCTGCAAAACATGCTTGTTTTTAAGAGGTAAATTCAGCTATAGTCCAAATAAACTGGTCATATTTAAACATGCAAATGCAACATTGTAAAATATGCATAAACCTATGGGTTTCAAAGCTGACCACTATATAGTGTTATTTGGTGGTATTAACAATTATTAGGGCAAAGGAACAGTGATGTGTTTTTGAAGTGATGTGCATTTACAACCCATTCTCATTCCGAACTTTACAAATACCTCCGCTTTTGCAGTGATTTTGGTGTAAGATTCTGACACCAAAGGCCACTTGTTGTGTCCGTACACCACTGGACAGTGTCAGGTTGACACGCTGCTGTAATGGAGTAATATAAGGAGCACAGAGGTCCCTTTTGGGTGGGAGGGAGGGGCTGTGGACAGATCCAGATCCAGATTTTGATGTGGGAGTACAAGTTCACTTCCCATCTGAATGCGATTTTTTTTCCCTTTACCTTACCATGTGCTGCCTTTCCCTAATCCTTACCATCCATGCCAGCTTTTGCTTTTGCTTAAGTCCGGGTGTTGGCTGCCATGTGCTTTTGATGTCTAAACAGAACAACATTGAGCATCATCCTGCCATGTGCTTTTGTTGACAACATGGTAGCAGCATCCTGAAACGTCAACAGCAGACGCAGAAGGGTACCTAGTGCATAATATGTAGACATGGATGTCTACTGCAAAGTGGAAATACGTGACAACCTGGGTTGAGAATATGTTGGCATGTTGACCCAAAACTCGCAGTACCCAGGTCAGGTGGGGTTTGGGTAAGCTTACAAGAAAATATCACGAGTTCGGGCAGGTCAAAAATTGAAAAAAACTGTGTGCCGAGTAAGTTATCAGTAACTTCCACAAAAGTTGCCTGCAATATTCCACATTCCACCCTCTATTCCCCTCCCTACTTGTCTTGCACCATTTGTTTTCCTTTAAAAAGTTATGCATCATAATTTGTATATAGCCCATGTAATGATGAGCCAGTAATTCTTGCATAACCCATGTATTTTGGAAGGTTGCAATCACATGACTAATATGCTGAAGAAGAAAGCGGTTTCAAGTGGTCCATTTAGGAGGCAGATTAGTTTGGTGGATGGGTCACAAAACACAGGACTTTTCCCTGGAACTTTCCCCAGGAGTTTGGAACCACGTAAAGTTAAACTGAATAAATTTACTTTAATTACATAACTTTACATTAAGACTGTTGTGTCATTCATGGGGTACTGTTTCGTAGTATATCATACGAATTGCTGAAAGAGGATACTTAGCTTGGTCTCTGTATCTCTCTCTCTCTCTCTCTCTCTCTCTCTCTGCACTATGGCGCTCAGTCCTTGTCTCAATCCTGACAATGTGCTATTATATTGCATAAAGTTCACTGATTGCAGGTCGGGTTTGGGTATGGATAAATATGACGGGCCAAAGGAAATTTACTGTTCTGCTGCTGATTTTTGTGTTCCTGCCAACTTCCCGAAAGGACTTCTTTATTTTGTAGTGATACGTATATTTTGTGGTTCACGCCCAGAACCGAACTAGTTTTTCCCTTCACTGTATTATTTTTATATATAGGAAATAGTTTTAATGTAGATTCCCAGGAATCCTGTTTCCCAGAGTTTGTGTTAGGGTTTTAATAATCTCCATGAACAGATAGCTGCATATGAGTGCTGAATCTGTATGCAGTAGGACAATAGTTTGGTATCAGAGGCATTCTGGTTTCTGTTCTTACTCCAAATAATGGTGGCTTTGATTGCATGCAGGTAAACAGTCCATGTAAAGTGACCAGATCCTGACAAACCAATTGTGGAACGAAGGGTATGTTTGTGTGGGACACATTACCAAAGTTGAAAGGTAGTCTTACATTTTGGATATAATGTCTATCTAACTTAAAAGTTTTCCAGTCTTTGTTGTAGTTGCATTTCTCTTTCTTTGTGGTAGTTCCCATCATATTCCACCTTAATCTGTATAGTTTAGTTTTGCAGTGACTCACAATTTTCCCTATTGGGCGTATCTTATACGACAGTGACAAGTTCACCTGCACTTGACCCTCAAATGTGCAGTTTGATTGACATCAAACACAGCTTGGTGATAACAGCCTTCCCTGCTTTCTTCACAGCAGTTGGATAAAAGCCAGATTTTAGAAATGTGTCTGTTCTGCAGTGGTTCCACTTTTGGAAAACTAGAGCCAATCAAAATATGGGACATTGTCTCAATATGTGGGATGTGGGACAAGGGATAAAAATGCTGTGCAGGACACCTGGTCACCCTGAGTCCATGTGGACAGCAAGGGAGATGGAAGGCATTGTCTGATATGCAGTCTTGAAACTCTCTGGTGAACTTGTGACAATAGTTTAACTTTCATTTTCCTTTTTCAAAATGCTGATTTATCTGCATTCATAGACAGATATCTGTTGAAAGAGCTTAGTTAACAACGACTGGCGCGTGGTCTCGGCCCGGATCCGCTGGTTATACCAGTACCTTAGAAACAAGTCTTCCACACATTTTCATGGACAAAATTTCAGAACTTTTCTATGACTCTCCAAGGACCCATGATAAAATGTACTCTTCGGAAAAGCATGCACTTCACTGTGTCCACAACACTTGCCGGTTCGGTTACGGTTTTCCACACACGTACTCAGGAGAGTGTCACTTCCTGTAACAAACAGCGTTGCACTACATCACGTAACATGTCTTAAAGGGGGAAGTCTTGGCCTGTATAATCATGGAAAATGAGAACCGTGCGAGTCTTCCATTTGTATCAAGAAGCGAATAAGTTGTTTTCCCCAACCTTGCAGGTCCTTTGATGCGACTATTGCACATTGCAATGTCGATGCTGAAAGGCTATATTGCGCAGCCCTCATCAATGCATATTAGAGCTACATTATGTCAACAGTTAACTGTCAAAAAAAATAATTTCCGGTTATGTCACATTACCTGGAGGTTTATCTCCGGAAGTTTACTGCAACAATTAATTTCATTATACACAGCAAAATTCCATGACATTCCTCAAACTTTCAATGATACAAATTCCATGACTTTTCCAGACCTGGAAAATGAGATTGTGAAATATCATGACTTTTCCACATTTTCCATGACTGTGGGAACCCTGTTGAGATATTGACTGTTGCCCCCAGAGGCTAAACTATAGCCGACGGGCTTCGAGATTCGGGTTTTGTATGCTGTCCTATTTGTCAATTTGTGGCTCTAACTAAGGAGGGAGTCCATCATCAAAAAAAAATGTTCATGGACATCTGGCAGTGATTGGTTTTACTTTTCAGGGACACAAAGAAACCACACACAAATATATAGGTAACAATTTGCCCCATTATTTACGTTCCATGTGCTATTACATAGGATTTGTAAAGTTATGCATCAGATCCTCTGAAGAATAAACACCCAGTGATCTTTGATAAATGCAGAAGGTTACTTGGTCACACTGACTTCTGCTCTGAAGGTATTTTCTTATTTCTATGTAAAGATATACAGACACACGGATGCAATGAACACACAGCAGTTCCTTTTCCCTTAGCCATGGATAAAAAATAATTTGAATCAGTATCCGAACAAGAATATTCTAGACCTACTATGCTGATCATTGTTCTTAATCAATTAGAGTCAGATGTTTTCGTTTAGAATTATTTTATTTCTGCTCTGGGCAGATGTTGATTCATATGATTTAAATTAAAATCACACTGCTTATAAGTCAAATGCAGTATACTTCCTGTGTCCCTCACATTCATCAAGCCCAGACAAGTTTGATCTTGAGTATACGCTCTGTCCAGGCAAATAAAGAAATACAGTGCTTCCTGAAGAATCACAGATTTGTCTGTGACGAAATCTCCAGGCCGTGCTGTAAATATTTGCCTGTGCCGTATTTGTGTGAGCGTTTCATTAACGATCGGAGCTGACAAACATGCACACTCATTGACCCTAGTCATCAAGGGAGAGCCTGAGACAGTAGTGTGTATTTAGTGTGTATTTGTTGAAAACCTAAATGCCTCACATGAGGGATTGATGTCACCAACAGAGGAGACGTCTGCAGTGGAAATGAATCTGATGTGGTAAACGTTTTCCATCGCCAGCGCTCCTGGCTCTTATTTAAGGCCCTGTCAGAACTTGAAAGTGTAATTGATACAAATTCTAAAGTTTAATTTTTAAAGTTTACAGTCACAGAGGGTTCAGAGCTCGGGATTGTTTAAAATTGCACTCACTCCCTTTTCATTAAAGCAGGATAGTCTGAAAACATTTGTTCATCAAAGGGTTGCTACAAATTAGACTTTGAGAAACTCAATTTGAAGTAAAGAAAAGCATTTCTTTTCCTCTGGGGGAAGCCAAAGTCTCCGCTGTGTTTGCATTTAAATATAAACTGGGCATAATATCTGGCTTTAAAGATGCATGCAGTCATACAGACACAAACACACAGGCACACACCAACTTGCCACATGCACACGCTACATCATTTGGTAGTTCCCTCTAAACCGTTACAGACAACAGCATGAAAACCTCGCTATCATGTTGCACCCGTGCTCTTAGATTGTTTCGTCTACTCGCTAATAGTCAGAAATTAGCAATAAGGCCTCCGGAGGCGCTGAGGAACAGGCGGGCGTGTTGTAAATCTGGGTCTGGTGAGGAGAGAAAGAGACACAGAGAGTCAGATAGAGATGGCCAGAGCAGTGGAATAACATCTTAATCTATCTGAGAAGTGAACAGTGGCCGGTCTGTTTTTGGAGCACGCTGTCTTGGATGACTCCCAAGCAGAGGGGCAGGGAGCAGAGCCATCTTCAGCTGCTAGTCACTAACATGGCAGTAATAAGGCAGTGATGACCCTCCCAGGACTGGCGGCCAACACTCCCTCTCTGCCTCCCATCCCTTCAGCACAAACACACACGCACACACACACAAACACAGGCCGTGCACTTGAGCAGATACGCAGTACGGCACTAAATCTCTCTCCCTCTCTTTTTGATATATTAACTTCCCTGCCTGCTTACACAATCCCATTTATTTTGAATTAGACTTAAAGGATAACTTCAGTATTTTTTTTTAAATGGAACCCTATTTCCTCATGTTTTTGTGCCCAAGTGACTAATGGAAAGAGTAATTTTTTAACTGGTCCAGTATTGATAGAGAGAGCTAGAGCCTGTATCAGCAAAACAGGCTGCAATGTAACCACTTGGGGCAATTGTACACCGTTAATATACGTCCTCTGAAAGTGTTTCTTTTTTGCCATTGACAGGTTTATACTATTATTATAAGTGTCTGAAACAATTATGGAAAGGATCCCTACAGAGACAGACCTTTTTGATAGAGTACGATTTTTTTTGTTTAACCAGAAACAGCCTCCAAAAATCAGTGCCAAACATACCAGTACCACCCATTTAAATAAATAGTAGTTTTAACGTGTATAGAGCTAACACATATGTCAGCATATGCATTTCTTGGCGTCCAGGTGTTGGTTGCCATGTGACCTTGTTGCCTAAACATAACCATTTGCTTTTGTAGCTTAATTGTTTTCGTACCAGAATGTCAACAACAGAGGCAGAGGGATTCCTAGAGCGTAATATGTAGACACTGAAGTCCCCTAATAGGATGGAATGGTTGTTTACTTTCAATGTCTATAAGTTAGCCACTTTTGTCTCTAAAGCCTGTAAGAAACATCAGGATGGTTTATTTTGTTAATGTTAGTTTTATCAAGCGTCTGCTTTTGGTTTCTGTTCTTTTTGTTTTCTTAATGGTTTCTTGTAAGCCCCTTTGGGCTGGGCATATTGTTTATGCATGACACAATAATGAAATTCAATCAATCAATCAATCATATAAAGCAGTAATGTGTGATGGGATGAGAACGTGTTGCATTTTCATATATTAAGTGTTTATTTCAACTAGACCATAGTTGGTGATTGCGGAAAGAGAGGTTTTTTGTGGGTTTTATTTTGTTTCTGTTGACTTTGACTGTAGTGTACCTCATGATAGTAAAATTTGTGTTTATCGGAATGGAGTCTGGTAGGTTTGGCAACAGCAATTTTGGGGCTGTTTCTGGTTGAACAAAAACAAACCAAAAAAAAAAAAAAAGGTCTCCTCTGTAGGGATCCTTTCCAAAATGTTGAAAGACATAATAACAATCTGAACCTGTCAGTGTAAAAAAAAGCAACTAAAGGACAGCAACAACAGCAAAAAACAAGCACTTTTATTTGATGTCGATTGATAGTGCACAAATGCCCCCATTGCAGCCTATTTTGTGGCTGCTGCTGTTGCTGAATACTAGACACATTTTTAAAAATGTTGCTCCAATTAGTCACTTAGACATAAAACCATGGAAAAATGGGGTCCAGGTTGAAAAATACCTAACGTCCCCTTTAATAGCATGCTGAAAAGCTCAACACGTAGGTTAAAATTTGAGTTACTACTGCATTTATACACTGCAGTATACAAACCTATATTTAAAAAAACATCGACATGTGTGACATTAATTTACTCCCTCGTGGGACTGTTCATTTATTAGCGTAATGTAAATGTAGAAGTAAAGCAGTACTTAAGGCTAAGGGAAATGAATGTGATGCTCGTGCACCTGTTGCAAATTAAGCGGCGTCAGACCTTTTCCTGTCTGTCTTTACAATGTCCATCGCTTACTCTATAAAATCAAAAATTCATAAATGTGCTTTCTAGCAATTATGTAGCAGCCTAAAGGACTTCAGGACTTGGATGAAGTTTTATGAACATGTTAATTGGCAGATAAAGCTGCACACTTGCCTGTAAACACAAATGAATACCATTCATTTGTGTTGAAGTGATGCTGAAGATCATTTGTATTCCTTTAGTGGATATACAGGTGGGTTCATCTTCTTATCAGTGATAATTAGAAGTCAACAGGAACCACAAGTATTACAAAAAATCAATTATATTTTCATAAAAAGCATTTATATTTGCTTTAACGTCCTTATGGAGCTCAAATTAGTTTCATACTCTGCCTACAATTAATCTAAGCCAGTGAGATCCATGTCAGCCCGTACAATACTGCTGGCAGATACTTCTCCGTTGCTACTTACACATATATGGTTGGTGTGCATGTGAGAGTACAACCCTTGGTGCCACGTATTGTTCGAAATTTGCATGCTTAAGTCCATATGGCAACTTCCTTTTGACCTGCTTTCCCATCCCCGATGCATTGTCAGGCCTGTCAGCCGATAAAGAATCACTTGACTTGCTATAACAAGTTCAAAAGGAGCTGATGACGCGCTGTTGATCCATGGAGAATCGGCAAAAGGAACACCCCTACTGCTTGCTGCTATCACTCCCATAGAGATAGCCATATTATTGATGGGGAATGGTTATGCTAATTTCTTCTTTAAGGGGAGGGAAACTTTTTTTTTTATTTTATTTTGGAAAATGCTCAAAAAAAAGAAGGGAAGAAAAAAAAATTCATCAAACTGAATTCCATATAACCATTTAAAGGAGAAGCATGAGAATCAGATTTTCATAGTGCATAATGAATGTGGAGTGTCTTTTAAAGAGGAGGACGTGTTTTGTCTGGGAAGGGGAAGAAAGCAGATATTTAGGCTATCTATTAATGTCTCACAGAACACACACACACACACACTCATACACACACAGACTCACCAGTGTGAAAATCTTTAAAAAAAACTTCAATATTATTAATATGTCTCATAAATACAGAAAATAAAAAAGAGACAAATAATATTAAGCTTAATAGCAATAGTGATTACATGTGCAAGAAATTGTAAAAAACAAAGAAAAGTGCAAAAAGGATACAAATTTTGTGCAAAAAAAAGGTACATATTTTGTGAAGAAATGTGCAAAAAATGGTCAATATTTTGAGCAAAAAAATGTAAATGTTTTCTCTAAACAGCAGTTTTTGGTGAAAAAAAGTTTCACAAAACAGACTGCGATACACTCCTTAATGTGATTATAATAATGATAATAATTCTATTCGATTATGTTCACCCACAGATGGAGTGTCATGTGCTCCATGTCTGAGTGACCATTTACATGTGTCTCTCTCTCTCTCTCTCTCTCTCTCTGACACATACAGCATGGCACAAGCGGCGTGGAGAGGGGAGAGAGGATGATTAGGGTGTGTATGTGTGTGTGTTTGGGGAGGGGGGTGGGGAGGGGGATCGTTACGCACAGGGGTCTGCTATGAATATGACCCCGAGATATCCCATTGTGGGCCCATGTCCGGTTCTGAGGACATTTGATAGCATCTCAGTCAGTGGCATTAATGTGTCTCTCGGTTCGACATTTTGAATAATCGAGGGCTGTCTGCCGTCATCCTGCCACTAGCTGTCAGCAGCACCGTCTGTCTGTCTTATCACACTCCTCTACTCATGCGCTTACATTATAGAAAACAAGCTGTCCTTGCAAGAGAGCACTTGATACTTTTTTTTATTATTACCAAACCGTTCCCATAATTACCCCATAATCATTATATAATCCCATAACAAAGCCTCTATTGAAGTCCTGTCTTTTGTCAACGCTGGGACACTGAATCTATAATTGCATTATTCGGTCTCTTCCACCCCCCTATAGAAGCATAATATATCAAAACCATTCCGCAAGAGAGATTTTTAGTTGCAAGAGTTCGGCCTGTGCAGGACGTCTTCTTGTCTTGTGTGTGTGTGTTTTTTTTTAATTATTTTTTTACGCGTCGAATAAAAAAAAAAAGTTGTGCCAACTTCAAGTTTTAGGGGGTCCTACTGGAAATATCCCAAAATCTTTAAAAATATTTCTTTCTTAGAGAGAGTAGTGGCTTTTTCAAATTCTTCACGGAGGTGTGTAGCAATGCATTCATTCACAAATTGGAGCAGTCGCATTATTGATATATCATATTTTCAAATAATTATGTTCATTCCCTATTGCGCTCCCAGGCAGTAAGAATAAATCGTCAATACATTGAGAGAGAGAGAGGAGAGGAGAAAAAAGGCAAAAGCGAGTCCCTGTGGAGCGGTTTTGCGTTTGTATGCATGGGGATTGGCAACACAACGGGGCTTATTTACATTAAATACGCCACAAGGTTACAGTGCAGATAGATGAGCGTCATTTTTATCACTCATTACTTCTCTTAAGCGGTGACTGACGCTCAGGACGCACAGGAGGCAACACTCATTTATCCTGGAGTTCTTTTAAGGCGAGGAGAAGAGGGGGAAAAGACTCGAAACAGTTCACTTGAAAGGTAAGGAATTCTACTTTTTGGACTCATTTGTGACCTGGGTGTCTTTTTCCGCGGAAGGGTTCTTTATCCAAGTCCGTTTTTTGAACGCGCGGTGCCTCAGCGGCGGCGAGGCTGAATGCTTCTGTACAGGAGGGCAAATTTTGAAATAAAAGAGTGTTTGTGGGCAGTTCAAGGTCAGAAACAAACTAAGGTGGTCGGGAATCGGGGCTTTTTCCCCCTCGCGCCACCGTGCCATAGGAAATGTAATGATGAGGGGATTATTTCTTTAAACGAGCTTCTGTGCATCAGCTGCTTTTTATCCCCAACACCGTCAACGGCGAATACCGCAAGACCCGGGCTGTATCCAGCCAGTCAGTCGGCTCTGCTTTTCTACAATGGAGTGCCTTTTTAACGGTACAATGCATTTCACCTACCAGATAGGGGGAGTCCAAGCTGAAAGATGAAGGGAATATGCTGATGCCTGGCGATCGGCATCAATGCAAACGTTTACCTTTAGCAGACAGCGACAGAGAGGGACAGAAAAGCAAGAGGAGAGACAAGTAATAAAGGCGTTATTTTCTTTTTTTACAAACTCAGGATGCGCGGCGGGGAGCAGCTGTAGGGACAGGGGGATCGAGGAGTGGACAGTCTTTAACAGGTCCGAAGCGCACTTTTCAACACCCCCGTCATCCGACAAGAATATGATCCGGTCAAATCATATGGACATGCCTCATTATTCAATGAACACTATCTCTCACAACGCATCGTTTACGCGCAGGAGTTAGCCGGCGCTTCGCCAAATTTAAAAGGTAAGAAGAAGTGTGTGGAGCTTCCAGTACACGACTTGGGTTTTTTGCTGGGGGGGTGGTTTGAAGTGTATTACTCGCTGGGAAGTCAGTTTTTATGGGGGGAGGATTGGGGTTGTTTGTGCGGGTGCATCACAACGGGGGCCCCCGATGTCTCCCCAATCATGATTAGAAAATAACAGTGCAATTATCCAGAGCAAGTGACGATCGTAAAAACAAAATAGCAGCTGGGGCGAAGACACGGGGCTGCGATGCTCGACACCTTGAAACCCAACGCGTAAAAAACAAAAAAACAAATTTTAATCCATCAGATATTACAGTATTATAAGTTTTTGTTTACCGTTGCATGTTTTGCTCAGTAACTACGCGTAAAAAGCGTTCGGGCGCACGGCTTTGCAATATTGCGCACACAGATCTGCGATGGAGACTTTTTCGAAAAGTCCAGCCGTGTTCCCGGTACGAGTCTAAAACTTTCCACCGCACTTGTGCTGAAAGAGTGCGCGAGGGCGATTCAAGTTTACCGGCGCGTTTGCCACCATGTGTCAAAACTTGTGAGATGGAAGAAGAGCCGGTGAGACCTGCCATTTTGTGCAGTGATCGACCTCTCTTATGAATAAGCAGCCCCTGCATTATGCTTTGAGGAGACGTTGCGATGGTCTTCAGACGAAGGGGGGTAAACACACATCTTTACAGCGGGGAAATTGACGTTTTTTTGGGGGGGGACTTGTGTCGCTCTTCGTGGAGAGGAATGTTCGTTTTTTGGTTATGTTTTTATTTAATTGGGGGGGGGGGCAGAAAGTTAGAGCGAGTCGCTTAAAGGCTACAGGATGGATATCCCTGACTGTGGAAATATAAAATGACGGAGCCCATAAGCCAATAATATTTTTTTTCCCGGGGACGGAAGAGGTCGTGTGTATGACATGTTGTTGCACCCAGGAGTTTATCTTCTTTAAAATTAACCACACGGTGTTTATTTTTTATCTCTAAAGATCCTGCAGGTTGAGCGCGTTCCGTGCGCTTAAAAAAATCCTTCGTCGAATTCCCTCATCGACTCTCACGTGTCCGAATTTGTGCTTAAATGATGCTTACAGTATTGAATTATCAGTGAAATGTGGCACCAGGGATGAGCCTTGTAATCCCATTTAAAGCCCCTGTCTCACCGTGCGTCTTGGGTGGGGAGGACCTTTTCTTGGAAGTCGAGTTGACCCCTGAGTGATCTGACCTGCAGCCACTTCCAAACAGCTACCAGCTCTGCACAATGGCTGTGAAGACACATGTCATCCTGCTTAAAATACTCAACAATGTCCATCTCGTTGTTTCCCACTGTTTCTCTAACCTTCCCTAAAGTTGTCTCAAGCCAAAAAAAAAATGTTGCCTCTTCCTCATATTCATTGTGCAAGGATAAATAGATGTACTGTGCGAGTTGAGATGCTGTCATTGTTTAATGGTATGCACAGGGCGGATATTATGTCTGAAATAGTGTCTGGGCGTAAACCCTTTTTGTCAGCTCCTTTCATTCCCTTATTGGAGATGCAATAGCGAATGGAGAAGTGTCCCCCCCCTCCCGCTCCTCTTGACAGTTCAGGCTGCCTCGCAGACCTACTTGCCCTTTTCCTGGACCTCTCTGTGTGCTGCTACAAGTTGAAAATGTTGTCATTCTTCTCGGGTGAAAATATTTGGGAAGAGACGCCGTGTTTTAAGAGAAGGCCTTGCTTTGCAGACTGGCCTGTTGGAGGAATTTATGTAGTGAATTTAGTGTCAAGGCCTCAGTGGTTTGCAATTTATTTAATATTCATCAGGCCTACTTTAGATTTTTTTTGCACTCATCTACCAGTCAGGTTGCATTTTAACATCACACATCACTAATGAATTATCCAATTAATTGTTGTCATTCAAATAATTATTCTTATAAAATATGCAAGCTGTATTTGTCCTCACGTCATGGCAGTCAAATAGATGAATTCGCATCAGATTTTGGAGTGACAGGAAAAAGCCACACACCTACAAAACAAGTATTTTTGACTTTTTTTTTCCCGAGCTGCAACTTTCTGATCGACAGAGCTCAAAATGTGTTCTCGGGAGCCGGTCTGTAGTTATTGGCTGATCTCGCATTAGTTGCTTTCCCACCTGTGCCCGTGTCAGCGTTGCTAAGGGGGCCGCGGGCCGTGACTGACTGCGGCGATACACATCTCTCAGCTGAAAACAAGGGTGGAGGGAGTGATGAGAGAGACAAGGGGGGTGGTGGTGGTGGTGATGGGGGGATAGACGGAGAGAGAGAGAGCATGGCATGCAAAGGATGGCATCAAATCAGTCCTCTTTTCACCAGGCTGTCAGTCAGTCAGTCAGCCACTCGGTTCACCGTGGAGTAGACCCACTCGACTGAAGCCGCCGCGTTGTCAGTCCGACACCCGGTGAATTATTTGCACGTTGACATGTACACAATCAAGATTTTTTTTTTTAAATATGAAAAAAAAGAAAAATCACACACTCATTTAACAAATGCGCATAGCACATGAGCAGCAGTGCCATTGCAAAAACACACAAACGCACAGTGAAGTGGTCGCATAAATTACATAATCTAGCCGTACATGAAATATGTGTGTATAATCAATCGGACAACACATAATTCAAGTCATCCTGTAACATAGTCAGTGATGTATGCTCCTGCAACACAGTGCAGTCCACGGTGAGACAGGCAGCCTCTCTGTGGCTAGTTGATCCCCTTCTCATGTAATTATAGGGGAGAGGGCTCCAGCTGTACAGGCTGCGAGGCCAGGGCTCCCAGTCCGCTGGGATCAGGGCGGTGGTGGGCAGGCCAGATCAGGCCAGCTCTGCTCATCAGCCAGCCATTAATTGATATGTGCAGTCATTGTGAAAGCACCCCCCATCTCTCCCTCTCTCTTCCTTTCTCTCTTTCTCTCTGTTACCTACTGGGTGAAGGCTGTGAGACTGGTGTCACTCCTTCATTTCCATTCTGGTTCTGATCTCACAGGCAACAGTGCAAGGCATTCCAGTGTGTGTGTGTGTGTGTGTGTGTGTATGTGTGTCCCGCAGGGGGGCAAGGAGGGTGTTAAAGGGGCTGTAACACACAGGCGTTAGTCTGGGTTGAGCCTTGTAGCTCCGTGACCTTGATCTCCAGAGTTCAAGCGAGACAGGGGAAGATGTTGGGTTTTTGCAGTGTGCGACGCGAGGCTAATATGACAAGCACACACTCCGCAATCCAGATTGGGATGTGAGCTTGAGAAGAGATTGCCCTGACCACGGAACATCGCACGCTAGATTACACACATTACACAAAAACCTCAAAGATTTTTATCACATTTGTTTTAGTCATAGAAAATGCTAAATTTTTTTTGACACCACCAGCCCACAGGGTGTCATGTTGAACTTTTATAAGCAATTATGATATATTTTGCTGTAAATGGACCTGAAAGTTTTGTCAACTTAGTCCTGCTGACCTTTGCTCATTGTCATTGTTTTTTTGTTTTTTTTTTATTTAGTGATATGACTTTGTAAACAGGTGGTTATAATTTACAGTCCTATGTGACCAATTGATATTTAAAAAAAGGTGTAATGTGGACATGTTGCTTTTGTTAGTAAGAAGGACCAGCAGCCCACAGGGTGTGATGTCAAACTTTTATACGCAACTGCAATTATGTTATATTCTGCTGTGGTGATAAATCGACCTGAAAGTTCAGTGATCTTAGTGCTACTGACCTTTGCTCATTATCAGGCCTTTTTCATCATGTGAATTTGTAAACGGGTGACTATAATTTACAGTCTTAGGAGACCGATTGATATTAAAAAGTCTAAACTGGACATGTTGCTTTTGTTGGAAATTAGGACGAAGCAAAACTGACTGTCGAGGAATGACTCACTTAGTGAATGCTATGAAAAGCAATGGGAAATATAGAAGATACCATTATGCAGAAATGAATATAGCATCAATTAAATTCTCGCTGTGTGAATGATCAGCTTTATTGAATCATTGTGTAAATGAAAGTTTATGTACGGTTTACGCCTCACCCTGCACTCGTGAGCCTGAGTGTGTGTTTTCCACCCGGTATGCTCTTCGCCCTGAGAGCTTGATAAGGAGCGGGGTGAAGGGGTGGAGGGATGGAGGAGCAATGGGGTGGATGAGTTGGGGTAATCGCGGACGTCAGTTTGATCTAAGAATAAAGAGTGTGGGGCAGATGAGGCGCTGACAGATAGGCTTGACTCAGTCCTCTCATGCCGGGGTGCCATCACAAGGAGCGTCTGCCTGTCTGGGGCAGCCGGGGGGGAGGAGGGTGGAGGGGAAGTTGAGGATGGGGTGAGATGTGGATGGTGAGAGAGCCTAAGAGGGAGAGGTGGGCACGGAAGTGGTGTAAGGAGGATCTGTCCTCCAAATCTTTTTCTCCGTCTCAGTCGTCTTGCAGTTCCAGACTGCGAGCCTGAGAACGTGCGTGCAGGCAGGTCTGTGTGCAAGTTCGCAGCAGTCTACAAGTGCACACTGTGTGTTTTCAGTTTCAGCCTTGAGGAAGCCCAGTGTCCCGGCGATGCTCTCTGGTCTTGCCCTCGCTCCCTCTCTGTCTGTGTAGTGCTCATGCAACACCAACAAGGAATGTGTCCTGAAAAAATGTAAAACACCTTATCCTCACAACCCGTGATATTCCTCCTTTGTTTGCCCCGGCTTCCCCGCTGAGCCCCCCTTGGCATTAAGGCATTATTGAGTTTGGCTTTAGTTCGGCATTTTTTTTTTCTCTCCTCAAAGTTCGTTAGCATTTGGGATTTGCGGATGTGTCATGCAATGTCAGGAGCGTTTCCCCCCTTTTTGATGTGTCGAACGGTGCCACGTTTTCAGCTGTGTCATTTCCGCAGACAACGGCTTAACACAAACAGGCAAGCACACATCAATCAGAGGTCCTGAAGCAGAGAATTGCTACTGCTTAGCATTCAGCCACGCTCAGCTAAGACAGTGGTAAATACCTCCAGTGTTGATGAGATGGAAGGTTATGTGTGTGTGTGTGTGTGTGTGTGTGTGTGCGCGCGCGCGCGCGCGTGTGTGTGAGAGGCAGGTTACGTCTATTACCCACTTCACACACCACCACCGACCGCATCCCACATGTCATGTCTTGCTCTTTAGCCGCTCCACCTCTCGGATGTGACCTCTGTAAACTTTCCTGGACCCCTGCTAATGAGCAAAGTCGCACAAGACGGAGGGAGAGGAAAAACAGTAGAGGAAAAAGAAGGGAGAAAAGGAGGAGGGGGAGATGCTGGAGAGAACTCCTGCACCTTTAATTATGATCAAGAGGTTTTCACCAAAGGACGGAGGCGTTGCAGTTCTGTTGCGCTCGTAAATCTGGCCCCGGATGCCGTATATTGTGTCGAACGATTACTGTACACCATTATAGTGCATATTCAACTGCCTCTCCAGCACCTGATTTGCATAATTGGATCTTTAATGAAACTTGCCTCGTGGAACAAAAAATACAAAAAGAGAGATGAAAAAAGTGCTTTGGCGTGAGGGTGTGGGGGAAGAGAGAGAGAGAAAATAACATGATGTAGATGAATGCCCCCTCAAATATTTGTTGGGCTAAAAGAGTGTGAAAGAGGTGTGAGGAAGACAAAAGAAATTCAGAGATATATATATTTTTTAAAAAAGATGGTGATGGTGTTTGTGGCGGTGGGTGTGTGTGACCTGCACTGGCCCGGGCGCTCGCACATCAGCGGCACTGCTACAAATAGGATGAGAAGTGACTGTGAAAGCTGTACATTCCCCGCCAGGTCTCGCGGGTTAAGACTACAATAGCGGGATATTCTCTAGCCCGGGGGGGATTTCAGCTCCTCTTCTGTCGACACTCATTGCACCTACTTGTTACTCAGGGAAGATGGCTCTTTTGTAGAGGAGCCGATTCTGTGCTCGCCTGGTGGAATTCCTCAGTCGCAAATATTTTGACAATGCCTAATCAGGAGCCGCCGTTTTTTTTTTTTTTAGTCTCCACTTTTTTTTCTGTGAGGGGGGTGAGGGGCTTAGAGCTTAACCATAGTGACTGAGTGCTGCTTTTTCTTAGATATAGATGTGTATTTAATGGCATTGCTTTTTATAAATTATCTGAACAGAAATGTTTTTAGTGTGTGCTTTAAAAGTTCTCTCCACCCGCCACTTGTTTGTGGCTATGGCAAAGCATCCATCTAATTGCTTAATTAAATTCCAACATGTCCTGTTTCCCTCAGCCTTCAGGAGGTGAAGGTTAAAATCCTCCTAGTGCCACTTTCACGCCAACGTGAGGGCAATGGATAATAGCAGGTTATTTGTCTTGTCTCGCTGAAGGATCTATTGCTTAAAAGTGACAGTGAGAGAGAGGGAGAGAGAGAGAAGGGAAAAAAAAAAAGGAACTACATTTTTTAATCAACGTGTTGTGAGAGAGACTATTAGGTATCTCTCGTGTCTGTGCCGTGAGTGCCCCTCCATTCAAAGTGGGACAGCCAGTTGTTAATCGAGTGCTAATGTTAAAAAACAAGCAAACGCTGATGGTGCGTTAAAGCGTTTGTGCGCACTTTAGCTGCCTGCAAGCAGTGGTTCTCGCTCTCTCTCTCTCTGTGTGTGTGTGTGTGTGTGTTTCCACTCTGAATCCGTGGGAGTGGATCATGTGTCAAAGCGGTTTACAGGTGGCTGCAGGGCAGCAGCTCTACAGAGAGGTGGAGGAAAGGCAGGCAAGGTTCAAGTACCTCAGAGGCTCTGACGGCGCTGAACTGAGCAATGCCAGCATCTGAGAGGACCCTTCAAAAGCCTCCTTATCGCTCTCCTCACTCCAGCATTTCACTCCTTTTTTCTTCCGTCTCTCTCCGCCGCAGCCTCTGTCATCTCTCCATCCTTTCGCTCCCACTTCTCATCTCTCATTTATCCTATCTAGCTCCTCTTTTTTATCTTTCCGTCTTTCCTCACTTCTCGTTTAGACCATCTGCCACTCTGGACTTTTTGCCAAAAATGACAATAAGTTACCTATTACTTGTTACCACACCCTGCGAGCAGTGATTCAGTGCCCGACTTTGTAAATTTGCTTTCTGAAATTGGACAGAAATCACCTCAAAGTCATAACAGTCTCTTCTTTAAGTGATTGCACAGGTGTAGATTTCAGAGCAGGGGACACATGGGACGCTTCTCCTCAATATTTAGAACATGTGCATTTGTCCCCCTCCAAAAAAACATGAAAGTACTTTTATTTTGACAAAATTTAATAATTTTCCACCTTAAGTTGCTGCAGAAAAGGCACAACTTGGTGCATAAAAATTCACCAGAATGCTGGAAATTAAGTGTTTGATGCTCAAAATATTTTGGCAGGGGATTCCTAACCCCCCCGTTTCATGTGTGTGTGTGTGTGTGTGTGTGTGTGTGTGTGTGTGTGTGTGTGTGTGTGTGTGTGTGTGTGTTTGTGTGAACATGTGCATTTGTCCCCCTCCAAAAAAAAAACCATGAAAATAGCTGAGAACCTTTATTTGGACAAAATTGAAGACATTTCCACCTGAAGTTGATATGGAAACGGCACAAATTGGCACATAAAAATTCACCAGAATGCTAGAAATTTAATGTTTGATGCTCAGTATTTTTTGGCGGAGAACCCCTAAACCTCCTGTTTTACATGTGTCCCCCCAAAGTTGAAACCAAACCTAACTCTTGATGATCACACACACTTTCTTTTCTTTTACTGGATAACTTAAAAGATGAAGAGGGGGGCAGCTTTTCTGCCTTTTCTGGAAGACGTCAGTCTAATTTTGAGACCAACTGATAAAAACAAATCAAATTTGTAGAATTTATTACTTTTTTCCTTTTACTTGTGACACTCCCTCAGCTGACCTCCTGGTGGTCAGACCAGTTGATTTTCCTTCAGACAATGATTTCCCACTCACAGTTGTACTGGGAGCAAATATAAATCACATTTTTAGCAAGAAACTGGTGACAATGATCATACTAGCATAGGTGAATTAACAAGAAAATCTGGTTAGAATGATACATAGATATTGAAAATCAGACAATCTTGATGTCTTTTATAACACTATTACATGTAAAACAATTTAATATCTTCAGTGGAGCTTCTGAGACAGTTTTAGTGTCCCGTGATTGCACAAGTAGGTTACTGCTTGAAGACTTTTATACCCAGGCAAACAGTAGGTCTCTTCTGTGATTTTGTTTTTGTACTCCCAAGTCGTCAAATTTAAAAATACTTGACAATCGGCAGTCAGAAAACATTCCGATCAGCCTACAATGCACCGCATCCACGGACCGGTAGATTCTTCGTGAAAAGAGATAAATATACAGTAGGCAGAGTGATGACAGGACAGAACAGGAGAAAAAAAAACACTTAGAGAGAAAACGCAGCGAGCAGAAGGGGAGAGAAGGAGCGAGACAGAGAGACAGAGAGGAGGGATGATGTACTTAACGGTATCTGTAGGCTTCCTCCTCAACAAGCTGCTGCCACAGATCCTGGGAGCCCGCGTTGATAAATTCGGTTTGATAAAAGTCACTGAAATGCCGGCCTGTCTGCACACCTCTATTAAGCGCTGGTACATTTGTCACAGCCAGTGGAAGTCAACCAAAGGGTTTTAATGTCACATCAGGCTGAATTAAAGACTCAATCGAAAGCCCTGAAAGGTTTAGGTTTTTATTTCAAGTGACAGTGGTGGTGGTACAGCTGTGGCTGGCGCTAAAGATTACCGGGCTCTAGTTGATCAAGGCAGTCATTTTACATTTTATATTTGGCTATTGGGAATTTTGTGATTATTCGTTGCTCATTTTAGCCTGGATGCTCATTTTGTATCTGATGACTTTGAGCGAGGAGGGAGGGGGTTGGGGGGAGGGGGGTGTTTGTGTGTGGTGTGTGTGTTTAGAGGGGGGTGCGGTGGGGGGTGGGGTGTTGAGGTTGAGCTCATCTCATGTCTGGCATTATTTTTCTAATTCATTTTTTTTAATCAAGAGAAATTACATCTATGCTGCATTAATCATCAGCGTGCCTTAATATAGCAAACTGAGGGAGCATTTAAAAAAAAAAAAGGCTGCATTTTAAAAACACACAACTTTCCCCCTGAGAAGCCCCTTAATACCACATTACTGTTCTCCATTTATGCAAAAGTAAATAAGTGAACCCAAAAGGCAAATGAGCATTCCAGGCGTTTAAACACACAGCCTTCTGTAAACGCCTGGCGCAGCCGCGACCACATCTCCGAGGCGTAGCTGCCATGAGACGCAAAGTGAGGCTCGCTACTGTGCTTCCTTTTTTTATAAGGTAAATATATGTATTTATTCCTGCCCTTATTTGAGGACAGGATATTATTATCTGGAACATCATTACGGTAAGACAGCAAAAGGCCTCTTTTAAATATCAGACTATTAAACAAGTTTAGGGAGTGTGCAAAAATGATCGGGGTGGGGAGGAGGGGAGCAAGACCCCCCCTGCAGTGTTAAAAAAAACAAAAACAAACAAAAACACTTTTTTCCCCCCCAGTAACTCAAAATAATAACCATCAGTTATGGATGAAACCACTAATGACAACTATGAACTTAAAGAAATTCATCTGAAAACATTTGATCTTTTCCTCTGCATCTCCCTTATTCTGTCCTCACACACACACACACACACACACACACACACACACACAATCAGTGGATCCCACCTGGTGTTGTATTTAATTAGGTAAAATACACATTACACATGTGGGCACGTGCACGTGGGCATGTGCGTTTGTGCAAGCGCTCGCCAAGAGCTGTCACTCTTTCATGAACTACTTTAAAAATTGTTGTTCAAGGTGGGAGCTAAATACTATTTATCTATTATTTATCTGCGTTATTACCGGGGTTGAATTTAAAAAGCGTGCTCTCCGACGTGGGAGAATTCCCCCGGCGCCTGACTCTCTCCTTTAATACCTCTTTTAAGTCATAAGATACGCTCCCACCCCTGCTGAAAGAGAAACCTTTAACAGATCTCCCGCAATTTCCGACAATTTTCTCAAATCATCTCTTTTTTTTATTTTTATTTTCAAACGGCCCACCTCATCATCTCTTCTCTCTCTCTCTTTCTCTCTCTCCTCTCTCTTAGCCCCCCACCACCTCCTCCTCCCCCACCTCCCCATCTTCCTTTCCCTCTTTTGTTTTGATCCGTGTCTTTTTTGTTATTATTATTATTCTTGATCGCGAGCTGCAGTTGTTTTCGTCGCCTCAGGATTTTATCTCTTTTGTTGTGTCGTTCACACCAATCGGAGTAATGGGGAGAGAGTTAAGTGGAAGTGCTGTGGCCCGGGCCCTTGTTCAGCTTGTCTGTCGGCTGCTTTGGTAAACAGGACTGTCAGATCTGCAGGGGAGGTGGTGGTGGTGGGTGGGTTTCCGGGGGTGGGGGGGGCATTTGCATCCATGGTGTGGTTGAAGACTCGAAGGGTGGTAGTGAATTCACACTTCCAAGTCTGCTCGCCTGATCGCAATGTGTGTCCCCAAGAACTGGGGGGTCAAGTCGCGATGTCGAACCTTCTGTTAGTCTATGGAACTCATTAAAGAAAGAATAGGAAAAGGACGTGGAACGGTTTCAATTTGTTTATTTCTCAGTTTGGATTGTGCAGCGTGTAATGGTGAATCTGTTATGTACCAAATCACAGGCAGAAGAGTGACTTTTTAAATGATAGTTTTTATAACTTGGATCTTTCTTAAGGTTATGGTAACTGCACTCATCGAACCAATTGCTGAGATCTTGGAATGTGGTGACATTGTTACAAAGAAGTCAGAAGGGAAGAAAGCAGTGAGACAACTGGGCATATTTTAAACAAACCCATGGAGCTGGATGTGGCACGGCCAGTCAGACTGGCTGCCAAATTGTCTTAATAACTGTGTGCGGTAACTGCAGCAAAAAAAACAGCAAAAAATCTTTGTAGATCAGAACACACACAGACCACCGACCTCTGTAAATGAGAAACTAAAACACCTAAAACTGAAAAAAAAAAAAATCTGTTTATATCAGTCACGGCTGTAAGGATGGCAATGTTGGTCCAACTTTTGATCTTACAACCACTGGGGGGGTTGGAATGAAATTTGGCACAAACATTCATGTTTCCTTCGAGATGAATTATTTGAACTTTGTTTTTATCTAGCACAATCATCAGATGAAAAAAAAAAACTGACATTCCCATCAGCCTTGGATGTGCTTTGTGTTAATTAGTAGCTGTCACAATTCTCCAGATCCACATTTCTACTAAACATTTGATTTTACGGTCATGGTTTATTTCGATTTTAGATTTAAACTTTTTTTTCTTTTTTCTTTCAGCAGTGACAGATATTCCTTAGTTTGGCTATAAAGTTATGGTTCATAGGATCATGAACATAAACAGATCTGACAACTCATATTTGTAAATTCTTCTTCTAAAAGATAGGCTGCGTGGTATCAAGTGTGATATAACTGCCATATGGTCAAATTTAAATAATTTAAAATTTCACATGCTCATATGGAATGCTTATTTGATCAATTTTTGATTGAGAGTTGCAATTGTGAAACCCCCTTGTAGTTAGCATGCTAACACACTAAACCAGAATACCATAAACATAATACCTCCTTAACGCTTGCATGTTAGCATTGCTATTGTTAGCACGTTAATGTTAGCAAGTAGCTCAAAGGTTAGTACATCCTCACAGAGCCGCTTAATGAGGCAGTTGACTCTCATGGCTGTTCAGTTTGTACTGAGAAGTTGGAATTTCCAAGTTTCCAGTTGAAAATTTCAACCTTCACGCCCTCAAAATTCAGATTTCGGAGAGCTGGAGGAAACTTAACCCCGACCTCACAATCCAAGATGACTGCACTGCACATCAACAGTTGTAGTTAAAGCTGCAGTAACATACTATTTATTAGCACTTCTGTCTTATTTGTGTCTCATTAAAACAGTCATACACACAGTACTGTTCAACCTCAACACTGTTGAACAAAAAACTTTTAAAAAAAAGTAAGTGTCCAGGCTGCCTTAAAATTTTAAATTGATTCAGTTTGAGAAAACAAGCTGAGTTGATTTTGCGATGATTGAACTTGTCTTCTCAAATGCAGTCAAATCAAAAATGTCAAGTAGCTTAGACACATGCTTTTTAAAGCTAAAACAAAAAGTTTGGTTTTACTGTGTATGTGACCATGTTGCTGTGGTGTTTGTGTGCGCAAAATATAAAGTAAAACATGGTGATCGGCTGATATCGACTTAAATTATGGTAAACCTGGCTGGAGATGATGTTGCTTACAACATGTTTTTTCAACTTGCAGTTCTGGAACGTGGTCAGTTTGGGTGTTACATCGTTCCCCGCTCTGATTTCTGACTTTTGAGGAAAGCGGCGTTAGTCTTATTTAATCATAAAGGTTCATCAACTTGTAAAAGTCTGCAGAGCCTAGAGCAGTTATTTTGATGTGTTGCTGTCATGTCAGTGCAAAGTATTGGATTTTCATTAGAATGGATAGGTTTTATGTTGGAGTCCAGTATTCAGCTCTACAAACTTCCTGGCATCAAATATAGTACTTGTATTCATAGTTTTTAGTTTTATCTCCAAATTATTGTTGAGATCATCGGCTAAACTTTTGTCATATTTCATCAAAGAGCCACACAGACAGTAATCTCATATTCTCCCAAAACACTGTGCGCTTATTGCCTCCTTCCTGTTCTAACTGAGCGCCGCCACACTTCAACCTGCCTTTGACCTTCCTCAACCAGAACTTGCTCTGTCACAGGAAGTCCTTAAACTCTGCGCTCATATCCTCCCAAAACGCCTCCTCCCCCACCGACAGGACAATCTCACGGCAGAGCTGCTTTGGATTAGGGCCTCGGAAAAGGTTTGCTCCACAAATCTGAAGTTGAGGTGGAGTTTATTTCTCTCCGTCTCCCTTGTAGCCTCTGTCTCTCTGATTGCCGATCAGCCCCCCAGGGCTTTGAGGCGCTCTTGCTGGATCCCTGTGATTAGACTAAATGCCCCCCCCCCGCCAGAGATCAGGGTTTGGTTTGTGAGGTGGACTGAGAAGGACGAGGTGAGCGGCGCAGGAAAGTTTTGAGGATGAAGATGTGGAAACTGACAGAGAGATGGCAAAAAGGAAAGAGAGTAACAGTAGAGAGTGTTGGATTGGCACATGGTCCATGTGGGTGACAAGATTAGAGGTCAACAGATTATCGGCCTGGCCGATTATCAGGGCTGATATTTGGCACTTTAACAGCTATCTGTATCTGCGTTTTATTTTTTTGATCCCTGGTAAATTTAATTAATTAATTAATTAAAAGTGCAAAGAATGTGTCCGCATGGGAGGAACTTTGACTTCGTAAAACATCAGAGAGCGATTTCTATTTCTGAATTTTTAAAAAAATTTTCACTTGACTCTATAAAAAAAACGTTGCTATGAACTTGATGTATATGATGTTGAACATTTCAGTTTTGATTTAATGTGTGCTTAAGTCATTTAAACAAAGTTTTGTGTTGGAGTTTGTGAATATCCAAATTCTAAATTTTGACAGATTTATTTTAATTGTCATTGTAAATGCATATCATTTCCAAATATTGGTTATCAGTCTTACTAACTACCAATAATCGGTATCAGTATCAACCCTGAAAAACCAAAATCGGTCGACCCCGAGATAGGATGCTGTTATGAGTATAATTCGATAAGATTTTTGATAAAAGTTAGGAAAAAAAGACATCAGGTACCTAGTGGTAATTTTAAATAGGACATTTGGGTTTTTTTTCTAGCTCTACTATCTCACATTTAGGAATTGTGTGTCCCATAACAATCAAACGTGCCAGCAAATACAACAAATTCGAGGTTTAAGGTTCAGTTATTGATGAATATTAAAATAAATTGATTGCTATCTCAGCAATTGTGTCTTCTTAAAACAAGGTGGAAATCAGGAGCTCTTTCAGACTTCGTCAGCTCAGAGGAGTGATGGTGTGCACTGTTAGATGGATCTCCTCTCCAGGCAGTGCACTTAGCAGAGGAGTGTGAGTCAGTGTGTGTTTTTTTGATATGTGGCCTCCTGTGATAAAATGTGCGCCCGCAGGTGCTGAATCCTCTGCCTGTAAGACATGCGCTTTTCCCTCCGTCTCTCTGACTCCACAGTGCGTACTGGTACCTGTCGCGCGCGTGTGTGTGTCTATGTGTGCCACTCACTGCTGGGAGGGGCATTTGATCCAGCCGAGGCTCGTGTTCGTGTGGAGCCCAGCGGAGAGCGGCGGAGGTCAGTCTCCTCCTCAACACCCCTTTTTCATCCAATTTCTGTGGCTGCGGGCGGCTGCTTGCCGCGCTTTTGTTGCCGGAGGTAATCTGTGAAGTGATCTTAATTATGGAGGTTCGGCCTGTTCCTCTCTCTTCCCCCCACCTCTTCCTCTCTCTCTCTCTCTCTCTCTCTCTCTCTCTCTCTCTTTTCATTCTCTCTCTCTCTGTCTTCCTCTCTGTACACGCTTTTAATCAAAGAGCGTAGTTAGCTCGTAATGAGGGCGAAGGGAGCACGTGCGCTTCTGCTTACACATGCTGCGAGGCTTCGAGGAGGAGGAGAACGAGGAGGATGAAGAGAGTGAGGGAAGGATGGGAAGGGTGGAAAGACAAATGATTATACAGTTTCCATGACAGGTTTGTCAAGAAAATAATGCGGCGGATGAGTAATCTGGAATTTATTTAGAATTCTGCCGTAGCCAAAGCGGGAAGGAAAAGTAGACTTTACCTACCGCGGAAACAAAAATAACAATGTCAGTACTTTGGAGATGTTTTGGATTTTAGAGCCTATAAGGATAGACATGCAGTATCTGTTTATTTTACAATTTAAATGAAAATCATAATTCAATCAATCTGACATCTATGTTTTAATGTGTTAACCCTTTGAAACCTGAATACAGCATTTTTGTTGTGCTGTTTTCAGACACCTTTCAAAAGTGTTTAAACCTTTGAACCTGGTGTAATCAGGTGTTATTTCTGTCCAAAAAATAGATAAAAAAGGCAATGAGCAACTTGGCAAGAAATATACCAAAAATTACAAGAAATTAGTAGACTGGGATCTTATATATATATATATATATATATATATATATATATATATATATATATATATATATATATATATATATATATATAAAAATCACAATTATTTTTAAGCTATTTCTGGTCATTTCCTTGTTTTTCTTTTTTGTTGTTTGCTTTTTTTGTGGGTTGTTTTTTTTTTTGTTATTTTTTGCATTGTTTTTTGTTGTTGTGTATTTGCTAATTTACTGGTTCTTTTTACAAATTTCCTACTTATTTCTGGGTCATTTCTTCTTGAGTTGCCTTCCTCCCATGTTTTTTCACCACAATCAAGCCAAATTGCCCAAGTCCATAGAGTTTAATTCTCTAAAGCCACCTTTAGATTGTCCATTTTTTAAAAGATGCACTTTCCTTTTCAAAAGAATATAATATACCGGGAATAAAGTGCTGGATTTATTTTTCATTGTATTTAGATTACAGTTTGTTCTTCCTTTAGAACACTGACACCACACGTAACATATAATACAGAGATAAATCTGTTGCCTTTTACTCGGTGCATGTCTCAAGTGATCAGTGGAAAAAAAATGCTTTTCGAAATAAAAAAGTTGGTGTGTTCCTTTGAGGAGCAGTGGATAAGAAGGAGGGAGGAGGGGTGTTGAGACCTGGAGGGAGGCAGGAGAGGGGGTGGAGGGGCAAAGGGGAACACTGGAGGGGGTGGGGGGTTGGGGAAAAAGGGAGTTAGATGGGATCCATTACACATAAACAGCCTAGGCATTGATGAGATGATCCGACGAGGATTAGGCCGACAATCCTGATGGACACTGAAAAGGTGACCACATGGGGAGGGGCGTGTGTGAGTGTCTGTATGCACATGTGGAAATGTGTGTGTGTGTGTGTGTGTGTGTATGTGTGTGTGTGTGTGTATGTGGCTTGTAGCACAATAGCATATGGCCTCATTATGAAACACACACACACACACGCACACATGCACACACACAGATCTCCTCCCATCGCTGCCGCTGTCGCTCTTTAAGGTCGCGCTGGGAGCCATTTCCAGGTCACAGCGAGGCCAAAGGGCAGCAGCTGGGGCATGAATGGCAATCAAGTCGCTACTGCAGCACTTGTTCTCCATGTGTCAAACGTGTTATGATACGGCAGGTTTCTGCATGCCCCTCATTTTATAATTTGATTGGTTGTTTTGGAATTTAAGGATAGAGGTTTTAACTGGCTTATTTTCTTCTGACTGATGCTTAAAACTAATGCTAATACAATAAAATAAGTGGCTGAAATATCCATGATCAATAAGGCATTTATCAAGTAAATGTGGAAAAAGTTGAGTTTCTCAAATGTGAGAATTTATTGCTTTTTTGTTTTAAATAGTTGTGCATTGAATTTCTTTGGCATTGGAAAAAAATAACAGGCAAAAAGAAAAAAAAAAAGACATGTGGGAGATTAATCACTAATTAAATATTCTAATGCCAAAACGACTAGTCGATTAATGGATTTGTTGATTGTCAGAAAATTCATCTGCCACAAATCTACAATTAATTTGTCATGTAAGTCACTTTAGACACAAACACTAAGTGGTTCCAGTTATTCAGATGCAGGTTTTTGCTTGGTTTCTTTGGTACCAAACTGAATATGTTTGGTTGTTGGATGACTTGGTTGGACAAAATGAGCTATTTGCATTCATCAGCTTGAACTTGGAAATGTGTGATGGCCATTGTGGACATTTTATAGACCAAATTCATAATTTTGTAGAATCCTTTGCATTTATGAGCTGTGTAAAATCATTAAGATTTCCTTTGGTTTTGCTCTAAGTATCATACCGAGTGGTGCAGAAACCTGAGGTAGTAAACTACGTGTGAGAGGAAGTGTAGAGACTTTTTCCTCTGTATGCAAGGTAGTTTGTGTGTGTGTGTGTGTGTGTGTGTGTGTGTGTGTGTGTGTTACAGTGAGGCTGCTAATTCCTTCAGGGTCAAGGGGAGGGGCTGGGGTTAAACGGTGTGACAGGAGAGGTCAGCGGCGATTAGCTGCCATCTGAACTAATGGCCGGATGCTGAAGAGGAAGAGAGACAGGAAGAAGAGGTGTGGGAAGAGAGGGGGAAACTTGAATTCGGGTGATCAGTTTGTTGAAGTCATTCTGTGCGTGTGTTTGTGTGTCATTGTGTCGAACAGCCCCGTTCGCTCTCACCCCCACCCTTCTGCCCCCCCCTCCCCTTTTCCTCATGTCCTTATATTATTAAAGGTTGCCTCCGTGCTTAAGTAAGGCAAAGCAGATGGCCCTTTTCATAAATCATGCTTATAAGAAGATTACAGGCGTCGCCGCCCACCATTCTCCTCCTCACTTACGGTACAGTAGTGCTTACAGTTTTCCTCAAGGCCTGCTAATCTGGCTGTACTTTAAAAAAAAAAAAGCCACAAAGCTAAACTCTGATTAGTATTTTACCAACCACGGGAGAGCCGACACCGCAGTTTGAACCCTGCAAAAGAGTCACAAAAAAAAAAAAAATCCTATAAAGGTGAAAAGTCAAGAAAAGGAAAATGCAAAGATAAGATTACTTCCCCTGCCAGCGCCTCCTCCTCCTCCTCCTCCTCCTCCTCCTCTCAGCATTACCCCCTACTTGTTATGTTCCTGAGCTTGGCGCAAAGTTGCTCAGAACAGGATGTTAAATATATAGCACGGGGAGGGAGAAGGAGAGAGGAAGAGAGATGGAAAAGAAGTAAAAGGAAGGAGTGTGCGCGCATGTGTGTGTTGGATTATGTCTGTGCCGTTGCACTATTCCTTGATGTATGCACCATGTCAGGCAGTCATTGTCTCCTGGGTAAAGAATGATAGTTCAAATACCTAGCATCTCTCCCCTGGTGCTCCAAATGCTCGCCTTTGAAGTTTTTATAATCCATCTGTCATCTGCGAGCAGGGAGGGCACATGTTCTGTACCACTCAATTACCAAATTCTCTTTTTGCCAGCTACAATGAGACAGGAAGCAAATAATATGGGCGACCCTGAAAAAAGAGAGAGAAGCGAGGCGGGGGGGGTATAGAAAGAGAGAAAGAGAAAGAGGGAGGAATTGCTTGAAATCCTGCGTTCCTGGCTTTCTCACGCACTTGATTGTGTCCCCTCGCTGCCTCTCATAACAGGAGAACAAAGCCTGTTTGTTGTGGGTGGAATGCCTAAAATGCTTCCTACTGTTACAATTATGAAGAATTTGATTGAATGTGTATTGTTTCAAGGGCCTGGCGATTTTGATCATTTTTAAAGTGCCTTAGATTGTTATTCTGCTTCCCTACTAGCAATAATAACCAGTCACCTAATCAAATTCCATTTGATATAAACATTTCATTTGTTATAAGGGCGGCTCGATGTCGCGAATGGCTCAAAAAAAGTATGTTTTGATTATACATTATTCATTACGGACGCTTAAAGATGCATTCTGATAGGCTTTTTGTCAGCGGCTTGGATGGAGAATCTAATGAAGTTTGCCGCAGTTCTTGGTGTTAAAATCGTCTTTAATTGGTGAACGCTTTGTTGTGCGTCGCTTTAAAGCCGCACTGAGGCGACCAAGAAAAACTTCAGATAACCGTCTGAAAAATAACAACAGCAGCAGTTGCAAATTATGGCTCTGAAACATATTTCATTTACATACGCCACAGGCCCCCTTTTAAGGCGTCTACCTTTTAATTCTTTTTCATATTTAACACTCAATACAAAACAATAAAAGCCTCAGATCTCTGTATCTGTATCCTCGTTTACATCGAAAAATCCCCCCCCCAGCTCTCCCCCTCCCCGCAGCACCCCACCCCCCCATCCGAAAGCATCCTCACTGGGAAGAAGATGAAAAGATTGTTTTGAGAAACTCGAAAGGAAATTTGACATTCTTTGGTTGCTTCTGAAACTTCCAATATTCTGCCGTAATTGTTTCATACAAGTTATATATCTTCATTTGAGGGGAATGGGGGAGATGAAGAACACGTCGGCTTCTTTCTTCCTGAATAAAAGGCAGCAGAACCCATCTGGTTGGGTGATCCACGGCTGGCCCTCTTGCGCTCATCGCTGAAATAATACTCCCTCTAATGACTCCCACATATTCTGAAATCTCCCTTTTGAAATTGGTCTTGGCAGATTATTTGCAGGTACTTGAGTTGCATCTGTTTGCAATTTTGCAAATGTGGAAGACTTTAATGCTGGGCAGGGGCGGGTAGCAGAGAAGAGGCTATTTTAATCCCCGGGATAACACCGGCTGTCAGTGTGAACGGGTCTGGGAGGCAGCCTGCACCTTAACCCAAATTTTACCCAGGTGACAATATGTTTGTCTGTACTGATGCTGCATTCATAGATTGTAGCTGTCCATATTTAGGAGCAGGACTGGCTTTATTCTAAGGGTTTTTTTGGTGGTTGCAGATGGTTCTAAGTTAGTGTGAAAGCTGCGCAGTAAGAATACATAAATATTCAAATAGATGCGAAAATGCTTTGGATCAAGTTGTAACAGACAGAACCAGTGGCAGTAATGTAATAAGTACATTTAGTCAAATACTTAAGTACAAATTTGAGGAATTTGTACTCCAGTATTTTCATTTCAAGGCACTAGTAGTGGAGGGAATCACCAGCAGCCGTATGATAGGATTTATCATAATATGTAAGTCACAGTACGATAAACATGTTCTAATGTGCTGATTATTGCAAGAACATATATCGTGATTTATTGCCTTGCAAACTATACCCTCAAAGGAAAAATCTGTCAGTATCTGTTAATCTATGAAGATCAAGTTTCTAGTGTTTTTATCTCACTTCAGTCATTTTTATTGTAGCAAATTTCATTCAGTGAACAGAAAATGCTAATAATTTCATTAATCTTTTAGACTACCAAAATGTTGTACTTATTATTTAGTATTTTCTGCCCACCCCTACTTAATACTTGTTGTCCACAACATCACTAAGGGAAAAATTTACACCATTACTTAAATACATACAGCTGTTGCTGTCCTATGAAAATCACGTGTCTCCAAGTTTTTATAATTTGCTAGAAAAACTGAAGGGTTGGGAGTTTCTTCATGGAATAAGAAATTGCTCCTACTTCTTGAGTTTAGTGAACTATCTAAAATCCCATTCGTTATTTGAAAAATATGTTAGCACAAAGCTGAAAACTGTTTTCAGCTACATACTTGGTTTTCACAGGTTAGTGACGACATTTGGGAAATAAATATGACAGACTCATAAAACAGAATACAAATCAAACTACCCAGTAGTATATAAAGTAGGGGTTAGAATCACCAGAGGCCCATGATAAGATAATATCATGATACTTCCCACATATTGGGATATCAAATATTTCAACATATTGCAGTCATTAACTTTTTTCAAACTGCAAATGATGTGATAATAACAGAAAGTTTTCAGTCTGTTGTCCTCACATTAGTCATTTTTACTGGAGCAAAAAGTATCAAGTGGACTAAAAAAGCACTTTCTTTATTCCTGTAGGCTACCAGAAGTTTCATTTGTATTTGCATAGGTTATTATTTAGATAATTAAAAAAAAAACACACACTCGGTGTCCCTGTGACGATACATTATCGGCATGTAAAATATCACGATACTATGCTGTATGGATTTTTTCCTCTCACTCCAAATATAAAGACGTTAAAATTCTTTCCCCATGACCAACTACAACAAAAAAATGCTACTTAAGCAATAACACATAAGCAGCAATAATCCAGAAATATAATATGTGATGGTATAACATTTACAAGGGTCATTTTTCTCCTTTGACTTCATTAACTCGTAATCCTTTAAGTACATTTTGCGGATACTTTTACTGAAATTACATTTGATGGAGTGGTTTTACAGTGTGGTGTTACTGCTTTTATTTAGTTAAACTACGCTTCGACCACTGCAGATTAGTCTCTCATATTATATTCAGTCATTTGATATGTATATCATAGATAATATGACTCAGAAAAGCTTGGATGCCCAGCAGTTAGTCAGGTATTTGTATTGTCCAGTATAAAGTGCAGTGATCAGCGAAGCTAAACCAAAGCTGAAATGATTGTGACTTCAGTCCTTATTATTTCTACCATGTGGTGAGCAGCTGACCAGCTTAAGCCTCCCCCCCTTTTCACCCCCTTCTCCCTCCCTCCCCTTTTAAAACTGTAATAAGGTGCCCTATTGTCCTATGGTCGGGTGTACCGGGTTAGCCCACCCGGCTGACTGTAATTGCATAGGTGGTTACAATTACATTAATTACATATTTCATCAACACTGTTTATCCAGCCGCACGGTAAATGAAGACGGCAAACTTTTAAGTCTGTCTTTTGTTTTTGCATTTCTTGTGTTTCTTCCACCCCTAACCCACCCCTTTCTCTTCCATGCTGTTTTTTTTTTTTTTTTTTTTTTGTGGTTGTTTTATTAGGAGCGAGGGGAGGGGAGGTGCCAGAGGAGGAATTATGCTGAAAGTGTATGCCTTGCAACTTTTCCCCTCCCTGTTGGAAATGTTTATTTGAACAGTAAGCTCATGATTTGAATATTTGTAATCCATGCTTAAATTTACAGGCCAGATGAACTTTTTGGCACAGAATGGCAACCATAAGTAGGATTTTGAGAAAAGCTTTACAAAATTTTAAGCCATGTGCAAGGCTTATATAATTTAGAAGGGGGGAAATATGCACAAATAAAACAGGCTCTGTCTTATTTACTTTACACGCGCAGAAAAAAACTGCATCATATGGCGCCTGACGTATATATGCGTTAGTTATGTCCTTCTGTCCACACTTTTAGAGAACAGAATCTAAAGCTAACAAGCAATTGTCTATGAATACTTGAAGGAATAAAATAGCCCCAGAGGCAGAGGCACTTGAGTCGTTCTCCTGTGTTAGATGTAAATGAGTGTACTCCATATTGACTTGTGCTGGCGGGGATGCCACCCATATTGTAGGCTGGGAGGTGGGAGGGTCGACCCGGCGAGTGGCAGAGAGTGATAGAGCAGGAGAGAGAGGTCACTGAAGCGGGCCGAAAAAAAGGAAGGCTTTCTTAAATGATGCTAATCAGTCCGGAGGGGCCTGGCCCTCTCTCTCTCATCAGCCTGCTGTAATTCAGATGTGCTGAGAACCTGGAATTAAATGTGTCACTGTGAGGCATGCGCGTGCGTGCGTTCTCGTGCGTGTGCATACATGTGTGTCAGTCTCTGTTTGCCTTGCATCCACTTCTGTGTGTGTGTGTGTGTGCGTGCGGGGTGTTTAGGGGTTAAGTAGAACCAAATTAGTCGATGGGAGAACTAACAGCAGCAGTAGCTTTCTGTGTGGCTACTTCTTGGTGAATGTCAAGATGATTTAGCTGCTCTTCTGCTCGCCGTCTGTCTCTGAGCACTGGCCCTCCAATCACCGCTCTGGGCTGTCTGTTTTGTGGTCCTCTGTGCAACAAATGAATATTAAATCTGCACTGGGCAACTTCACATACTGGCAAGAGGTTAGAGTCTGAAATATGAGGACGGTGAAGCCCAGAAATCCTGCAAGGTAACATCAGTAAACTGTCGTCTTCTGTAGTGTCTGCTCTTGGTGACAGAGGGAGAGAACGGCTTCTTTTTCTTCATTTATTTGCTCAGGTGCTTTCTGAATTTCAGCAGTAAAATCTGAAATATTTAGAATTTTGTAGCTGCTGTGAACACTTTTATATCAAAATTATGATGGACCTTAAACTAAAGGGGGAAAACTATATTTGAGTTGAATTTGTTTTAAACAATTACAGATATATCTGAATTTATACACCAAACCAATATTTTTTTTTTCTTTAGTTTTTTATACTGAGAAATGGATTTGGGTTGGGGGTAGGGTTAGGGATAGGGTTAGGCAGATATTTTTCTACAAAAGCATTGTTTTATTTTACCAAAGAAACTAAACTAAATTTGGCAAAATTCAGATTTAAATCAGGAACTATCTGATTAAAGAATCCATAAAGAGGCATTTGAGTTTAAGTTAGCATTCAGTTTCAGTTCTTAACACTTTATGATATGGTTTTATTAAAGCACAGCTGTACAAGATCTTCACCTCAATACGATCCGTTTAAAAATTGTAAAATATCTGACTTAAATCAGGAACTATTTGATTAAAGAATGTGTACAGAGGAGTGCAAATCTAAGCTTTCAGTGACAGTTTTTGATCATTTTTGACACATTCCACTCAAAAGTATTGGGGTTGGACTTTGACATGTTTTTTTTTATAGAAAAAGAAACTAAATCTCTCTTATGTTAAATTTTCCGTACACACACAGCTGCACAAGATGGTACGGTCAACTATCTGATTAAAGTGTAAGTTAATAGGTGTGGCAGATACTTTTTGACACATTTCACCAAAGAGTATTGGGGCTGGGGTTGGATTTGGTCATTGTTCTATTTTAGAAATGAAACAAATATGACATTTTCTGTACAGAGATAGCTATACCAGATCTTTTCCTCGATACCATACGGTCCAGAATTGGCAAAATACGGAATTGAATCAGAAACTATATGATCAAAGAATAAGTGAAGAGGCGTGTGAATCTGAGCATTCAGTTTCAGTTTTTGACACTTTTTGACACATTCAACCAAAAAAGTATTGATACTAATTTCTAGTGTTGATGAGTGTGTCCTTGTGTGAGCCCACAAAGGTGTCTGCATTGCCTGTCTCACCAGTGAAGGGTCTATGTGTGTATTCTTGCTAACATATTGTGTGTGTGTGTGTGTGTGTGTGTGTGTGTGTGTGTGTGTGTGTTGGCGAGGGGTGTTGGGGTGTGTGCGTGCGTGTGTGTGTGCGCAGGGACGCCAGTTGGGCTAACAGCTGAATCATGGCTCAGCCGCTGCCCCTCGTAGTCCTTGGCAGTTAGCGGTGTGAAAAAGCCTTCTCTTTGAGGGCATTATATAGATTAATGTGCTGTGCCTCGGGCAGAGACACACACACACCTCGCCAGGGAGGGATCCTGACCGTGTGTGTGTGTGTGTGTGTGTGTATGTGTGTGTGTCTGAGAGTGTGTGTGTACAGAAGAGAATCAGAGGACTACAGCAGCATAGGATTGTTGAGGTTTTAGTGTGTGTACATGTGAATGTGTGATTGTGTGCATATGTGTGTGGATGTGAGAAGGGACAGTCTGGGGGGGTGTTAACAAGAGACTAGGGGAAGGTAGTGTGGGTAAGCTGTGCATATGTGTGTGTGTGTGTGTGTGTTTGAGAGCGAGAAAGGCACAGCGAGAGAGAGAGAAAGAGGTTTGCATAGCAGTCAAATTTATTCTTGGTGAATTCTGAATATGATTTGTCTGATTTTTTACTTGTTTTTGGTGGAAAAATCATTCAGCGATAATAGAAATTATGTGAGAAATAAGACATTTGATCATAAATAAGTAATGACAGTGTAAAGTGTTAAAGACTTAACTCGTAGACTGGGTTTCGGGTGCTGTACCTGTTTATTTAAGTATTGTCTCCCAAGAAAAATCACAGTTATTAGAATGCATTCTTGCTTTATGCCTCATTGAACTATGTGTGTAGCTCATTTTTAAAGATTGTAATATATTAAACCAGCTAGATTTTAAGCACCTAAATCTGCTCAGGCTACTGTGTGTCTGCCGAGGCATCTGGGGAGAGGATAGCTTTCCATCCAGGTATTTTTATGTGAATCAGACTGGTGTTTATGAGCCCTTGGTGACCTGACAGGGGCATCGTCTGACCCTCTGACTCACTCTCTCTCCCTCTCTATCCCACACTGTCTCTCCTCCGAAATAGCTGTCAGCGTAGCGAGCGGAGATCAGGGTGTAGCCGAGCTGATATACAGTATCACAACAAATACGCACGGATGCCACAGCTGCTGGAAGCAAATGCAAATGGAAAAGTACAACACTGTTCCAGCTGACGTTAAAGCAAAAACCATGTAAACAAAACTTTCAAGGCCTCTCTCTTTTCTCTATGTTTCTTTCGCTCTCTTGCATTTCATGAGTGCTCATATTTTGTATGTTTCCCCCTTTTTTTCCTCACTTTGCCCCCTTTGCTGAGAAGTGTGAGGGAGATTTTCCTTATCAGGATTTTAGCACATTCCATTCAAGATTAGGCACATCTGTTGTTTTGTGTATGTGCTGGCATGTGCACGGAAGTGCGTGCACATGACTGTAAGTCCTCAGATTATTTGTTTGCAATTTTGACACGTTACACCGCAGTTTTGGACACACATGCATGCAAATATATGTCCATATATGTTTGTGTATGCACATGTCTGCTTACTCTTTCCAGCCAGCGGTCTAAATAATCTACTTTTGTCAGACAACGGCATCAAGTTGTGGAGGTGCACATATGCAGAAAGCTATTTGGAAAGGCCTCCTCGTAGCTGTCAGCTTTTATTATGCGCTGAGGTGTCATGTTTGTTAGGAAGCTGAGTGCAGATGGCAGAGTGGAAGAAATGGATCACTAATTTTAACAATGATTAATGAACAGAGATGGAAAATGAATTACATCGGACTATTGGAGGCAAGGAATATTTTCTCTGAAAATGTTAACTTCGGCTGCCAGGCAGCCGGCCGTGTTGTGGGAGTATATTGAGGAGGGGAAGGGAATGTGTGTGTGTGTGTGCATGCGTGTGTGTTTGCTTGTGTGCACTAAGGTGCAATTTTCCCCCCGCATCTTTTGTAGAATCAACACTTCACTGCTCTTGCCTATTACTTTACTGTTCGCCTGCTTAAACACTGCCGGCTTTATACACATTGTTTTTACCCCCTATGTGTATTGCACTACCAGTTAAGGTACACACGCTTTAATAAGGTAAACACAGGAAAGGTTAGACTGTCTTAAAATGTTAGCTATTTTCATTACTTGCCATGCACTTGATATCAAATCATAGATGTAGCAGATTTGATCAAGTGTCAGTAGCTTTTGCTGCTCCGGTGAACAATAACCCGCCTGTATCTGCCTTTGAATGTAATTTAAAAGCTATTTTTATGAGTCCATATTCAGTTTTGAGCATGAAAACAGCAATAATGAAAAAGTAAGAAAATTTTTAATTTTCAGCCCTTGTGCCAGGTCTAGAAAATCCACCTTCTAGATTATTATTATATTATTTTTGGTGAAAATCAGTGTTACAGTTACCTTTGAGCGTTAGAATATCATATGGCGGTTAAAAAAGCAAACTGACACCCCGCATTGCTTGTGATCTGAGAAGTATAGTTTCTTTTGTCGTCGTACCACATTCTTCCCCGCGTAAACACACACACACACACACACACGCGCCATCACCCTGCTTGTATCTGCGTCTCTGTCGAGGTTTGTCTGGTGGGCGGTCGGCGCAACATGGTTTAATAGGTAGATGTGAACTATTTTGAATTTAATTAAGGGCCTGATGGGAAATGCGTAAGGGGAGAAAACAGAGCAACTTCTAGCAACATTGTGTGTTTGTGTGGCTACATGTGTATGTGCGTGCAGGGGAGACGCACACACACACACACACACACACACACACACACACACACAGAGAGAGAGAGAGAGATCTCAGGTTACGGCAGCATATGCTAAGCACTCAGAAAACATACACAATGCCTTTGGTGAACAAGGTAGTCGGTATGCCCTTGGGAGCCAATTTAGATTGTGACTTAAGGCAATGTCGTGGCTTTGTGTATGCGAGTGTGTGTGTGTGTGTGTGTGTGTGTTCCCCCTGTATGTGAGTGTGAGTTTTTTTACTCTTGATGCTCCATTGAAACAGTAGTGGTGGGTAGATCTGGGTGGCCCTCCTGCAGACCCTCCACATCTGTGCTCCCCCTCCGCTCTCCCCCCACCCCACTCCTCTCTGCTGTAGGACTGAGCCAGCTTCTCCATGCCTGGCTGCCTCTCCACTTCCACAATAGCCATGAGAATTTGTTGGACCCGTACTTCTTTGCCAGTCCAAAATTTTAAGTAATAATGTGGTGCATTAATGAATCACAAAAAAAGAGCGCCACCTACAGAAAAAACCACACACAAAAAAAATGACTAGTGCTCACACTGTGACTGACAGGTGATCTTTGGATAAAGGAGTGCATGCCGTTTAGCACTAAAGATTGAATGTAAATACACAAAAAGCTAGATCTCGCATATCGCCGTCCAAGCAAACTTCGACGCGTGCAAGTAAACAGTTGAAATGTCACAAAGAATGAAATGTTAATCGGGAGAAGTTTAGTCAGCTGCGTGGAAACGGATCATATAGCTCCTTCAACAAAAGAAAATACAACTTCTTCAGGTTTTCAGCCTTAGCCTTTGGAAGGCAAAACAAGATTTGGAAATAGTGCTTCAAATATTATAACTATTCTGTAACTATTCCATCTATCGATCTATTGATCAATCTATCTATCTATCTATGATGAGTAAACTGAATTTCTTTCTGTGCAGTTGGAGTGTCTTTAACCCTTTGAAACCTGTATGCAAGTTTGTTTGATTTATTTTAAAACATGGGACGAAGGCAACGAGTTAAAAAAATAGCTTGGAATTAGTAAGAAGTACAAGAAAATTGCATGAATATTATTTAGGAAAAAAGAAGAAAACAGCAACAACACAGAAATGACAAGAAAAAGTGCTTTAAATATGTAGTTATTTAATGTAGTTCTGATAATTAAAAATATAGGTTTTTCCCTAACTTTTTCCATTTTTCTCACCAGCAATTTTGCCGAGCTTTGTATAAGAAAATTTTCCAATTCTAATTCCTTTTGGAAAAATTCTTATTTAGTTTTTGAAAGAAACTGCACTGATTTTCTCAGACTTTAAGGTTTAAATACTTGCAAAAGGCGTCTGAAAGCAGCACAAGAAAAGTGATTTTGCTCCACCTTTCAAAGGGTTAAGCATAAAAACTTTGTCTTTTTTTTGCAGGCTTTAGGAAATACATCCTCTCTAATTTCATAAATAGTGACTCATATCAAAAGTCAGCCACTGTCAGTTTTCCCAGCGTCTCTCTGTGAGGCCTCGGCTTAAATGCCACTCACAGAGTTACATGCTACTTTAAAGGGGAGTGGCAGTCTTTTACTGCACATACTTTGAGTCGGCTTGATTATTTTTCTGGCGTTAAGCGGCAGGGCTTCAAGGCTGGATCAGATAACATCCTGTGCTCTGCTGCGTAGGCTCCTCTCACAGCTTTCTGCTCATGAGAACAAAGCTTCTTTTTTTGTTTGTTTTTTAACAAATTATAAACCTCGGACATCTTCGTATGTGCCCCACTATGATTTCCTCGCTCTAAACTGGATATTAAAGTGTCAAAATAAAAAAAGTAATAACAAGAGAAAAATGGAGAAAAAAGTAAAATATTGATACACACAAGCAATTACAGTTCATGCGTTTGTTAGATTACTCATGGATGTGTAAATGACATCACGTCCTCACAGGAAGTCCCGAGGAAAAATAAAGACATGGGTGGGGGATCAACGCACAATGTTTTTAATGGGTATTTCTTTTCTGTCGCCAGTGTTGCAAACTTGTCAAGCTTCGACTGCAGGTGACTGTGAATTTCCTGGTGTGTGTGCTTTGTTTACAGGCTCTTGTCGTCCCACCTTCTGTGGAGCTGTCGGCGCTCTTCCTGACATCCGGCATTCATCGGAGCGGCGGCAGTCACACAGGTACGATCACACCGATTGATCACAGGAAAGGGGAGGATATTAAAGATGTCTGTCACGCTTGCACACAACCGTATGCATCTTTTGTTTCCATTTAAATCTTTGTTTATCCGGTGGAAAGTCAATTGAGCGTGCACTTGTTAAGCAGCGCTGCGCTTCTTAGACAGTCAGACCTTAGAAGCAGCTTCTGCTGGTAGGTCAGTGGGCCTCTCTTGAGCTCATCAAAATCTGTTATTTCACAATCATCATCGCATTTATTTATGTATTTTTTCCTGGCCAGATAGATAAAATGAATACACAACCTTCCAGGAACAAAACTTTTAGACTTTTGCGACTTTTTTTCTGTGGTGCTGCGTCTTGAAATTTGAACATCATGTTTAAAAAAAAAAACCCCAAGAAAAAGTATCTGGGACAACAATATGAACGAGGGGTCGACCGATACCGGTTTTTCAGGGCTAATACCGATAACTTATAGTTAATGAGACTGATAATGAAAATCTTTGAGAAAGAATTTGATATATAACAAACTCCAACACAAAACTTTGTTGAAATGCCTTTAGCAAATGTTTAATCAAAGCTGAAACTTTCAACATCATATACATCAAGTTCCCACCAAGAAAGTGAACATTTAAATTAAAAAGAAATGAATAAATAGAAATAGCTCCCTGAGATTTTATATACAGATACAGATAATACAGAAAATCTGCAAAGTGCCAAATACTGGCCCCAATAATTGGCTGGGCCGATTATCTGTCGACCCTTAATATGAACGCTCATACACTCATGGTAGCAGCAGGGAATGTTTTTATGTGTAGCAGAAAGACCTGCAGGATATGTTGTTGATGGCACAAACTGACATCCAAAAAACACCTCTGAGCCATGTTACTGCTGCTAGAGCCAATCATGGTTGGTGTCTTTTCATTGGAATCAAGTCCAGACTCCAATCCACTTTTTTTAAACTCCTCTATTGAATTTAATTAGTTTTTTCAAGTACAAAAAAAATCAGCTCAAACTCAAAAACCCACCTATACTTGCAGCTTAATTATTGTTCACAACCTGCCACCACCTGGAAAAGAGATGAGCAGCAGCAGATATGAAATGTTGGTTAAATGTATCTGACACATTGAAATAACAGCTGTGGCCTACTTACTTTTACAACCATTTTTTTTACGAGCTACTTGCTCCAAATCCTGCATGTCCAGATGCAGAACTATTGAGATGATTATCTTAAAATATTCATTTGACATTCATTAGAGACTAAGTGGGAAATTCCCCTGAAATTGGCATGATGTGATCAGCTAGATTCTCATTTCTCTAAAACATTTTTAGGGCAGATTTGTTGGCCAGCAAATGTTTTTTTCTTAGCAAATCTGTGTGTTTGTAAATGGAAAACCAGATTAACAGAAATACTGCAGAAATATTTCTAAAAGCACTTTTTTCTGCAAACCACAAATATGTGATATTTACACATAATTATGTAGCCGATGGATTGAATCTCTCATCTCAACAATGCTGAGGTTAACACGTGGTTAGATTTAGGCACACAAAAACACTTGGTTAAAAAAAGATCATGTGTTGGCTAAAAGGGAACTCTCCCCGGCTAAACAAATGACGTAATTTACACCATTTTGCAGTGTTTCTCTGGCTCTTGGAGCTGTTGCTTGACCTACAGGCTGTACTTCTGCATTTTTGTATTGCCCGCCAACCACGCTGCCGCCACCACGGACTGAAGGAGTATCTAACAAACCCTTCTCTGTGTCTCTCAAACTCCAACAGTAAAACTAGGCAGTGCTGAATGAATATAGATCAAAATTAAGTTACTGCACTGCCGATTTCTCACCTAAAATGTTTTCAGAAACATATTTTATGTACCGGTTTTGGCCTAATGGCGAGCGTTTTTAAACAGGAAATGGGCGCCATACTGCTTTCTGCAAAGTTAAAACACAGGCCGCAAAAACAACGTTCAAACTGTAAAACAAAGCTGCGCTGATCAGATATAAACCAAAATTTCATGTTTGTGTTGAATATTTCTCGCCTCAGATGTTATCAGAAACATGTTGCAGCTTTAACCCTTTGAAATCCGGAACGACATCACTTATCTTGTTCTGCTTCCAGATGCCTTTCAAATGTATATATATCTTTAAATTAATTTATTGAAATAATTTGAAAAATGATTTAAAAACCCTAAGGAAAAATGTCTAGGGGAAAAATGCTAAGGATAAACTAGATTTACAATTATCATAATGATAAGTTACAGAATTATTATGGGGGGGGGTTGTCAATAAATTGAAGTAACCGCAAAGCGAGATTGCTGCTAGAAGTAAAATAAGTTTGGTGCCAGTCTTTTTTGACTAAGGATACACCCCCCTTCCCATCACACACACACACACACACACACACACACACACACACACACACACCCCACCTGTCAAAAAGCCACAACGCTGTCAATTCCTCTCTGTGTAGCTCAAGGAGACAATTAGCAAACAGAGGTGACATGGTTAACAGGTGCAAGCCATTATTCCTGGAGCTGGAGGAGCGTGGCCACCCCATCTCTCATGGTGATGGGCTGTTATAGTGTGTGCACTGCATGTGTGTGTGCGTCACTGAGTGATGGGAGATCATATGACAAGTATAAGTGAGGGATATGTCTGCTTTGTGAGGTTAGGAGGCTTCATCCCACCCGGCTTGTTTGTAATCAGCGTGTCATCATCATCGCTATTGTTGCCGCCACATTCATACGACAGGAATAGACTCCTCTTCTGAGGTAGCTCACATTTGCTCCCCGTCAATCCGTACAGCGTCAATCCTCTCCCTGCCTTCTAATAATTACTCACCCACCCTCACTTCTCTGTATTCTTTTAAATTCGTAATAGAGCATCGTCCTGAGAGCTGGCTTCCTGAGAAACCGAGAAAGAGATGAGGGGGTCAAGCCGGTTTGTAAAAATTGATTGCTTGTAAAGTGCTAATCAATGGAAACCTTTTCTGTTGAAGCTGGGAAATTCATGTTATAACATTTATTATAGGATTCAGTTGCAGCAGGATTAAATATATATGGCAGCTGTCCTCTTCAGGACATGCTGAGGCAACCTCTCTGAATTACCACCCTGCATTCACATATGCCTCTCTAAACTGAAAAAATGAAGACATGTTTAACTACAAATGTAACACTCAGATGAGATTATTTTTGATGATATCAGACGCTCTACACACACACGCATTTTGTCTTCATACCTTAATAATAATAACACGATGCTACATTTCTCCAGTCAAACCGCGCCTCGGTAATGATCTGCTGTTTTGAAACACATTCAGCCGGCTGTAGTTTTATTAATCAAATATAGCATGGGTGAGTCATGTCGTTTTGGCTTGTGTCATATCGGAGGTATGTGGCACAGATTTCCCTCATATTGGATGCAGAGCTAACACATGCTCCCCTTGACGTATTCTCACACCATTTCTCACACAAAGCGCTCACACACAAACTTGCAGACGCACACACTCGCACGGATGACTTATCTAGAAAGAGATTCATAAACAGACTCGCAACACACACACACACACACACACACACACACACACACACACACACGAGCATTTATACACACACACACACACACACACGGATGAGCATTTACACACACACAAACACACATTAAACCTTGACATGCCAAATCTGCTGTAACTGCAGTTGCCTCCAATAAAGTTGAATCCATAGCAGTGGTGTAAAGTAACTAAGTACATTTACTTCAGTGTATATACTTAGAACAAGTTTGAAATACTTGAGTTCAGTACTTGAGTTGAGTTAATATGGAAAGTTAAATAAAAAAAAATACTTTTTAATGGTAAAAAAGGAAGGATCCCCTGGACCCCCCAGCTGAGGTCTGTGCTAAGCCCCCAATGTCCAGAAATCCAAAAAATACCCCTGAGCTATATTCAGTAGTTACTTAACATATTACATTTTTACATATAAAGTGTGATGAGCTTATAAAGTATGATATATTGTACACACAAAATAGATTCGGGAAGTTGAAATTATCCCCACATTAACCGACTATTGTAATCAAAGGTTGTTTACACTCTAATGCATCAGCAACAATAGTTAATACATTATTATTACTATTATTATTATCATCATCATTATCATTTTGCCTCTTTTCTACATCTGTTCTTGCTCTGTAGTCATTTTATTGTAAAAAGAAAAAAGAAGAAAATCAAAATTCTCCCACCAATGACTTATAGGAAAAAAAAGCATTATCCTAAATCATGAAGTAAATTTAAAAAGGTTAAAATCTTGCATTTGGAAACCTTATACGAAAGAAAATATATTTGGACATTACTGACACAATGTTATTGTCTGAAACCTAACCCTAACTGTAGTGGGGGGGGGGGTTATCTAAGCCCTAACCTTTAACCCTGGCCCTTTACCTATCTCCGTACCCTTACATTAAGATAACTAAATTATGATGGTTTTTTTTTTTTGTATATTCCATGACGGATATGTTGTAATTTTTATTTTATTTTTTTTGTTGAACTCACACAGTGTCGGCGTGGCTTCAGACACTTTGTTGGGATTGGGATTTCCTACATTCCCCAGAATGCATTTCAGTAGCCCCCACAGAAAAAAAAGGTGTCAACTTCTTGTTTAATGCATTTATGGTCATTTTAGCTCAGGTAGGGAGCCAACTTTTGGACTGTTTAGATTGCAGATAGTGGATGAACAGGTGTCGCATTTGCTTTCGCTTAAAATTTTGAAGCAAAATGTGGTCGAGACAGAAACTTTTTTTTTTATTATCCTGGGCGATGAACATCAAAACCCACCACTGATTCCGCTGCTGGAAATATCAACGGGATGTCAGACAAACTAGAGAGCTTGCGCTCCATTTTGGGATGATATTTTCTGCAAGGAGACAGAAAAAGAACAACATAAGGTGCAGGGGTGGTGGGTGGAGAGGGGTCAATTTTCCCACAGTTTCCTCTTCAATGTTGTTGGGTTAAGATTGTCACTGCTGTGTGCTACTCTACCCCGCTGGTATAAATAAGACATGATTGGCATCACAGCAGAAGAAAAACTCTCTCTCTCACTCCGTCTCTCTCTTTATCTCTCTCTCTGACAGCCTTCATTTGCTGGAGGAGTGGCAGACTTGGTGGGAGTTAATGATTATAATTATTTTTCTTTTTTTCCCTTTTTTTTACATTGTGGGATAATTATTTAAGAGGTTCGTGTAGTCATTGTTGTAATCAGTAAAGAGAGATTACAGAAAATCTGCATGCCAACAGATGGCACTTGGCTGTTGTTGTTGCTTCATATTAAACCCAGTGCGGCACACACTCGGTAGCAGGCAGGCGAGAGTGAGGGGACAATCAGAAAGGGGCCAAATTATAAAACAATTTGTCCTTCATCATAAATCAATTTATCATATCACTCCGTCCCAGAAAGGAATCAAAAGTGGTTAGCATCGTGTGTGTGTGTTCAATCCCAAACAGGCTGTCCCGCTAGCACGCTCCTCTTCCCAACGCTGTGGGCTTTTGGGGCATTGTGGGAGCTGGTAGTGGGTTTACAAAAAAGCCATTCAACACAACAAACAGTATGTGATCAGAGAAGCCCCGACCCCATGACTTTATCTATTAACACCACAGTGCGCTGCCATGGACGTTCACACGCAACCCAATTCACAAAGAAGGTCAGCATTTGTTAGCTCCTCTGGGACACCGGCTGCTTCAACCACCTCCTGGACTGCGAGCTGCTGCCGCTCTCACTTCTTTCTATCCACAGTTGAATGTTCTGTTTTTTTTTGTTTTTTTTAAATGTTTCTATTTGTGTATTTTTTGACAAGTGAGAAGGAAACAGATAAATACAAAGTGAGGCGAGGGCACTTGCTATCCAGGGTCGGGGAGCAGGAGGAGCACCAAGGCCGCTGGCCTACATTCCTGACTAATTGTATAATTGGAAAAGCTCTCCAAATGAGCAAGCAAGCCCCCACCCCACCCTCCCTAACCCCCTTCACCAACTACCTCCCCTACTCACTTAACACCCCCCACCCACCCACACACACATGCACGCCCTTCAAAACAAAACACAAAAAAGCATTTAGGGAATAAAAATAATTTCAAAAGGCGTCCATTATTAATCCCACATACTAGCATCCCTGGCAGCAGCAGCTAGGCTGGTTAGCACACCAGGGCTAACCAGCCCCCCCGCCCTACCCCTTACACACACACACACAGTCTTTATGACATACAGGAGTTAGCTATTGCAGCATTACTGTTAAATAACTAACAAAAAAGTGATGTCGACTAGGAAAAATAATCGATTCTTACTTTATTTCTTAAAATACCCCCAATGACAGTGCCCATTAAAATTAAAATAAAAATGTGCAGATTCATGGCTTAGCTCCCCTCCATGTACACACATGCAAACACACACACACACACACACACACACACACACACACACACACACACACACACACACACACACACACACGCCTTTACCCCCTTGGTCCCAGTTACAACACATTTGTCCTGTTATTCATGCACATATTGTCCTTTATATCCTATTTGTTCATATTCCTATGTCTTTCTAAAATAAAAAAAAAAAAAAAAACAACTCAAAAATGAAAATAACACACAAATACATACACATGAAAGTGGAAGTCCTTTAACAACCTGGTCTTATTCTGAAGTGTCAAATACCGCTGTTTGGTCAGTGATTTCAGTGTCATACACTGACAAAAAAAAGTCATCCTTTCGATACGCTGCAGTAGACTCTCATTTTTTTATACCCTCATACCTTCTTTAAATTTCATTGGGGTATATGAGGGTTTAAGTATGCAGCACTAACCTTACCAGTAGAAACCGGAGACTGAGCTCTGGTGGCGCATGCTGTGCACTACATAGAAGGAGTTTAATAGAAAGAGGTGCACCTGTATTTATGACAGTATTGAAAATCATCTCGGAATCTCAAAATACCTTTTTATACCATAAAAACTAATACCTCAGCCTACATCACAGGACGGCAACTTAACTTAAGGAGCTGGAAGTTCTGAATAGGGCAGGCAGGAGGGGTGGTGGATGGGTCAAACAAACACCGGACCTTCATGTGGGAGCCTGGTGGTTGCTTCCTGTATAAATACTGAGCCAAACCACAATGTCTTTATCTAAACCTAATCACATGATTTTGTTGCACAAGAAAATTAAAGTAAATCTTTTTATTTTAATTAATTTAACTTTTATTTTATTTTAATTATTTTAATTTTTATTTTATTTTAATTTTTTGAATTTTGTTTTATTTTGAAAAAGACTGTTTGCATTTAACAAGCAGAAACTGTGCATTTCCTGTGTAAACAGAGGTGTATTTTGAAAAGAAATAAGATATAATGCACACTTCCCGGAACATCAATAACACTCGGGATACCTAGCATATCACATGTAAACATGAAAAATTCACTGAAAAAGCTATGATGAGTTGGGAGTGAGGATGTGTTGCCTCTAAAGGGCCACTCCATTGATTCAGTATTGCACTTCCATAAAGTTTGGAGACAGATTAAATCAAGAATGATCCAAATCAAAGCGACACAGGCTGAGATATAATGACTTGTAGCTCCTGCATGGGTCACGCTCTCATAACCTCGGACCCTACAATTCCCACAATGTAACCAAGAGCATTTTTTATTAGATCCTCAGTGCCTGGTAAACTCTCACCACTTTCAGATTCCACGCCCTTATACAGGCTGTGTGTTATGAATTTGAAGTCTCAAATCCACACTCTGATGGTATCATGAACAACATCAGGGTTCTTATTTCCTTTAGAAAGCTGCTCCAGAGCCACAGACAACAGTTAACAACGGTTTTCACACCTTACATCACTCCTCATGATGAGTGAACTGCATTTCTTGCATGCAGTTGGAGTGTCTTTAAGCCTCTGAAAAACAAATTGGCTTAATTCCTTTTAAAACATGGAAAGAATAAAAAAGAAAATAGTAAAAAGTACAAGAAAATTAACTGAAAAATACTAAAAATAAATAAATAAATTAAACAAACAGTAACACAGAAATGACCTGGAGAAAGTGCTAAAAAAATCTAATAATATTGTAACTTCATTTTAAATATGATAATTATAAATATAGTTTTCCCTCGCTTCTTTTTCCCTTGACATTTTTCCCTTTGCTTTTTTCTACTAATTCCTTGCAATTTGTGAAACGTATCACAAAGTTGATCATTGCCTTTTTTTCATGTTTTTGAAAGGAACTGAACCTTTAGAGGTTAAAGTACTTGTGAAAGGTGTCTGACAGCAACCCAAGAAAAGTTTTGTTGCTCCAGCCTTCAAAGGGTTAAAATAGTTTGACAGACTTCGTTGGAAAAAGTTAAAAAAGCACTCAAGTAAAACTTTCTGTTCTATAGTGGTTGTTGTTTTTTTGTCATAAATACATAATATTGTTCCCAATATGGGATGATCTACCTGTGCTGTGTTAGCGCTCATATTTTACTGTTAGTACTGGAGCTCATGGTCAAATTGGATTTCCTGATTTATGGCCCCTGCCACGCGCCGTTCATTTCCATGGCTACTGAGGGACGGAGGTGGGGGGGATGATTTCTGAGGTCGACAGCGGTGTCTAACGGGATTGCGGGATGCTGTTAAAACGAAGCCGTTAATTAATGCTATTGATCAGCAAAAAAATAGAGGCAAATGTGATTTGCATACAGCCCCAGTGATCAATGCATTAACCGATTTTTTTTTCTCCCCCCTTCTGAAATCTGATTTCCTGAGTTTTCAAAGTGAAAGAGAGAGAGTTCAGACTAATGTGGATCGATCGGGTCTCTCTCAGACAAGAATACAAAGCATTTTATTAGCTGGTGAAGGGTGAAACATACCAGGACAGAAGACGCAGTTTGAAGCCGGATTATGCATTTATGTCTCACTCCAATGAGAAGACAGAAAATGGTCTGCTTTTACACATTTGTTGCTGTCATATTTCCCCCCCCCCCCTTCACATAGAATCCGTGGTAATAAGGTGATATTTCTGCAGGGACGAATACAAGCTGTTTTCTAAAAGGCAACAATGTAAAAAGAAAACAACAAAAATGACAATAACAACAGGGGCATGAAAAAAAAAAACATGGGAGGTGTTAAAAAAGCAATATGTTGTTTTTTGTTTTTTTTCCTCCTTTCTCTCCCTCTCTGTCAAGAGTAGCTTATTATAGCGTATTGATTTATAAAGCTTTAAATGTGATCCTCCATGTCCAAGTCAAGGGCAGGGAGTGAAAGAGAAAGAGAGAGAAGAAGAGAGAGAGAGAGAGAGAAAAGAGAAAAGGAGTGGGAGAAAGAAAGAAAGAAAGGCAAAGGGAAAAAAGGCGTCTGGAGACGGATAGAGATAGAAAGAGAGCGTCCACGACAGGGGGAAGTGACAGCAAGGCATTTTCAGAGCCGCTCTGGAACACAAAAGGGTAATTGTTTTAGCCCAGATGTTGCTTTCGCACAACAAGCAGGATACAATGTTCCTACTGAGCTGATGAGCCCAATCAGTGAAATGATTAAAAATTGATTTTGTCCCTGTAATTACAGTATGTAAACTACTTAGCCGGGATTGCAAAGGAAGTGATTTTCTAATTACGTATATACTCTGGTGTCTAATGATTGGTTTTTTGAAGTAATGAAGAGAGGGTCCTAACGACTCCACTGTGTTCTGTTGTTGAAGGGAGAAGGCAAGAGAAGGGGAGCATTGGGGAGGTGGGGGGGAGGTGGGGAGAATGAGAGAGCATCGTTAGGGCAAGACAGCAGGCTTGGATACAAAAGGGGGATGAAAATTGAATTTTTGCCAGCCAGTGCTAGCACGCTAACACGGGGGCCCTGTGTTCGTTTGCATGGGATCTGGAAGCTAAATGGAGACTGTGACATCTCATGGGGGTCGCCAGGCCCTAACCAGCCCCGGCAATCTGGACCCTGCAATTAAAACCTCACGGGAGTTAGGGATTCAGGACATCACACATGCACTGGAGAATTAACACTCGCGCAGGCCACAGGCACACAGAAATCAGCATATAGCTCAGCCCCTGCTGCTCAGGATGTATTTCACCAAGCTGCATTCAAACAAGTGTGGAACATGAGATCGAAATGGGATCAGAGCTCACCACAGAAATAAACTCTGAACCATGCTGCAGTTTGAACCTTAGTGGCTTCGTCCTTTATTGGAACATGCAAAGAAAAAGTCTTATTTTATTATATTGTGATTGCTTATGTTAATCAAAATTCCTCTTCTTACTAGTGCAATATACTTACATATAACATTTTATAAGATTAAATACCACATTTTTCCTGTTACAAATAAAAAGGTTTAGTCCTAAAGGAATAGTTTGATATTTTGGGAAATGGTCTTATTTGCTACTGACGGACTTAGTACTTATTGTACTGACTGAGTTAAATCAGTTAGTACATTTACATGATGTTAAAAAAAATCAAAAAAAAAATCAATTAGTCTGACTAAAACTGGACTTTTAAAATACATGTCAACCTGTTAGTGAAATTGTACTAAGCTGAATTTCTTGAAGACGGACTAACACACCCAGATAATGTGGTTGGGGGTTGATTTACTCTTTCATGTATACACCTTGAACTGGACCTGAACTGGACTTAGCATTCTGTGCATGCTCCCCGTGCTGTAATTTGACTTGGAAGTCAAACAGCATAAATCTGTTGAAAACAGCCTCGGAAAAAAAAAGAAGAGGAAGGGAAGGAAATGTAATGTAATGCTTAAAGTATGTGTGAAATGTACAGCGCTGTTAAGTTATCCATGTTTTCACTGTGACATGCAACTTGCTTGCTAACTTGTTTGGTACGTGACATAATAGGTCAACTGGAAGAAGGTCCGGTGCTTGTATACTGGGACAAGGACAGAAGTCCAATTAAATGGCAAAAAATAAATTCACTCAATAACAGCCTTACCTGGTCTCATGTGGCCAGCAGGCAAAGGTGACTAATCTTAGCTAATGTTAGCATTGTAAGATGCGTGTTGCTGTGTGATTGACAGAATTTTCCGTTGACTCGATGATCTACTTTCACACTATGCTAAAGCATTTACCATTATACCATGAGTGCCACTTGCAAGCAAGTCAGATTGTGTCCACCTGGGGCCTCATGTACAAAGGGTGCGTACGCACAAAAACGTGGCGTACGCTCTTTCTCACGGCAAAGTTCAGATGTATCAAGAGTGAAATGACCGTGGAAATGTGCGGTGCCTCACGCCAACTTCATAGCTGGCGTACGCACGTTTCTACAGCCGTTGATACTTTGGCGACACTTAGAGGTGATCCTGGGAAACATAAAATAAACACGTGTAACCAATCCGTCCTCTGAATGATGACTTAATGATGTGCACATCAGAGACACATGAACAATTAACACCAGTGAACAATTAACACACACACACACACATACGTGTCTCCAATTACATGAGTGGATATAAAAGCGTGCGCAAAGTGGTGCAAAAAGTACCGCTGAAAACAATGGCAGCTTTAGCAGCATTAGAGGACATTGCAAATGGTGCAATTAGAAGAGAGCGTGTGTTTCGAGACAGAGACGACGTACTGGCACACGATGACGACTGGCTCATCAGCCGCTTTAGGTTCCCGAGGGCAATCCTCGTGGAACTGTGCGCAGAGCTGCGGCCGGCCTTGGAGCGCAACACAGCCAGGAGCCATGCGCTGCCTGTGCCCATACAGGTGCTGAGCACACTGGGGTTCCTGGCAACCGGGGCATTTCAGACGGAGCTGGCCGACCGATCGGGACCGTGCCGGTCGACCCTCAGCCGAGCCATGCCAGCCGTGTGGGACGGAATTATCCGCATGTCAGCCAGATATATCAAATTCCCATACCATGCAGCTGAACAGGTCAACATTAAAGCGCAATTTGCAGCGAGAGCCGGTTTTCCTAATGTAATCGGAGCTATCAACTGCACACACATTGCTATAAAAGCGCCGTTACATGATGAATTTGTATACATGAACAGGAAACACTTTCATTCCATCAATGTACAGATCATATGTGATGCGCAAATGCAGTTAACCAACATTGCGGCGAGGTGGCCTGGTTCAATGCACGATTCACGCATTCTGAGTAACAGCATGGTTGGGAACAGACAAGCTGGCACTGTGCGCGATGGGTGGCTTCTTGGTAAGTAAATTTGTCGTGTAATTGTCCTAGTATTAGTCCCTGTGATGCGCATTGAGCATGTGCGCCCCCAAATCATATCCCGTCTTCACCGCATCATTACTAGTCAGCGGTTAGCGTTAGTGACTTGCTGTGTTTTGCTGGTTAAACTACAGTTTCAGATCTTTCTAACAAGCCCCTGTTTGTCACTGTGCGCAACGTACTCATGTTAATAACCCCGTGCGTAAAGTGTGCGTAAAGACTTATCAGCCTCACCTTCTCCCCGGCGCACTTCTGCACTAATTTGCAACAATAGTGTGTGATCCGTGTAAGTGTATAAACTTAATGAATGGAAGTTTAAAATCCCGTCTTACTCATCTTTTGTTTCTTATTTTCTGATCGTGCAGAGAGGGGAATCTCAGGTGCAGGGCTTATTTAAATATGATTTGCGTATTTAAATGGGGGCGTGGACAGGGAGTGGTCGGGTACTCCAACATGTGCGCTCAATTCCACGCTGATTGGGATGTACAAAGGGAATGTGCTTGGATTCATGCGTGCGCACAGATTCATACATCAGGATTTTTTTGTGCGTACGACGTTTTCTGGATTTGAGCGTACGCCATGTTTCAGTAGGAAATCCACGCAAGTCTTTGTACATGAGGCCCCTGGTGTTTTTCTGTGGCAGAAAGTGCTGGAAGCACTTCATCCCAGTGCTTTATACATGACAACATTCTCTTGACATAAACATTAACTAGATAGCAATTGTAATGCTACCGTAACAGAGGGTTAAATTCACGATAGGCAGGTTTCCATTAACCCCCAAATTGCACAAATTGAAAATGTGAATATAAAATATGCCTAATGGAAACACGGCAATTTCGAAATAAGTCCAGTTAATTGCAAAAAAATTTTTTTACGCTTGCATTTCAGGCAAATTGAAAAAGCCATATTTCAAAAAACTGAAATGGAAACACTGTTTTGGCTTTTCTAGGTTACATGATGCTATGACTATGTGCTTGTCAATAGGAACTGGCTCCCTCATGATGCAGCAGGCGCCGCAAGAGGTGTTATTGCATTAAAAAACTCCTCAAAAGTTGAGCGGATCATCCAAAAGTTTTGAATCCATAATTCCTCTGTGAAATCGTGGACTATCACCTCATACATGGCCGCTCACAATATAAGGAGCTTGCCTTTCCATTATGGCTCCATAGAATGCCTACGTAGCCTTCGATTGGAAATAATGACAGCTAGTGTGGTGGCTGCAATTGAAATAAAGTTGCTGATGTTTTGAACATCAATCGCCATGCTTCTAAGAATATAATTGCCAGAGAATAAGTTGCAGGGGAAACGCAGTCATCTCGCAATTGTGTTTTGTCAACATTTGGAAAACATCACTAAAGGTTTGTGCAAATCTATAATGGAAACCCACCTACTGATAACAACAAGCTAAAAATGTATACTATGATACAAGCACAACACTCTCCAGCAACATTTAGGTTCCAACTGATCAGCTCCCACAAAAAGGCTTTCTGTCTTTGTTGTGATAGTTTCTGATTTACATTTTACCGAGAAGCAAAAGGAGTGACAGTGAATAAAGATACCAGCACTGTGTCGATTCTTACATAGGCTCTATGACCAACACATCTCAACTCATTAAACAAAGTAAGCTTTTAAGCATATACAGTATGCATTATACAAAATACAAAATTATCTGACAAATATAACAACAAGCAGGTGTCCTATAAAATTTTATGTAGAACTCATTAGCATGCTCACTGCCTCCCACCATCGCATATTTTGGATGAAGAGCCTTTTCTTTTATGCATATACCGTAAAACTAATTTAGTCAATGAATAGAGTCTTGCCTAAGGTTAATTTCAAAATGATTGAACAGAATATATTTGTGTAACTGGGTTGTAAAGAAAACAAAAAGACTCTTTAGTTTCTCTAAAGAAAGATTTTTGTAACCCTTTAATCAGCACCCCATATAGTGTGGTCGTGGGAACAAGTTCAAGTCCTTTATTTATCATACGCACGACAATTACAGAGAAGCGGGCGTTGGCAATTGAAATCTGAAGTCTTAGGCTTCCTCTCATTAAATATGCATCAAAAAAGTCAAAGTAAAATTAATACAAAATGAGAATCTAAACATAAAATAGCGCCAGTTTAAATAGGTGCTAAATTATAACGTAAATAAAATAAAGTAATATAAATTAGACTGTAATTGCAAATGAATAAACTTAACATTAACAAGAATGAAGTACATGTAGATGCATAATGAGAAATATGGATATGTATGAATGCGTAGGTGCAAACAGTTGTAGAACACAAAGTTAAAGTGGTAAAGTAAGAATGTATGGGTAAATATGATTTTTCATGCACTATTATATTGCCACTTATGTAGCCTACTGTTACCTACTATCCAGCAGTAATCAGATATCTCTATGGTGCAACAGTGGACTGGAGTGATTTACCTCTTATTGTGCAGACAGACAGAGGTGCTTGTGGGTTTTTTAACATTATTTGGGATGTCAGGGTGAATGTTAGCCCTGAACTCACATTGAAAAAATAAAATAAAACAAAAAAAACCCCATCTTTGTGCCTCTATATTTGGTTCAGTGTCACTTCGCCTAATGCTTTTAATAAACTTGCCCTCCAGTGGAGACCAGGGCCCTGTTTCCTGATAATGATTGATCTCAGAAGTTAAGAGCATTTTCTAAGTGTTTCTACTGCTCTTAAATTTCTTACATGCATTTCCCAAAGCGGCACTTGAGGAATGAGTGCACGTCCATGCCATAAAGAGCTTCTTAACGTTGGCTGTCCGTGGTGCTGAATACACTATAAAGTAACTTAGCATATTTAACTGTCTACAGCCATGCTATATATTAAAAATGCATATCGTGTGGTAAATAACACAAAAAAATTGTTATGTATGAAATTAATTTTGTGCACTCTAAAAACATTTTTAGTTGTCTGAATCTGAGAAGATAAGTTGAGAAAATGTTTTTATGATCCAACTTGTCTTCTCAAATGTAGTCAGCTTAAACATTTTAGAAAACCCAGACACTAACTTTTTTAGGTAAAAACACAGTGTGTATGATAACAATGAAATGAGCAAAATCACAAAAAGAGAGAGATTTTGCTTCCTCTTGCAGGTTCCAAATTATGTAACAACACAAAAAAATATATAGTAATGGTCAATTTGTAGTTGAAAAGCACTATAATATTCTTAATATTATATAATATTATTTAAAACAGTTGTTTTTTCATTAGGGTACTTTACTTTAAGATGTGTTATTATTTTCTGTCCATTCTAATGGACAAGGAATCTGAATGAATCTGAAAAAAATCCTTATAGTAAATGACTTGGTAATAAATAGACTTAACAGACCCTTTCTCAAACAAAAAAAAAGTTGTTACTCATAAAAAGTTCCTTTTACACATTATTTAAAAGGAATTTTAAAGGCTTTTAAGGTACTTTCAGCCTCTTTCAGAATGGTTACTATCACATAAGAGTGTCTTCAATTATAATGGTTTTAGGGAAACACCTCTTAAGCTTATGAAGGTTTGTAAGATGGATTTCACAATCATGTTAAGATACTTTAAGGAAATGGGGTCCAGGACAATGACTGAAATCAAGGATTTAGAAACCAATTCAAAGTCATTTGCAGGCTGTCGCACAAAGACTGCTGTTTTCTGAGGCATCTCTCTCCCTCTCTGTCCTCTCTTCCTTTCTCCTCTGTTCCCCCCGTCTTTTCCCGTCAACCACAACTTGATGAGGCGTCAAAGATGCAACCTTTGACTCGGGTTGTAAATTAGAATCAACCATCAAGTCCGGTACACAGTGTTATTGTGGCAAGGCATGGCGACAACCAAGGAGTCACTCTATCAGACAGGGAATATAGAGATAAACTTACAGGGTCGCAGAGCACATAAAGAGCACATAAATCATAGCGGGCAGAATGAGTCACCGCCTCAACCACGGCTGCGCTCTCCCCTCCTCTCTGCTCTTAACATATCTAACGAGGCTCAACATATTTTCTTATCCTTATCTTCTGTCCAATATTCAATATTTAATTATGACTTTATTCATTTATTTTATTTTTTGAAGACTTTTTTTTTCTGGAGAAATAAAAGGACGTGAGTTAAGTCTGTGATTATTGGGAGGGAAAGATCTGTGGTTTTTAGTTCCTTGGGAACATTAATAAGTGACAGAAAGCTAGATTAAGAATGCTGGGATGCGGCTAGGAAAAAAAAAAACGACAAAAAAAAAAAACGACAAAGCTTTGAAATGCTGCCAGTATCACCAACTGCACTCTTCTGACACAGCTGATTGTAAGAGAAGCCGATAGCGCAGCCGGGGTAGGCCTTTAATAATTCATTTAGTTAGGCTATGATCTATCATTTTGTACCTTTTGACATGCGATATTGAAATTTAATATTGCATCAATACAAATGATGTATTGCCAGTCGTCAGGAGAAAGGATGTGGATTGCAAAAAGATCTTTGCAAATGTCTTTTCACTCCTCTCCCGCTCTCTCTTCCCTTTGCAAAGCTTCATTGTACTTGAGTAGAAAGGCATAAGAGAAACATCTGTCTTTTTTCCCCCCCGTACTCCCGGCTTTGATATGTGTGTTTAAAAAAATGACAACTTAAAACGCTCTGGGAGAAAGTCTCCTGCTCAAACCAGAGTCAAGAGGCTTGGGGAGAAAAAAAGCATTGGAGGGGGGGTGAAAGTGAGAAGCAGAGGGAACATGACAGCGGTGGCTGAGGGAGACGTCACACGTTGTCGAGATCTTTGACATGACTCTTTAGTGCAGTGAAATCCCATAGGCGATATTCGGGCTACGATTGGAGCTTTAGGTGCTGGAAAGCGGAGGCTGCTGTAGCGGTGTCAGTCTAGCCCCGGCTCCCAGACTGCGTACATGAAGCAGTCTGGGAGCCGGGGCTCAGTGAGATAGGGACGCACCGATAGCAACGCTGGCTGATGTCAGTCTGAAGTAGATTATACGTGTCAGAGGATTTCCTCACCACTAAATGCTGCCACCAAGGGAGACAAGCCAAAAAAATAAAAAATAAAAAATTTGCTCTCAGACAATTCTGTACATACTGCACAGTTTTTCATTGACATTGATATTGTATTGATAACTGCTAATCATTATTACTATTCAGAACCATATTGAGCAGGCAGCAAATTCAGCTTCCTTAGACTCACAACACTACAAAATCTGACAAGTGTATTTTACATAAAATAATATTGGAAACCGATTGCCCTGACAAAGGAAAGTAAATATAATTATACATTTTAATTTGTGTTTACTTTATATCTGAGTATTAAGTTTACTTAGAATTTAGCTGTATTTACTTAATTTTATGAAGTTATTGCAACTTAAAAATGACAAGTGGATTTACCTTGTTCTTTCTAAATGTTAGCAACTTCAGTAAATCTAGTTAGTCTGATTTAAATCGATCGTGACAAAGAGGATTTTGGCCATGATGAGGGGTCATGGCAGCACCCCTAGATAGAAACTAAAGCACAGTATGGTTAAGGTATGGGAAATAAAGTGGTTATGGTAAATTAATTAAAGTTGGGGTTAGACAACTAAAACCCTTTGTTTTTATTGAACCCCCCCCCAAAAAAAAAAGCAAAATACACTTCATGGCGACATACCAGTAGAGGTAAAATTAATCCTTGGAAAGGCTGGATGATATAACTTTAAAATGATATGGCAATACTTTAAGGCTATGTCACGATACATGATATACTGTATATTTCAATATTTTTACATGTCCTCTAAATAAATGTTAACTACTAAAATACATAAATATTGAATGTGCTGCAGTAACAATAAAGTTAAATAAAATAGCTACTGTCATATAATACAGTTGGATATATGACTGTTTTAATGACATTTAATAAAATACAGTTACACGGATGTTAAATTATGTACTTTTATAGTAAAAGTTTAAAAAGTATTGTTATAATTATATAGATCAAAGTAGGACCCAAGGTGCTTTTATTTTGAAGGATCTGGCTCATCACAGGCCGGAAGTGTTGATGTTTGTACTGTGGACTTGGACTACTATTGTAGCAAATTGCGACCAAACAGCCACGGTCTGGAGCTCTGCAAAAGCCCTACTTTGTGTGTGTTTGTCTGTGGGAGGGAGACATAGAAGAGAGCAAAAACTGAAACGCCAGTGCCTTATAAAAACAGCAAGACAATTTATACGCTTCTTGATGTTTAGAATATAGTAATTTTATACATTGCACATGGAACAAGCTGACATACCTCAACTTTATTCGATATATCGCCCACCCCTAAACCTTGGTCTCTTTTCATTTACAACTGTTCAAGTTTAAATGTGGTGATATCAAATACTCCTCCCGTGGTTCTTTTGGTATCTTCAGACTTTGAAATATTATCCTTTAAAATACTTCTAATCCCACTTGGGCCACAAAAGAAAAAACTCAAGTTCTCATGCTCAAGAGCTTACCCAAACTGCTGCAGACATGCTCGGTGTGATCGTCTCCTAACACCGCTTCATCACCATCCACTGATGGCCCATGTCACATTCTCCTAGAAAAAAAATATGGCCTGTGATGGGTCTGATGATTACAGATGACGGTGCTGATGATGATAGTGATGCTGACAGTGACAATAACGATTATGACAATATAGAAGGTGGCCATTACAGTGATAGTTAGAATCATTCCTCACTAGTGGACCATATTCAGCTGCGATGCACCTAACCTTTACAGCTCTGACGCGTTTCCCTCCGCATGTGCAAATATATTTCAACACACAGATCAAAAACAAGCGAGATGTGTATTTGGCGTCAACTGTGGCGTCTCTTCACGTGACTCTGGGTGAATCAGAGACGTTGACCTGTCATTATGTGTGTTTGTGCAAACCTGTGTCACTCTTGTTCCAGAGAACTGATGAGTGTGTGCAGCTGTGTCATTAACACCGCGTTTGTCTCTGTGTATTTGCATTTTTACCACTGATATACGGATGTCAATTAAACAGGGGAAGGGAAAACAGTTTAGGTGACGATCCCTGCATGCATTTGTCAGCTATTTATATCGCCCCCCCCTCTCTGATTTCCTCAAGGCCTGCTCCTCGAAAAAAAAACACTTGACTCTATTTCCGGTGAGGTTGCCTGTTTCACATGTAGCTTTGCTGATTGCATTAAAGAAATTGCTTTTTTTGTAAAAGAAATCTGTAGCGTAAACACATTACATTGTTGCTAATATGGGCCTGGCTTCCAGGAACGTTGACCTTTAGCTGTGCCCTGACACTGCTCTGAACACCGAGGAAGTCTGCCATGCTTGTAGGTGTCTGGGTATGTTAACAGTGGGGTAGAAAGACACAGTGAGAGAGAGAATTAGGTGCAGTTGGGAGGTGCCTTGGGTTGCACCGCGTCGTGGTGTGCCTCCCTGCTCTCTGCCTTATGTCAAGGCTTTATTATTTCACCTGCCAAGGTCCTGACCTCCTATGCCCAGGATCTACCTTCCTCGCCCTTTACAGAAAACAGATTTTCATACAGCCTGTTGAGAACCTGTATGAATGCAGGACACCCCCAAAAACTGGAATGTCACCGACGTTTCTTTGTGCGGCGTAGTGTTGAAAGGATTAATTGAATGGTCGACAAAAGGTAATGCATTAATTGTTTTAAGTCATTCATTAACAAAAAATGCTGAGCATTTCCCTCTCTGCCATTTTAAATGTAATCTTTGGAATGGTTGGATAAAATTAGCAAATACACATGGTTATGTTTTGGCAACAAAAGCACATGGCAACCAAACACCCCACATGAAGGTCCTGGGTTTGTTTGATCCAACCTCCACAATATAGGGACTTTCAAGCTCTTTATATTACGTAGTTACTGTCAGCGTTTCAACCTGACATGTACAGCAGCATATCATGCAGACATGACAGGCTCTGTCTGGCAGCGTTCTCAACTGATGTCACCTGCGTGTGTGTCTTGCCGCTGTAGCAAGTGTGGTCCGGCGGTGTATATTTACACCGGGAATAGTTCTGTCTGGTGGGTTCTCATCTGAGGCTATCCAGCGACGTATCATGCGGTCACCAAAGGTGGCTTTTGGCATCAGGATCTTATGCTGAAAGCACTGCAAAAGTGCCTGTGTTTGACAAATTCAGAATGAGAACAGGTTGTTTTTTCCTAAACCTATGTTCTGTAACTTTACGTTAATTGAGTGTTAATGTTAAGTACCTAATGTCAATCAGGGGGCACTAATTTGTATGATATATAATGAACTTTTGTCTTTGCATTTTTGTAGGATATCATACAAACGGTTCTGTGTCAATTTATTGAGCAATTTTAACCACCTTGTAGGTGAAAATATAAATGAATGAATGGAAGAGTTATAGAATTTAAAAAACAAAATAACAAATATGTCTATCTAAATCTATTAAAAATCTATTGAAATAACTTGATCAAATTCTATTAAAGCAATACAATCAATTGAAAAGCCTTGTCATATCTGTGAAATTTCAATTTTAACTTTATTGAAATCAGTAGAAAACCTTGCTGAATACACTTTGAAAGAGGTTCTCAATGTAATACAACTAATTACCCATAATATCTAACTTTCTGTGTCTTTTTGTTGATATCTGTGATTATTTATTGGTTGGGACTTCAGATCTTCTTTAAGTCTTTCCTTGGTTATAAACTCTTTCTTTCTATCTTTTCCTTCCTTCCTTTCTTTCTCTTGCCTCAGGGGTGCATTCGGCAGGTCAACACCTCAGCGGGTGGGTGGTTGTGGGCCAGGTGACCTTTGTCTGTCATTGTTTTGCTCCTCACACCTCACCCAGGGAGAAGGGGAAGGAGCTTAGTGCCTTACACCTGCCACTGGCTTTACTGTCACAGCACTGGGGTGCGTTTGATTTTGGTGTGCCAAGGACAGTAGAGGAGGTCCCAAATGATTAGTAGACATGGCCAACAGTTAGCAGAAAAAGGTGCAGATACGGCGGATTGAACCTTTGATGGCCGTCGCATTAGTGTCTGCTCTCAGCCAAAAGGACCGAAACAAGCAGCTGCAATGTAGATAACCATAACCAGAGCCTTGTTGGATTCCAAATGCGATTTACGTTGCGAGATAAATCAAGCGTACCTCGAGTGAATAAGGGGACGGAGATGAAATGAAATACCCAAATGCTGCCTCCACTGGGGCCTGATTGAGTTCAGGTGGCTGGAAAGTGTCTCACCCAGGGCTAGTTGTCAGTGAAGGATCTGCTGTCTTCTCATCTCTTTGTGCTGCAGGGCTAACTGGTGAACATCGGGTGTGTTGCTTTGACGGATGTTTGTGTGCCTCCTGTGTTGCGGGGGGACGGGCCGTTGACACACTTCATATTTCAAAGGCAAGGTCTGAGCAAGAAATGAAGATTGATGCGGAAAAATGGCGCGGCAACTCATCGCCCATTCGATACATATATTATCATTTATACATACGTGACACCTTTGTGCATGTCTGTATTTCTATATCTACATATGCACGGGCATGATCCAAGGCGCTTCACATATTCACGTCGGAGGGAGGAGATGGAGGGGGGTTTCCTCTGTTATTAGAACCATGTGATATAATTGCATTTGATCTCCAAATAAACAGGGAATCAGTCCATCTCCTTGGTGGAGATGGCAGATGTGATGGACGACCGCATTAGCGGCGAGGACAACATTAGATTTGCTCAAAATTATTGATCTTTTGTTTGTGAGCCAAGTCGGCGATAAATAACAGTGCATGGGAGATGTGACTCATTATCACCGTGCCAAAAGCCCGACAGACCTCTGTCAAAACACACTCTCCTTCCCCCCTCTCTTCCTCCTTCCTTTCATCTCCGTCACTACAAACCAATTTAATCTGTTTTTAATCCTTCCTTCTTTTCTGTCGCCGGCGCCTTTAATGCGAGGCCTCACTGTCACTATCTGATTCCCTTAAAATTTTAATCCTGCACTGATAACCCTGCATTATTACATATTACACACTCACAGGCGGCAGGACACTCACACATACGTACACATATACACATGCAAATATGTACACACAGCGTTTAGCGGCTCTTTCAGTGTTTTTATTCCTTTTTACCTTCTTAGTGAAGAAAAAATCCTTTTATCACACAATGGGTAATTTATATCCATTACCAGCGTTTTCAATCCTTTTCAGCGCGGCTGTCACTGCCTTTGGCACACTCGTGATTAATGTGATCTAATAATAGTCTGCCATTATATTTCCTTTAGTAAAACATGTACCAACATCCTATTCAGCTCCACGAAATTCATTGCCCCTTAAAATATTTTTCCCCTTTTCGTTTGAAAGACAAGATTGCTATTTTTTTTCCCTCCATCTCGTTGCCTCCCAGGAGGTGATTATTTGTTGGGGGTGGGGGGTGGGGGGGTGGGGGTGGTTAGTGATGGCACTTTCCCTATTTTCAGACACTTATGAGAATGATGAGAGGTGCCATGATTCAAGGTGGTTTGTGCAGATGCATTTGTGTGTGTGGAGGTTAGTGTGAGTGTGTGGTCCTCACACTGGTCGTATTAGCGTGGTGTGTGTGGCCGGATAGTCGACTGTAGAGTTTTCAGTCCAGTCCATATTAGATAAAGTAAAGAGAAAAAAAAGTATTTTTTTTCTTATTTTTCATTTCATATCCCTAAAATCAAGATAACCTACACTAAAATCTTACGTAAAAGACATTATAATTGATGACAGTATTAAAGTTATGTCATTAAAAAAATAAAATGAGCTGATTTAACAAAATAAAAGCTCATACTGATAAAAAAGTTTGAAGTGTATAGACATAAAATATTTCTTAACACAGTATTTACCTATTACGTGTACAACATGCTGACATGGAAGACAGAAGCCTTAGCTTTTGTTATTAAAAGAATGATTGTGGAAGCTATTTTGTTCTTTATTTTAGACAGATACATACAGGATTATGCAAACAACAATCTCCTGTGGCCATTTCTGTGAAATTCCCAGAGAAATTACAATGCAATCCGGCATTTGTACATCAGTTAAGGAAAAAGAAAGAAATGAAATGATAAAAGAAAGACAGAATAGCTTTCTGATTCAAGACGCATGGATGCTTATTTGACTTTATCCACTTTTGGAATAATATATATAATTTTCCGAGGGAACTCTTTAAAATGACTTCCACTAAGGTGTGTTTTTAAAAAGAGAAAAAATGTCTTCACACTTCCAGAGGATGGAAAGTGGGCTCCTTCAGTTAACTCTTACAAAGAGACTGAACACATTTTACAAAATTTTACAATTTTTTCATTCTCTAAAAAAAAAAAAAAAAGGTTTAAAGTATTTTGAAGACCACTTTGTTCAACTATCTAACTTTTGGTGGCAGATACATTTTTTCTTTCTTTCTTTTTTGTTTTTTTTGAGCAGGTAGTTTGGAATAGATGATAGAGGGAAGATGCTCCCCATGGAATGTGCATAGGATTAGCTTTGCGCGCGTGTGTGTGTGTGTGTTTGTCGGGGAGGTGGCCCAGCAGTGGGCTCTGTTCCCTCCCAGCCGGACAGCCTGAGCCAGTCTGCCACTCATGGGGCACGTTTCAGACAGGGCGGTGCCAACGCTCCCCCCCCCACACACACACACACACACACATACACGCATGTATGAAGTTGTGCGTACACACACACATGCACAGACACACAGTCCTGGCTCCCTCTCACAGAGAGGGTTAACCCTTACTGGGTTCTTAGACTTGTATCCAGGATGAACAGGTGGTCCCACAAAACATGGGCATCCATTTCCTCATGACTTATCCCAGTGTGTGTGTGTGTGTGTGTGTGTGTGTGTGTGTGTGTGTGTGTGTGTGTGTGTGTGTGTGTGTGTGAGGAGGGTGGGTTAGACAGAGACATGGGAGGGGGGGAAGCACACACATGACTGTAGCTTTAGGACACCTTTTGTATGTGTGTTGGTTTTGTTTGGTACTGGGGTGTCTGGTGTACAGAGCAGCTTGCGGAGGGTCCCGCCGCTGTGTGAAATTGACATCAGATGGCCGTCATGACAAGAACAATATTACATCCAGCTTCCATTAAGCGAGGGACAGCTAATATATGTGTGCCTGTGTGAACATTTGTTTGTGTGTGTGTTCATCGACACCTGACCCCAGAGTCCGACCGCACCAAACACAGCTGTCAACACTTTACATCTAGGTTGTTTTTTTCCCCCTCTGTCCCTCTCTTGCATTTTTTCCCCTTAATTTCTTTTTTCTCTTGAATCCCTCCACCCAGGATCCCTCCATTAAAGATAACTTGTATTGAGCCTCTATCTAATTCCCTCAATCCGCCTCCCCCTCCTGTCTCAAGTGATCCCTTCCCAGCAGAGAAAATCGAAGGTAAACCACTTCTAAGGCAAAAACGGTGTGCTCCACTTTGGATGTTTTAAATATCACCCTCTGACGGAAGGCGAGACGCGGGGTTTGTGATAGCTGCTTTTGGTAAAACACTTCAAAATCACAAAGTTGTGCATTTATCACCTGACCGCTGCAAGTTCCACTCAGCATCTGGTGGTTACAACACATAAGCTGAGACCTTCTCTGCCTTTCATAACTGTACTCTTTCATGTCAGAGAAAAAAAAATCACTCTGCTTTACTCCACTTTATTTGTTCTTTTGTGATGTTTCTGTGGCTCAGCTCCTCCGAACCCCACACACATGTGAAATAGACGTTTTGGAAAATATGAGTAAGTAAGCAAAGAGAAAGAGAGAAAGGCAGAATGGAGCGGAGGAGATAAACATAAACAGTGCAGAGAGAAAGAAGGTTTCTCTCTGAGTCAGCAGGTTTTACTAAAGTCTGATTAAACGAGGTGGGAAACCGGTCGGGGTAGTAAATAACAGAGGTGTCAAAATGTTGCTTAATGACCTGGATATCTATTGCATGGAATATGTGACTGCAGATACGCAGGAGCTGTAATTTTTTTTCTTTAATGCTTTAATATACAAGGGGAGTTCAGCTGTTTAAAACAACTGGATACGTGACAGCAGAGCGACTTTTCTTTACAGGCTCTCCTGACAGAAGACATAGAATTTGAACACTCTTAATGAACATAGAGTGTACAACACAGCACTAATAATCGTTATCATAACCTTTTAAGCCTGGGAAGAGCATATATGAGATTTTTTTAAAGAAATGATAAACTGAGACCCAAGACCACTCAATTGATATTAAAGGAATACGTCCACCCCCAGATCTCACCTTGTGTTACACTGAATTCATGAAGTAAACTTTGTTTTTCTTGCATGCCTACATAGCAAACAAAGAATCCAAAAACAGAGAAAATTCTTTATGAATTGAAGTAAATGGGGGCAACAGCAAAACTACATCAAAACATCAATTTGCAAACTCTCACACAACTCTTTCAGTATTTTAACAGTCTCATTTATCCAGTTGTAGGCTTGGTTTCTGAACCCGATACAACTGCGAAATAAAATACCAAATACTAAAAGACAGACAAACAAACTGGTTGATGCAGCAGTAGACCAGCAGCTCCAGTGTTCAGCGAGGTAAAATTACTGTTTTGTCTTATTTTGAAAGAGCATAAGTTTCGTAACCATCGTGAACGGCTGCCTCTTTCAGGAGAAATTAGCTCACAGCTTGTGAGAGTGAGAGTTTGTAATGGATGTTTTTATGTAGTTTTCCTGTTGTAAAATGACCCCTTTAACTAAAATTCATCAAAAATTTTTGCCATTTTGGTTCCTTCATTTACTATGAATATGTGACAAAAACCTTTCTCTGAAAGTTGTCTTTGGACTCACTTCAAAACAGGGTGGGTAATTGATATGACAGTGGTCATTATTGTTTTAAGGTGTGGGTGCAAAATACATTGCTTTTCCATAGTGTCTTTTTTTTTGCTATTCGCTGGAAACCAGTGAGTTTGAGGCTGAGTTCAGTTGAAAATTGGAGAGAAATGAAATGTAAGAAATAGATTGATACATTGCTGTTTTTTGTTTGTTTGTTTGTTTTTCAAGGGATTTGTTGACAAGTAGACAAAGTCAGCAAACTTTTCTATTTTATACTGAGCACTGATAATAATTTCACCACCAGGTTCTATCTGCAGTTTTGAGATATTGAGCTTTTCCATTACAGTTTTTCCATTACATATAGCAAACAATTATATGCCCCTTTTTATTGTCTGTAGAAAATGTACAAAATAATGCATTTCACTTAAAAAAAAAACCAACAAAAAAACATCTCACATAATGTTTATAAGTTGTCACAGAAAGCAATATATGAATAACTCAATTTTGACAAAAATGTCAGATAGAACCTTATAATTCTCAAGTGACGATTATACAATTTAGATTTTTGGGGCTTTGGTCTTTGGTCCTAGTAGCCATTTGTTTTTGGATTATTGGTGACACAGTGAAAATGATGAAAAATTAAAGGATGAAGAAAAGTTGGTGGAAGAGGAGGAGGAGAGAGTTGGAGGTGATTGCAGCGCAGTCAGCAGTGCAGCAGTCGATTCACCTTCCCCTCCTCCTTCTAGGGGGGGAAACCCCTTCTCGAGGAGGGGATGCTCGAAGCAAAGAGAGGAGGGGGAGGGAAGGAGGGAAGGGGAGCAGTGGTGGCGGTGAACTCAGCACTTTTCTTCCCCCCCCCCCCCTCTCTCTGTATCTCTCTCTCTCCCCCAGGGCTCCCTGATCAGTGGCGACCAGAAGCGGAGCTGAAGCTGAGGTTGGCTTTACGGGGCTAAGCACACTGTCACGCTGTCCAAGAAACTACCCCCACCCACCGTCTGAGGTGACTCAGGGCTTTCGGGGAAAAGGGAAATGGGTGGAGTGGGAGGGTGGGGAGAGGGGAATGGGGACTTTGAGTGGATAGGAAGGTAGAGGGAATAATAACTGTAGACTCTGTGGGGTTTTGAGGTATTTGTTAGTGACTGCATGAACAGGGGAAACTTAACCCTTTGAAACTGGGGCAAATTGGCCTGATGTCTTTCAAAAACATAGGCGACGAGCAACTTGAGAAATGACTCCAAAATTAACAAGAAATTAGTAAAAAGCACAAGATTACCTGAAAATGATCAGCAAAAAACAAGCAAATAAACAAAAAAACACAAGAAAGTTAAAAAAAAATGGCAAAGGAAATGACCTGAAAAAATGGTGCTTAAAAATTATAATAATTGTATAAAATGATTTTAAATATTTAATTATGATAATGACATATAAAGTTCTCTATAAAGTACACTACTTATTTTTTAAATCATTTTCTAAATCTACTAATTTCTTGCAATCTGCAGGGCATTTCTTACCAAGTTGCTTATAGCTTTTTCCCTCATGTTACAAGCAACACAAGAAAAGTGATGTTGATTCAGGTTTCAGAGGGTTAAGTGGAAGAGAAAGGAAGGAAGGGGAAAGGAGAGCAAAAGACAGGGCTGGGAGAAGAAGTGTCTGATCAGCATGTGCGGCAGGTTATCCACACTATGATGCAATCTGGTGGGGTGATGATGACGATCACTGGTATGATGAGGGTGATCATGATAATGACACACAGCAGTTGGCTGCACGTCCGTCGTACGTGGACGCATAGAGGAGCTGCACGGCCATATCGAAAGATAATTCCTATTTAATCCAATCAGTTATCCGTTGTAGTAGGGTTACTCTGTCTGTTCTTTAAGTCCAAGCTGGCTGTCTGTCCTTTGTCATTGTCTCCAGTGTCCATACCAGAAGCGCGTGTACTGAGCATTATGTAACATAGGTGTGCACGTGTGTGACTTGACCTGTGTTTGAGGGCTTGAGATGCACCTACCTAACATGAAGCTTAGGTAGGTGCAAGGAGGAGTTATTGTCTGTCTGATGGAGTGGAAACCCTGCAGGCCTGTGTGACCCCAGCCTGACGCTCTGGCATGCTCCGAGGACGCGAGGTTAGTTCACCTAGCATCTATTTCTTGCCCGGCTGTGGAAATGCCTTTGCCGTCATATCAGGAATATCTAGCCAAGGTGTGGATGAACATGTAGCGTTCATCTGTTAATAGCAGGGCCCAGTCGCCGCGCTTAGTGATTTACTTCAGTTGATATTAAAGTGGGGATTGAGTGCAGTGCTGCTTTGGCATCTTAATGCGTGACAGAGTTAGTGAACTCTTCTCTCCTCGCAGCACCTTCTCTCATCTGTTCCTTTGCCAAATTTGGACGCTGACACTAAATGGATCTGCCATAATTCAGATATGAGTGGGAGGATATATGCACTGTATATGTATAAGTGTGTGTGCAGCTGTGTGTGGTTGTAAAGTAAGGCGTTATGGCAAAAAAAAAAAAAAGAAAAAAAAAGCTTGAATAATTTAGCACTCACATTATTTTCTAATGCCATTCTTTAGAATCTGACTGTGTCACTCTAACAAATGCGTGTGTCGGAAAGTTCAGGGGATTTTGTAGGGCGCCTGTGAACAGTGAGTGATGGCAACCAGCCGACTCTCAGCTCCCTCTTGTCTACCAACAGCTCCATGTGAGCCCCGCGCACCATATTCCCCTCTCAGAACTAACGCCGTGGCGAATCGAAACAAAAAGGCCACATATTTTATTTATGTGTCAAAAGTGCGGTGAAAGGAGGGCAGGAAGGAGGGAGCGGGGCGTATCACTCTATCCGTCGGTTGATATCATTCCATCCATGCGGATCAATTCTCCCAGACAGAGGGAGATGAGAAAGGAGCGAGCAGGAGAAGGAGGGAGGGAGGGAAGGAAGGAGAGCTGAAATGGTGGTCGTATTGATTTGTCAAAGAAATACAGCGTTGAGTGTTTTGCTTAAACGTCCACATAAACCTGAGCTGTCAGAGGTGGGCGGGCGTATACTGACATTTGGCCACACCGACATAGATTGTGGATTTTCTGCTTGGCTTAGCTGTACACAGTGTTACCCATCAACTTCATGTGGGAGCGGGCAGACTGGCCGCAGCTTGTTTAAAGCTGTGCTTCATGGCATACTGCGTGTTCAAAGTCCCTAATCCACCACCAAAAACTCCCTTTATTAGCCCTACTGGCCAATTGCTTCAAGTTTTTTACAATTTTGTACAGAACAATCTTAACTCTAAGTCCACTTATCTGCTTTTTCTGGGGCTTTCAACTTCTGGAGATTTCAACTTCTCAATATTTCTCAGTTGATCTTGATAACGTAGATTATGGATTTTATGTCCCATTTTCTCTTTATAGAGATACTTACAGACTACTATCAGTGTAAAAAGTAAAGTGCAACATACTTGACTGATAGGATATGGTATTGGTAGTCGATACCTCTGAAGTATTGACTGAAATAATTCAGTACCACATAGTTTAAAAACCTTTTCCAGTCAAACAATACCTGCATTTGATCCTTTCTGTAAAAAAAAATGACTATTTGTGTTGGTTTCACAATAAGTGTTGGACACAGTGTATTTGACAGAACTGACAGTTCAGCGTACCGATTTGCCGTTAAAGCATTTGAAAGTATAGCTATACCAGGTTTCCCACAAATTTTAAAGCCATCATAATATAACTTTAAAAAAACAAACAAAAAAAAATTTTCATGATTTTATATAAGTGTCATGTGTTTAAAGCCGTGATGCAGACCGGCATTGGTCGAAACATGTTGGTTTAGCCAATATAATATATATTTTTAATGAAATTACTCTACATTTTTCATGTTTTTTACAGTGCCTGGATTTCCTTCCTGTTTATCCTGTTGATTCCCCAATTTCCATTGGCACCCAACACAAGTTTATGACTTACGTTTGATCATAGCCTACAGAGAAACCAGTAAACTCTCTCTTTTTCTAACTATATAGTAGTTTATAATGGATAGGCCTATATAACAATACAGCCATACAAGATCCTTTAAATGCCATTTGTTTGGATTATAATTTTGACAAGTTAGTATGCATTTAATTCTTGTTAGCAAAAAACAAAACAATTGTTTCCCAGTGAAGCTAACATTAGTGATCCATCAGCAGTAACTGTTACCAGCAATATTTAACAATTTACCACACTTATATTCAATATTCATGCATCTAGGATGCTTTAGATCCCAGTGTGATAGCCTTATTTAACCTGCTACATATGAGTTTTATGGCATTTTCTTGTTTCTCTGTGTATGTGACATTGGCTCAACCTTGTTGCCGGCTCTGGCCTATGTGTAACGCATGATACTAGTGACCATTTACACAGCACGATACTAGATTTTAAATTAATGATACATATTGTGCATGGTGTTTAAAGTCTAGGGATTTTTAAGATCATATTTACATTAACAACCAAAACAATTTATATTGAAAAATCTTCTTAAACATCTTGTTTTTCCAAAATTTTCCAGGCCCAGAAACAGTTCTTCTAATTTCATAACTTTTCCAGGAATTTCATGAATGTGGGAACCCTGCTATGCAACATGACTGTGGCATCTGGTGGCATTTTAAGCAAATTAAATGCTGCCATTCACATGATGGGCACCAAATGAAGTAGAAAAAAAGGTATCAAATGAAGTACTCTATTGGTATTGGCATCACTTGAAGGGCACTGATGTTCTAGGAACTTCAGGTATTTATGTTTATCAGGTAAGTTTATTGGTAGGCAAAGAAACATGTTTAATTCCTTTAACACCTTCCTGTCCCAGTTGCATTTTATGCTTCACTTAAAGTATAACTTTTACATATTCACAGTCACAATTTGACAACAAACTACCTCTGTTATTCCTATGAGATCCAGGCCATAATAACCATAACTCCCCCCTCCACACAGAATCTGTTTTTTTGGACATGGTCATACATCTGCAGCTGCTTAGGCTAATCACATTCCTAAATTGTGAATAACTACAGCAACCTTGGTAAGAGTGGAAAGAAAAACACTACAACATTTTGTTAAGATATAACCTCAATTAAGACCACCCACGCAAATTTAGCTGACTGTAGCAAAACTCCCACATCTAGAAAAGACTAAGACAGCAACTCTTGTGCTTAATTGGTTCAAGGAATCTGCCAGTGATCCTATCATGTTTATCTGCTCTCAAAAAAGTGTAGTCAGTCCCATATTTGACCATGGAGGAATAGAGAAAAGCCCTCTTCTACTCTGTGACTACATACCTGGCACAAGGACAAGAGCGGAGGGGGGGCAATGAAATTAAAGAGCAGTTAAAGAAAACTGGAGAAAAGAGCAGAGAGTGTGCACAGGGCCATAAAAGGGATAGTTTAACCATTGATCGAGAGCAGTGGTGGAAATGGCAGCTGTAAATCAATTTTATCTTGGAGCAGCTAAAGAGTGTTTTCTAATGAGGTTAATGCCACATAATGGCTAAATTCTTCTGCTTAAAAGATGCCCTCAAGGTGGTGGCGAGAGATAGATGTCGCCATGGAAAGCTTAACACCTCACTATTCAACAGCAAGCAGACGGATGCCTTCTTCTTGCAGAGAGATTGTATCCTAAATGATGTTAAAGCTTTATTCGTTGGAGGGTTTCAGGGGGTCATTATATCATTCAGAACACCTTTGTCTAGACAGCTTGTTTTATCGATGTGTAGATAAATCTGTGCCTCAGATTGGGCATTTATTAAATTATTCAGTCTGTGTTCACTTATAATATAAGTTCCTTCCGGACCACGACTTCAGCAAACAAAACATATCTGTACTATTTCCACATTGTCAGAAAACCTGTATCAATCAAATTCCAACAAGTATGGTGGGGTTTTTTCAATCTGGCTTGTCTTCTCCACTCTGCAGCAGGCAGGCTAGCATGTCAAACTGGAACGGGCCGGGCACTGCCACTGAAAAGACAAACTGACCCAGCACTAACAGATTATGAGTCAAGTTGACCTCTGGCAAATAGTAGTGTTTATGAAATCCTTTATGTTATGGCAAATGAGGCCTGAGTAAGTGAGCAATGAAAAACAAAACAAAACACCCTTCTTTGCACCTACCCACACACACAGATTTTTCCTAAAAAACCTGCTCATCCAGAGAACCATGTAATGTGCACTAGGATTTATAGAGGCCGATACAACCCCAACCTTAACCTGTTGATTAGATAAAGTTTACTGGATTAAATACATGTTTAGAAAGTTTCTAGATAAAATCGTAATTTAAAAAGTGAAGTCCTCTGGATAAAATCATGATTTAAACGCCTAAAGAACGGTAGAGAAAATCAAGATTAGCAGTTTAACTCATTAGAATTAGACCACGGGAGGTAAAATTGTTTAGGATTGGTAAATATGCACAAACATAGCTAGGCAGTGTGATATTCTGTCATTTTTTAAAATCTTATTTTAGTTGCATATGAATTTATTTTCTTGTTGGATGTTTGTTGCATGTGAGTTTGTTTTGTGGCACTCAATTGACTTTGACTTGTTGGGTGCAAACCAGTCCTAAAGAATTATAGCTACTAACTCTGTGCTGATGGAGTATACCCCGCAGACCTAAAAGTTGTGGATGGCCAGGTAGTCGAGGCCCAGTTTACCATAGGTGGTAGACTGGACCAAGAAACATACACTGATATATAGTGTAGTGGGAGGAAAAAGGTTTAAACAATAAAATGGCTGCATGCCCTTGTCTACTGCTTGGCAATGAGGTCAGCATATAAAAATCATCTCCCCACACCAAACCCAATTTTTAAGATTTCTTACAAATTATTTCATCCATCCATCTTTCTTTCCAAAGCTTATTCTATTCAATCATAGTGGCAACAGGTTAAGCAAAGTATCCTTGTCCTCATTGTCAGAGACATCGTTCTGATCTTGTTGGGGGAAACCTGCAGCGTTCCCAGGCTCGATAGGATATGCAATCTCTGTGCTTTTGGTCTGCCCTGTCGTCTCTACCAATTTGGATGTACTGGGAATAACTCCACAAGGAGCCGGCCGGGAGACAACCTCATTAGATACCTGAAACGACCTAACTGGTCCAGCCCAATAAACTTAGCAGACCTACACTCTTGGCAAAAAGCAGTCCTGAGGTCAGCAAATGTGACATTCCCCATCCCTTGACTTTGCCAATGCTGGACTAAAAATGAACAGTTTTTTATAGTGAACATTTACCAGTTTATCAATTTCCCATCTGCAATTGAAATCTCATCCCAATTAAAATAACTTTTTAACAACCTTTAGACTATACTACTGTTATAGAACTAAACTCTTGGCAAAAAGGAGTCTTTAGGTCAGCATATCTCCACACCTTGATTCTGCCAATGCTGGACATAAAATTTACTATTTTCATTTTGAACATTATCAAGTATTTAGTTTGTATAGTAGTCTCTTATGCAGATGTAATCTTATCAGTATAAAGAGAGCTTCAGATGGCCTAAGACTATGGGGCATTTGATCAAAGTGTCACATAAGAATGAATTGAGTTTAAAGTGTTTAAAAGTTGGGATATTAGTTCTACAAAATTATGTAATGACAGAGTTTTAAAAACATTAGTATATTGTCAAAAAACTCTAGAATTTAGGGTGTAGTACTACTTTGTGCATTCAAACACAATATATCTTGTGTGTCTTGACCAGACACCAACATACAGGGCTGCAGTAAGTGCACACCAGCTTGAACAGTTGACAGTTGTGGAATTAAATAGATGGGTGAGTTTTCGAAAGTCCAAGAACATTGGTTCCAAACCGGAGCTTGTCCAAAGGTAATTACATTGTGCAAAACACAAACATTACACAAGCAAACGTCAGCAGCTGTGGGCTGTTTCAGCCAGCATCTTTATTTCTTTGACACTTGTGTCTCCTGCATGTGCTCCACTTGCTGAGTTGGGATAGGGAGTAGTAGGCAGGAGGAAGAAAGTCTGAGAGTCAACAACTGGTGCAACCACAACGGATACGTGCAGGGATTCCCAAAGCATCCGGTATCAAGACTAATCACGAACTAGCTAGCTAGCGTGTCAGCAGACGTGAACGTGTTGAAATATTACATTACATAAATTACATTAGATGGTAATGGAAGCAAAAGGAATCCTCTTTGTCTTCGGTGAGAGTGATCCGAGGAGTCTGTGAGCTGTAAATGAGACGCCGCCGAAAGGTTGTTGACGGAAAGCTGCTCATAGTTAGATATGAGATGCCGAGACAATGTGGGTGCATTGCATTATGGGAGAGGCTCGGAGGACTTAGGTGATGTCAGAAAGGCTTTCCATTTCTAAGGAATTCTGAATCATATGCATCATATCAGTGATGGATGTAGCACTGATGGATGCTATTTAAAATCTGAATCAGCCCAACACTGACCACATAAATTGATCTAACCATATTGTACTTGTTCACACAACACTGGAATAGCAAACCACTGAAACAGATGGATAATATGCAGACAGACATTTAAAATATTGCTATCATTCAACACAGTGCCTTCAAACCACTCTGATGTATGTGTGTGTGTGTACGAAAAAAAAATGAGTACAACCAGCGTGCAGCATGAAACTTAAGGAAAGTTCATCTCCACAGACCTCTAGCATTGATCACTGGGGCCCTAAAGCTATTATCATGATCTAATTAGGTTTAACATAAGTCTGTGTCACGGCCCGGTGCAAGGCTGCCTTGTCCCCAATTCCACACTTTCACAGCATCCCTATTTAAAAATAGCACACATGTGCCACACATACATGCAGTGAATACTAATACTTTTTTTTTCCAGTTACACTGAGATCTGCTTTAATGTCAGACTGAGGTCTAAGCGGGGTGAAATGATGTAATTCATGAGGCAGTGATCAAACTTAGGGTAATCTCATAGGTTCTCCTTCACATGTAGATGCATGCTGTGACTCTGACAAGCAGAATTTGGCATAAATTGTGTTAAATAAAATAAAGTCAGAGTTTTAAAATAATAATTTGCAAGAATTTTATCTTTCCATACATGCACAGCTATAACTCTAAGAAAAAAAGCTTTAGTGGCTTTAGAGACAAACTGTTTGAATCAGCAATTATTTTAAAAACATACCTCTTTATTATTGTTGGGAGGATTGGAAAAGCCTCCTGATTGCTGTGCTTTTTATAACATAATATCTCATCCGTTCTCTGTTGTGTTTCATGATTCTCAAAAAGACATAAAAAAAGACTAAACTGACCTCAGAGCTTCAACTTATTTCTACTCTGGATATTTCTATGTGTATATTGTCTGAATAAGCAATGGAGTTGTGATAGTTATTTAGTAACATATAATTTTACTGTTTTTAATATGTAGGCTTATTCTGTTTGGAAATTACTCATGTCTCACAGTTCTGATGTAACTAAACTGATTTTAGCTTTGTAGCACTTCCAAAGTCCCGCGTGCTAGTGTTCCAATAGCAGCTGAGCAAGTTATGTAATAGGTGGAGCCTCAATTTTCCCATTCCCTGTTAAACTCTAATATGCTATGTGCTAGGCATGTCTATGTTGAAAGAAAATTTCAACTTTCAAATTTTGAAGATGATTAAAAGATGTGACTCTGGGACTGTCACAATCTTCGGGCATTGTATGGGGCGCCTGGTGGCTCTGTGGATAGAGCGGGTGCTCCATGTATTGAGGCTGTCTCTTCGCCGCAGAACCCGCAGGTTTGAATTCAGCCTGGCCCCTTTGCTGCATGTCATCCCCTCTCTCGCTTCCCCTCACAAAGACAAAACATTATAGTGTATATACAACAACAGCAGACTTTTTTTTTTTATAAGTGCATGTACTCTTTGTATCATTCTGTTTCTCCTCTCTAGGTTCCATGAACACAGCACAGGTAGAGCTCTTCTTGTGTTCTTTTTTTCCCTAAGCAGCAGTTTGTGACTTGCAGGATGGATAATTAATCTGTTGATCTGTTCAGAGCTGAGCAGATCCATGGATGAGAGGAGCGAGAGAATGCAAACTTTTAGACCCAGTAGAATAAACACTTATGTGTCACTTTTAATGTTCTTGAAGTTCTGCAACTCCATCTGTGACCAGAGAACACTGTGCTCTGAGAGGTGCATCACACAACTGACCAGTATTAATTTCAACAGCATTCCTAATGAGCTGTACAGCTCCAAAAAGTAGACAATTCATTTGCGGCAGCAGAAGTTTTTAACTGTGGCAGGCCACGTTTGAATGAAAACGTGGGAAACCTTGCAACTGAAAAAACTGTTTGCATTCAATTTTTCATGCAAACCATGGATACATTACATTTGTAAAATATTTTGTCGTGGATGCATTTACATTTCTAAACAATGCTGTGGTAAAGGTGTTAGGTTTAGGCACAAAAAGACTTGGTTACATTGATGGCACAAAAGGCGGGTTCAGTGTCTCCAACGCTGTTGCAAAACACTAAAAATTTGCCAAAAGACAGCTGTTGTTTTTTTGTTTGTTGGTTTTGAAGAGTGACCTGAAGCTTGGCAGATGCCTCACTAAGGTCCACACACAGTCCATGATTCCCTGCATCTTCTGATAACAAAGTCAGCTTATTATGTCACTTTTAAAATGTTGATACAATATGTAAGGAATGTGCAAATGCACTCATTCGTGTTTTGCATAAATGTATAATGCCAAAACTTTCTTTTGGCAGTTTGGCTGATACTGTAGTCCTTGTTGTCTGTTTCTTGAAGCTATATTTACAATGCCCAGAAACTAATTAACACAATATCCTGGCTAAGCAAAACTGTCATCACCATGTTTCATTTTATCAAGTAAGTCCGTTTTATCAACAGCAACTCTGGGGCAGTTCCCTACCACTGTATTCCTGTGAGCTATGAGTCTGAGATGTTCTGAATACCCCTGCCTCAAAAAGTATAGAAGGTGAAACATGTAGCCAGTGACCTAATAAGAAGACCTTTAAGGTGCGGCCATTAATCCAGCTGTCAAAAATATTCCATAATAGAATACTATATTTAATTTGTTTTATGTACCTTATATCTGGGTTGAGGTGCTTTAATACAGCTGTGAATTACCCACTCTGACACCTTATTCATTTTCAACATGATTAGCGGCAGTGGTGTGCATGGCTAGCGCAGTGGGTGGCTGTGGCCCAGTGCACACACTCATGGGCTCATTATGCCATCGCGCAGGTGTAATGGAATGACCCCCCCTCTCCACACACACACACACACTCACACACACATACAAGGCCTTGCATGTACAAACTCAAGAACATGAAAGCTTGCACACAGAATGAATATAGTGGGCCCTCTTGGCCTCTTCACAAAGCAACTTTTTTTCAATGTTGTACAATCTAGGCATCCACTACAGTCTTATTATTTCAGGGCCAGGCTGAGGGACCATGCTTCAGTCCCCATATAAGGGAAGACAAGTCTAAAAAAAAAAAAAATGTGTTAAGAGGACTCCCCTCCCTTTCCACTACCCCTGTGTCCTCTGTTATTATGAATAGTGGCGGTAAGAGAGAAAAGCATATACTCCATTCGAATCTGTTCATGGTTCCTGAAGGACCACTCTCACCAGACGAGCCCCCACAACCCCCACCCCCCACCCCCACTGCCCCCTCCTCTTTTGATTGATATGTGAAATCCGTCTCTCTGCGCAGCTCTAAAGGCAGTCCCTGTGTGCGTCTGAAAGGTGCTCATTGTTGAGTAGAGACCACTTTGTCAAGAAACAATCCTGTTCCCAAGGAAGCTGAGAATGTCTTAAAAAAGATACAGGCCCTTATTGTGTACATTGGGGAACTTTAATTTTGTGTGTGAGGTCATTTTAATCCTGATGAATTTTTATAGTAGCGGTTGTAGTTCAATGGCTGGTCGCCCTAATGCTCCAAAGAAGGAGCAAAATAAAGGAAGAATGGGGAAGAAGGAAAAACCCACCCACAGGCCTGCTGAACAATCCTAAACTTAGTGTGTCACGGAGAGCGAGGAGGAAGGGTAGAGGCCTTTGTTGATGGACACATTGGGATGTATTTAAGTTCTACAAAGGAGATTCCCTGAATGGAGGCTTGATTTCTGCTACAAGGTTTTAAAAATGCGCCGTCTAAGGATAGATTTGCCACGGGATAAAGTTTTTGTAGGGTAATCTCTTAGGCCACAGAAGCTGATGTGAGCGAACCACCCAAGACATTGTCTCTGAATTGATGCCAGAGAGGAAAGGCAACGAGCTCCTACACAGACATGCATCCATGACACTGTTAACGCCATGATTGAGCTATCCTAATTGGCGTATTGGATTTTCCAAACCCTTCCAAACCCCATCTTATCACATGTGACCTTGGCAAACTTTCACAGTGAAAGTCAAGTCATGTCAGAGTTTGATTCTTTATGATAATAGATGGGTAACCTTGCACAAAAGACTTGTTTCTTTTGTGCAAACTAATGGTCTTATTTGAGCAGCAGTTTGTCTTTTCATCTGGATGTTTTGTTGTCGGCTCGCCCTCTGGCCTAGTGTAGGTTCAGACTGGGTACGAGCCTATTAGGCAGACGCACTGAAATGTAAACACAAAGGCACTGAGAGTGGGATACTGAGTAAAGTTACTCGATTTGTGTACCTTTTAGCAAATCAAATCACAAAATAAGCACATAACTTGTCATATTCTGTTGCTTTTTTTGTCAAATTGGTGCACCGTCGCAGGGGGCTTGCTCATCACCATTGTGGCTAAATGGAAACTGGATCTTATTTGAGAAACGGCAGGGTGAGACCAAACAGCATGATTCATAATGGTTATTTATGTACCATGTAGCTGAGACTCAGCAGGGGGCAAAGGCATGGTCTTTACTAAGTACGTCTCTCTCTGCTTAGTTTCTCCTCAGTCGGGCTTGTCTTCTGATAAATATATCTCATACGGACACCGAAAAACACATCATCTCAATGTTTCTGATCATCCCCAAAATAATGAGTGTATGTCGTTCTCGTGGAAAGAAATGAGGTGCATTTAAACAAGTTTTACTGGTATGTCGTGTCAGAGGCAGACAGATTGCACATGGGTTACCTAAGTTAAGTTTGGTGATGGATCCTCAGATTGCCACCGAATTCCAGCAGCTTGAAAACATACACAAAAAAATACCACCACTAACACTCTTGTTTCCTCTCTTTCCTCTAACTGTCCTTTATTTCTTTTTCTGCTTCTCCCTCCTCCCTCTTTTCCCTCTGTTCTGAGATGCAGAGATCCAAGTGCGCAATGGTGCATTACTAAGGACACCTGCTCTGTTGATGTGGCCAGGCAGATTGACTGTGTATTTGTGAGTGTGTATGTGTGTGTGTGTGTATGTGTGTGTGTGTGTGTGTGTGTGTGTGTGTGTGTGTGTGTGTGTGTGTGTGTGCGTGCGTGTGTGTGTGTGGGCATGGGTGTATTTATTCATTCATCAATTTTTAGGCTGAGACTGGGACCAAACCTATCAAAATTGTTCTGAAGTAAAAATGTCCATTTCTGCCTCAAATTATGCATAATGGGCTTTTAATTCTGCGCCCTGCAACTAGCCGAAACAGTGCCCTTCTCAAGGTTTGGCATCCCAAAAATAGTAAACCATGCAGTCGTAGTGTTAAATGGTGAGGTGGATAGTCATGATTAGAACGCAAATAAGAGGACCATAAATTTAGATCATCTTAAAACTGTTTATAATGAGAATAAAACACAACATTTAAACCACCCAGAGGTGAAGTGAATAACATTGATCGTCTCGTTACAACCCAATGATCTGTTGGGAAACCTTGGGGCCTGGCATTCATGTGGATGCCACTTGACACGCGCCATCCTGTTGCAATCCAAGTACCCCCCTCTTTGTAACTGCACTCCTGGATGGCAGTGGCCTCCCCAGCAGGAGAGTGCACTATGCCACACTGCAAAAGGCTACTCAGGAATGACACGAAGAACGTGACCAAGATCTCATGGCGTGGACCTGGCCTGCAAATTTCTCAGAACCCAATCTGATCAAGCATCCATGGGACTTGCTGGTACCCGAGAGGTCCTGTGTCTATGCTTCGACAGGTCACAGCCAAGTCTGATTCATGTTGGGGCCTCTGACCTGTCAAAGCTTGGACAAAGGACCTTTAGGGATGTCCTGTGGTGTCTGGCACCAGCGTGTTAGTGGCAGATCTTTTGATACCTGTGGGTTGCAAGGTGGGGTATCGGCAAGTCCCACAGATGCTTGATCGGATTGGGATCTAGGGAATTTGTAGGCCAGGTAGAGGCCTTGAGCTCTTTGTCATGTTCCTCCGGTGATTCCTGAGCAGATTTTGCAGTGATGGGGGATTGTCATTGCCATGTGGGGATGTACTTGGTTTGCAACTGTGTTTCGGTAGGTGATGCTTTTCTAGTGGCATCCACATGAATGCCAGGACCTAAAATTAACCAGCAGAACATTGCATTACAGTGCCCATGTTATTCACTTCACCTGTGATTTTTATGTTGTGGCTAATCAGTGTATATGGAACAGTTAGAAGACACTTTGATGTCTGTGAAAACAGGTTTTTGGAAGCTTAATGTTGGATCCTAAACAGTTCTTTGCCGTGTATAGAGGTTTTGTATTGCAGCACTGCTACACAAAGAACTTTTTAGCCCCTTGATTGTTTTTTAAAGGTTCTCAACCTTTAAAAAGGTTTCTTCAGCTTATTTAGGTTCAGTTTTGTAGGGACATAACTTGAACAGTTCATTAAAACTGCCTCTGAACTGTGATTTTTGGAAAATAACTCATCGAAGCTGTGGCTCTTAACCTTTTTGGCCCCAGTTTTCAACTAATATTTCAGACTTGAAAATCAATTTTATTGCGTTTTTCAATGAGCATTCAGAACAGGATTCACGCTGGAACTGCCAAATAAATTATTAATAACCTGTAATATGTTTAAGTAAAACTGGTATTTGGAACATGACTAGTCCATCATATTATCTGCCATCATTTAAGGGTTCCCAGGCTCAAAAGATTAAAAACAATCAACACATTCTCATCCCAAGTCATCACATATTGCCCCTTTGCAGTTGACCTCCACGTCTACATATTACGCCTTAGGTATCCTTCTGCATCTGCTGTTGACATTGTGGGATGCCGCTACCGTGATGTCAACAAATGCACATTGTGGGATTATGCTGCAAGTGGTTATAGTTAGAGAGCACAAGCACATGGCGACCAATGCCGGAATGTCGACAAATGCACATGCTGGCACGTGTGGTTAGGTTTGGGCTAAAGGGCACATGGTGAACATCTAACTCCTGCATGAAAGTGTGGGGTTTGTTGTATCCATCCACCACCCCTCCAGCTCCCGCCCCTATAGGAATAGTGTCTGGTGGCGTATCATGCGGATGCAACATGTTCTACACAGCTTCATTCTTAACTGACAACGACCATCCGCATATCATGCAAGTGCCATCAAGCTGTTTGGCGGCGTATAATAACACTGTGCATGGTTCTGTCTGGCCACGTTCTCAGCTGACGCCCTTCGGCAGCATAACATGCAGACGTGAAAGGTGGATTTTGGCATTGGGATCTTATACTGAAAGCACTTCAAAGGTGGAAGAATTTGATGACTTTGGGATGACAATGGGCTGAAACAATTTGGTGCTATATGACACCTCTAATACTTCTATATAGCACTGTTTGACAAAGGTGCTGTATAACACCTTAAAAATATGGATGCCACATTTCAACAAAACAGGTTTATGAGCCAAAGAACCGCTTTTGGGTAATGTTTGGCACCACTTTTGTTCAGAGTAAAACCACAAGACAGATGCTTTAACCAGCGTTCCAGTGAAAAAGAAAAAGAACAATCACATGGTGCCTTCCTCCACTTGTCATTTCATGAATTTTTTTTTTTTTTTTGAGAGTAAGCCCTCTTCCAAAGCTTCAAACTGGACAAAGGATAGGGAGTTCAATGCCTAGGAGGGCACAATATGTCCTGTTATATTATACTGTACTTTCTCTTTTTGCTCTGCAAGGAGAAAAAGTGGAAGCCAAGGAGGCAAAAGGGGAAGCGTAAAAAAAATAAATAACTTTTGTAACTGACATTTTAGTTCAGTTCACATCCCATTCAAAAACCCCCCAACCTGTGCCCTGTACCCCCACCGCACCCCAACCTACATACAAAAAAATCCTATTCATTTAGTATGTAGGTCACATTACAGTGGTGTCTAGCTATTGGATATGGGCTTAGATAACTGTTTGTTGAGTATTAAATGCTTTCGCTGCCTCAGCAGCCTCTGCCACTGGTATTTCTCACACAACTGTGCAACTGAAAGGAGGCAGCGTCGCAGCAAAAATCATGTCACACACATCCACATCCACATGCACACACACGCTTTCAAACCTCTGACGCTTTTTGTGTATACTTAAAAAAAAATCTTGTTTGCATAAAGCATTCACTTTTCTTGTATAAAAGTGCCTTATGCGGAACTGAAAACAGGTTTTGAAAGCGAGTTAAAGCAGCATCTGTAAATGAGGGCCGTGCTGCGGTGAATGGGAGGTAAACCCATTGACCTGAGGTGCTAGCTCAAGCAGATGAATCTTTGCTTTTCTTTCCTCTTATCCCTGTTTGCTTTGGGTGACCTTGCTCACCAGCCCTGATGCAGTGTGTTCACATAGCACTGGGCTAATGGCTTAGATAGGCCCCGGCGTGGCCAGTACTTTCCACCAGAAAACACCCCTCCGTATTCGACCTCCTCAATTGTACACTCGCCGTTCACTGCAACCGCTGCAACCTCAGATTTGAAAATGGCCATGCGAAGGTGTGGGGCAAAGGAGGAAATTGCACCTGCTTTTATACCAGCAGGATCCAGGTGAGGAGTGTGTATTCACTTACAACAGAAAGGCAGGAGACAAGAGGGGCACATCGTCGCCGTACAGTTTTGCCCTCTGTTGTCTTTGCATGAAATGAAAGATGCAAGAAGTGTGTGTGTGTGTGTGTGTGTGTGTGTGTGTGTGTGTGTGTGTGTGTGTGTGTGTGTGTGTGTGTGTGCGCGCGCACGCATTTGTGAGTTATCCTCCCCTCCCTCTGTCCTTTGTATGAAATGAGCCCAGATGGTGATTGATTTTTCAAGTGCTGACACCCCTGCTTGAGAAGCACCCCTCCTTTTTACACACACACACACATATACACAAATACACTCTCTCACACACACATACACACTCACACACATACCCTTCTTTGTGCCGAGCAAGTGAGGCACACTAACATCTCGGTGCCATCATCATCTTTGTGACTGCCAGCAACCACCATTGATCGGCAAAAGTATGCATGCAAACAAACAGACACAGACACACACACACACACACACACACACACACACACACACACACACACACACACCATCCGAACACACAAGCCCAGAGCAAATAAAACAAATTTAATTAATTCATCAATTAAAAATCATAAAGAATGCCATGACTCAAATCCTGCTGAAAGTATTAGTTTATAAATTAACCAAAAAGAATTTAAAAAAACATAAATTCATGATTGACAGAAAATAAATCAACAGTCTTGATAATCATAAAAATCATTTGGATAATTTGTCAAGCAAAAAAATTGACTGGGAAAGTTCTGATTTTCTCAGTTCTATATAATTTTACATTTAGCTAAGTTGGCTGGACAGAAACAAGCAATTTGAAAGTGTCACCCTGGGTTCAGAAAAACTGGCATCGACAAAGAAACAAATAATAAACAATAATAATAATAATAGATACAACTTATATAGTGCTTTTCTTGGTACTTAAGAGACACTTTACATCAAATGCAAAAAGAAAAAAAAATGCAAAATAGAGAATGCAAAACACTGAAAATGCTTACATGAACAGAACAAATACAAGAACAGAAGAACAGAAGTTGTTTTTTTCTGATGTTAGGGATTTAGATTCCATGTTATTATTGATCGTACGTGCAAAAGCTAAATAAACTTTTTTTTTGCAAATAAAAGCTACGTGTGAAAAAGGTCATACAAAGAATGACCTTGTGAAAGGAGAGAGAAAAAATAAGATTGTGATATGAGGGATTTTAGGGATTGTTTCAGTGGTGAGAGACAGTCAGAGACAGAGCGATGGCAGGCAGGGACAGGGTAAAGTGACAGAGAGCCGTACGCAACAGCAGCCCCATTGAGTTAAAGTGGCTGTGTGGCTAAATGATGTCATTGGCTAACTAGGCGTTCTCAGGCCATTGCCTCTGTTTGCGTGACTAAATACATACAATTAAGGCCTAGGCACTTCTCAATCTCTGTGAACTCATTGTTATCCCCGGGTTCAAGTGCACTGATAATGGGGGCCAGAGGAAAACAGGCGTAGCAGCGAAAGAGACAGAGAGCTGGTGGGTAAAATAGACATCTCATTATTAGTGGCATTCTCTTTCACCCCAACAGCGCTACTAAAGCCTTGCTCACTCATCTGTCCCTTTTTTCTGCCTGTTTTCTTTTTCCCCATGGCTCTTTTCTCTTCGCCGCACTTTTTCTTTTTTTTCCACCTTTTTTTCTATGATTTGCAAACATTTTTTTTCTTCCTCCATCTTTCCTTCCTTTTCTGTTTCTATGTCTCTCGCCGTTCTCCTCTATTGTTATGTGAGGATGCTTTGTATGAGCATTGTTTGCTCCCGTGCAGTGACTGGTTTTCACACGGTGGCTGAGAATGGCAAACACCTTTTTACCAGTGTAACCATTGTGATTGGACCTTCATTTTCTATTTCTGTTAGCTGCTGCAACTTTTTGGACAATTATGAGAGCTCAGAAATCCCATTTTAAAAAATTACATTATCATTCATAACAGAGGCACTCAGTGTAGCCCGTCTAGAGAGGTGGAGGTCACATTATGGTCCCCCTCCCATGGCGCACACACACCGAACACACACACACACACACACACACACAGAGCAGATTGAGTGTAATCGCAAGACTTCCCTGATGGCCTCGACACTTGACAGTGATGCCCTCAAGTCTAGGAGAAAACTCTGTAACTGGAGAACGATTGCTTCTGTCTGTCTTGAGTAACTGGATCACCACACCGTCCTCCCTGCCCACAGGCATACACACACACACACACACACACACAAACACAGCACAAACATGTAGATATTCTTTCACACACACAGATTTACAGATAGACACTACCAGTCAGTGAGGAACGGAAGTAACAGCCAGAATGCACCACCGTGCATGACAAGAGGTGTGTTCGAGGTGCGGCGGGGGGTGGCGGGGAGGGCAGCGCATTCTCCTCCAGTCGTCAGCGGGGCGCGGCGGCGGTAGCCTAGGTAAATGGATCTTATTTAGCGGCGCGTCAACACGTGTAAGGGGGCTTACGGCTCATTACTCTGGGCCCCAATCGTCTCTGCTCACCCACTGATGGATGGCAGGGGCTGCTGGGAGGAGGTGCAGGTGGGGGGCGGGGGGTGGGCGGCGGAGGGGTGGTAGAAAGGAGAGTAGCATGGACATCGACCTCAACCTCCTTGGCTTCTCGCTTTTACGCTTCCTCTCCTCATTTTGCTCCGTGTACTTTTTTTCTTGCTTTGAATGTCATTTTTTATGTAACAGATGAGCGTATCTATCCTTTCTTTATTCAACTGACACATGAAAAATACTTGATGAAGAGTAAAACGCAACCAAAGAAAAAAACAAAACAAAACAAAACAAAACAAAACAAAGACAAAACAAAACAAAAATCCACACAGGAACATTTTAATTTGAATGCTACAGTTTACAAAAGACCTTTTTCACTGATGGCATTGTGACATGTCACAAGGTTTCCATCCATCTGTTTTGATGCACATTTTCAATTTGCATGCAAAAAAATCATGAGTAGAAACACCAAAAAATTTGAGCAGATCTCAAAATATTACAAATAAGTTTTCATCCTTGAGTAAAAAAAAATTATGTACAGTCATGATGTACCGCCCCTGCAAGCTCTGTACATCATCTCTGAATTGGCTCTAACACAGTTCAGGACTGTTAGTGGAACTCTGCCAGAGCTGAGAGCTGTAACATTAGTTGTTCAAAACTCTCTATTTATACTAGGTGGGTTTCCATTGCAGATTTGCCAAAACTTGAGTGATGTTCTGCGACTTCTCTTCTGTTGATAACTGTTGATAAGAAGCATGGCGATGGATGTTCAAAACAGTAGCAGCTTTATTTCTATTGCAGCCACCACATTAGCTGTCATTTTTTTTCCATCTGAAGATGACATAGTGGTGTTATGGAACCATAATGGAAAGACAAGCCCCTCATATGTAGGAGCAACCTCGTATGAGGAATTTCTGGGAGGTGATAGTCCACAGTTTCACAGAGGAATTGTGGATTCAAAACTTCTGGATGATCCACTCAACTTTTGAAGAGTTATGAGACACAGTAACACCTCTTGTAGCTCCTGCTGCATCATGAGGGAGCGCGTTCCTACTGACAAGTGCATAACCATAGCATCATGTGACCTATAAAAACCAACGTTTTTTTTGCAAAATATGTCCTCTTCAAATTGCCTGAAATACCACCTCATGTGAGCATAAAAACTTTTTTATGAGAATTTTTTGAGGCGTAATTTCTATTCGTAATTTGAATTTGCGCAATTTGAGCTTCAGCAGTGGTATAATAATGACAGGAGAATCAGCGCCACCTATCCCAGTAAACCAACTCCTAATATTTGCAACAGTAGTTGATGGGAAAAGTGCATAAATTTGCTTTTTCTTTTGCCAATTTTCTGACAATTTGTGTGTCAGTGGAAACCCAACTACTGTAGGAAAAGCTCAGGTGTAATAAAATGACTGATGGCTGAGGTTGTCATTCTCGTGATCATTGAAGCAAATTTGTGATTTGGCCTATTCAGATAAAAATTGAATTTGATAAGGCTGCATGCTGAAATGCATCACCAGACTTTTCAGTACATAGCTTTAAAAATAAAATGATCAAATATGATAAAGACATGAGGCAAGTGTTTGCCATATTCTTTTTTACGAAAGAATAAGATTCCTGTGTTCTACAGTTTTATACAAAAAAAGATGCAAACGCAAAGCCCTCAATACAAACGCCAATAAATAAAAGTCAGTATATGTAGCTATGTACAATGTTATTCCAGACCACCAAAAAGGAGAAAGTAGTAATCAACATTCCTCAAGACCAAATGATCCAAATAAAAAAACACAACATTTTGAAGTAAAGACAGAGTGCAAACAGACTTTTCATAATCTTTGGTATGCAGAACTTTTTTTTTTTCCTTCTGAGTATCATTTAGGAGAACCACACTGATGCATATCAACATTATACGTTGTAAACTCTGACCCTCTGTACCTGCAGTTCTGTGGAGGTTTGGGAGTCTATGACTGGCTCAGTAGGTGGTTAAATTTTAGGTCAGGCCCGCTGCTTTCAAGCTCTCTTCAGAACCAGTCTCCTGTAGTTGGTGAACTTTTAAACCCTTACATTAGCTCCCTGACACTTAATTGTTACCAGCACACAAACCTGCACTGTAAACGTCTCAGCCATGACACACGGCTGCTACACACACACACACACACACACACACACACACACACACACACACATATATATACTGCCTCCAAAGCAGCGAGTCAAGTCGCTCTCTCTTCAGCTCGTACAGCATTCCTCTCATTCATGGAAGCAGGGCCCTCCTAGTGAAGCGCTTAATTGGCTGCAGATTGCTCTTTAACCTCAGGGTTACACCGCGCGCACACACACACAGCGGCGCGCACACACGTAGACAGAAGCAAACACACATGCACACACACACGTATCCACCACTTGTGCACGCTGTTAAAGTCTTAAGGGAAATGGAGTGTGGTTTTTACAACTCAGTGGGGAGGTCAAAGGTCAACAGATTTGTAACAATCTCTAAGGATCTGTCAGTCAAGGCTAAGATGCCAAGGCGACTGCTGCACACACACACACGCACACACTTATTTGGATGCTGACTGTTTTCTCAAAGTGTGTCCTCTTTTCTGATTTTCTTCTAGTTTCGTCTGTCTCTGCATAGATGGCAGATATATTTTGATTCAGTCTGGTTGAACATGCTGGACTGGATCTGATGAACATGACTTTAAAGTTGGTTCAGACGGTTTTGGTTTTGCCAGTCACCTCTGTGCGTTAGGCCCAAATGGGACGTCTCAGTCCCGGGTCTATCCATTTCACCCTCTGCCCAACTGGGCTGGCTGTGACAGTTCAGTCCTTTAGTTTGCTGTCCAGCTGGGACATGTGTGTCTGTCTGCCTACTCTACTGGGACAACTGTACTCCTCCTCAAAACAGAAGCTCTTACTGTCATTGAGATTAAACTCTGGCTAGAGTGAAAGAGGAATGGTTTTTGCACAGCCCAGACACCAGAAGAAAATGCTGTTTTCCATTGTTTGTTAGTGACTAATTGCTTTATTTTCAGCAGCTTTTCAGCCCCAAAACTTGCTTTTTTCATTAGTGACTTGACGTCATGTTTCCACTAGCAATAGTGCCACCAAAAGCGGTCATTTTTTACCGAGACATTGTTGAGTTTTCAGACAGGATAATGCCATCAAAAGTGGTTGTTTTGGGGTGCACAGTGGGTCGCCTGGTAAAGCGGGTGCACCATGTACAAAGGCTATGTCCTTGCCACAGTGGCTGCAGGTTCAATTCCAACCTGTGGCCCTGTGCTGCATGTCATCCTCTCTTGCTCTATTTTTCTCTCACTCTAAAAACTGTCCTATTAAAAACAGGCAAAAAAATCCAAAAAGCTTTTTTTTTTTAAAATTTTACTGAGACAGTACTGTTTTCAGGCAGGACAGAGCCACCAAAAGCAGTTGTTTTTTTACAGAAATCACTGCATCACCAGGTGCGATAGTGCCATGAAAAAGGTTTAATTTTTAACAAGACATTGCTGCTCTTTGTGGCTTTTAGTGTCACCGAAAGCGACTGATTTCTGCAAAAACTTTACTATGTTTCCAGGCAGGATAGTGCCAGAGTGGCTGTTTTTGACTGAGACATTGCTGCATTTCCACGTATGGTAGTGCCACAGAAAGGGAGTGAATTCTGCAGAAACATTGCTGTTTTCAGGTGAGATGAGTTGATTTTTACTGAGACATTGCTGCATTTCTAGATGGAATTGGGCTACAAAAATAAGTATTTTAGGTCAAAACATGATCTTTTCCCAAAAATTACCAAGTGTTTATTTGTACCTGAAACAAACCACACATGAACCACAGTAGGCGGGTTTCCATAAGCCCTCAAATTGTGCAAATTGAAATTGCAAATATAAAATACCTGATGGACACAGGTCAATTTAAAAAAAACCTTACATTTATTGCAAAAAAAAATGCTCTTATGAGGTGGCATTTCAGGCAATTTGAAAAAGCTGTATTTCGTAAAATTGCAATAGGAATGCTTTTTTGTTTTTCATAGGTCACATGGTGCTATGGCTATGTGCTTCTCAGTAGGAACTGGCTCCCTCATGATGCAGCAGGAGCTACAAGAGCTGTTATTGCATCACATAACTCTTCAAATGTTGGGCAGATCATCTGGAAGTTTTGAACCCACAATTCCTCTGTGAAATCATGGACTACCAGCTCCCAGAAATCCCTCATACGTGGCCGCTCTCTCATATGAGGGACTTGCCTTTTCATTATAGCTCACACAACATGCCTACATGGTCTTGGATTGGAAATAATGACGGCTAGTGTGGTGGCTGTGATAGAAATAAAGCTGCTAATGTTTTGAAAATCCATCGCCATGCTTCTTGGAGTGTTATCAACAGAAGAGAAGTTGCAGAACATCACTCATGAAAACGCAGTCATCTCATAATTGTCTTTTATCAACATTTCTAAAAATAGTGCATATGTTTTGCCCAAATCTGTTTTAAAACCAGTGTTGTTGAAATGTAGACACTAAAAGTTTTAATATATCTGCTACATATTCACACACAACTGTATCATATCTTCAGTTTGCAGAAACTTACAATGCCAACATTGTTTCTGGTGATAGAGTTGTTTTTACAGGGCTTTTAAATCTAGTCTTACCAGTTTTTAGAGAATTCTGATTCAACATTTGCAGAGCTAGGCTATGTTCACACATAAAATTACATTTTGCATATGTTTGATAAGACAATAAATGGTACTGGACATTTCTGACATATGTCCTTATTTACAATGAGATTTAGACATTTTTGGTTACCGTATGTTGTGCAGAGTTGTGGGCGTGCTGGTCCCTTCTCTCCCTACTCCCTATTGTTTATGATACATTGTGAATATGCCTTTCTGCATGACTCACACTCCTCTTCCACAAGGATCAAGATCTGTGTGTTTCTCTTCCAAATTAGCTTTTACACTTTTATCCTAGAGCATGGAGGAACTTACTGCTAATATGATTGTGTTCGACGGGGGAGAGAATGGGACTGAAAGAGAGACAGAGAAGAGGGAGAGGAAAGAGAAGAGGCATTAGTTATTTGAAGCAGTGAGTCAGTTAACATTTAAATGCTGTTTTTTGATGAGCTTATACCGCTGAAGATGGGGAAAAAAAAGGAGACAACAAGCAAATTACGGCATGCGATTTAATGAATGATAGGTTGCGGAGAAAAACAGTTAAGAGCAATTTTTGAAAAGGAACAAAGGACGCTGGAAGAGACTGGTAATGCCTGCCAGTCATTCCCATTGTACAGGCTTATGAATGATTAAGCTACTGTAGCAACAAGGGCAGATCATATTACAGACGCCATTTTGTTAGTTCCCCCTGCAATCTTTCATATCTCCACCAGTCGTTTACCAGATTTATTCCAAACAGGATGATGGTAGGGTGGGTGTGAGTGTATGTGTGTGTGTGTGTGTGTGTGTGCGTGTGTGTGCGTGTGTGCTTGAGGTGGTGGTGGTGGGTGGGTGGGGGTGCAGGCAGGGTGGTATGCTCAGAGTTAATACCACAAATTGTTGTTAGATGCAGGTCTCCCTCTGCCATGCGTTTTGGACAGGAAGGTAACGTGATTGGCTTTGTTCAGTCTTCCTGGCAGCCGACACCAGCTGACATCTGTTCCCTCCTAACCACTCAGACTTATCTCCATCAGGGAACACACACACACACATACACACGCACTATCACACAGAACAGACATGTGCGCACACACCGATTCACACGGTCATACACACAGCCGTACTTGTGCTCACGAGGGGAAAAGAAAAAAGAAAAAAAGCGCACGCACACACACACACACACACACACACACACACACACACACACACACACACACACTCTCGCTTGAACCCACGTGGGCTAATTTTGTGATAATGGAGAGTTCAGTGTGCCAGTTGCATGTGGGTAGAAAATAAATGCATTCACATATGTATAAAAAGAGAGGAAAAAAGGACTGAAAGTAAGACAAAAACACAGTAGTATAAAAAGCATGCCTGCATTGTGTTAAAATTATTTTAAAAATAAAAAAAAGAAAGACTGGCATTAGTTGAAGAAGAGAGGAGTAAGCGGCTGATTTGCTTATGCATTCAGGGCTGATTGTGGCGGCGTTGCAAATCTTATTGCGTTGCTAATTTAAATTATTGGCGGCCGAGTCCCTGGCACACAGGCCTGGGCGTATATCTTAGACATGTGGAATCTGAAGGCAGAGTGGCATGAACACTTTCCGGGTAGACGAATAAAGAATTTCAGTCAGTTTTGCGTCTCTTAAGCAAATAACCGTCTGCAAAACTGGACGGCACATAAAAGACACCCCTCCCCTTTTGAGATGAGAGGGTGAAAGAAAATTGAAGAAAAAGAAGGATGGATGGAGAAAAAAAAGACAGAGGTCTGCGTGTGAGAGGGGGAGGCTGTTTGAAATTAGCCCTCCACTCTGGGGTCCTGGGAAATGAATGTGACATGTCCAGATTTGGTGTTTTTGTTGCAATTACCAGAAAACACCAGATGAATTCTTTGCAAGCCATGTGTGCTGGTTTGTGTATGCATGAGCGTGTGTGTGTGTGTGTGTGTGTGTGTGTGTGTGTGTGTGTGTGTGTGTGTGTGTGTGTGAGCGTGTACACATATGGATGTGTGAGCATGTATGTGTGTGTGTGAGCAGGTGGCGGGCATATTTGAAGATGACAGTAGGGGTCTGACCCATGCCAGGCCCAATAAAGCGGCCTTGTGATGGAGCTTATGTGACACACTGTCCCCAGGGCTCTGAGGTCTTTCTCTCCCCTTACACACATGCAAACGCACACACTCAGATACACACACATACACATTGCCTCATTTCCCTAGTGGTGCTCCCCGTCATATAGCGAAGGCTGCACTCGGATTGGTGTGAGGTCTGTGTGTGGTCTTATGACGACACGTACACTCTATTGATCCAAGTCACCTCTGCATTTTGTACACCAACTTGCACTCCTAGCTGTAACAACCACATATGTGTGTTTTGAAATGTTTTGAACGGTGCTTACGCTTGTGAAGTTGACCCGAATCATTTGGAGTCAGTCGGTGTTGTGCTGTGCGTCACACTAAACTAGAAAACCACAGCACAATACACAGCAGACTCGTGTGTGCAGTCATACGATAATGAAATTTGAAAACGGCATCTCTGAAAAGTTGAAGCAGACTCATGTTCTTGGTTCGGAGTTCAAAAATCAGCCACTTCTGCTCATTTCCACATCATTTGATTGAGAAATTACGCACTAAACATGCAATATTTCCGTTATTTTATGATATTATAGAGGGCAAAAGAGTGTGACATGCTAACCTCTAAATCCTTAATGTGCTCCTTTTTAAACTGAGAACCGGAGAAAAATATTCGTAATTATATACTTTTATCACAGCTTGTAATATAGCCGAAACGACTCGGCAACACTTGTTCCTAGAACTCCAACAGATTTAAAAATGGGCCCATTCCAAGTGTTGAACATACTATCTGTGAATACAGCCATAAGGCTAACATGAGGAAGGGAAGTGCAAGTGGTTCCATCATAGATCAGCTTGACAGTAATGCTGTGAGGCAGACACAACTGTCTCTGAGACGGAGAAGAAAAAAGGTTGGATGTTACCTGTCAGATAAACAAAAATCCATCTCATCTCGCAACTCGTACATTCTCTCTGATGCTCCGTCTCACTTCATCCCTCTGTTGTGCTGCTGGGAGAGTGTAGCATGATGTGTGTATTTCATCAGGAAAGGAAAGGACAGAGGAATGGCAGTGTGTGGCTACAAGAAATAGATAGTCCTTGACACCTTAACCCTTTGAAACCTGAACAACTTGGCTTTGTTTCTTTCAGAGGCTTGAGCAACTTTACAAAAAATGAGCAACAAAAAAGACAAGTAAAAAACAAAAAAGAACAATAAAATTCCCTTAAGAAAATGCTTTAAAAAAGAAAGAAAATATGTTTACTAAAAAAATTCAAAAAAATAATTTCATATGTAATTATAAAATTTATGGAAAAAGTTTTCTAGACATTTCCAATAGTTATTTGATAATATCTAATAATCTCTCCCAGCTAATTTTAAGGTCATTTTCTTGTCACCTTTTACGCTTTTTTAAAACATTTTTTAATTTTTTTGTTTGAAATTTGCTGGGCATTTCTGGCCTGATTACCTTCAGCCCCATCTTTTCAAAAGAAATGAAACCGCTTTTCTCAGGTGTCAGACGTTTAAATGCTTGTGAAGGGTGTCTGAATGCAGCACAGGAAAACTGATGTCAGTCCAGGTTTTAATTGTCGCTTCCACCAAGCAGTCCGGTTCAGTTCAGGTCAGTTTGTTACACATTAGAGCAGGTTTTTTTTTTTTTGTGTTTCTGTTGTTAAAAGTTGTGGATGCTATCAATAGAACAGTTCTATTTTGCCACGTTTTTTTCGTTGTGCCTCTGTTGAAGTAACTAGCACACTGATCCAACACTAAAAAGTGGTGCTAGAAATAATGTAGTCCATTGACTGGTCGAGAGAGTAGTCACTCTTGCTTGAAAGGACTCAATGAACAAGCCTGTTTTTTGAAAATATGCTATTGCTTGCGACAGACTGGTGCGCAAACCTGTTCTGTGTACAATCAGAGAAGTGCATATGTTGACTGTCTGTGGTGGAAACGCTAACAGATCTTGAGTTTATGTAAATATCCACACGAGATACATACAGGTTGTAAGGGTAAAATTCACAGAGACACAACTTTACTGTCTGCAAAAAGTGTCATATGTATTAGTCAAGTCAGATTTCGACAGAGTGCTCATTCCTTGCTCTCTGGCAGGTCCCATGTGTCTTAAAGTTAATGTTAATAAATCATCATGGCAGTGCATGCACAATGTATCTCTATAGATTCTGAAAATTAGTAGTTAGCTGTCTTACAATCTCAGCATCAATTAGCTATCACATGTCATCAATAAAGCCTCTTTTGGCTAAAAAAGCTAATAAAACACTGAAGTGTCAGACAATAGATAATGTCAGCCACTTTTGCTCTCCACATGGACTGTTTATATGCAGCCAACCTTAACTCACTCAAACATACTACTCGGACTGCAATGGAAAACCAGAAAGCTTTAAATGCCAAAAGCTTGTATCGTTGTCTACAGGATATACAATTTAGCCAAAAACCTCTTTTGGATAATGTATTTAACAGCTCAGGAAGCATCTCTCTCCTCAGATACCATCTCGCCACTGTCAGTCAGAAGTGCTCGCAGGCAGCGTCAAGACCAAAAATTTAAGGCAAGCAAACACCTAACCTTAGACCTTAGCACTATACCATATTTATTGATTTATATTTATGTTTTAATGATGATAAAATCTCCACTATGTAAAACTGATGTAATCAATTAATTTTATTTTCCTTAAATGGACGTCAAACTCATCTCAGTTTTGGTGTCCATCAATTGTCGAAGTAACAGGAGTTCATCAACTTTATTAAAATGCATGAACAATTACATTTGCGAAGAGAAGCTTTTGTACGGCCAGACTTGGCTTAATTCTCAATTCAATTCTCCTCCTAATTCTCCCACATTTGGTCAACAGATTTGGCATTTTCCATTACCATTTGGCTAGCTTAATTTAGATTTTTGTTGGTGATATCAAAGCTGCCATGAGAGATGTTGTAATAACTTTATTATCAAAATCAGTCAAACTCCTTACTGTAAGTAAATCAAGTCTCTACATTACTGAATTAAAACAGGACGGAAAAGTCGAAAAGATTCGAGGAAGGAAGGAACTTTTTTTTAACTGGCCTCTCAGTTCCGTCTTTAATTTTTTTCACATCTCATTTGCTGCGACCATAAACCAGAGTAAATAAGAGTGACCTGTTTTTTGCACACATTTTTTTTCAGTTATGAAACTTGCTTGGAAACAAAACTTGCAAGATAACATCAACTGACTGATTTGAGCATGGTATGCAAGCACCATGCATGCAGGCAACGCCACTACAGCCATCCATTTTCTCATTTAGGTGTTTTGTTTTAAGCACCTTGAAAAACTCTGATGAAGTTTAGAGCAAGGTCTGATTTCTCCCCTGCTTCTTCCCTTATTATATATCCTGTGTACATTTTTGTGTCCTTTGCTATTATTTATCATGATTATTGGATTTTTGAAGGGAATATCATGCTCTCTCAGCTATTTATTTACGTTCAGTTTGAATTACAAGTATGACAGTCTGTGGATTTTGGAGACCACATGTCCTGGATGAACTTAGAAACTTTGTATATTTGTGCTTTGTTGTTCGTCTCTAAGCACTCCCAAATGAATAACATAGTAAAAGAATGTTCATTTGAAATTTAAAAAATAATAATAATGTGAAAGAAGAAATATTGAGTCGGGCAACTTAAGGAGTTTCTTTGAATAATATTTCCAGTGTTTTTCTTCTACTTTTGAGATAAGCTGACATCAACTTGTGACAGATTTCTTTATCTTCTCCAGGCATGTTACTGCAAATATTTACATTATGTACATGTACATGTAGCTACATGCTGATTTTGAGGAAATCTTGATTTCTGATTTTGTTAATATCTCCCTGATTTCGGATCATATTTCTACTGGAACATGTCTGGCTGTGAAAATGTTTGTTGAGGAACTTTTTTTGTTGGTGATTTTTCACATCAGAAAGCGCTGCAATTCTCTGTTGCAGTCATTCTCTGTCTGCAAGCTAAATATAGCTACATGCTAACATCACTCTCTTCAGAAATGAAAAGAGTGGAGATAAGAATCAGAACCAGAATCAAAATCCAATTAATTGCCGAGCAGGTTTTCACATAAACAAACTTTGCCATGTGATATGATACAGAAGACCTGCAAACACAGAGCAGACTTGGGAAGGGTGAAGGGTCAAATGGTGAACACAGGCGTTCCAACAAATACATAATGAGAAAAAAAAGTGTTTCTTGAACATTAAAGCATATAAACATTTTCTAGCAACTAAAAGCAACCCAAAATAAAGGTTTACAGGTATGAACCTGAAAATGTGCTTAATAGGTCCCCTTTAAGCTTCGCTGAGAGTGTGCGGGGGGAGGGGTAAAAGGAGAAAGTCAAATACAGAGAAGGAAAGATAGGTTTGTGTAGTGAATGTGAATAAAAAACATTCCTGCTGCCTTGCCCCAGTTTGAATTGAGCCCTGTTTTTTTCTCATATCATGCATAAAGCTCTCACTCAGCATGTTTAAAGTAATATTAGCATCTCTCAAGAGAATATTTTTTTTCTCTTCCCTCTTTTTTCATTAAGGATTTATTCTCCTTGATGTGTTAGGGTTCAGTAATTGGTAAGTGATCGTTAGAGTCCACCTTGTACTCACAGTATTTGAATAGTAATTTAGTATTTTAATAAAGACACACGCAAAACCACAATTTGACCTCACCTCATATCACGCAAAAGTGTTCAAGAAGGATTACAAAATTGAAATCAGACTTTGCAAGTCTGAAAAAAAAAACAAAAAGGTGATAAAGTATACATTTCAATCGCTCTTTCTCCCCCTTAAAGCTTTGTCAGTGGAAAAAGTGTGAACTAACAAGCGTCCAGCAGCTTGTAACACAAAGGGCCGTCTACACATGTTATTCAAGAGAAGCAGTGGAGTCTGGCCAGCAGACACTGCTGTTAAAAAGAGTGAGTGAGAGGGGGAGAGTGAGTAAGCAAAGCTGTATAGTGATTTGCCATTTATAATTGGCCTGCAATGGTAGATGGTGGCTGGCAAGGACTGTTTTTTTTTTTTTTTAAACACAATCTGTGCCTGCGGTCGGGGCGATGCATCGCTAATGACAGAAAGCCAGAGTGGTGTGGAAGCACAACAGCGCCTGGTGGCTACAAGGCCAGCACTCGCAAATATGTTGTATCAGATTTCAGATAGATGATGTTTCATGGTAACAGAACATAAAATTGTGGGTACTTTCTGTTTCAAATGCTTATCTTCACAAGCAAAAAATTGTGGGCAACAGTCACATTGCACATTACGGGGCATTAAATACATCGCCAAATGCCACATTTGAAACCTTTATTTATCCACTGATATTCCACTTTGCTCTGTGCCAGTAACCCTCTGCTCATACTGCCTACAGTCACACACGATTTCGCTGATAACTACCCATTAAAAACACTGAAGCAGTTGGGGGTAAAGGTCTAAGAGAACCAACCTGAAACTGATGTGCAGAGATACATATTTGAAAAAAAGAGATCTTGTCTAAAAGAGACCCGAGGACACTCAGCCCAAGTCTGAGATAGACCAGAGGATAATTGCACCCAATTCAAAATGTGGTCGACCCCAACAGACCAATGATATGCCACCATTTAATGAGCAGCCGTGGTCAAAAAGAGCAGCAACACCAACAAGTCCTCCAAATTAAACTTGTTCAGCAAAGTCGACCCCAGTGCACATGAGGGAATACACAGCCAGCCAAAGCATAGAAAACATGTGAGCCCAAAAATATGAACCTACTGAACAACTTAGAAATCATATCTTGATTAAGTTCAAATGCGGCAAATGAAACAAACATTGATGAACAGCAGTCTTCTGCATCCATGGCCGGTGTTTTGCTTACCCCTGTATTCACATGACCTCCTCCCTCTGTTGACCTTTTGACTCTGTGACACACTCTTAGAAATAAAGACTCCAAACTGGTTCTTCATGAGGGCTGAGGTTCTAACAAACATTTGCTTCTGAAGAAAGGGTGCTATATAAGACTAAGGGTTCAATTCAGCGCTTGTTTAATACAAAGAACCTTTTCTTTTTTTTTTGGAGAAGGGGTTCTTCAGGTGTTTTACAGTAAGAGTTCCATTTAGAATTTTTCATCCATTTTCATCTAAAAAATCTCATTTTTGAAGAAGGGACCTAAATGTGTTTTTGATAAGAGTAAGGGTTCCATTAAGAACCTTTTTAAGAATCTCACTTTGAAGAAGGATTCTTCAGGTGTTCTTTGTGCAGGTAAGGGTTCCATTTAAAAAAAAACTTTCATCTAAAGAACCATCTTTGGAAGAAATAGTTCTTAAAATATTGTTAAAAGCATTTGTGGTAAAAAAAAAAAAAATCATCATCCTTAAATATGCATATGTTTTAATTGGTATTTTTTTCAAGATAGATCCTCTTAATATGTTTATTTTGGAACCATTACAACAAATAAGGGTTCTCTGCAGAACCTCCCATTGGTTGTTATGGATGGAACCTCTCACAAATGGTTCTAGGTAAAACCCTCAATGCTAGCTCTAAGTAGAATTCTCTGGACTGGTTTCAGGTGGGACCTTGATTATAGGATCAGCTAGCATTAAAATCACAGTGTACACTCACCTTATTTTTTTTTCCTGATATGATGGTGATGCACCACATGATCAGAGCTGAAGGCTTGGATCCATTTGGATATTAGACATATCTGATACACAGATCCAAGGCCCACGTGAATAAAATGGAACTCTACCCAGCCGGAAAAAAAAAAAAGTGCTCTTGTGACCTCCAGTTGGGGGTTGAGTACCATATTGTGCTTCTTTCCCCGTGAGACTCCTAAACTCCTCCTACGATGCCAAAAGATGTAGTAGGATTTAGGGACACATTTTAATTTTATTTCTTAAACAATTGTACCTTTTGACTTATGTTCAAGGGCACTGGGGCAGTATTTGTTGAGGGTAAGTTCCAGTTATGCCTAGTCTTTCAGTCTGGAGAATCAAACCAACAACGTTCAACAAACAGTCTTCTAATCTCCATATTACATCCCCCACCCCTCAGACTGCAGCGGAGGCACAACAGGGCCCAGATGCCCAGCCATGAATAAGGTTTTTTTTTTTTTTTGATAAAAAGCCCCCCCCCCACCACCACCAGCTCACCCCCATCTCTTCCCCTTCCTGATGCCTCCTCCATAAACAATGAAAAGTTAATGAAGAGGTAACTTAATGATGTAATGAATATAGCGGAGCCCAAGGTCAAAGCTGGCTACAGTCTGGGGCTGGGCACAAGACAGGGCCAGGTGATAACACGCGGTTTTAAATGCCTCTGTCTCTCTCTCTCTCACTCTCTCTCTATCTCACTCTCACACACACACACACACACACACACACCCACACATATAATACGGGACACACGCACACACGAACAATCTCTGTATGCATGTAGATCTGAATATTATTTGTCAGCTGGCATTGAGAGAACAATAAACATCTTTGAATTGTCAGCAGAGATGTGCTTTGTAGCTTACATGTGTGTTTGTGTGTGATGGAGGGAGGTGTGTGTGTAGGGGATGGAGGGTGTTTGAAGTAGTGTGGGTAGTAAGAGTAGAGGGGTGTTTTTTGCATGTTTTTAAGTTTTGTGTGCATTTGCAGCTGTTTGTGGCTTTTGCATTCCTTCCTGTGTGCGTACAGTACGCACGTGTGTGTGTGTGTGCGCAGACAGAGTACAGGGACTTGTTCTGATGTTGAAGCTGGTGATTAAAAATTGAAAAGGTTTGAATGACACAGTAGAGAGTTTGGCGGAGCCAGGTACGATCGATAGAGCTCTGGTGAATGGCCACTACCCCTACTTGTTGGGCTGGAGAGCATTTGGAAATGTGTTTGTAGAAGGCAGAGAGATAGTGTGTGTGTGTGTGTGTGTGTGTGTGTGTGTGTGTGTGTGTGTGTGTGTGTGTGTGTGTGTGTGTTATGCCTTTAAATAGTCAGTAAACCTATTACACCTTAAAAAGACATAAAGGCACTGTTACTTTGAGTTTGCTTCAGTCTCGTCACTATGTTAGAAAATGTCTGGATTTGTGTCAGACAGTGGCTGTTTTTATCTCTAACAGTGAAGAAAATGCCAACCCAATACATCTGATTCATCTGGAGAAGGAGTATATGAGTAAAACTAAAAGGAGAAAAGGAAAGGATGTTATATAAGAGAAGGAAAGATGATGAGAAAGGCGGTGAGAGCATGGGAGTTCTTAGAGCGCGGCTCATCCAGCAGCCAGGTGCTCTCTGACTTCGATCTGTTTGGCCTCCGCCGGGCTAAAGAAGTGTCTACACCTCACTTTATCCCCTTATAGCCTCTCACACCACAATATATGGGGGAGGGGTGGAGGAGGCTATGGGGAGACTGAATGAAGAGGAAGGAGAGGGAAGGCAAGGAAAATGACAGTAAGAAGCAAAAAAGAAGAAGGAATTGGTGGGAATAGACAGACTAATACACACAGTTATTAAAAGCTAAAATAATCTTTTCATAGTGCAGATTAGCTAGCATGAAAACATTAATGACCAAAATGAATGGCACTGAAACTGTAGAATGCCCCTTTTCCACCAAAATTAGCATATGCATGTATGTTTTTTAAACATGGGAAAACCTGCTAAAAATAGGTGATAGACTGCTTTCTCAGTGCACATGGCTCTGAAGCAAACAAGTATGCCTTTTTGTGTGTTTTTTTCTGGTGTGTCACATTTTATGTCACAGACAGGCTGGAAAACAGGTTTTTAAAGCAGCGTGGAGGCCAGTGAAAATTTTTCAGTGGTTGCTTCAGTTTTATTTCTCTCATGCAGTCTCAGTCTTAAATTCTGTGCATATTAATTTGGCCAGTGTTTGGTGATAATTTGTGGCGGCCTTTCATTGTATCTTGCTTGTAAAGGGGTAAAATTAGCACATCCACTCAGGTGTTACATTTTTATCAAAGCCAATCGGAGCTGATGAATACCCATGACCACTACAGAGTCATTTGACGCAGGTATAATTGCGGGTTTTAACCTTTCTTATTACATTAACCTTTTTACATCTGGATTGACATCAGTTTTCCCATGCTGTATTCAGTCATTTTTTCATCATTTTCCCCCCTGATACCTGATAAAATTGATAATAATGAGCAATATGGAAATAAATGTCCCGCAAACTGCAAAAATAAATTGTAAACGATGAGTAGGAAATAATCTGAAAATGAGCCGGGATGGATTATTAGATATTATCAAAAATTAGGGAAAAATGTCACTAAAACCATATTTATCATTCTTTTAACTACGTATTTAATATAATGTTACAGAATTTTTTTTTAGCACTTTCTTGAGGTCATTTTCTTGTTTTGTTTTGTTTTTTTTTTACTTTTCTTTCCTTCTTTTTTTCTTATTTTCTGTTAAATGTCTTGTATCTTTCTTACTTATTTCTTGCTAATTTTTGGGCCATTTCTTGTTAAGTTGCTCGTTGCTCTCTTATGTTTTTGGAGGATATAAAGCCAATTTGCCTAGATTTCAAAGGGTTAAAAAGGTCAGATGTTAGCAGCTGTTAGTTGGGGGGTTTTTTTAGCAGTGGGAAAGGGGCTTAGGAGTGGTCAACTAGCCAACTACATTTGACAACTTAACAGCATTTAGGCTTTATTACTTTAACTACCTCCTCCACTATCCTTCTCCTTTAAACTTGTCTTCAGTCTGTTGTGCATTTGACAGTTTTTGGCTCTGCCTGTTGAGCTACAAACAAGATTATTTCTGCATCGAAAACAGGCCTGCTTATGAGAAACACTTGTTCAAGCAAAACACAAATTTTCCACCTGCTCACACACTTTGGTCTGTCTGGCCAGAGGCTGTGTTTAAGTAAAGTGTATTGCTGCATTTAGACATCACAGCAAACAGTCGCAGCCTGTTGCAGCAGCGTCATGGAGCTGCAGAGAGCGTACAGTGTAAAGGACAGCATGGGCCATGCTGGTGGCTTCCTTTCAGAATAAAATGCTTTTGCAGATTCCTCCTTTCTCACTTGAATCCACAGGGAAAATAAGAATGCCTCTGCATATGTGTTTCTCATTATGATGATATCACCAAGCTTTTATTACAGTGCAGCTTTTTCTGGTGGCAGTGGAAGGTCTCGTCTCCTCTTTGTGAATACATTTTTCACAACCACAAAAGGTTGGTTTTGGAAGATATTCTTTGTCTGTTAAAAGGCAACAACAGATGTATTTCTTCTGCACATACATGTTGCACATAGATAAGATAAAAATCTGTTGCTTTAGACCATTTTACCCCATTAGTTCATAAACAGATTTTAACATGGTCAAGAAGCCATTTCAGAATGGTTCCCCCCGAGATTACATGTATAAATAAGATTTAAAAATGATCAAATCTGAACAGTAAAGTAAAAACTTTTGAGAAACCGGAGGTTGACGTAACAGCCACCAGCCGGGATTCAGATGCTGTGGTTCAACTGCTAATTCTCACTGCTGGATAATCTGACCACAAGCAGCCATGGAACTTAATTTGGTTGGAGATAATCAGTTTTTAATTACTCTCATTGTTCAGACTGAATCAGAAGGTGATCCTTGAGGCCAGAGTCTGACCTCTGACCTCTACAGGTCAGCAGTCAGAGGTCAGCTCAAGAGCAAACAGTCCCGGAGTTAGGAGGCTTTAAGTCACTTGCTTAAGGACACTTTAGCAGTCAGCTGTCTCACCAAGCCCCAGGAAGAGTGCCAGGCTCTGAAGCAATTTTACATAGTGGCCAGAAGTGGAATTACTACTTTCAGGTCTGTCAGGTGATGCCTACAACCCAAAAAGACTTTTTCTTATTGACTTACATGAGAGAAGACAAGTCTGTAAATCAGTGGATACATTTTTATGAGTGTCAAAACCCCTGTGAAACAACTCATATCACTATTTAAGCAATCCAATTTGATAACATTTGGAAAGTATAAAAGAGCCACAAGACTGAATTTTGTAGACCGCCATTCAAGCTAGCGAAGTACTAAACCAGAAGTCAGTTACTCAGCTGGCGGAAGTGACCTTCTCGCGATAATAGAGCTTATTTTGCATCATGCACCACTGAGCAGCTCTCATAGGAATGAACTGGGCCCCGCCTCTGTGCTGTATCCAGATCTTCTTAATACATCCATGTGTCTCACTGGAACCATACTGCAACCACATGTACAAGTAAAATTTTCATTTTCTGAACTTAATTTTTAAAACTTAAACCTAGTTAACATTTAATCTCCTTAGAATGACATTTGTATGCATTTTTTTAGCATCTGCAAAACATTAGCTGCCAACAGCTGCCTCACTTTTGCAGGATTTGGACATCGCAAATAAGATGTAGTCACAGGTTAAGGATAAGGCTCATCGTTAAACTGTATAACTAATAGGAAATGGAGCGTATGAATAGAATTTGCAGAAAAATGTATCAAATATCATGTTATGCTTCTTAAAGTCTCTCTTTATGCATGTTTTAGGGTATGTAAAAAAAAAAACTTGTGCTGGAACTAAAATTTGTCTCAAAACAGTTTTCCCACATTATAGTTAAAATTAATAAATGTACTTGTGGCTGGTTTTGCTTTCACTTTCGCTTTCCGCTATCTCCAGTGTTGCTAGCACTCAGAGACTCAGACCAGGAGTCTGTTGTGCAGCATTACTCACTCCGGTAGAGGAATTTGAAAATTTACAGGGGACATAAACAGAAGAAAAACCCATTTTTGAGTGGAGGAGGGTTTTAAGTTACTCTGGGAGGCCTTTTTTTAGAAGATGTGTAGTGATATAGGAGTTTATGCGTATATGTCCATCACACCAGATAATGGTGAGAAAGAGGTACAGGTACAGAGGTTTTCTAGTTCGCACAGTCAGAAAAACGACTTTTTCTGTAAAAAAGTTGACATTGTGGTTTATAGAGTCCATGCCTTTCTGTGTGTGTGTGTGTGTGTGTGTGTGTGTGTGTGTGTGTGTGTGTGTGTGTGTGTGTGTGTGTGTGCATGTGCGCGCTTGCTATGTTGCGTCTGCAGTGTTTGCAGCACTGGTGAAGTGTGACCAACCCTTCCAGTGTATCTCATTGATTCCTGGGCTCCCCAGTCTTTGTACACAGCAGTGCCCACAGCATCACTCACACTCACCCTCTATTGAAATCCATTTGATCATGTGCTTTTCGGCGGCTCGGCAGGCTGCAGCAGTGCAGCTATACTTGCTCACAATCTTTGACATGAGTCATTCTCTCCCTGTTTCTCGCAGGTTTGTCCTGTCAATCTCCTCTGTGCGCTAAAAGCACACCATACTAAACTTAGCTTCCCCAAGGCAATCTGTGATCCATCTGATCTGCTGGACAGCAGGCGTGGTAATGTACTGGCACTGTAAGATATTATATTATAAGCATGGATGCTCTATTATTAGATGATAAGAATAGAATATCTGCTGTACTGTGTTTTATGAAGGTCAAAGAATTGAATCAGAAATATTTCAGCGCTGACCTAGAATGGTTTTGCATATTATTATATTATCACATTCTCATTTTAAAACCCATAATGTAGCCTGGATGTGGTTTCATATTTATGATTTTGTGTTCGTACTTTAACCCTTTGGAACTCTGCAATAGAAATGGTCTGCCAGTGCCTGCATTAGTATTGTTGCTTTATTGTGATGTCATTTCTTGGAGCATTTTCGAATGCTTCATCTTCCTAAAATCTGCACAACCTCAGCTGAAAGGTAGTGTTAGTCAATAAACCATAATAACGGATAAAGTATTGAAATTGTGTCATAAATTTAAAAACAGAATCTGTAAAGATGTGACTTTTTTCATCAAATTTTACAAACATATGGATTCAAATTAACATAGAAACATGAGAAAATAGTTTTGAAACACCTAAGTTATTCAAACTTTGTACAATATTTCGTTTTTGAGATATGCTTATTTTTATGAGCAGAGTGCAAAAGCGTTTTGATAGTTTCATCATTCATTCCTCTGATGCTACTGCACGGTTTTGAACCACACACAGCGTAATGTAATGATGTTATCAAGAGCGAACACAGACAGAATCCTGAGCTTTCTGCGGCAAAAGAATTAATGCTCTCTCTATATTTGGTTATGTTTTAGATTGATTTTAACAGGATGACGCAAAAATGATCTCCTGCAGCCATGTGGGATGCCAGTTTTTAAAGTCTTAACTAGAAATGTGCACAAGACCACACAGTGAAGATAAGATACACATGCATTTACTGTCTGGTTTCAATATGAAATGTCATCAACATTCAGTGTCCAAACATCAACCGCAGAAAATCAGAAATGCAGGAATGTGTGGAAACGTGGCTGCTTAATCTGCCGACAGCTCACGCCATGTGCAACTTCCTGCCTACCAAATCATCAAATCAATTTCTTTTTGAAGTTCTTTTTAAGGAAATGTTAAATATTGTGAAACCATTATAGATCATGATCATATGCTCCCCACAAGAGATTTGCTCTCCAAGCAGACAATCGCAAAACGCAACAGCATGCTCGACACATGTGGGGTTTCGCTTGCATCGCACTGTCTGATCTTCCAAGTTGTGCCTGCGAGAAAAAAAAAACGCCTGTGTATGTTGAGCGTCGTGTTAACTCCGGGTCATTTTGACAAGTGTAAACACTCAATCTCTCCATCAAATTCCATTAAACTCTGTAAGAACACAAACACACACTCCAAAAAAGAAGCCCCCAAGCAGCAGCATTAAACAAGTACTCTCATTTGGACATAAATAGCGCGATCTTACTCATAAATCACGCTGAGATTGTGCATTTGGCCCGGGCGAAGGCTTCAGGTTCGCACACCCCTTCTGTAAACAGGTTCTCCTTCAGCCTCTCACAACTTCGGTGCGAGTTGGTAGATGTGCGAGACTCTGTCTGTGTGTGTAAATGTGTGTGTGTGTGTGTGTGTGTGTGTGTGTGTGTGTGTGTGTGTGTGTGTGTGTGTGTGTGTGTGCAAGGTTACCGGGCTTGATCCATTTTAAAAAAGAGCCTTGCTGTAATCAAAAACAATAACCGCTCAAAGCGTAAACTCTTCCAAAGCGCAACCCCCCTCCTCAACTCCACACTCCTCCACCCTCCCCTTGAAGTATGAAATAATATTCTGTGTGTGGGCCCTGGCCGAACGCTGAGAACGCAAACATTTCACAATAAAGTTGTTTAAATAAAGGCCTTGGCATAGATGGCTGGGAGATAGAGGACATGCTGCGTTAATTACAAGCGCCCGTTAAAATAAACCGCCGGTATAAAATATGACTCTCTCCCTCGCTCCTTCTCGGGGATTTGAACCTATAAAATGTCAGCGAGGTGTGTACCTCAGATGTGCTGTTTGGAGACCAAACACAACAGCAGCCCTTCTGGTTTGGAGATTGGAAAAGAGAGATAGACAAAGAAAGAGAAAGAGGGGAAGAAGTGGGAGTGGGGGGGCAAGATCCACAAAAAAACACAACAGAGCTCTACAATCAACAAAGAAAGCAGTGTTTACTCTGCATTTAAAGACTTATGAATTCTTCTCGCCCCCGCCTTGCTGTTGCATGGCATTAACTGAAAGGGAAAATAGCCCAGTTAAGCACCCGGTTTATTATTCTTCAAACTCTTGTCTGAAAAGTAATATGCTTTAAAGGCACAGTAAATGTACTGGTGCTCTCGCCTCTGTATCTGTTTCAGCCTTTCCTTTCGAGGCGGTGTGTATGTGTGTGTGTGTGAGTAAAGTTACATCGCAAAGAGAGAGAGAGAGGCAGCGAGATGGATTATTTTTCCTGAAGCGTGGACTTAAGTTTCTGCTCTCTGCTGCTGGGTGGCCCACTCCTCTTTAGCCGTGTTAACATAAGAATAGAGGGGTGGCCGGGGGTGCGGGAGGGGAGGTGGAGGGGTGGGGTAGCCGGGTAGCTGGTTTAAATTATTCTGCGCCTCCGCTGCTGCATAGCAGGAGCTGTTGTTATCCACTTAGAACATCAGACGATTTGTTCCTTCTCCCTCTCTCTTCTCTCCCTCTCTCAACCCTGTGGGCGTCTTTATTCGGGACCCTTTGTAGCAGTGTTATGTTATAACTCCTGTCCCGGCCAGGGTGCACCTCGTTCCACTGCCACTTGTTTGCTTTTCCTGTTTTTTGTTTTTTTTTAGATTCCAATAAATAATACTTTAAAAATAACTTGCACCGCTTTCTAATTTAAACCCCCAAAAGTTAGATCTGTTCAACTGATCCGCATGCATTTTACCTCCAACTGAGCTAAACTAATTAAGGCCCCCCTCTTCCAAATCTAGTAAGATTCCGTCCCCGTGAGGATCACCTCAAAAATCTAAAAATCTAAATATCAAATGTTAACTCTCCGGGCTGTCATCCAAGCTCGGTGACGAGTGCTGTGACGCTCGCAGGCCCAGATGAGGAATGCAGTTATGAGGAGATGTTTGTATACATTCAGCCTGCGCCTTGGAAAGCAGCGCTGGTAGTTGAGCACAGCTTAAAGACATCTGGATGCGATGAAATGCCATTTGTCTAAACAATCAAGAGTCTTACCAAAGCCACCCAACGTGCGCTGTGCTTTTAGTACATACTTGTGCAATGTGCTTCAACAGAAAGCGTTATTGACAAATATTTCATTGCGACAGCCTCATGGGATCTCAAAACGAGATTTTTTTTTTTTTTTGCATCATTCCAGCTTTCTGCTGTAAACATAAAGCATTTGTGACGGCTGTGTACTTGAGGATGGATGAGATGCGGTGAAGTTCGTTTTGAGGGAGGAGGGGGGAGATGGAAATAAAGAGACATTAAACCATGGTGGCATTTGATTATAAATAAGACCGAGGCAAATCAGTGAGATCGTAATCTAAATACTTGAATTTAATGCCCATTCTTGCTGAAAAAAAAAAGATTGAATAATAAGGAGTCATACTTTGTGGTTGACCAACAGCCATCCCTGCAACAAAGAATCAAGAGTTTAACCCTTTGAAACCTGGATCCACGTCACCAAAGCCCTCACAAATTTTCAAACCTTTGAAATCTGTTTGCTTTCTTAAAAAACAAACAAAAAAAAAACAGGAAAAAGGTAATTAGCAACTCAAAGACCTGTTCTGCCAGACATTTAAAAAAAATATTTTTTCAAAAGGATAGCTTCTTTAAAAAATAATAATAATAATTTTATAGAATTATTATAATTGTAAGCACTTTTTTTGTAACATAATCTTTCTTTTTTTTATTTGTTTTTTTCTTTTAGTTTTTTTTAAAAATAATTTTCAGGTATTTTTCTTCTTTTTTCAATTTTTTGCTAATTTTTGGGTAATGTCTTCTGAAGTTGTTCGTTGCCCTTTACCTAAGTTTTTGAAAGAAATTGAGCAAATCTAGTCTCAAGGGGTTAAATGAACTTGACCCACAAAAGATACAATATCATGATGTCGGAATGGAAACCTGATAACAAGATAAAGCGATATAGGACGCAGCATCGTCTGTTAAAAGAAGTGTCACACCTATAGCTTTATTTTCTCCATAATTCCATTTAAATAAATGCTCTGGGCAGTCATGGCAGCCAGTGTTCAGACTATGCCAACGGTGTGTGTGAGTGTGTGTGTGGAGGTGGTGGTAGTGACGGGGGCAGGCAGACATGACTGGGATAATAAGCGTCATAGAATCTAATCAGATTTCTAAGAGGAATTGATTGTTGTGAGGCAGCCGGTGCAGGAGTGGGGTTGACAATAAGCTGAAATATAAGTGTTAATTTTTATGCTAATCCTCTGGCATCTCTGTGTGATGCAATTTGGTCCAGCAGCCCCTCGACTTTGCGCCGCAGATATGAAATTGTCCCGCGCACAGAGAAAATGTCAGCTTGCCAGACCCTGAAAGCTTGTAATTTATTAGGTATGTTTCTATTAGTATGTGTCACAGTTGTTAGGGAGCCACATGCGCAGGCAGGCAGCCACACCACCTCGTTTTCTCTCCCTCCCTTTCCCCCTCTCTTTCTCTATATCTCACTCTTCCTATCCCTTCACCTCATCCTCCTTTCTCCATCTTTTTTTTTCCTCTATCTCTCTCTCTTTCTCTCCCTGCACAGCCATCCACTTTTTTTAGCACACACACACACAATGGCACACACCATGCTTGTTCTTAAGATGGTCTCGGCTCAGTGGCTGCTACACTGGGGCCTTAATGTATTATCATATATCGGGTGGTCCTTGCCCCCTGGACAAAAGGCTATTTAATACAATTTAATGACATTCCCAAGAATGAGGGAGGGGAGGGGAGGATGGGTTAGAAAGTGAGGGATAGAGTAAGAGAATAAAAGAGAGAAGGAGGGAGGGAAAGGGGGGAAAGAGAAGAATGAAAAAGAAAGGCAGAGGCCCAGATGAAAATAGCATCTGTGTTTTTCATGGCTCGCCCATGCAAACATTGCAGTGTAAAATGCGTGACTTTCCCTCCTCTTTCTCTGTGTGTTTCTCAGCCTCTGGTTCTGTCTCTACCTGCAGAATGAAATGTAGTGGGGAGGCTGTCAGGCTTAGAAGGCTGCTCAACATGCCACAAGTAGTGGAAGACATACTCTCAGTTTGAACAATGCAATTCAAAATGCTTTACAGAGCAATAAAATATAAAACATATTAAAGGTTAGAGACTCACAATAAAAGAGTGAAGAGAACAAATATCAAAGGTAAAATTCATTATTAAATGACTTACATTTTTTTTTTTATAAAGAAATCCCCATTAAGAATAGCAAAAGCGTAGACAAGAGGAGGAAAGATAAAAACAATTATTTAAAATAATTTAAAATCAAGTTTAACCCTTTTAGCTCTGCTGCATTCAGATGCCTTTCACAAGCTATTTGTTGACCCTCTGAGCAAATTGGTTTGATTTCTTTTGAAAACATGGGGTATAAGTTAATGACCAACTTGGCAAGAAATGTCCGACAAATGGAAATTACTAAATGGTGACAAGAAAATTACCTTAAAGTTTTACAAGAGAGGGGAGAAGTATTAGAAAGTTATCAAAAAAATGGAAAAATGTCATAAAACTATATTTATAATTTTGTTTGTTTTATTTTTATTTTATTTATTTAGTTCTTAATTATTATTTATTATTATTATTATTTATTTTATTTATTTAGCTGTTGACGTAACGTTGCAGTGTTACATTTTGTTAACGGTCACATATGTTTCTTTATTTTATCCTTGCGTGCCATCTCCCTCTTTATGTATGCCAGCTAGCTGATTTTTTTAAATTGGGTTTGAATCTGATATGTTTGAAAAAAAAAAGCCAAGTAGGTGGGCCAAGAACAAAAAAATGGTGGTCTTTGAAAAATCATAGAAAAGTTTTGAAATTTTGTCAATGACAATGTGTGGGAACCCTGATTATGGGAACCCTGATTATAATGTTGAAAACATCTTACTTCTAACAAACCTCTGGGGCCTAACGATGTCTCCTAAAAGTTATGTTTATTATAATTTTGCCACAATAAATATTTTCAGAAAGAAACATAATGCTGCCAATCAAATTTGAAGGAAACTTATTCAATGAACAAATCTGCAATGTGTAAAAATGCTCATACCAAAAGAATCTACAAAACTGCTCCTGGAGAGTTTTTGTGGGTATCAATAAAGGCTGGTTAATCGAGGTGCATTTGCGGTGCCCCAATCAGTCACAAAGCTTATTTCAGAGTCAACAAGCCTAGTGTCAACAATCAAATACTTGAAATACACTACTAAAATAGGTTGAACTTTTTAATCAGTTTGATATAACCCCAAATTGAGATTTATATTATTGGACTACAAAAAAATGGGTCTATTTTATGTCTTCCTTAATGGGCACCATCCGTGCAATGCAACAACAACCCTGATCCAGGCACCATCTAATACACATGAATAGGTTCAAACTGGATGCAGACATCAGTCCAAAACCAACTAAAAAATCCAACAATTGGATTCACAACTGATTGGTTGAGCAGCCACTGAAGACATCACGTACAAGCTGTTTCTATTTTTCTGTGCTTTCGATAATGTTTAGCCACATTTAGCCACTCTCTTCCACTCTTTTCAGAAATAAAGTTTTTGTGTTGTCAATATGGGGGGGACATACTGTGGTATTTTGCATCCGGAATTGAATTCAAATGTTTAAATTTAAGTAAACAGTTTTTTAGTCCCAAGTTTGTTTTGTTTTCTCGAGGATCCTTCTGCTCGGTGACAAAAGAGACAGTTAGATTAAGTAGCAAAGCCGAGCTGTTGGTTGGAGGGTGTTTGCTTTTCTGATTCAGTCGTTGAGTAAATGTAACAGTCCTCCACAGTTGAAGTCAAAGCTTAGTGCACCAAGCTAGACAACAACATGGCTAGTGAGTAAGCAGAAACCCTCAGTGACTGTAGCCCCCAACCAGGAAAATAATCACCAGTTAAAACCAATGGGTATATATATTGGCTAAAGATGTTATTAAGGTTAGAAAAAGGTTTTGGGTAAATGTTGATAAAGTCAACCCTGTAACAAGACAAAACTTGCTTATATTCTCAATATTTAACCAAACCACGATCTTTGCCTAACCAAAGTGTTTTTAAAGCCTGAACCAGAACTCGTAGAGGAGACAAATGCATGTCTCTGATGCCAAAGTCCTGTCTAGTATGAGGATGTAGAACTTTGTGGACTGGAAAAAAGTGTTCCAAGTTAAGGAAATTTATGCAACCAAACAATACTTAACCATAATTATAACGAGACAGGCTGTGTTAGTAGCAAAACTATGCTGCTGTTACCACCAGCAACCATAATCGCCAGAAAAAAAGGCCTTTTTACATTTCTGCAAATCATGAATGCATTAAGGGGCTATCTCACCAGGATGCATCACGCCAGGCGCAACCCCTCCATAAGCGTCTTGGAGGCGCATCTGGAAAAACAGCTGGGAGCACCTGGAGCGCCTGCATACGCGTGTATGTGACCAAAAGTGACATTGACGAGCGGTGTGACTCCACGCCTTGAAAAGTTAAAATACTTAAACTTTCATGGGTGCCCAAAAACTCCAGAAAAACGCATCGTGCAGCAGCCAGAGAGGAGCACTCGACAGGTGCGCTGTACCATAGGGAAACAGTGGTTTCGCTGGCGACGCTTTTCTAGCAATGTGTCTTGGTGTGACATCCCCTCTACATCAGTACTTTATGATGTAGAGAATACATTGAAATATGACGTTTCTTTACATTTTAACAGTGCTGTGATTAATGTGTGGTTAGTCTCAAAAAACACTTGGTTATGGTTAGGAAAAGATCATGTTTTGGCCTAAAATGACCAGAAAAAGGTGCTAAAATAAAATAACAACAACAACAACAACAACAACAACAACAACAATAATAATAATAATAAACTTCTTGTCACCTTTTACAATCTTTTTGGAGTTTGTGGTACATCTGATGCCAAATTGCTGATTGCCTCGTTTTTCAGGTTTTTGAAAGAAATCAAACCCATTAGCTTATATTTCACACATTTAAATGCTTGTGATGGGCGTCTGAAAGCAGCACAAGAAAACTGATGAAAAATGATCAATCCAGATTTCGAAGGGTTAATGTAACATGAAACTCCAAAGTAGCTAGTAACTACTGTATATGTGTCAAATAAATGTAGTTGCGTAAAAAGTAATACAATTTCATGTAAATATTTATTGATGTAAAAAGTAGCATAAAATAAAAATACCTAATTGAAATACCTCAAAAAGTCAAATACATTGCTTAAGTAAATGTACTTTCCACCACCTGTTAGTGAGCAAAATACAGTCAGTTTTGGCACAGATGTCAACAGTGAGGGATAACAGGAAACAGGGACACGCGGTGTGTTCTCATGATTTTTCAGCAAAGATGCTTCTCCTCGCTTAGAATGCTATCCCATTCTATTTTTAGTCATCCTCCGCTTTATGTTTAAACACAGTTAAAATCACTGTGCGCCCTGCTCGCACGTTGAGTGGCACCAGAAAGCCAGTCAAAACTGTACTCAGCGGGCCCAGAAAACACACTGAAAGGTTTGGATGCAATTCACATATAGGTCAATTAAATGCAACAACATCTGCTCTCTCCCTACCATTTGCATATAGCATTCATATGTTAATGATGTCCCTTGTTTTTTTTTTCTTCGTGTGTATGTGCATGTGTGTTTGTGTGCGCTATTTGTTTCTCTCTCTGTGTGTGTATTTTTTTTCCTGTACTTCCTCCCCTCCTCCCAGTCTCTTTGTATCGCCAAACAAAAAGAGATGCAGAAAATTTGGATTCATACTTCCCCTTTTCGAAAAGAGAGAGAGAGAAAAAAAAACAGATACTCCCGTCCTATTTTCACTTCCTTTCGCCTGACGATTAAAGGGGAGGTTAGACGAGTGCCACAGTTGTTCCATTGCCGTGCCCCTGATTTCGACAAGAAGCCCCTTTAACGGCAGAGAAGGCAAGGCCTTCTCTCTTCCCCAAGCAGCTTAATGCCTTATAAATCAATGATGACACAGATGGACTAGCGATAATCTATTTAGAATGCCTCACAGCAAATATTGTTGTGCAGATGATTAGACTGCCAGTTATTTTAACTCAGACCCCTAAACCCAATCTTCCGCTTCTCATAATGCTCTCCAGATTTATCGTGGTAATTTGGGATTTGATATTTTTGTTATTTGGAATAAATTTGGCAAGAAAGACGTGTACAAAATAGTCGAAATTAAAAGTGAAATCAGGTTTGTCGCAGGGCAGCGACATGTTTGTTTGTCTCGGTGTGTGTGTGTGTGTGTGTGTCTTGGGTGGCATGGGCAGCTTGAGGAACAAAAGACATGAAGAGGTGCTGGTGTCTGTGCCAAGGCCATAATGATAAGGCATGTTTCTTTAAAGAAGGGGGAGACAGACCTTTAGCAGAATTGTATCTCCCGGGCATTTGTGTGTCTGTGTGCGTGTGTGTGTCTGTGTGTGTGTGTGTGTGTGTGTGTGTGTGTGTTAGACAGTCTAGTGACACGAGGGGGGTTAATGGCAATCCAGGGTCTCTGCCCCTTTTCATGGTCGATGGGTCTCAATTTAGTGTGCGAGGAGGAGGAGGAGGAGGAGGAGGAGGAGGAGAAGGAGGAAGAGAAGAGGAGGAGTGCAAAAATGAAGTGGAGGTTGTCAGACGTGGCAGCTGCTCGGAGGCCCTGATAAATATAAGCCCTTATTGATCGGTTGAAAATGAAAGATCCCCGAGTGGCGTGCAGTATTTAGCTTCTTGTCTGCCTCGTGTCAGCGGTGGCCTTGCCCTGGAGGGATAGATTTTCAGCTGTGCCTCCGGGCACTGCAGCTTGCTGGCTTTGATTTCATCTTTAACCTTTTTCGGCTGCGTTCCCTTGACCTCTGCAGCGCCGCTCGCAGAATTTGTTAGATTTTCATCTTGACACGGCCCCCCAACCCCCCCTCCTCTGCCACTACCTCATCTTCCTCTCCTACCCATCACTGTCTTCTCCTTCTTCTTCTGCCCCATTTTCCTCCTCGCCTCCTCAGGTCTATATTTCAATATCATCTTCTAATCTTTCCGCTCTTCTGTTTCTCCCTCTAGGTGGCCATTCTAGTAAGCAGTAGTCAGTCAGGGGTGACAGTGAGGGGCCACTTGATCCGAACAGACAGGTTGCACTCCAGTATGCAGTTGGTGTGTTAAGGTAAGGCCACACACTCACAGTTCTTACAACACATTTTCATCCAGATCGTTCTCATCCCAAAGTTGTCAAATACCTATGCTTTTGTAGTGGCGGCTGGACGGAACCTTTTGCAGTGTGATGATATGCCATAGGTCGCTTGGATGGCAGTAGCGCAGCAGTATGATACATGGACAGGTGGCATCAGTATATAATGTGGATGTGGTTGGACAGCACCTGTCTCTGGACGGTGTCTGTAACGCTGCTGGTAAGGATGTAATATAAGGAGCTGGAAGGTCCAACACACCCTGGACTTTCACCCAGGAGCCTGGTGTTTGCTTCACGTATGATTGTAGAGCTAAACCATGACATTTTTTTTCTCAACCTAGCCACGTGTTTAGGGCACCTAATCCTAACCATGTGCTTTTGTTGAAGTGCAGTGTTGGTTGCAGCGTCCTGGAACATCAATTGCAGATGCACAAGGATTCAAGCGTGTCGTATGACTTGGCAACTTGGGATGAGCTCATGCTGTCTCATGCCACCTCTTCAAATGTTGCTGCTTGGTCAGTTCCATGCACATCTACATATCATGTGCTCGGTATCCTCCTGGGTCTACTGTTGACTTTTCAATTTTCACCTGTTACATAAAAGGTACAAGGTAGATTTATTAGTCATTTTTTAAACTTTGTTTAATCATCAGCTAGTATCAAAAATGGCAGAGTCGAAAAAATAGAAAAATAAAGCAAAAAAGTAGCAAGGATTTGAGGAGCTAGTGGCTGCTGCATCTTCATCTACATGCGCTGCCATCAGTTTCTGCAGTACTTAAGTTTTTTAATTTGATTTTACTTTTGCATTCAATACTTAATTCCATTTAATATAATAAAATTACTTTTGATACTTTAGGTGATTTTAACTTCTACCAAAGTCATTTTTTGGTAAGAAATCTGTACTTTTTTTTTTAAAGATTATTTTTTGGGGCTTTTATTGCCTTTAATGGACAGGACAGTTTAAGTGTGAAAGAGGGAGAGAGAGAGGGGGCGACAAGCAGCAAAGGGTCGAGGCCAGAGACGAACCCACGACTGCTACGGCAAGAATTCAACCTCTGTATATGGGGCGACTCAAGTATGGCTTTCTGTTTCTTCAACGACCGCTGAACGTTGGTAAAACACCTCATGTTTGATTGTGCAACACAAGCGTGTAATTAGATTTAGAAAAAAATATGGTTTGGCTCAACATTCATATGGGAAGTGAACAACGAGCTCCCAGGTGAAAGTCAGGGGTTTGTTGGACCACCACCCCTTCTGTCATCCCTATAGGGGCTTTTCAGCTCCTTATATTATGTCGTTATTGCCCATGTTATAAACTGACAGTAACTGCGCATCATACTGCAGTTGCAGTCTGGCCACCTTATCAACTGACACTGCCTGGTGGCATCTCAAACCGCTTTTCGTATTTGACAACAAAATGACTGACCGAGCAGCAGTATTTGGCAACATGGGAATGAGAATGGGCTGGTTTGTACTTCAGCCTGTACCAATAATGTCCCAACTTGAAGATTTTTTCAAACCCTGTATAATATTTGCTCCCCGTACTGTAACTATAAAAGAACAAGACACATACACACAAATAAATGCACACATACGCTCACACACTCCAACTGTTCGTCATTCGCTCACCATTTAGTCTTATCCCCAAAGGCACTCTGTCTTAAACCAAAACACACACACACACACACACACACACACACACACACAGTCACACAGCTACAGTACACTGCTGCTATGTGCGCAGACAGAACTTGTAACAATCTGGATTGTGATAATCTATGATAATCATCCACCACATGCCACCTAAAAACGCACATGGGTGGCATTCAACACCCACACTGGCACATTGCTTCAGTGCATCTCGCCTCCCTCTGCCGCTCTCCCCAATGTCACTACCTCCAGCGTCAATGTCACCACTCGCCTCCTTATTTCTCTTTTATGTATGAGGAGGCTCGCGCTGTAACGCATGGCGAAGGGGGGAAAAAAGGAAGGAATCTTGAACAATTTATGTTTGGCATTAGTGTAATTGAATCCCACTCGTATATCAAAGGAAGAAAGTTGCGAGGTGAGGGCGATATAAATACAAGGTAGGGATCCATGAAAACACGGATCCGTCCCTCCCCTTTTCCCTTGTCTTGCGAACAATGTCTCCCATCTCTTTTTTTATTCTCTCCCTCTCTCCCCTCCTTTAGCTAGATGGATGATAAATTCCCAGCCAGAGAGCCAGCAACAGCTGTTGGCAGACAGGCCTGATATGAGAATAGCAGCATAGGATGAGCAGGCATTAAAAATTAATATGCTATTTAGCCTAGGTGTATTTTAGGTATTTGACATTTTCATGTCCGGGACAGACTAAATTTATTCATAGTACAGAAAAAAAAATAAAAAATAAAAAAAATAAGAAGAGGGGAATGGGTGTGGGGGGGGGGGACAGAATGCAGGGAACACTATTGAAGGCCATTCTGGTTTTATGGTCACCCTGTTTCACCTTGCCTCCCACCACAGTGATGTAAGGGGGTGGGAAGGTGTTTGACTACATCTTATATGTCTGCCGCACAGTAGATGTGATATTATAAGGCTGATCGCACACACAGAAAGTGTTCTCCAGCAAAACTCCTTCACTTTTATCTACACTTAGAAGGTGTAGCCCAAAGATAAGTGAGTGTGCAAGCAGTGCAACCACCAGGCTAACATTTAGATGTTAATACTGTATTCTGTACTGGTGTTTATTGGTGCCAACAGACAGTTTTTTATATTGGCGGCCAAAGGGGGCCACTGAAACTCTAAGGGTGGTGCACCAAAATCATGAAGCCATAACTGTATTTCAGGAAATCTATTATACTGTTGTAGTGTATAGGCTAGCTCTAAACTACATCAGTATCTGATTTGAGGACTCCCATATTCATATACTTTGCTTTCATATTTCACAGTTAAAGGGACAGTTCACCCCCAATCAAAAAGACATATATTTCTACTTGTACCGTTACCGCTGCTTGTCAATCTAGATTGTTTTTGTGTGAGTTGCAGAGTGACGGAGATATCGGCTGTTGAGATGCCTGCTTTCTCTCCCATAAAATTAAAAAAAAAGTAGATGGCACTCAGCTTGTGGTGCTCAAAGTGACAAAAGATACATCTGAAAAACTCAACAGTGACGTCTTTTTCCAGAAATCATGACCCATTTATTCAAGATAATCCACAGACCTTGTTGTGAGCAATTTCACGTAGGAACCATTTTCTGTCTACCGAACTACACCAAGTGTCACTGTGCAAATGGAATTAGTATATAGTGTACACATCTACTCATGGGCAAGACGCTTGTGTTCATGACAGTGAATAACATAAGCATAAATCTGGTCCTCCTCCTTAACATTACCTAGCTCACTGGTTCTTGGTGAACATGCAAGAGATGTGTACTTCCTTCTGCACGGTGATACGGTTGGCAGGTGCTGTTTAGTTTTTCACATCTATTTTTCGTGCTTTGAGTACCGCAAGCGGATAACCAGCTAGTTCTATTATATTAGAGAGAAGGTAGACATCTCTACAGCTGATATCTGACAGTTTTATTGTGTTATGTATCTTTATATACATGCGATTCAGCGTTTTTAAAATGGTCTTCAAGTTCTTCAAGCTGACCCATTACTTAAAAAGATAAATGTACAACTTTAACTTAAATGAGTATATTGAGAGTAAGAAACAAACCATCTACTGGGAACAAGCCTACTCAATTTTGAAAAATACATCACTGAGAACTCACATTATTTTCGATTATTTTTGCGCAGCTGTATCACGCTGGCCATCTCTGACCACCCCTTAGTGTTGAAAAGCTGTGTAGTCCTCTTGCACTGCTCCCTGAACTTTTTGTTATATCAGTACTTAAATATAGTTATAACATCCATTACACCAATAATCAAAGATGATTATATGGCCTTCTTTGGTGGTTGAAGTTGCTCAGTTGTGTGGAAGTGGTTTATTTGTTATCATGTGACGTTAGTATGTAATTAGGCACATGATAACAGGTGGTTGTACAAGGGAAAGATGTCAACCCCTGTTCATCCTAAAACAGAGACATTAGAGAGATATAAGACTGATATAAGACTGTCATGTGACCATCATTCTACACTTGGTCACATGTTTGTAAGAGGATCCTACAATGAGAATTTCTTGTCAAACATACATTTATATTTTCCTGACAAGCAAACTCTTGTCGTCATGTGAATGAGAAGCAAGGTGGAAGTAGCGTGGCTTTATGCCACAAAACCTCTTTGAGAGAAGGTCGGGTAAATGGTTTGCTTAACCAGACATGTGACTTCGACACGGGATTGTATAACTTGTGTGTTCAGTATTACAAAAAAAAAAAAAAAATCAGTCTTTTGGAGGGAAATGTGTAAGGACATCTCTTTCCAGACATCCCATTTCAATTCCAGGAAAAAGGACACCATGCAAAGATTACAAATAAAAATGAATAAAGTTAAAGAAATAAACAAAGAAATGATCAGAACAGTTGAGTTGCATGTTGATGGGAAACAAGAAATAAATACTGTAGTAGAGTAGCAAAATCCAGTATTCTCATTTATCCAGATTAGAAAACGCCAGCTGTCATTACAGACAAAATACTCAGCAATGTAAACTTTACATTCTGTTCAATTATAAACATGATTAAATGCAGTTCTGCTGCAAAATACACCATACACACAGAAATGACTTTTGGCAATAAATGTAAACAATGCGTTTTTATGTCATATATATTTTGGTCTTGAAACGCTGACTCCTTTTCCAATGGATTAGGAAACTCCTCCACTGCTGCTGAGCCACTGTTCTGCAGTCAAACACAAGACCCCTGGAGGTCCAGACAGCAAAAGTACAAGTCCCATGCTGAGCCATGCTAGGACAGTCCTCTCTCTTTATCACTCCCTCTCTCCGTCTCTCTCCTCCCTCTCCCCCTTAGTGATTAATGGCTAATGCTGCTCTAGTACATCTCTATATCCCTCCTCATCCCTCCCTCGCTAATCGTTGTGAAATCTTAGACATGGCCTGGATTTGGCCTCCTGGAGAAAAAAAAGGGGGGGTTAAATTGGAATGGGGAGGGGAGCAGTTTCCACCTCCCACAGCATCCATATCACTTTTGACTTTATTCTTCCTTCATATGCCATTGCTTTCATGTCTTTATGTACCTTAAAAATAGCAGATATTTTCACACTTTAGCTGTCAAGAGAAATATTTAGGCCAGTCAGTCGAGGGAGAGACTCATTCCTCCTATGTACACTACCTGTGTGCAATCCCACTCTTTCAGTTTATGGTACTTAAGAAAACAATTTTCTCGAAATCACAATTCATGTCTTGTCTGTTTGGAATAGATAGTGCAATGTTTTCTTGTGAAAATGGACTTCTACAATTCACTTCTTATTCAAACAAAATTATGACATCTGATAGGAGAATATACAGCTGCGCTTTTTATGAGTTTGCGTGGCCCGCTGCTACACCCTGATACAATCTAACAATATGAAAACATTCACCTGACATCAATGATATATAACTAAACCTTTTATGATGATAAAACGGCATATCATCATTATACATAGTCATTCCATACACACTGTCAGTCCATTCATATCGTATTTAAATGTGTTAAATTCAACTTTATATATCAGATCTTTATTTTGAGACTGTCCTTACCCCAAAAACTTTGTTCATGCAAACTTTAAAACAACCCATGTTTATGTTTTCTCGAAAAGCTACCTTTTCTTCTAGAAATAGAAAATAGAAAGAAGAAAACAAAACAGAAGGAAAGATAAAAGTACATTGACTTTGTTACATTGCCACAACATAACAAGGAGGTTTGTTGGCTGGGCATACAAGAAGTGGTTTGCATCCCAACAATCACTGCTAGTTTATTTAAGCTTGACCACAATCTTTTCTAAACCCTAACCAAGCAGTTTATGCTGCCTAAACTAATGTATTATCAAAGACCAAACCTTAACCCTAGGAATGGCCATAGCCATAGAATTGGTGCCAGAGAAGAGATGCAGTGGGAAACATGTGGCAAACAACAAGAGGCAACCAATAAGTGACAAAGGATCCAGGAAACCCTTGTGTGTTCCTGAGTACTTTCATATTGTGATCGGTCGCAACTCCCTTTTTCAACTTCTCAACTGTCCTTTTAGAGGGGAACAAGATGGGAGTGACTGTATAGTTTATGACCTGGAGGATGTTTTGCCTCACACAGACTCATCCCACTACTGGACTCTATGAGTAATACTCTCCTCCAATCATAAGCATGCATTCGCCCACTGAAATTTGCATAAACGTAGCCAGCCAATCAGGGTGTGCCTACCCGAATATGATACACGTACATGATTCCATGCTTCTTGATGACATGGAAAATGGGATGTGCAGGGTGTCTATTGCTTGTCTTTTGACTCCTGCAAGGTTAGGTTATGGCTCCACCCAGTTTGGTTGCACACCACCTGCATTGGTTGTGGCTACCTACTTCTCTGCTGCGATTGCCAAGGTTTTAAAGAAGTAGGCGGGCTACGGTGACTAACCTTTAGTTGTTCAGGATCAGTGTGGCTGGATCAATGTTATGTTGCGACAGGGTATTCATCAGTTAGGCTCTGATCATTGCACCCAATGAGTCCAGTGGAGAGCAGAGCCTGTGTGAGATAGAAGAAAGGTTATAAAATTGTAATTCTGATTTTTTTGTACTGGCAGAGCCCTCTATGTAGGGACTGTGACTCATACATCACTCACTGAAAAGAGTATAGGATGGCAGACAGGGTCAGGTACTGCCTTGTATAAAACATTTTAAACATGACAAAAAACATTCTAGATGGGTCAAAGTATATTTCCTGTTTGAATATTTGTTAAAGCAGAAGGTGAGCAGAAGTAAAAAGGTATCAAGTGGTTGCCTTAGCTGTCAGTGCTTTCAGTCGCAATTCCACTGTTTGTCCAAATATGGTTTTGTGGATGTGAATGTCCTCCCGTAGCTTTTGCTGACTGATCAGTGACTCCTGGTCAATGATGTCCTTGGACAGTTGGAGAAACTGAAAAAAACAACTTCAACCTCATGGGCAAACTTAAATTTCCTGAACAAGATGAGTGATAGTGTGATGAGTGAAAGCTTTCGAAAATCTTAGTTGAATGTTAGTTAAGGATACATTTTCAAAGTATTATTTTGAGGGATAAGGAAGAATTTTTAACCTCAGGTGAAACCAAAAATGAATTGACAATAGCAGAGAGTAAAAAGATAACATCACTAAAAACTGTATTTTAACCTATGTAACTATAACCACGGTGTATGCACCTGTGCTAACTCACCAACCAGCATTTGATAGCCTCACATAAGTATAACATCAGTATCACTTCACATTGTCTTGATTTATACCTTTGGTTAAGCAATTACTCATCTTCCACCTCTTTCCTTACACCCTCCATTTCTCTCTTTCTCACTTCTAAGTCTGCCAATTATTTTATTTCCTTTCCCCTTTTTCCCTCCACTTTCACTCTGCCTCTTGCCTCTTTCTCTACATCTCCATTGCTCCCACACTTGGCAGCAAGTTGCCGTCGCAGTACTCGCACAGAACTGTATATACAGTGCCTGTTATTACCTTGGGGAACGTTTAGCAGCTCTGTGTTTAACACCATATAACCTCCACTACATCAGCAGCAGCAACGCGGAGAAAAACCTGGGAGGTGGAAACCAGAGACGGTGAGTGTTAGGTGAGTGTCTGACTGATCACCACCATGAAGACGACAAGAGAAAGAGAGAGAAACAGCGAGAGAGAGAGAGAGAGAGAGAGAGAGAGAGAGGGAGAGGGAGCATGTGACAAGCCTGCTTTATTTCAACCTACTGGATGATCAGTGATTCTTAAGGAGAGGGAAAATTTCTTGCGATATCTCTCACTACAAAGTAAATAGAAATCAAAGCCCCTTCACGCTCCCAGACAGAAGCACTATATGAAAGAAAGTATCTTAACAACCTCCTTCATTTCTTCTCTTTCTTCCTTCTGTACTACCCATTGATTTCACGTAACCGGTGTTAAGTGAAACTATTTGAGAGGCAATGGATCCACTTGACTTTCTGTCTCTGAGGAAGGCAGTGATTGGCTCTCAGTAAGGTCCAATAAAGACGCTAGTAAATCGTTCTTTGGTAGTACTTTGGTTTTTATTATTAATAATTATGGGATCAGACTTGTGTTTGATGTCCATTTGATATTGTTATACCATTTGATATCCATTGTCTAATGGAGAATGGACTTGCATAGCGCTTTTGTCTTCTGACCTGTCATAGCACTGTAACAGTACTTGTCACATTGACCCATTCACACACACATTCACATTGGTGGTTAAGGCTACTGTACAAGGTGTCACCTGCTACTTTTTATCACTTTTTTAAACATTTATACACATTCACACACAAATGGAACAGCCAATCGGGTGCAATTTGGGGTTCAGTATCTTGCCCAAGGATACTTGCACATGTAGACTGGAGGAGACGGCGATTAAACCGGCAACCTTTCGATCAGCCTTCAGCCTTCCTGAGCCACAGCGGCCCCCACTCCAAAGCTAAACTAAGACACTGATATCCCTTTACCACCAAATTAGCTCTGGTCCTTGAGCCGGTTCTGTTTAGGATTTTTGGGAACCTTGGTGCCTACAATAGCCAAAACTGAGGAATAATAAATACGAATCAAAATCAATTACTTAGAGTTTGGGACATTTCTGCTCACATGTTTAATTCAGTATAAAACATGATTTTTTAATTTTTTCAAGTTGAAATGGTAGGTGATTTAAACGAGAATGGAACGTGAAAAGAGATTAAATTATGTGACCATAAAAGTATCCATTCCTTCAAAAAAAGCTTGGTCATTTTTCATTTGATTGGATGATGTAAATGTATATGAGTGTTGCTGGTTCCTTTATCTTGCTATGCTTGACATTAAAATCTGTAAATGATTTAAAAATAGGTATAACCAATTATTTTTAGATTTTACAATGCAACATCATAAAAAATGGTTCATACTTCCCATGTCTGAGCTTTTTTCAAGACTTATAAAAGAATGATTTTAGACATTTTAATGTCAATTAAGCTATTATTTTAGGGATCTGCAGGAACCCAGAAGTCTGCTATTTTTTTTTAGTTTCATCCCAGAACCAGCTTTTTGGGTTCTGAACCAATTTATTTTTTATTTAAATGCTCTGAACAGTTCAAAATTAGGTCCGGGAACCAGAGCAGAACTGGTTCCATGTTGGTGGAAAAGGCCTATAAGTTAAGTGTTTTTGCCTTTGAGTTGCTCACAGTTTGTGTGACGGTGTACTTTTCAAAATGTCACAACGGGCAATGTGCCTTTGAGTCTGCATCCTCTTGGCAGATTACTGTCGCTCCCTATCATTCAAATACCCCCCACCCTCCTTGACTAACATATTGTACACATAACCCCCCCCTGCCCAACACATCCCCCACCCTACCCAGCAACCCCCCCCCCCGATAGGGATCTGTGGGCGTTGATGTCTGTCTCCAAGGAGTTCTCCAGGGGTAGGGGAGCAACTTGTCAGATAACAGGACTACCAAAGGAGTCAAAGCCGCGGCATGTCCATGTCCATCAATGTGCTTGTCCACAAGCACAGGCGAAAAAGTCACGTAGACCAAACATAGACAGCAGCTCAGGGAGACACAGTGTCAGGTGATTATAAAAGAAAAAGAAAAGATATAAAGAGGGGTGGAACTGGGTGCTGAGACATGAGCTCACACACACTTACACACATCCGTCCAGGGTTTCTCTCTCCGTCCCATCATCCTCCCAGGATATCAGGTTGTAATTGTTATATGGGCCTGACTGTCTCCCCCAACCTCGCTGTCGTACGTGTGTGTGTTAAGGTCGGCTTATCTAGATTTCACCCGTGATTCTTCCTATTGCCCTCTCTCTGGGCTGACCCGCCACTTCCCTGCGCAGGGATGGACAGAGATGGATGAGTGCAGGCAAAAAAAAAAAAAAAAAAAGAAGGTGCGTCATTCCACAATTCCACAAGAGGCCTAATGTGTTATCAAAGTAACTTCCAGCATATTAGCGACAAGAAGCCCCAACCCCCTCATATCCTCTGCCCCCCTTCCCACACACACACACCACCTCCCTCTCCTCCTTTGTGGCATTGCTCGCTCGCCTCGGCAAGCTTCCTGAATTAAACTGCCGGCTTCCTGTTCTTTTATATGCACGGCCACATCTGGGGCGCCCGCTCACAGGGCCCCGCCGCTTAATAACAATCACCTTCCCTTTCACTCGGCCCTGATTGTTTCTAATTCGCCCTGACAGATAGTAGCTGACAAGCCGCCCGCGCCTCCCTCCCTCCGTGACCCGAGCTCACTCAGCACACTTATAAGGCCTGTCATTTTTAATATTTGATTTTCACTTCGTAAAAAGTTATGTGTTTTAGAGCTGCCACAGCCACCATTGCTACCCCTCCTCCTCCCCCTCCTCCTCCCCAATCGTATGATGAAATCAGTATTTAACTGAAACCACGCCGCTGTCCCTCCCTTCCTCTCTCTCGCTTCTTGGCCCTTTCAACTTCATCCTTTTTTTAAGCCTCCATCTCTTCTTCCTCCTCTTTCATTAATTGTCTTTCTCTCTCTCTGCCTTCATCATTTCCACCTTCTCCCTTCTTTCTGTCTCTTTCACTCAATCTCATCCCCTCTCTTAGTTTATGAAGACAAAGCAAGAGGGAGAATGTAGCAGTGGGATTGTACGGACTTGTGTAAGCCAGTCTCTAACCCACAGTGAGCCACCTTTGCAACCACACTCATCCAGGCGTATACAGTACAAAGCCATGCGGCTAAGCACAGAGCTGTGTGCTATTGACAAATAACCAGTGTCCACATCCGTCCGTCAGACATGCAGCTTACTGGCTTCTAGTGTTATTTGCTTTCAATTGATTCCCATTAAAGGTATATGGAGCCATGTAAAATGCATATCAGGTAGGCTGATCATTAAATGAAAGGATGGATTCATCGACAGGTTGACGGATGACATTTTGCCGAGCGATCCATAGAGCCCCTCAATGAAAACACAATTTGGAGCTTAAGACAAAGAAAAAGACGGCATTTAAGATGGAGGAGGGAAAGACAATGATTGGAAGATATATTCGTGGCAGTGCACACAACCCATCTTCACCACCATTGTGCATTAACACAACATTGACACAATGTATGAACACCTACCTCATTTCTTCTCCTTCATTTTAACTGATATTGATGTTAAATCGGGGTGGGTTTTTTTTTTTTTTTTTTGCTTTTTGCCATTATTTATTATTTTTTTAAATATAAGGATGCTTGGTTTGCATCTGGCTGGAAATCAAACCAATATTTTGTGCCAATGCAGGACGTCTTTATGTAGCAAGGCCAAGGTTAAGGTTATGGAGGTCAAGGTGGTGGATAATCCTGAGAGCTGACACAGTGAATGTTTGCCTTTTAATTAGCTGTAATTGTCCCCTCAAGTCACCAAGCTTAATATATTATTATTGATTTTTCAAAATAAATTTGGCTAAATGAATTAATAGCTCTTTTCATGTACTTAGTATGAAAATAACTCTAAAAGATTGTTGATTTCTATTCTCACTCCAACTGGGTGCTGTTCCTGCCTAGCTTCGTCCTGATCCCGCCTCTATCTGATACAAGTCAGTAGGTGGGTTTCCATTACAGATTTGCACAAAACCTAAGTGATATTTTCAAAATGTGGATAATCCACAATTGCGAGATGACTGTGTTTCCATTGAGTGATGTTCTGCGACTTCTTCTATGGTGATAACATTCCAAAAAGCATGGCGATGGATGTTCAAAACATTAGCAGCTTTATTTTTTTTGCAGCCACCACACTAGCCGTCATTATTCATAATCCAAGGCCACGTAGGCATGGTATGGAGCGATAATGGAAAGGCAAGCCCGTTAAACGTTGGAGCAGCCATGTATGAGGGATTTCTGGGAGGTGATAGTCCACGATTTCACAGAGGAATTGTGGATTCAAAACTTCCGGATGATCTGCTCAACTTTTGAAGAGTTATGTGATGCAATAACAGCTCTTGTAGCTCCTGCTACATCATGAGAGAGCCAGTCCAGTTCCTACTGACAAGAACATAGCCATAGCATCATGTGACCTAGAAAAGCCAAACAAGTGTTTCCATTGCTGTTTTGCAGTTTTCCATTAGACATATTTTATAGTTGCAATTTCAATTTGCACTGCTTCAACCAGGTCATTTACCATATCAACAATCTTTTCCTAATCTTAATCATTTCAAAATTGTTATGTGGAGATATTGTATAGAGCAATCCCAACATTAAATAATGTTGGCATTGGGTTTGAAAAAAACCTTGCCATTGAACATAACTTGATTGGTTTGGCAGAATCACCTGATATCAACGTTCCTGTCTGGAGAAAGACAGGATGATGCTGTTTGCCATCCAAAAACAACTGTTTCCTGATCTGCCGCTGCTGTGGTTAACAGTAGCTTGAGGCTTAGACACGACTAGGTTAGGGTGAGGAAAAGATTGTGGTTTGGGTGCAACCACTGTAGGGGCTGGCCTTTCTCCACTCATCTCCTGTCAGGTCTCTAATGTGTGATGTCTAGTGTGGGCATAAGGTGCCCCAAAATACTCTGTGTTAAAATACTCCATCATTGGATATACTTAAGCACCAAAAAAACTATGTATGCTGTTATTTTTGCAAGAACAGTCTTATTGGTCACAAGGATACTTCAGCATTTTTAAAAATAAGACACATTTTTCATATAAATATAATCATCATAATTGTCACTATTGCTTATGACAGTAATACCACATCAAATAAGGCATCATGAGATCACTGAATCATCCACCAACTCTGCAAACACTTTTTTTATTTCAGTCACTGCACTCAGTCTTGTGCACCCAAACATTGTCTAACAAACATATCCCCCCCCACCCCACCCCACCCCGCCCGCCAAGACATACTTCCATTTCGGGACACCGAGGTGCCCGAGGCGCACCCACTGCCAATCTCCGTCTTTACCCGACGACAAAAACACAACTAATTGGAGTACCACTGCATGTTTTCACTAAAGGCACAATTTAATTACATCTGAGCTGGGAATGAGTATTTTGGGAATGTCTGTATGTTCATTCAAACAAATGGAGCGAATGAAAAGCAATATTTGTTTTGCTTTGATTAGCAAACGGGCAGGGTAATTTGTTAAGGAGAAAATGAGTGAGGGCAGAAAATCTCTGTTTAACCCCCAGCTTTCCAGTGGTGGACTACTCCAACTCTGTTTCACTCACGCACACGCACACACTTCCTCCCTAAACGTTTGTGCCCCTTCCATCCTAAACATTAATGAACTTTTGCTTCTGGCTTTGTGACTCTGACCTCCCTCTTCTGCTCGCTTTTTTTCTTTTTCTTATTTCTATCATTTTTTTCTCTGCTTTTCTCTCTCCCTGATCCACAGTCTCTGTCCTGTGGTCCTCCTGTTCATAAATCCTTTATTAATAACTCAGTGAATAATGTAAAGAGTATTGTTTTCTCCAAGGTTGTATTAATAAACATGAATGAATTTATTTGTCTTCACCAAAGCATGATTAATGCACATTAATGCCTGGATATTGCTCACTCTGCCCTGCATCACCAAGCACATATCACCCCCACCCCGTCTCTCCCACCAAAAAAAAAAGAAAAAAAGACCTATCAACATTAAATATTTATGGCATAATATTAATGGTTTTGTAAAGAAAATAACAAGTTATTAATCCTCTGATTAACAACTGATTAACCTTTTTTATTAAACACGTGATCCGTGCATCATCGACTCAGGATATGTCGACTGACTGCGCTGCAGAATAATTATTTTTGTGTCTTTTCTAATTGCAAAAATCGCATGGCTGAACTATATGTGTGTGTATGTGTTTTTTTTTCCTCTTTCGCCTTGACACATGCACAGAGACACCACTCTCACTTGTTCAAACAACATGAGATGTATGTAGCCCGAGATTACGACGGGGGGATAAAGGAAAAGGGAGAAAATAAAACACACAAACATAACATAACTGGCACATTCTTTCACATTGAGGGAGAACAAGAGCAGCGCCTAAATTTAGCTGCAGATCTCTTTAAAACAATGGGGTTTAATTCACATATCCGTTTATTCTGCAGTCACTGGCATGGGGTGGGAAAGTGGAGTGAAAACACGGCTGAAGGACAAAACATTTTCCCTCCTCGTTTTTGTGTCTCTGCTCATCTCAAAGCTATTGTCTGTGTATTTTTAGTTCTTGTCAACTGGAAGACAGTTATGTTGTGTTTTCTGACATAATGGCACTGTCTTCAGATTGAAGAATTAGGCACAATTTGAATCTCTAGTTCCAATTGTTTTATCTTTGTTATCTCTTTTTTTTAAAGTGTTTTAGATACAATTCATGTGTTAAAGTCAAAAGTAAAACTACTCATTATGTAGATTTTCAGAGTATAATATTATATATTATTTGTAGGGATGGGGCAAAATTGATACAGAAAAGTATTGTGAGATATATATATATATATATATATATATATATATATATATATATATATATATATAATCAAGATTTACTGTAAGTGTACATTGATGTTAGTATTTTTATTTTAATTTTTTTCATGAAAGTAATACAAATATTAAAAGTGAATTATCTTAAATACTTTTCAAGCCCATAGGGCAGAGTGGTGAAGGTAAAGGATATAAAAAAAATAGAAGTTGTCCCAACTTTTTTTTGGTGCTTCATCATCATTACATTAAGCCTTTGAGACCTGAGAAAATAAGCTTTATTTCTGTCAAACCCATGGAAAGAAGGCAATGAGCAATTCAAGAAATGGTCCAAAAATGCGCAAGATATGAGTAAAAAGTAACTTTAGTGACTTAAGCACCCAAAAATAAGACAAAAAAAGAAAAGTAAAAAAAAAAAAAAATAGATTAAATGATAAAATAAAAAAAATAAAATAATACATATAAATATTTTCTGTGACATAATCTAAAATATATAGTTAGTTAGTTAGTTTTCAGGTCATTTTCTTGTGATCTTTACTTTATCTTGCAGTTGTTGGGACATTTCTTGCCAAGTTGTTATTGCCTTTTATCCCAGTTTTTCTAAAGAAATCAAACCAATTAATTCTTGTGAGACATCTGAGCACAGCACGAGACAACTGACTTCAGTCCAGGTTTCAAAGGGTTAATATAAAGTATTTCACAACCATATTAATTAATTTCTCTGGCCATGGAGTTTTACCACAGACATAGAATAGATTTGAACGACATACTGTGTATAAATAAAGTATTCCTGTTTGAATTGTCTGTGTGTAAAGGGAAGCATGAAGTGTCAACAAGGCTACATTTCCTGCAACCCACTTTTATAAAACCAAGCTCCTGACATTAGTTCACCTCAGCCGCTTGTTTTGCTCCACGCTTTTCTTCCCATGCATCCTTGTTTGCCATTTTTGTAAGCCAAACTGATCTTTTGTTTTAAAGGCCGCAGTAATGTAAAGGCAGCAGCTATGGATGTCTTCTTGGTGAGCTGCATGAAGGGAGAAGTGTGTTGGGTAACGCTTGTTGTGAGTTGTTTAAAAAAAAATTTTTGCCTATAATGGATCACAGTTCATTCCTGCAGGGGGTCAGCTTTTTTTACTCTCCCCCCTTTTTTCTTTTTCTCCCTCTTTCTTTCTCACTCCCTTCCTGCTGTTCTAAACACCAACAGCAGGCTTCACCTTGTCTGCTTTCTCTTAAGCACTGAACCTTCTGTGGGTCACTTTCTCACATTTTCATCGCTCACTCAAATCCATTATTTTAACATTCAAATTTCTCAGTTATCTCTTTTAAAGAATGCACTGTTTTCTATTTCCTATTCTTTCCTTTTTTTTGGTTCTCTCTTTTAACTCCTGCCATTCCCCCCAAAAAAGAAAGAAAACAAAACAAAAGATCTTTGAACTTGCTTTTAGTGCTATTTGTCCTAATTACAGATCATTTTATCCCTGTCAGAAATGTCTACTCTTATTGTAATGTTGTCCTGGATGCTGATCCTATTGAGGTTCAGCCTTATTTTACTCTCCTGGAGCTCCCCATAAGACCTGGATCCATCACATGTATTCCCCATGGCCCTCCCCTCCTCTGGTCTTTCTTTCTTTTTTTTTTCTCCCCGTCTCTTCCTAGCTCTGTCTGTTCTTGCTGTCTTCACATTTCCTCTTTCTCATTCTTTTTTCTTTTTGAAGATATCATTTTTTATGCTATCATCAAAATGAATTAGTCTGATCCCAAAATACGCAGAAGGACATATGGTTTGGCCCAGTTTCTGAGAAGTGGCGGGTTCAGTTTTTGGTCATTCAGTAAAAAAGGACTTGTGTGTGTGTGTGTGTGTGTGTGTGCGCGCGTGCGTGTGTGTTTGTGTGTGTGTGTGTGTGTGTGTGTGTGTGTGCCTTCATTTACAAGTTGGATTTTCAGGGCCTCTTGGGAGTTGGGAGGTATTTATAGTGCCGCTCACACAGAGGTGGACTTCATAGTAATTAAGAAAGCAGTAAAGGTGGTTAATTTTACTTTTCTGATCACTGTTTTAATCTCCTGTCCCGCTTTTCTTGAAAGGCACACACACACACACACACACACACACACACACACACACACACACATACATGCACACAGAGCGGCAGGTACATGAGCCTTAAGCCTCTTATGACTCCTTGTCTCCATGCAGTGCAGACACAACACTGTGTCAGGGAGAGGTTTAGGCATGGTGCGGGCCTTCCTTAATTACTGGGGGATTGCTAAGCAGATACGACTGTGCTTTCACTGCACTTGGTGCTGGGTCAGTGGCGGCCTATGAGATTAGTTGTACACACAAGCTTCAGTCAGAAAAAAAAATTGAGAAACATGTTTCAAAAGAAGTCGTAGAGCTTCAGTAGAGTGTACATTTCACAGAATGCACCCCTCTATGGAGCCTTTGTCAGTCATATGTGCCGATTGTGGATTGTGTGAAATGTCACCATTTTAAATGTATAGATAGTGAGCAGTACAATAAATTACACAAGTAAAAAAGTCATCTGACCAATTAAATTGGAAAACTGGAGAATCAGAAGCAAACTGAAAGAATACTGAGACAAACTCTGCAAGGATGCCAGGGACGTTATTTGGCTAAATTCTTGTCTCTTAACAACATTGATCAGTACAACGTGACAGCAAAAAGTTAGAGTTCTGATCCTGCATTGGTCCCCTTAACCTCTTGGATATTATTAAATTTCCTGTTTACGGTGTTAGTTTTGACCTCGGTTGAGGATGTGTTACTGACAAACCATGTTTCTTTCATATCATATAAAAATGAATGCTTAAAGTTATTTATATTACTATTATATAACAGAGGTATTCTGCTAAATTTGACGTCATGTTTCACTCATTAGAACACTGATTGAATAAATCAACAGTGTAAATAAAACTGCATTGTTAAAGCAGATGAGCATTATGTGGGAAACATCCAGCTTATTTTCATAAAGCAGTTTGTGTGATATCCTACGAAAATGCACACACACAACAGTTCTTAGGATAACATACAAATGAGCATCCTGCAAATTATGTTACGCCCTTAATGTAAAGTTATGTAACTAACATACAGTTATGGAGGTTAGCTTTAGGCAATTATAGTTACTTTGGGTAATGAACTTGTTCCTTTTTGGCACTTTTTTCATCCCCAGAGGTTGCCATTTGATCCTACCCCCTTTGTCACACAACATAATCACTTAAGCATCCTAAAGATATATCATGCTATAATGCTATATACTTTAAAGAAAACACAAAAATAAGGCAGAATACCTTAAAAATGGCGATTAAACCCACAATGCACTTTAGTTATAGCCAAAAGACTGACTGATTGATTGCCTCTCACTTCCCGTTTATTCCGTGTCATAAGTTGGTATGAGAAATGTCTCTTAGTATATTTCTGTCATGAAACGTGTGAATATGTATTAAGGCCTGTGCTCCCCAGTCGCCTCCAATATCTACAAAAAAACTTTGTGTCTTCACTCTGTAACGCTTTTATTGGCTGTAGTAAAGAAACTCACAGTGAGAGCAGCAGCCTCTTATTTTCAAAGAGCCCTTTGGATGGAACACACATGGGACTTGAACTATCTTGTCTTCAATATTTAAAAGAATAGTAGAGACTTGAAACAGGATTGTGTGTGTGTGTGTGTGTGTGTGTGTGTGTGTGTGTTCAAGAGAGAGTGCTGTCACTAGTAACTTGCCTGTAATATTTAAACTGACATATAAGGCTTTGTAAAGGCTACTCATAACTCAACAGTTAGAAAAAACAGCGAACAGAAGAAATACAATTCTTATCTGATATAGGCGAAAAAAGAAAACAAAGGTGGATGAACATACTGAAATACAAATGTGGGATGTTAATCATTGGCCAAAGCCTTCAAAATCAAAACATTCCAACTCAGTTAAATGGCTATGGGAGCTGCTGTATAGTTCCTAAGCCGCATTTTGCAAACTGATGCATGCACCAGTAAATCTCCGCAGTTACATTATTATATCAAGAATCCGGCCCCACACGTGCCACAGTCAGAGGCCACGCTGACTGCCTGTTTTTCTTTGTGGGTTTGTGGTGCTTCTGACCCAATTATCAATCCATACACCAAAATAAAAGTTGGCATCGTACGTTTTTACAAACAACAGATACATTACATTTGTACATTATTTTGTAGCTGACATGTTAATACTTACGGTTCAACGGCATTGTGGTTAACGTGTGGTAAGTCTAAGGCACAAAAATAGTTGGTTATGGTTAGAAAGATCATGTTTTGGTGCTGGAAATGCAACCATATCTTGATAAAAATCAACCGCTTTTTGTGGCGCTTTCTCGGCAGGAAGCGCGGTGATGGCTCAGGAAAAAGCAAAATCTAGCATCCGCCATCCCACCCAACTCCCAATGACAACGTCAGCGCATATAGTCACTTTAGATACATTGAGATGATACATATGAAGCATACAAATGTAAAGCAGTACAATGCCAACAGTTTCTTCTGGCGACTGGGCTGCTCAGACTGTTTGTGAGGCTCGTGGTGGATCATCATCATCCTTAGGGACCTTTTGTAGAATTTGTAGAAGCACTTTTTAAGTCCAGAATTTATTTAATTTTTTATCATATACCCAAGTTGTTACCCTAACTAAGTTTAAGCTTTAAACAATTAGCTAAACCTTAACTTACCCTGATTATGTCACTTAACTACCTGGAGAAGTAGGACTCAATACTTGAGACATACCTCTTGTGTTACACCTCCTCTCCAAGAAAGTAGAGAAAAAGCAAGCTGACACCCACTTTCCCCCTCTCTGCAGAGCACAGAGGCCTGTCACTCTGCTGTGCACACATTCGATTTGTCACTGAACAAATACAGAGGCACGTCGAGCGCAGTCAAAACACTCCAAACCATCGCGAGTTTCGGTGGGAGGATGACACTTTCGCCTCCTTGTCACCAGCGTGAGTTTGGACGTACCATCACAGGAGTTTCGGTGACAGCCCAGTGAAGGCTGCTTTGTTTGCCTAAGTCGTCTCCATTCCCTTTAATGAGCCATTATGGTTATGTTTTGTCTCAGTCGTGTTCGTTGGCTGGCTGAGTTTCTGAGACGGCAAGACAGAGGAGAAGTGGGCAGGGGGCGGTGGTGATGCGGTGAGGCCGCCTGTCTTCAAACCTCCTTGTAGTGTTTTGGAAAGGAGAAGCTATTGGAGAAAGACCATGGAGAAGTAGCAGATGTGAAAACGTTTCTACCAGTATATTAGAATTTTATCAAACAGTGGAGCCAGTAAATGTTTGCCACTTCAGATATTGTACAGCCCTTGTAGATATCTTCAAATGAGAGTTTTGGGCTATGACAATGCATCCGTCCAATTATTAGCAATTAAATCACAAGCGGCCTTATTGTTCCATTATGATCCAAACAATTTGGCTGACTTTTTCCACTTGGAAAAAAGAATGGGATTGTCACCACTGCCCCTCAAAAACACCTGTTGAACTAGTCCAGCAAAAGAGCAGCAGATATTCCTTTAAATCTGTTCGCTTTAATTCTCCTTTTAACGTAATTTATTTATTTTTACCATATAACCCCTTATGGAGGAAATTTAAACCAAAAAAACTGGTTAATCTAGGAACCTTTTAAGAGTGGATCCACTTTTGTAACACTTTTTTTAACCATCTAAACCCTCTTGGAGGTCATTTTAACAAACTGGTTATTTTAGAAACTTTTAACTTCACTGTTTCACCCTCCTTTCGCAGCATTCTTTAGAATGCTGAGTCTTAACCTCAACCTAACCCTCACTAACCTAACCCTCCTAACCCTTAAATTTCCATCATCCCTCTTTCATTATTCTTAAATTTACCCCGAATCAAAGCCTGAGTCTTGAAGCCAAACTCTCCACTATCTTCCTCCAAATCCTCTTTATCCGCCTTTTCTTTTGTCTCTGCTTGCCTGGAGGTGCGAGGAGCTTCCTGTAACAGAGCAGGATGGGTAGAGATGGGATGTTGAAGGGGGGAGGAAGATGAGGGGAGCTGGGTGGCTAAGCAGACACTGTGACAACCCACCTGTCAGCAGGTACTCAGTATAATTGGTAAATGAAGGCCGCGGGATAGTAGCGGGGCCCCTTCTCTTCCCTCTGTCTTCTGCTCTGTTCTTTGTTTGACGAGTATTTGAAGTTGCCAGGCAGTCTTTGGAAGCTTCCTTGTTTGGTTCAGAGGAAGACAGAGGCCAGCCAGGAGAGAGCAGAGGAAAAAAAAAAAACAAAAACGAGAACACATGTTAAATATGAATCCCGGTAAGTTCGCTGAAGGTGATTAGCCATGGAGTGGACAGCTACGCCTGTACATGTCATTGTGGATGGTGAGCGGATAAATGTATGTTTCATCCGTATCAGACGTTTCCCTCCTCTCTCAATGCCAATTCCAGCCATCAGGCTCTGTTTGCCCTCTAATGAAACATATTCATCTTCATCACACTCTCTCGCCGCTCTCAAACTTACTTTACAGCACAGTCAATTAAACCCTTAGGGGCCACTCTGTGCGAAAAAGGATATATAATGCTTTGACATTTCAGCGAGTCCACATTAGGCACACCCATAGAACATTGTGCTTTGAGCTGGATGGGAAAGAGTCATAGCCGAGCCTAGAGGTAGAGGATAGCCAGTCAGAGGGATTGGGTCTCTTATAAGCTAGTTAGCTCTTTGGATTCAGTTACTTATGCTGATGTAATAGGGCAATTGTAAGCTGATACTGAAGTCTCTCTGTGACCCCTACGCTGGCTCTTGTTCTCATATTAGGCTACCTAATATATACTTATGTGTATATAGTGTAACAATAGACTAATATGTTACTAAAATGGACTGAACTCAATTGAGGAGTGTGTTAGTGTTATGGATCACCATTTAGGCTTCTTAAATTTTCAGAATGACTTTTGTTATCTTCTTCTAAATCTGTGATCATCTGCTTCGCTTGCTTGACTTGGTCCCTCCTAGACATTCATATAGTCATTGGAACAACTAGGGTCAGCAGTGTAACGATGCAAAGCAAGTCTCATAACAAGCCCGCTGCTCCGGGGCCCTGCGTGTGTATGTGTGTGTGTGTGTGTGTGTGTCCCTGAGGCTCGTAGTTGATCCTGCATCTCGATGGCATGAAACAGCTTTACAGGGCCAACTTCTCCTTAAGGCTGAGTAACCCCCACACACACACACACACACACACACCCAATGACTTGGGGGCTCTTACTTGGTTGTGTATATGTGCACTTTCACATGCTTATCTTGAAGGCATCTCCGTACCCAATTAAGTGTCAAATGTGTTCACGAGAGTGGTATTTATTGTTGCGTCACATCACACTGAAGGATTTATCATTTTAAGAGGGTGAGGACTTGGAGTTTGTTTGTTTCTCCTTCAAGCCACAGTTGCAAGTTCTAATCTGATGGGGCTTTTTTGTTATTGTTGTTGTTGTTTTTTGCATTTGGTGTATTGTAGAGTGCCACATGTAAGTAAATGGCATGGAAAGAGTTTGTAATAAATAAATAAATAAAATAAAATAAAATAAAAATCGAAGAAAGATGATCAATGACAATTGATGATTGACATTCAGTGCCAACCCTGTCTTTAGTTTATGCAATAGAAATAAGTTTTACCATTTATGCTATGGTGAGACAAATACAGTAATCGCTGATTGAATTATGATAGATAGATAAATAAATAAATGTGCATGAGGCTCTGCTTTGATATACGTTTATGGAGTTGGGGACTTGGACATTGGTATTTACATCATGAAAGAAAGATACATGTCAATAGAGTCAATTTTGGAACATCAGACTGACTTGCAGCTGTCAGTCTGATGGCAAAAAAGCCCTTGGGGGCAACTGCCAATATTTTAGAAGATCCAGAGTAACCAGCAGATATTCACACCGCTAATGCCGGATAATCCCTATAACAAGACATCCACATTTGAATGCAAATTTTAAATAAATAATTATAAAACTAATATAAAGCCGAATCATCATTAGACGATTGCCAGTTGATTCTGAGATTGCATTTTGGCCAAAACGTTTCACCTTTTCCACATGAACTGCTAATCTGCTGCTCAAAACTGATAGTAGTCGTGGTAGTATTAAACAAACAGAAACCAGAACTCTTCCAATAACAACATTTTGTTGTGTGCCTACAGATATCTGCATACACATGCAGACATCTGCTCATAGAAATTAGAATAAACATCTCATGCTTCAAGTCAATTTTTGTTATTTTTCAAAATTTAACCATTTGCCTTAAGTGCCCAAATATATGAAAAACAAGTAAAATAAATGTCCATCTTGCTTAAGTTGTTATGAATGATACTGAATTGCAAGAGGGGATGTTCTAGGAAAATAAAACAAAATGCTTTGTCATTTTACCAGAATGTTTACTCTAAATATTTTGTGACTTGGCATATATATTTTTCTGTTTTTTCCTTATTTTGTTGATAAAATGTGACCCAATCCTGACATGTAACATAATTTATAACCATATACATACCCTACATCAACACTTCACTCTATAGCTACACCTGTAACGCCAATCTTTTGATAATTTTAACCATACCATAATCGCCATGCATAGATATTAAGAAATAAAAACAATGTAATGTTTGGTACTGATTTTTTTTTTCAATAAATGTAATCTGGAGTTTTGCAGAATCATAAATTATCAGGTTTTACATGACAATATGTATGTATGTATCTTTTGTGCTCCACTACAGAGGCCTGGGAATGTGATCATGTGACAGAGATTTATTCATCATAATGACCTGGTCAAATCAATCAAACCAAAGCACTTTTGGTCCATTTTAGGAAGTCAACCAAACTGCTCCAAATGTGCTTAGACGGTCTTAGCATTTCTGTTCAATGGCTCATAGTTAAAACTGAAAATGGGACTTTTTTTTTGAAAAGTTTGAAGAATTTTTCAATACCGGGACTCAAGCCATGGTTCTTAACTTCACTAATATTGTATTCCTTCAATTATGTCCAGCTGTCACGTTCCACGGATCAAGCTTTTAATTCATAGCAAGCCATCTCCGATTTCCTATTGAAAGAGGGATAATACAGTTGTGTTTTTGTTGAGGATACTAATGTCGACTGTTTTATGGCGGATTGTGCGTGATTCCTTTCTGTTGATTATGTTTGTTTGTATCAATAGATCTGTGCGCTTGAGTGTGCGTGTGTGTAAGATGGGTAAACTCTATTTGATATGCCCAGCCACCAATATGTAGAACAACAGCGCTCGGCTTCTATTGTCTTGCGCTGCTCTATGGGGGTTAGCTGGCACTGCATGAGAACAGATGTGTTTCAAATCATTGTTGTTATTTACCAGTGATAGGCTAGAGCTCAAGAAAATGTCCCCCTGTTCTGATTTATTCATTCGGACAGTGGATTTATGCAGAAATGCTGAAAACCTGGATCTTTTCTGCATGGATAGACGGGCAGATTTATTATTCATGAAGCTAATGCATTGTTTCTGTTGCTTTATATCTCTTTTTTGTTCTCTCATCCTGCTTTTTTTTCTCACCCCCTCCTCCTCTCTTCTCGATGGTGCACTGAATTCTCTCAGGCAAAGGTTGGCAGTTAAATGTCTGTGTTGAAATGAGAAGTTTGAAAGACGAAGCGCTATCTCCGTATATATGTGTATGTGTGTGTGTGTGTGTATGTGTGTGTGTGTGTAAACTGATTTAAATCGCTCTTTGAGCCCTACAGAATGGCGCTTTAAATGTTAAATGGGGGTTGAAGCCTGCCTGAACTAATTTGTAGGGCTTTGCACCGTGTTGACATTTAAATGTGATAAGAATAGCAAACTGTACCGCCGACCTATTTTGAAGATGCTTTCGGAATACATTCACATCAACTGTGGCCTATAATTAATAAAAAAAGACAGGCCTCCCTCGCTCCAGATTTGATTATAATACAACCTTATAAACACACCAGGGATAGATGAGAGGAGACGAAAGAAGAAGAACTAGGGGAGGGAAGAGGAGAGAAGAATAACAGGAATAAAAACAAGAGAAATGATGGGGGCAGGAATTAAGAGGGAGGTGGATTGCGAACACCTGGTCTTTGAGGCAGATTGCGTTGGCTGGCTGCTGTGCTATCACATTACTCTGATCCTGCCTCTCTTGTTTGTCAGAGAATTGAGGAGAGAGAGGGAGAGAGAGAGAGAGAGAGAGAGGGGAGAGCGGGTGGCGGCAGTGGTGGGGGGGCGGGGTCGGGGTGTGCAAAATCAGCATGCAAATAACACCACATTGTTAACTTAATCAGATGCAGGGGGAGAAAATATGGAGAGGGATGGGAGGAGTGTGGTGGTGGTGGGGTTGAAGGGGGGATTGCCAAGGAGGTGAGGCAGAAAGGAAGGGTTTTTTTTTTTGTGCAGTGATGGGAGATGGCAGAGGGTACACAGATTATATAGACCCACACCCCAGCTCCACCACTCCCACTGCCCACAGCCAACACCCCGGGGCTGCTCTGGAACTCAGGGAGATGCTATGTGTGTGTGTGTGTGTGTGTGTGTGTGTGTGTGTGTGTGTGTGTGTGTAGATGTGGAGAGGGGGAATTTGAGGGATGCAGCCCCGTCAGCACTCCATCAAGTGGTAGGCGCAAGCAGTTAGCAGCTGGCTAGTGAGCTAGCTTGTCGTGGCCGGACCGCCGGTGTCGGACATTTTCATACTGGAAATGTCAAGACATAAACAATAAGGACTGCAAGGTCCAAGCACCCCGCTGCAAGCACTTGACACACACATGACAGCAGTTGTGATCCTTCTTCATTGTCATTCAGATTTTTATTAATTTTGACATTTATTTAAACATGCTGACTTTATAGACTTTATTGTGATTAATCGCAGAATTTCAATAGATAGCGGTTAATCACTCAATTAAGTTACTTTGCATTCCAAAACTGTTATGAGGGCTACATTGACAAAGTAAAGCAATTATTAACAGATTGATTAGGGATCAAATGACAGAAAAAAACAAAACTGCATGGCACTGGCATGAAGTGGGCTTGTCTGTAAAGGAGAGATGAGTAACCATAGAATCCACTGTCTTTGAGATATCTTGAGGTGAAAGGTCAAGGGACCCCTGTGAAATGACAATGCCATTTTTCCATAGCCAAAATTTAACTAACTTGGAGCGTTATTTAGCCCTTTTCGTGACGAGATAACATGACATGATTGGTAACATTCATTTCTCAGTTCTTCTTGTTTCATATGATACCAGTATCATCACTGTTGCTTCAAAACCTAGCCGGTGCAGCCTCAGAATGTCGGCCGGAGATTAACGCGATTTAAAGAAAAATAATGCGTTATGTATGGACCTTAATCGGTATTGTAATGAACGCGTCAATGCTGACATACCCTAATATAGATATAGGAGGATCCAAAGTCAATAAAAGGAATCAAATCAAACCAAATTAGAAAAAAAAACACCCAACTTAAAAGGCAGTCACTCAGAACCCCCCGAGACCCAGATTGTTTTTAGAAATACATATACACACACATATGTACAAAAACACCTCATCCCCTAGTCCCTTATGCCACCTTTAAGGTGGGGCTCTTCTTATGTGAGCCAGAAAAATTTGCCATGTTTGGCTAGTTTTGCTCAGAACATTATTCCCCCTGACTACCGTACTTTGAAAGACAGCAGTCTCTGTCACGAGTTTAAGCCACTCTGTAAACTCTGGCCTGTGTGTGCTTTTCCAGTTTCGCAGAATAAGCCAGGATGATGATAAAACCTGTTGTCAATCCAAACTCTGCTTAGTAAGACCTGGCAGCACAAGAGAATTGTCTCCTGATGGACACATTTGTGGGGATTGTGGTAAAGGTCGTTTGAACCACCTTTCAAGATTTTTTAGTAACACCTTCCAAAAAGGTAATACCGAGAGACCATCCAATAGAGCATGTGGAAATGTACCCACATATTTATATACTTCCAACATTTATTGTCCTGGGTTAAACACTTTTTGAACATTTTCATGGGTGTATAATAATATGTATGTGCAAGTTACAGCCGATAAGCTAACTTTTCTTTTCAGTCCCTTCTAGCCCAACCTACTTTTGAGATCGCATTTTTCCATAAGTCTTCCATAATCTCCCAGCTAACAAGATACTTTTGCCATATTTCTCTCCGGCTTCCACATGTTTTAGTATGTTGAACATTTTCTTATTAAAAACTAAGGCAGAATGCCTCCTCTTGTTCTTCCCTTCGTACTCCAAAGATAGATCCTATGTGTCAGCTGTAGATACTTCCAGAAATATGCTTTATCAGTCAACTTAAATTGTTCTTTAAGGTCCTCAAATGACATAAGTGCGACATCACTGTAAAGGTCACTGACAACACGTGTTGTGAGGCCACAGATGATTGGGATTTCAGTAATGCATTCTTTAAGGTTAGCACCTAATCAGATGGGACTACATACAAAACATGCATAGCATATTTTGGAATATCAAGTTCACAACATACATCATAACATAATCCACGAACATAGACATCTAAGTGTTTGTGGTGGGACAGTGTAAAGAGATAGTTACAGGAGGGTGTCTTTTGAGTAAGCTAGAATACAGAACCATGCGTGTGTGTATCTCGTGGGAGAAGTTCATACAGTGTACTACAGAGAGGTCATTTTTCATTATAAACGTCCACTGCCTTAATGAACTTAGCCCCCTGCCAGAGCTCACATGTACAAAAGCATGTGTGTGTGTGCGTGTGTGTGTGTGTGTGTGTGTGTGTGCACTCGCGCATATATATAACAGGGAACATACTCATCGTTACACAGTCACCAACAGGGAACGGCAAAACTAACAGGGGACATTTTTTAAGTCCCCACTTGGACATGCTCTAAATCATCATAAAATCATGTGTTATGGCCTCTGGTGAAATTTTTCAGATTTTGCCAAGAGGGGACCAAAGTGTGTGTGAGTGTTTATATCCATATTCAGAGCTCTCCCTCCTGGTTGGAGCTGGTATTTGAACGACCCATTCACACACGTCGCTTTTAACACTCCTCTCCCCAGCAGCCTTTCAGACTGCAGATGGGCCGTTAAACAGGCTTTAGTAATGTTAATGTGGGTGACATGAAGGCCACAGAATGTAATGTATCAAATATGATACAAATAGCATGGTAGGGTTAATAAAGACACCAGTCTCCTGAAAAGTGATTTGTTATTAGTCTTTGCATTAAAATTCAAGGCTTGGCTTTAGGTGATTTCATAAGTTTTAAGCTCTATACTGTATTAAAATAAAGGGCTACCCAGAAGGCAGGAGAGAAATCAGTATTTTAGAGCCTTAAAAAAAGCAAGAAAACTATAATCCAAGCAGAATAAACCTTTACATAAAATGATCAGCAGTAAGATTTTTTCTTTTTAGGTTTAATTATGTAAAATGATGTAACATCAGACCTTGACTAGACCTTTAAAGTTGTTCAGTCCCTGACGATACTGACCTGACCAGTTTTCACGAGCACTGAATGTCAATCAGTTTTTCAATATACTTCAATATACACTCTCAGTCTGTACGCATAGAAATGTAATTTGTTTGTCAGGGTGCACATTATAGAAAACATGTCCAAACATAGGATAATGCAACATGAGTCCACTGTTGGCTGGTACATAATGACAATTAGTTCCCTCTTGGATAGCATGGAGTGACGTTCACACTCCACCATGTAAAGAATAAATAAAATGAGATAGATAAGACTTACACAAAAAGAATCTCACCTAAATAATTCAAAAATTATTCCTCAACTATGATTACAATGACTGTGATTATTATAATTATAACTAATATTTTATAACAAACTATAAAGGCTCAGTTTTAGTGGATGGCTTAACCATCTAGCTTGACACTGTTTTACAATACGGCTTCCCCAGAGGGCAAGGAAATATTTTTAAATCTAAAGAAAGGAGAAATAACAATAACAATAATAATAATAATAATAATAATAATAAGGGTAGGAAGAAAATGTGGAGAGAAAATACCAGCAAGATCTTTACTAATTTTAATGAATTGCTTAAATTAGTTTATTATCAGAATTTAACTTAACCTTGAGATTAGCTCAATCCTCCAAAACTCCTTTGAGTTTTAGATGCACTAGAAGCACTAGATTTCTGTCAATCTTACAATGTACATATATGTTTTTTTCTCTATAATCACAGGAATGCATTTTATTTGCTGATCTACTCTACAGGCAAAGAGGTCCACACTTGTGTAGTATAAAGCAACAGGGGTCCACAGTTGGCTGGTACATAATGACACAAGTTACTTGTAAATATATCTAAACTAAATCATGTAATTTTTTTTTGCTTCTAAAAGGATCTGTAAGTATGTATTTTGTAACTGAATATAAAGGCTCAGCCGTTGTGGATGTCTTTACCATTTTATAGCTTGACACTGTGTTTAAAAAGGAGCTACCCCAGTCCATTCTCATTGTTAACTTTTCAAATACATTCCTCTGTCAGTGCTTTTGGCATACCTGCATCAATCTGGATCATGGCAGGATGATGTGAGATGAGAACATAGCCGGACAGAGCCAAGCGGCATTGTTATTATCGTCAGTAGACAGCCAGACAGCACGAGGCACATCTGCATACATCTTGCGTGGCTAGCATCACTTGAGAATATGTATGGACGTACTCAAAACTTCCATTTAACAGTTTTTACAAGCAAAAAAAATGCCATGCAAGTTTTAGGTTTTATTTTTGAGGATTTAAAAGTTTTTTTTCTATTGGGAAAAGAATATTAAACAAAATGTTATTTTTTTTAAAAAGGAATAAAGTTTCATCATCATTGAATGATGCCTTTCAGAGCCAATATTTGCATAAAATGAAGCAAATAATTTAAAAATAGCTTTGCTGGTCAAAGTCTTCTTTGTAAAACATCAGAGCCACTCAGAAATACTTAGAGGGCAACTGAGGAACTGAGTGGATTAGTTTGGGCAGACATACAGTGAAAATCAGATTTTAACCGGTTTAAATAGTTAAGAATTCTGTATAGTTGCAGTGATTTGACAAAATTGCAGGGTCTCCCAAATTCACAGGAATCAGCTGAATTTGGCATTTATTGTTATGGTTGAAATTGTATGTGTGCCCATCTATAGGAATCCATTTTATTTGTCGCTCCACATTACAGAAAAGGTCCACACTTGAGTTGTATAAAGTGACATGAGTCCACTGTTGGCTGGTATATAATGACACAAGTTCCATCTTAGATATATATAGTATAGAGTGACATTCCCATTTCAACATGGATAAATGACAAAGAATAGGAAAAAAAGAAGTTAGATGCATTATTGTTTAAAGAAAATAATCTTACAAAAATGTAATAATAAAATTATTTATTTTTTAGGAATTGGAGATAGAAATATCATTTTAGTTTTTTCGTACATTGCTTTTTGAATCGTGCACCTGAATAAGTTTTGAGTTGCTGTTTAAGAGTGTGCTCCTTTTTACCTTGTGTTGAAAACACATTGACAACCCATCATGATATAAATGACTAGAGCAATCTTTAATGGTATTTATAATATGGGAGGTTTTGTGAGCAATCAGTTTGTCTCAGTTACAGGGATAAGTCAGTTAGAGGAATGATTAACATCTGAAAACCTCTGTTCAACTGCTGAGATGAACTATTTCAAATTCTATAGGTTTTGGCTGTACTTTTGGCTGTACTTTAACTTTAAATTCTAAAAAGGAAAGTCAGTCCACACTTTGTCCCCTCTTGGCCTGTACAAATGACACTTCTTGTTTTGTTTTGTTTTGTTTTGTTTATATTTTCTCCAATGTTTTAAATTAATCTTAAATCTGCATTAGACAGACAAAATTGTATATACACATTACTAGATCTCAAGAAAACCAAAACAACTACAACTACTAAAACAACTAAAAGAAATATAAAACAGCCAACAATACAAAAACTGCAGAACTAGGATCAAAATAGGATTCACTTTCAAGTAAAATAAAAAATAAATCTTGAGAGATTTGGATTGGATTGTCTGCTGTATGCGACCTTTAAAGTCTTCTGTTGTAGGAGGGAACTGAGAGTTTTAAATGGGTGTACTGGCATGCAAAATTACCAGCACATTTATGGATTGTGTCTTTAACAGAGGCTGACTACTCATTTTGTATTGGATTAAATGATTTGCCATCTCTCTGTGTGCATGCTGCAGTGACCAGAGGGACTTATTATTATTCAACACAGTTTTGGTTTATATGAAGAATTTCAAATTCCTTAAAGGGTTTTAGTTTATGATGTAGCATTAAACAATCCTCCACATTGACTGAGTGAGTGTCCAGCACCCATGTGCCTTTTAAGGTTGCCTCTGAGAAATGAGTGACTTGGAGAGGGTGAGGGTCAGCGTGTGCAGCTCTGTGCCAGGCCTTGATTCTCTGCAGTGGGGTTGGTTTCTTTGTTGTTGTTGATGGTCAATAGGCCATTCCACATTAAGCTTCAGAGATGCTAATTTATATTAGCTAGAATGTTACATCCAACTCTGACTGCCTGAGACATGGGTCTGTCCCCTGTCCTGTTAAGCAAGTGGCACACAGTGCTTATTTTAGCTGGTACAACATCTCTGGATTATTGGGAAGAACATCCAAAAGTTTACAGATTGGGCATATAATTCTCCACTCAAATTCCCACTAGCTTGAATACTGATACAAAAGTAGTACTTTTTTACTGGATAGTTAAATATTTGAACATATTTAATCACCTAATAATTACATGAATTTCATGGCAAACCATTGTGATGTTACATAGTTTATTGTGCCAAGTTAACATTTAATTGTTCTAATCATAATAAAAGGTTTGGTTTCAACTATAGGAGTAAAACAAAACTAAAGAGTAAGAGTGATCGTCTGATCATCATGTTAAACATATTCAGGAAACAGAAATAAAATGTCAGAATGCAACATTGAGCCAAAGAAAAAACATGGTGGATTATTGTAGTTTTGTAACATAGGTTTTGTTATTGATCTGTAATGTTGAATTTATGTAGTCCATTTTTCACCTCCTGAACCCTTTTCATTTGAGCTGCAGTGATATAAATTTAAAAGGTTTGGTCATAAATCAGTTTGAACTTATATGAAAATAAATAGTTTTCTAACCTATAAAACATTTAATGGGGCAAACGTGTATGCATGCTTAACACAGCGCTGAGAACAAAGCATTTTTTTAAGTGACTGTAAGATTTAAAACAGCAAATGCAACTTTAAAATGGCCTCCCAAATCATATGTCAAGATCCACTACATGGTATTTTTTAACAGTTTAACAATATACCATCAGTAGTGTATCAGTGTATCAGCGTACCATCAGTAGTTGCAATTTATTTATTAGTTATCAAGTAGTATTGACAAAGTGAAATTAACAGTCTGTTAACAGCCAGCTTAGGAAAGATGACACTGCCATGTAAAATTATCAGCACACTTATGTAGCGAAAATGCATCCCTAAAGGAGGTTAAATATTCATTTGTTTGTGAAAAATTGTTGTTCATCTCTCTAAGATGTTAAACATTTGATTCAGTGGTGCTCTGCATTATTAAGTAAGCAATCACATGGTGTTATAGATATATTGTTAGATTTATGAGCCTTCAGTTGATGAAGCTGACAAAAATGTAATTTCCTCTACACTGAAGAGGTGGAGTGACCAGCACCCATATGATTCTCAGATCCTAACTTTGAATGTTGAACAGTGGAGACTGCTGCCACTGAGAAGTGAGTGACCTGCAGTGAGTGAGGGGTTTGACTCTGTGCAAGTCAGTCTGTGAAAATCTGTCAGGCCTTGATTCCCTGCAGTGCGGGGGATGGTTTCTTCTAGCTGACGATGGTCGTTAGCACATGACACATTGAGCTAAGGGGTTGCTAACTTCATATCCAAGATGCTGTATCTGATTTAGACTGACTGAAACGTGGCTTATTCCCCCATCCTGGTTTAACAAGTAGCACACACTGCTTATCTTGGTTAGTACAACATCCCTGGATTATTGGGAAGAACACCCTGAAATTGTAATGGAGTAGGTATACAATTCTCCACTTTAATTCCCATTTTAAATACTGTTTTTTTTTTTTTTCAAAACTTGTACTATTATGGATATTTAAGTAGTTGAACATATTCAGTTACCTAATGATTACATCTGTTATTTCATGACATACCATTTTGATGTTGCATGGTTATTGCCTCAAGTTTACATTTCATTATTCTAATTATAATAAAAGGTTCTGTTTTAACTAAAGAGGTAAACAATACTACAGAATTAGATACTCTGTAAAGCATCTACAAACATTATTTAGATAGTTAAAATGTTGTCAATGGTTATTGATTGTATGGAGTAAAACTAATTTGGCCCTTTTAAATGTTTTATAGGTGAGCTACATACAAGAGTACATGTTTGTGTCCTGATTGTGTGATTATCATTTTAAACACATATATGAACAGAAAGTCAATGTTGACATGCAACTTTGAGCCAAAGATAAATGTAGTGGGTTATTGTTGTTTTGCAACTTTTGTAACCTATTAAAAATTTAATGAAGGGCAAACATGTATGTATACCTTACAAAGTGCTTAGAAAGACATTATTTATTAAGTGACTCAAAAGATTTAAATAGCAACTGCAACTTTATAATGGTCTTCCAAATAGTATTTCAAGATCTGCTACATGGTATTTGTTAACAGTTTAACAGTTTATTACCATTAGCAGTTGCAACTTTTATAGAAACCATCCAAACAATGTTTATAAACAGTTTTCAAACCAACTATTAATAGTTAACAAAGTGTTATAAATATTTGGTCTATCTATCCAAGAGATATTTATATTGTATAATTTACTTTTTTGTTTTTACAAAGGTTTACAAATTAGTTGGAAACCATTAATACTTAGTTTATGTATTTATACAAGACTGTATAAGTCTTGGTATTTGACTAATAAAATAACAATCTATAACATTACTTATAATGGGTAAAGTTAATTAGTTATCATTTCTTCATTGGTTATCAAGGAGTATTGACAAAAGTATAATTAACAGTCAGTTAACAAATTATTAATGATGCCTATAATACAGTATTGCCAGCTTCAGAAAGATGATACCGACACGTAAAATTACCACATTTATGGAGTAAGATGCATCCCTAAAAGAGGCTGAGTATTCATATGTGTGAAAAAAAATGTTATTCATCTCTGTATGATCTATGTACATTTGATTCAATGGCTTTGTGCATTCTTTAGAAATACATACAGTTACATTCACACACAGTTTTATAGATATATTTTATATTTACTTGGCCTTCAGTTGATGAAGTGGACAAAAAAATATGTAATTTCTTCTACACTGAAGAGGTGGAGTGACCAGCACCCATATGGATTCTCAGATCCCAACTTTGAGTGTTGAACAGTGGAGACTGCTGCCACTGAGAAGTGAGTGACCTGCAGTGGTGAGGGGTTTGATTCTCTGCAAGTCAGCCTGTGAAAATCTGTCAGGCCTTGATTCCCTGCAGTGCGGGGATGGTTTCTTCTAGCTGACGATGGTCATTATGGTCGTGAGGACATTACACATTGGGCTTCAGGGTTGCTTACTTCTCATATCCTAGATGTTGTATCTGACTGAAACATTCCTGTGTTAAACAAGTGGATGTTGGGTAAGATAATGTTAAACTGTAAAGAGTAGAAATACAAGCAGAATTCCACATTTGTCGTCAATTGCACAATTGACTACAAGCTATTCAAAAAAAGGAGTTAAACATGTTTTTCACGTGAAGAAACATCTGCTGGGAAGTGACATAATAACCACATGTATGTAATATCACTGAAATAATTGAAAGGTAATTATTTATTAAGTGGCCCTCTAAAGCAGTAGGGCATCTTGGCTCTCAGTGGCTCTGTTTGTCTGAATTTTTAACGCAATGGCCATCAGAAACACATTAACATTAGTTAAACTTTAAGTGCTAAAGAGTTGTTTCAGTTGACAACACTGGAATGTAAAGACCTGTAAAGCTGAGTGTCAATGTAAACTTATTTTAGAAATATCACATGCCTTCATGCACACTCTCTGTGCCGCAGTGACAATGTTGTATACCAGCCCTGTATTTGCCAACTAATTTACAACTCTATGTGTTACCAACTATAGTTATCAAAAACAACCAAAAATAGATATAACAATAATAAAACTTAGTTCTGGTTGCAATAAACCTCTTTGAATGGGGTCAACAGAAGATAACTAGTGAAGGCCCATTCATAGATGTGTATCCTGCTGTGATGGTTTTGAGATGAGGTGTTGGTAGCTCATCACCATTTCAATGCCCATCAAAAACACTAACATACCAGTTAAACTTTAAGTGCTAAAGAAAGGTTTTAGTTCACAATACTGGAATTTAAAGTCCGTAAAGCTGAGTGTCATTGTGAACTTATCGTATTATTATATTATTTATTATGTGCCTTTCACTTCATGCACACTCTTTGTGCACTGTGACAATGCTGCATGCCAGTGTGTGTAGTATATGTTATAGACTGTAGTCATTAAAAAACAAACATCTTTGAATGGGGTCTAGATTAGATAATGCTAAAATACACTTACAAACACAGGTGTTTCATCCATCACTAAAAAACTATTCATTTTTGAACACAATGGAACACATTACAAAACAAGATATTTGGTGTTCAAATCCATTACCTATCATAATAGCATGAAAAGGAGCCTTGAGAAATACATAAAAGAGACAAGGCTAAAACCAAAAATGAATGGCCATGACCTTTGACCCATAAAGCTGCACTGCATTAAATACCAACATGACTGAAGGATATCACAAAATGAGCTCGGGGACACTAAAAACCACTGACAGTGGACACAGTTTATCACTGTATCTATAAATGCAAATTAAGACTTAACTATGCAAAGTGAAAGCCAGATATCAGCAAAATCCAGAAACACTGCCAACTTCCCCGGACCTGAGCTCATCTGTCACGTCACAGTGAATATTAACACAAGTTATAATTGTGTTCACATTATAGCCTTTATTTTAAAAAGCTACAATGGCAACATTTCTGGTGCCAATTTACTAAACAATGAGAAGCTTTACTGAATAGATACATTTTTGTATTAGATATTTTTCTCTTTACAAAATGCACCTTTCTATTTCTTTTTCATTAATCTATGGTGGAGTGTGAATATCACTCTGTCCTATCCAAAAGGGAACTTGTGTCATTATGTACTGCCAACTTGGGACCACGCTTATTCTATATGTGTGGCCCTTTTTTTCTGTAATGTTGATCAACAAAGAAAATGCATTCTTATGCATATAAATTGAAAGCTTTCCTTATACATTGTAAAAAGAGATCCTGTGCTTGTAATAACTCTTAATGGAATTTCCAGTAAAAGTCTGATAATAAATCTATTTTTTATGATTAATCAGCAAATACTGTTGCTGACCTTTATATCGCTTTGGTCCTTTCTGGGAAACCCTTCATTGTAAAGGTGAACATCTAAAGTAGGGAATTCCAGTATGTTTTTCCATGGCCAAGGGATCAGCCAATATGTGTGATATCTCTGATCTAGACACTAGAGAAAGAAGTCTCAGACTTGTAATGTCATGAAGTATAAAGTCTGGAGCTGCTCCTTCTGCTCATCGAGAGCCTAATTTTGGGGACCAGACCAACAGAATGTTTGTTATCCCTTAAACCCAAATGAACTTTATTATATTGGTGTTGTCAGTTCTGTAACAGAAAATGTTCCCATATACTTATAACATTGTTCTGGCTGTTCTCAGTGTCATCTAGAAAAATCTTTTCACAATTTCATGTCAATGGAGCAACTCTACACTTTATATCACATGACATCACAAGCACTCCAGTTTTTTGGATATGGGAGCGAGTTGCCCATGTTTACTAATGTTTTAGACTTGCCTTAGATCATAGAAATAATATGTATGTATTTTAGAAATGGGCATAATTTCCCATTAATACAGTAGTATCAAGCCATAAAAGGTTAAGCCAGCCACTAAAGTTGAGCCTTTATATTCTGTTACACAAAACATACTAACAAATCATATTTGAAGAAGAAATGTAACCTTATTCAGATGAGATTTTTTTTCACAAGTATTATTAAATATGTTTGTATGTGCTTTACATGGTTGAGTGTGAATGTCACTCCATGCTATCTAAGAAGGAACTTGTGACATTATGTACCAGCCAACAGTGGACTCATGTCATTATATCCTACTCAAGGGTGGACCTTCTTCTGTAATGTGCACCAACAAACAAGTTGCATTTCTTTAAGTACAGACTGAGAACACAAGTATATTGAAAACTTGATTGACATTCACTACTTGTGAAAACTGGTCAGGTAAGTATTTTGGAAATTGAACAATTTTAAAGGTCAAGTCAAAGTTTGATGTTACATAATTTTAATTTAAAACTCCTTTTTAGTTTTCTTACAAAAGGAAATGGAGTGTGGACATTTTTTTTTTCTTTTTAGAGTGCAAAGTTCAAAGAGTACAAACAGAAATCGACTTATGAAGGCCCATTCATAGATGTGTATCCTGTTGTGATGGTTTTGAGATGAGTTGTTGGTGGCTCATCACCATTTCAATGCCCATCAAAACACTATCATACCAGTTAAACTTTAAGTGCTAAAGAAAAGTTTCAGTTTACAATACTGGAATGTAAAGTCCTGTAAAGCTGAGTGTCATTGTGAACTTATCGTAACATTTATTATGTGCCTTTCACTTCACGCACACTCTCTGTGCACTGTGACAATGCTGCATGCCAGTGTGTGTAGTATGTGTTACAGACTGTAGTCATTAAAAAAACAAACATCTTTGAATGGGGTCTAGATTAGATAATGCTAAAATACACTAACAAACACAGGTGTTTCATCCATCACTGAAAAACTATTGTGAACACAAAGGAATACATTACAAAAAACAAGATATTTGCTGTTCAAATCCATTAACTATCTGCCATAATAGCATGAAAAGATTTAGAGAACCTTGAGAAATCTCTGCATAAAGGGACAAGGCTAAAAACCAAAATGAATGGCCATGACCTTTGACCCATAAAAGCTGCACTGCATTAAATACCAACATGATATCACAAAATGAGCTTGGGGGACACTGAAAACCACTGACAGTGAACACAGTTCATCACTGCATCTATAAATGCAATTTAAGACTCTACTATGCTAAGTGAAAGCCAGATTCAACAAAATCCAGAAACGCCATACTGACTTCTCTGGACCTGAGCTCATCTGTCATGTCACAGTTTGATTTCTTTTCTTTTGGAAGCAAACAGCTTTTGAGATTAGTCACAGACTTGTGTTAAATCATTTTATAGTGATTAACTAATTAAAATAAATATATTATTTATTAAAATAAGTAATTATATTGCTGATCATTTTATGTATAATGTTACTCGTTTATAGATTTATTTTTCTGAATTTTTGGTGATACATTGGTAGTTACAATTGGTCTGGTCTAAATATACATATATATATATATATATATATATATATATACATATATAAAACAAAGACAACAATAAAGTTATTAACAGTAAATAGTAAGATAAAACTGAATTCACAGGATTATGGGAGCCTTCTTTAAAAGATATACTTTGCTTTGGCAAGTATTATTTCTGTAATATTTATTATCACAAAAAATGTTGATATATTGCAAGCAATAAAGTTTACATACCCATTTTTAAAGATACAAATGAAGTTTTAGTGAAAAAGAAGCACTCTATAGGTGAGAGAACCAGGATAAACCAGTTTGACTGCAGTATATGGATGTCCCCCCTTTGATAGGCAGACGTCGCTCAAGGCTTCAGGTCCCCTCTTGGCAATTTCTTTAAAAAATTGTAAAAATCACATTTGCAGTAATATTGTGAAAGAAGACCTCAAAAGTAAATTTTCAATTCTAGTTTTGTATTTTTAAAATGACTGCTAATAAAGGTTCCCTCTTGGATAGTACACTTAGATAGTCCCCTATTATTCATGTTCGCATGTATGTGTGTGTGTGTGTGTGTGTGTGTGTGTGTGTGTGTTTGTGTGCAAGTTCGCTGTGTCTTTTTAATGAGTGTGTGTACTGTAGCCTTTGTTGTGGAAGATAAGTGTGTGACGATGCTGAAGGTCAGGCAGGGCAGAGAAGAATGAGAGAAATGCAGTGTTGGCTGGGACAGACAGCTCTGAGCTGAAGCTCTGGTGTAGACAGACGTAAGGAATCCTGGAGCACGGCCAGAGCATACCTTCAGAGACTGACACACACTCTCACACACACACACACACACACACACACACACACACACACACACACACACACTGGTGCTGCTATACCTGTGAGCATCTTTATTTGATATTGACTTGATTTACTTTGCATGAAATGTCATGTAAAGCTCAGTCAAATTCAGAATCAGTGCCTTTACAGGATTGAGCTGTCTATTCCAGCATCTATCTATACCTTTCAGCTAGTCTTACCCATTGTTCCATTTCTTTTAGCAACTATCTGAGCTATCAGTTTAATTATCTATTGTGACCATTACTTTTACTCTTACCTCCTGCTTCTACTTTATCTGTTTTCAGCCCAGTCGCAAAAGGAGAATGTTAAGCTTGCACATTTTCTGTAAACGACAGATTTGTTACATTTGTACATTAATGATTTTAGGGAGATGTAGTTTAGGAGCTGACTTTAAGAGTGAGAGGTGAAGGGGATTTTTTAGCTAGTCATCGCTGCATTTCCAGCAGATTTTTATCCACCAAACAGGGGTTGTTAATTTGTGAGCCTTCACAAAAGGGGATGGTTCGTCATCAGACTATACTGTAGACCATGGTTCGAGACTGACAAATACAGGGCATCGACTGCATTCCTGCTGCCAGTGAACACACCACTGCAGCAGACTAGTCTGCCTTTCTGTCAGCTGGCATTTGTGTGTGTGTGTGTGTGAGTTGTTTTTTTGGTGTGTCCATGCAACATCATGGACAGGAAGGAGAACAGGTAAACAATAGACAGCAGCAGGAACAGAGGTCTTTGAAAACTTTTTAGTGGTTTCTTCTCTTTATATGTCTCTTATTATTCAGTCTCCCCTTTAAACTCGGTGCAGATGGTTTGCAGAAGTGTACAATGCCAGCATTTATTCTATATACATATATTCTTTTTTTTTTAGCAGAAATTAGCTAAATTCTCCACATGCCCTATTGCAACTGCAGACATACCTCCTGGTGTACAAGTAGCCCTGCTCAAGAATCACTGCTTTGAGGGCTCATTCAAGTGATGTGAGGAAAAAGTGTTCATAAACACACAAACACACACAAACTTCACTGTTTAGCCTGAGACTGTAACATTTTTGCACGTTCATGAAAAGTGTATAAACACTTAAGCATGTATCCCAGGTGTTTCTGCATGAGCTTTGCACTCTGACAATGCACTGAACGTACTTAAGTGTGTGTATTTGTGTGTGTCACAGAGTGTTTGTAGTCCGGTTCACAGAAAAGCCTTCAAAAAAAAAAAAAAGCTCCTCTGAGGTTTTACCCAACTTTTCCTTCCTGCTTTAATCACGGCTGCCTTTCACTGAGGCGTTGGCATCGATGCAAACGCTGCCTCGCTGACATGTCTCTTCCTCTCTCACTCTCTCTCTCCATCCCTCTTTCATTTATTTTATTTCCTCCTGTAAATCTATTCATCCACCCAAAAAAAACCCATGTCTGATCTTAAGAGCAGTCGCCACAGTGCTTTTTCTGATAAAGTCTGATAGATAAACATGCTCTCTTACGTCCCCTAGGCCCTCCACCCTCTGTTGTGAGAGCACACCCCTCCAAAGCACTTCCTCTGCAACAATTAGTCTGTAATAAATACACCCTGGCCTTAAAGTAGATAATGCACAATTTGCTCTCTCGCTTTCTTTCCTTTTATATTAAGTGCCACATTAGCTCGCTGTACATATCTAACTTTGAAGCCAAAGAAGGAAAAGAAGAGAGCGTGGCAATTTTTTTTTCTCTCTCTCTCTCTTTCTTCTTCCTCCCCAGGCACGCCAAAAGTGCATGAGAACAATAGCAGCTATAAGAGATATTGTAACATATGCAGAGAATCGCAAGCATTTCCACTCAAGTCTGAGCCTCTTGATGGCTTTGATAAGATTAGTTTGCTTTCTTAAACAGGAAGTGTGCTGCTTAAAGAAGAAAAAAAGACACAGCATGGTTGCATAATAAGTTTAACTACTTCTCAGAGAGCTAAAGTTCCCTTCAAACTCTTCAGATTAACCAAAAAAAAAGGAGCCGAAAGTGGAGGAGAGAGAGAGATAGAAAGGGAGTTTATCAAAGTGATGGAATAAAGAGAGATTTAACACGGTCATATTAAAAAGACATGCGGCAGTTTCAATATTTAAAAATCCCATTTGCTTCGACAGAAGAGCTTTTTCATTCAAGAGCATATGGCAGCGGTACCTGTATCCAGCCTCTCTCTTATCTCCGTCAAAGACAAAGGGAAAGAAGGAGTAAAAGGGAGGGGGGGGGGAGTGGGGGGGCCTCAAGAAAAAGAGATACTTTCAAACAGACATTCAGACATTGAAGAATCATTCAATTATCGGCAGCATGATGTAAAATAATTACCTGACTCGCTTCCTGTAATGAGTGCTGCTAATTAGCCATAGACTTTTGTTTTAGTTGAAAAAAGAAAGAGAAAGTCCCAAACTCCCAACTGCACAGAAGCTGTGAAAAGAAATGTTGTATGTTGAAGTAGCACCCCATCCTTTCTCTAAACACACACACACACACACACACACACACACACAAAGATTACACACACACGCGCACTGTGACTCCTCACTATAGGCTCACTTGGCTTGAAGGCACAATTTACCTCCCAATGTATGCACACACAGCTCTCAGTAAATAGTCGAGAGTGCAAAAAAAGATCCTTCTTCTCTTAATTAGCTGTGTAACAATTAAAGTCTCCTCTTAGTAAATTGAACCTTTGTCTCCCTTGCCTCCCTAGTTTGATTTCAGCACCTGTCACAACAACCCCTCCCTTTACCGCCACCTCCACCGCCGCCACACACCCACCACTATTACCTCCGCCGCCACCCCCCTCGACTGTAGTCATTATGCAAAACTCTACCAGAATGCGCCCAGCATGAGTGGAAGAAAACAGCAATTATTTCTGATATTCTGTTATTTAGGGCCGTATTGACATTCAACTACTTTCTCCTTCTCTCTGTTTGTCTCGTTCTCGCTGCCACCACCTGAGAAACAAAGTGCGACGCCACTAGTCTCAATCTTGAATCTTGTATGTCATCACTGCAGTCACTCCGCGAGAGACAAAGGCAGCGCTGGCCCATAATGTGACCTACAGATTTCTGTGTGTGTTTGTGTGTGTGTGTGTGTGTGTGTGTGTGTGTGTGTGTGTGTGAGAGAGAGAGTGTTTGCAGGCATTGACATGCAGCTCAGAGGGTGACCAGTGATGTAAGCTATGACAGATACACTGTGGTCATTGTCTCCCTGACCTCTTTCTTCCCGCAGTCTAACCATGCGTGAGCGCACTACACTGCCATGTCTGTTGTCTAACACACACACACACACACACACACACACACACACACACACACTCACTCATGCACACTGTTATCGTGTCCTGCTTTTCTAACTGATTTGACAGGAAGAAGAGTTTAGTCAGCAGACACAGAGCAGGCCGAAGCACACAGGTACATTACAAAACACCAAAGACACACTTTGAAGAGGAAGTTGATTGTTGAGTCATATTTGGTAGAAAATGAACCACAAATGGATCATTACAGAAGCAGTTTATTAGCATGAATACATAGAACATTAAATATGACCCAAAAACCAGCAAGAAAGGAGTGAAAAGCACAGAAAATTGCCAGAACATTAGTATATGATAATCAAAAAACAGAAAGTAAAAACAAAGTGCTCAAAAATCATAATATGTTTGTAACATAATTTTAAATATGTAATTATGATCATTATAAAGATAGTTTTCCCCTTGCTTTTATCTTTTTCCCCCTAGACACTTTTCCCCAGTTTTATAAATCTACTAGGTTTTTTGCAATTTGTGGCACAATTCTCACCAAGTTGATCTTTGCCTTTTTTTTTTTTTTGAAAGAAATTGCACCAGTTTGTTCAGGGTTCAAATGGTTAAATATGGGCTTGTATAGAAACTCTCAGGAGTTTATCCATTCTTTGGCAATTCATGTTTTTTTATGTTAAGAGACCTTGCTTGAATTTTTACAAGATTTACATTTAACAAGCTGAAATTTTCAAATGCAGTGATTAAGATTTTTGCAGATTTAGCAGCTTTTTTATTTTTTTTTTCATTTATTTATTTATGTTTTATTCCATGTACAGTGGAAGTTGGTTTCTACTACACTGTGGGAGTCATGCAGAGACTTGAAACTCAAAACTATGTCATATCTGTCCTGGCTCCAATGTCAACAATGCCTTATTGTTAAAGCAAATATTTGCAAGTGGATTTGCATTAACTAGGGAAATTAATGCAACAATAGCTGCCTGGAATGTAGGATGAATAAATTCAACATCTTAAATACAAAATGATTTTAAAAAAATAAATGAAGGTACACACAGTAGCATGTGATTAGTCGTAAATGAGCAACATGTTTAAACTTGATTCCTTAGTGCTGTTGTAGCTGATATTTCGTACCTGTATTTCTAAATTTGATAATTTCATTATATGTTGAGAATATAATCTTTACTTTTAATAAATATTTTTGTCGAAGTGAACAAGCCTCAGAACCAGCATGTACTCTCCATCACTGTCAGCTACATAAGGTTAAAAGTTTTATTTTAATAGTGGTAGCTCGTCTCCCTAGTGAGGCTAGCTAAAGATTCCTAATCCAAAATTAAAAAGGGAAAAAAAGTCCCAGAGGACAATAAAAAATATATTAGTGCATGGACAGATTTGTTTGCTTTCACTGCCAAAGCTGAAAAGTTGAACTACAAAAGAAATCAGAGGTTGCTCACTGCATAATAGCCCATAGCCCATAATAGTCTAATATTTTAGACTTAAATGGTTTCACTGAATAAAGAAACTAATTGTTTTAACATAAAGAAAGCTGGTGTGTGGGCTTCTTTAATTTTTAAAAAACTGACTGAATTTGAGAAGACAAGTTAAGGTAATGTTGTAGTGATTCAACTTGGCTTCTCCAATTCAGGCAATTTGAAAAAATAAAAAATAAGGCTGACATTCAATGATTAACAGTATCAGCAAACTGATAAATATCTGTTTAATACCTAGTGTCATTTCCAGTTCAGTGACAGAAAGAACCAAACAGGCTGCATACAGTACTGAAGTAGGAGTAAAGCAGTGAATAAGATGAGGCACATTCACTATCATTATCGTGTCAGTTTCTATGACTTTTATTTATTTTTTGTCTTTCACTGAACTTCACTAAACAGTGTCTGCTTAACAAATGTTTGGCGCTATTAATCCCGCGCTTGGTGCTTTATTCGCTGCTGCGGGGGTCTGTCCACGCCGCTGCGACAGCTTTTGTAGCGCACTCAGAAGGGGAGAGGTGCTCACAGATGTATATGCACACACACACACACACACACACACACTCACACTCTCTCTCTCTCTCTCTCTCACACACACACACACACACACACACACACACACACAGACAGAGACATCTGCAGGTCACCATCATCATAGTGGGAATAATACCAGGGATGGTTATCATAAAGGGAAGCTTTGAGCTCCCGGCCGTCTTGGGAAGATGATTTGGCTGGCCCGGAACAATGAACTGTGGGAATCCGCTTGTCCTGCATTGATCTTCCTCCCATGGCATCCCCTGCAAGGCTGTCAGAGCGATGGACGGATAAAAAGACCCACAACATTTTTCTTTCTCTCTAGCTCGCTCCCTCCCGGTGTCTTTCTTTTCTCCCTGTCAGGAGGGCTCCCACTGATCAGCGGGGATGAGCTGAAAGTTGAACTACCTGTTGACAGGACCTCTTAAACAGCCCTCAATGACATATTGTGCAAGAGAGCGAAGGAGGGGCCGAGGCTCCTGTTCATTCATATTTGTCACTGATCTATTGAGTCTCATGAAATCCTTGCTCCTTTGCTTATATTTTCTCTGTGTCAAAATGGGGCAGAGTTATGTTAATCCAGTCTTATTCATACATTTTAAAATGTTACATTTTCTGTGTTCTTTAAAAAAAAGAAAGCCTCTTTTTGGTGGACGGTAAAAACTGGTCCATAAGAAAGTCATGCATATGTGATTGGTGTTTTTGGCCAGCTAATCAGAGCTCTTTTTTTTTGGGCCACTGGAATAACCTTTCTAAAAGCCCAGTAGCCCTTTGGGAGAGGGGGCAACTAATTTCTGCTGATGGGTTGCTGTGCCATGTATGTGAATACGCTTAGGCAAGACGGCTGTCAGCTGCAAATCATCATTCGAGACCAAGAAGCAACAAAACTTGTTTTAAGCGAGACATCGGCAGCATTTACAGCAAGGATTGTCTCTCCAAAAGTGGGTATTTTAAGCCAGAGTATTATCTTATCCTAATCAGAAGGTTTTTTTTTTGTTGCTAAACACAACTCCGTTAACCATAGCACTGGTGAATCATAAAGTGTCAACATATCCACTACAATAGAACGTGAAAATGTTTTCTATCCATGGTTTGCAGAGACATACAATTCTAAAAATGTATTCTTAGGATGAGGACGACCAGCTGCAGGAAAACTGCTCAGTTGTACTTGCATCAATGTTTCCATTAGTCCAGAGAATGTGTGCTCTCTTGCCTAAGATACTATTTTGTGATAGTCACCCTTTAATATGCTGATCAAAATGTAAAAGAAATATTCAGATCCAGACTGCATGTGCCAAAATTTCTAAAATGTCTTTATGAATGTCAGCGGACATCCAGTTGTCTGTTTTCTTAAGTCACTTACATCCCCTGGAAGAGCATATCATTGTGTCCGCTCATCGTCTGCTTCATCATTAGCTGCTTTAAAACTCCCTCCCGATGGATAAACCTCCGCAGTGAAAGTCCCGCTCCAAAACTGTCCAGGCACATTTCTGGATAACGGATGAGGAATTAATTATGGTGACTCATTTTAAATGTCTTATATATTTGTGACAGTTACCATTTCATTTACTGTTCAAAATGTAAAACAAATGTTCAGATGGCAGGCAAACGTTTACAGGCTGTGTTGTTCCACCCTTTGTCAATAGGAGGTGCTGCAGCACCCTGAGCACCCACCTTCCTGCGCCCTTGCTTACAAATTGTTGTAAATATAAGTATTTTTAGAAAAGATCACATAAAAAAATGTGTATTTGTTCATATTTGTGAGAAATAACAACATCCTTGTATTTAAAATCAAATCTAGATGAGATCTGATCTTGGCCGTGTTTGCAACTCCACTTTTTTCTACCCCCTCCCTCCTTTAAAAAAAAAAGAACAATCCATCTCTGAAGCCTCACATCTTTTTGATAGTGCGGAGTTATGCGTTTTTGATCAAGAGGCTCCAGGCATGGGATGGAGTTGGGATTGAATCTGGCAGGGGTTGTGTGACTGTCTTCCATGTGCAGTTCAGAGTGTTTTCGCCTCATTACAGAAAGTAATAATGCAGTGAAGTCAAAGAGCGGCAGAGAGGAAGGAAAACAAGGCAGCTTTTTTATTGAATTAATTAGACGCCTTGCAAAGACCACCTGCAATAGAAACAAAACACAGAGCCAGGAAGAAAGTCATATCTGGTCGCTTCTACCTCCAACTCCAAACTAAAGCAACTTTTACCCAGAGCTAATTGATATTTGAAATGACGACGAAGCTCTGTTTGTACTTTGAAAACACACTTGCAGCTTTTGAATGGATCCGATTGTCCCTACTGCTTATAGCATTCAGCTCTCAGTGCATGGAACATATGGTACATATTGTCCCTTAAACACAGATTACTGGAGCTGCAACCCCCCCCTTTTCTCGTCTCATTAATGATTTGGTGGAAATATGATGGAATTCAGCGCATTGTGAATAATGATTGATTTGTTTAATGCAATGAATTACTTCATTAGGACTTAATGAGGTATTGCATTGTGATTAGTCGATGGGTTTTATGTCGATACATGTCAAAATAACAAAGTAAAGTCCAACTAATGGCTTTTCGATCCCTCACTTTCTCCCTGTCTTGTCTTAAATGTCAGAGCAAAGTTTGACGACAGAGTAACTTCAAGAACGCACAAGTTTTGCTTGAAATTGTTTATTTTTAATACAAATTTGTAATAGGTAGCTCTTCCTAAAATTGACGTTGTCTTTCATATACTTTATATGGTTACAATTAGACAAATCCCTTATGCATTTATGATGCATGGTACCATTGATAAGGCAGAAATGAACTGAGCACATTCAAATGCTGACTGAAATACACTTCCATTGTGTTACAGATACCACTTATAATTAAGCTGAGGCTTGAAGAGAAAAAGAGCAGAGGAGAAAAATGCATTTAGAGAAACTGAGCGAAATCAGTTTTTGTTCGTGCGTGTGCACGAGTGTGTATGTGTTTACGGGGTGCACGTGCTGCTTTTGCTGAATATTAAACCACAACTATAAAGACAACAAGTGAACCGTCGTGAGAAAATGCTAAAGGAAGTCTTTGTGGTTTTGGAGGTATCAGAGGAGCCAATAGTTTTAATGAGGCAGCATTGCTGTAACATGCCAGGAAATGATAAGGTTATACAGGTTAGAATAACGGCAGATAGATACTGTACCAGCACGACGCTGCAGAGTGGATGTGTCGTACATATCGGAGTGTACGGAGAATTCACAGCCATGGCAGAGACAGTGAGACATAATAGGGACAAAGTGGCACAAAGTCTTCCCTCAGAACAACTGGTAAGAATGACAAACATGAGACTTGATCTTCTGAAAGAATAGCATTAATATAATGTAGTTTTCATCTGTTCATTTGTTGTATATTTTGCATTAGACCCGTAACAAACATGATGTCAGAATAAGCAGTTGATGATGTGATTTCTGGGCAGCCATTTGATAGTGTAGTATGAGTTTCAACACCGTGTTTTAGAGGGCATGCGCATATTGAATTGTTGTAGTCAAAGCGTTGTGTTTGAGTGTCTTTGCCTGTGTGTGTGTGTGTGTGTGTGTGTGTGTGTGTGTGTGTGTGTTTCTACCCGAACACCACCCTCAAATTCCTTGCATGTGTGTGTTGATACGAGCAGAGGGGGGATGTCACATAAGAAATGTCCTTTTTAATCAGGGGAAAAAATATAAAATGACTGGGGAGCAAGGCGAGCATATTAATGTGTCTCATTTGCATACGCTCGTCAGCCAGGATACGTTTATAAAAAACACAAACTGGATTCGTCAGTTCATTTCACATTATTCCATTGTCTATCTGCCTTTGTTATATGTTAAAGATAAAGGCAGAAATCAAATTGAAGAAAAGGGCAAGCTGCTATCTCCCCAAATGAGCAACAGCTCATCAGCCTAGTTTAAATCACAGATTTCTATTCCAAAAGGCAGCCGCCTCTGTAAAAAAAAGGGCCCATTCAAATAAGGTCTTCTCCGATATAAGCACGCCTGGTGATGGAAGCCGGGATGTCACATAAATACAATTTAAAACCCGGAGCCATTTAAAGCAGTCTAACAAAGTTTTATCTTTCTTTTTCAATTCTCAATATTATTCTCACAATAAATCTACACATGTGCACAATGTATATATAGATTTTTTTTCTCCATTTGAGAATAAACTTTTTTATTATTAGGCTTTTATGATGCTTAGATGAACGCAGCATTATTCAAGTCGCAGGAGAACGCCATCGTAACATCTGTCGTAAATTTAAGTAGGCTTCGGCAGAAGCATATCTAGCCGTTACCCGCCCCGCAGAACATAGCATGCCCATTATATTCCTGATGAATTCAGTCAGATTGCTTAAGATAGTTGCAGGGAGAAATAAGGAGAATTCAAAGGGCAGCCCACAAGTGTCACATTCCTTTAAACACAAGTGGAAGCTGCTCACAGTGTCTAATTCATCTGGGCGAGATAAGAATCCACCATCAACAGTGTGTTGGAGGGGCCAGTGGCTAAAAGAACAGGCACCCCTTATGTCTACTAACCTCCTACAGGGGAGAGAGACACAAGAAATTCAAATGGACGAGAAAACAAATGAGCCAACTACAATGTAGAGTCCTCCCTGCTTTAGAAACACACTGTAGGTGGAGAGAGAAAAAAAGCAGAGTGTGGCGGAACCTCAGTTGCCCTCTGTGCCTGTAAAGTGTACACTGAACATGTGTGCACATATTTTTACCATGGGTTTGCCCCGTTACTGCCAGATTGGGTCCATAAGCTGTCTAAAATGATCCCACTTTCGCTTAAAAGTGGACTCACCTAATGCCGGCGCTTTACACTGCCTCTCCATGAAAGGGTTTTTTGATGATTATAATCATGCGTTATAGCACAGTGGCCGCCACTGTTACCAGGCAGCATACTAATCAGCTTAATGAGATATTATACAATATTTTGTTGACCAAAGCAGAACGGTGGTTATTGTTTCTGAGGGTTTGACCCCTGCCAGCAGCCAGAGGAAGTGTGCAGATAGATGTTTATACCTCTCCATCTGGAGAGCAGATGGATCTACATTTAAACCAATGTTATTCATTTTTTTGTTATTTATTCACTGATGTTACACATATGAAATGGAAAACCTTTCAGTGACAGTACAACATGTTCAGAAAAATTGTGATATATTTTAGTAGCAAAAACCGAGACTGCGGCATTCGTACAGTAGGCAGAACAAATACAACAAAGTAACTGCATATTCCTTCAGATTTGAGGGTGAACGTATCTGTGTATCAACCCGTGCGTCTTTGGCTGCATTGGGAACCCGTTCAACACAGCCAACTGTTGTTTTCTCCATCCTCGAAACTATAAAAGATTTAGGTAGAGAGAAGACGACAGACATAGAGAGAACTGGGGGAATAGAGGGAAGCAGAGGGAGAGCAAAGTGATTCACATCAAATGTAGTGCGGATCTTTAATGGAATTTTGCGCCAAGACAAGTGTCGTGGCAACAAGATAAGAGTGTTGTGTTTACTGGAGTAACCCCTTGGCTTTAAGTGCTATTGTTAATATCATAATTGTAGTATTGCGGTGGCTCCCCGACAATGCCGTTGCTCCGTTTCATTAAGGCGTGTAATTGGAGGAATTCTGATAGGATGGGCACAAGTAGCTTAATTATACACTGCTCACTGTGTTTACAGAGTAATTATTCCATCCAAAATGGTGTTACATTTTGAAAAAGTTCTATGGAGTCGCAGCATTTCTCCAGGCCTTGTTGCTGACAATTCACGCACTGCTCTATGAATCAAAGGCAATGCATTTTATTTCCCTGAGCTGGATGACACAGCACAGGTGTTGGTTCCCTAAGTGAACATGTGGGTGGATAATATTGTATTTGCAGTCATGAAAGTAAATACAAAGAGCACGTAAGCAGCCACCTTTTTTCTCTGAAATCTACATTGTTTCTGTTTCTCATAGGTGTCCTTGTTTTGTTCTTGTTTTCTTCTTTTACAGGATGGAGGACTCTAGTTTGTGTCTTGGTGTGTCGTCAGCGGTGCCTGATGCTGATGCCCATCTGAGCAGTGCAGTGTTAAATGGCCGCTACCCCATCAGTCAAAAGCTTCATCAGCTCACTGCCCAGCTAGGGCACGCCTTCCCTGACCTACACCGCCCACAACAGATCCCCGAAGAGAAAGCAGCCACGCCTTTGGATGAGAAGACCCACCACGCTGCCCTGGCTAGTCAACCTATCAGCAGTCAGATGGCCCTGCTAGCCAATCAGCTCAATCGAGACATTGATGCAGGAGCACTCAGTGGGTTGAACGGACGTGTTGACCTGCAGCAGTTTCTCAACGGCCAGAACTTGGGCATCATGTCCCAGATGAATGATATTGAAGACGACGCCCGCAAGAATAGAAAGTATCCCTGTCCATTGTGTGGCAAGCGCTTCCGTTTTAACAGCATCCTGTCGCTGCACATGCGCACACACACAGGAGAGAAGCCCTTCAAGTGCCCCTACTGTGACCACCGAGCGGCTCAAAAGGGCAACTTGAAGATCCACCTCCGTACCCACAAGCTGGGGAATCTTGGTAAAGGCCGTGGTCGTGTTAGGGAGGAGAACAGGCTGCTGCATGAGCTGGAGGAGAGGGCCATCCTTAGGGACAAGCAGATGCGAGGGAGCGGCAGTCTCCTCCAGACAGCTCCAACACCCCATCTGGGCCTCAATAGCAGCTCCAACACCCATCAACAGCAGCAACTAGGCTCCGCCTGTGGCCTCCTCCCCCCTTCCAGCCTTACCACTCCAGACACAATCTCCCAACCTTCTTCTTCTCCCAAGCCGGCTGGCACCCAGGATGAACAGTCCTTGAACCCAACTACAGGCTTCCGCTGTACCTTCTGTAAAGGGAAGTTCAAGAAGCGTGAAGAGCTGGACCGCCACATCCGTATACTCCACAAACCCTACAAATGTACTCTGTGTGAGTTTGCTGCTTCCCATGAAGAGGAGCTGATAAGTCACGTGGAGAAGGCCCACATCACAGCTGAGAGCACACAGGGCCAGGGTGCTGGCGGTGCCGGCGGCACGCAGGTGGCCACTGAATTCCGCTGTGACGTGTGTGGCCAGGTGTTCAGCCAAGCTTGGTTCCTCAAGGGCCACATGCGCAAGCACAAGGACTCCTTCGAACACTGCTGCCAAATCTGTGGCCGTCGCTTCAAGGAACCCTGGTTCCTCAAGAACCATATGAAGGTGCATCTCAACAAGCTGGCCATCAAGAACAAGCCAAGCCAGCCCAGTGAGCAGGACATGGCTGCTGTCAATAGCATGAGCAATCTGGCTCAGGAAGCTCATGCCAACCTTTATTCCCGCTACATCTCCTGTCTTCAGGGAGGCTTCCTCTCACCAGACAAACAGGGCCTGAGTGAGCAGCACCAAATGTTGGCTAAAGCAGGCATAGCCATGAAGGAGAAGGAGATGCTGGGGAAGCTGCTGGGGCCAATGACAGGAGGTATGGGCCATGGGCTGGGCGAAAATGAGAAGCGCTCACTTCTGGGATGTCTCAACCTTGTGCCACCACTCAAGTCCAGCTGCATGGAGCGCCTCCAAGCAGCTGCAAAAGTGGCAGAGATGGATTCCATCAATAGCTACCAAGCCTGGCAGATAATGGCTCGTGGCATGGCCATGGACAGGGCATTCATGCCGAAGGAGCAACAGCAGCACCAGCATCATTTACCCCAAGGGCAGGAAGATGAGATGGGTGGTGCTGGGGCCTTGGCTTCTTTCTCAAAGGAAAAACAAGACTACTCCTTGATTGCTTCCAATGATAGCTCCAAGCAGAAGCAGCTCTCCGAGGCCTTGCAGGGATCCAAGGCTGCTGGCGGAGCCATAATGTCCATGAAGGAGGATGGAAGAGGCTTTGAGAGTCACCGTGACTTAATGTCTGTCCATGGTAGTGCCGAGGCTCCTGGAGCCATGGCCGGCTTGGGAAGCCCAAACATCGACTACAGCCTCTCCAGCCTCTCCATCCTGAAGGAGAAGCCTTCAGAGTGCCCTGACTGTGGCCGGGTCTTCAGAACCTACCATCAAATGGTAGTCCACTCCCGTATCCATGGCAAAGACAGGAGAGGCATTGAGGAAGCGCTCCAGCAACAAGGTCTGGATGAACGCCGCGGATCAGCCAGTGACCCCGAGTCCCAGTCCATCAGCCGCTCCACCACTCCTGGTTCATCCAACGTGACAGAGGAGAGCGGAGCCGGAGGAGGACACTCCCAGACAGGAAGCGTCCAGGATGACAGCCCACATCCCTCTTCACCATCCTCAGGTAAGATACAAAATCTGAGAGTGAATGACAACCACTTGTGTTTTTTGGTAATTCTGTGGATAAAGCGATCAAAATTTGATCCTACTGACATACACTTAAGGAATCTACCTTCATAGTTTCCGGAATAATCCCTGTGTATCGTTTATAGATATGTGTATATATCAATGTGTCAAATCCATCTCTTTAAAAGGGAATAAAAAAATAACTCAAATACCCAAGAATCAGAGCCACACATTCCTCACATAACTCAGATACTTAACGTCTTTGTTCAAATACCCACACACCCTTGCAGAGTGGTTTGCTTTTATAGGATACTTTACACACACACACACACACACACACACACACCTACACACATGCACTATATACATATACAACCAGATGCACTATGTACAGGTATTTGTCACACTTGCAAGTTCATAGGCTGGACATAGAAACACTTGTCCCCTGATATTGTTGTGCTGTTGCTATAATTTACATTAAGCCAAACAGAAGACTCAAGAGAGCACAACCCAGGAAGAGACCTGCCTCACCATTGCATTTACATTTGCAGGTTAGCAGTCTAGATCCCTATGGAACAAGAGTAAAGACTGGGAGCGTAGGGACAAACTTGTTTTAACCACAGCTATTAATAAATGTCGTTAATAAACATGTTGGAGACAACTACACCCCTCCCTTCTCCCCTACCCAGCAAACACAGGCCGGCCGGGGCTAGATAAGTGTATGTTTAGTGGGATTAAGGGAGGCTCGTTGCTAATGATTACACAAGTTTTTAAAGGTAACTTTCGCTTGCTCCTCAGGGCACCGCGCCGGCGTTAAGAAGCGTGCGCGGTAATTAGGTCACGACTACGCGATAATCAGTCGGTTTAAGCTAAACAAGACACTAATTAAAGATATACATATAAAGCAGGTCAAAAAAATGGTGAACTTCATTTGCAAAAGCGAGGATGTGCTTTTAAGTCTTTTGAGTAGAGGAAAAAATATAAATAAATATAAATATGAATCAGAGTGGCTTAGCTTAAGGCTGTAAGCAACTTAATTCCACCAGTGGAGACGAAATTGTTTATTTATTCACAGAGGCATGAAGTCCTTATCATGCCCGTGTAGTGTGATGGGTTTGAACATGGGACAGGCTATGTTTATTTTAATCTAAGAAATAATAACAGACAACCCCCCACCCCAATTAGGAATTAATGAAAATGAGAGTGAGATAAAAACCTATTTTCTTTATAGAGACTATTAAACATTACACTTTCTCAACAGGGTGGGGGTGTAGCGGATGTAATTATCTTCTGAATTTTAATGCTGGAAGTCTCTCTCTCCATCTCTCGGTCTCTCTCTCTCTCTCTTTCTCTCTTTCTCTCTCAGTCTCTCTGTCTGTCTCTTTTGACTCAAGCACTTTGAATCTGATGAGTACAGCTTGTGGCGTTTCAACAACTTCAGAAGTACTATATTAACATCCAGCGTGCAGTATACAAAATAAAATAAGCGAATTACAGTGAAATAATAATTGACAAATAAAAACCAATAGTATTTACCACCAAATGCCAACAAAGCACAAAGACACACATTCGATTTAGTCGAGTGGTTAAATCTCGTCCCACAGGCACCATCGTCAGAGAAGGCAGGGTAGGATTAAAGAAAGTATAAATACAAAAATAAATTAAAAATAGTGCATTGAGAAGTTTGCAGAGGAAAAACAAAAAGTCAGCTGGTTTCCACGAGGCCTCAGTGTTGCCCTTCCTGCTGTCTTTGTCTAACCGTTAGAGTGTGTGTATGTGTGTGTGTGTGTGTGTGTGTGTGTGTGTGTGTGTGTGTGGTTTGCGTACAGGTAGTGTGTCAGGGGCTACGCTGCCTGATGCTCTTTTGTCATTCTGCCACTGTCATATCTGAAAGGCTGTCCTCATGTTCTTTTTGCTCAGTGTGTGCCAATGTAGGATGTCAAACTGCAGTTAACCCTTTGACACCTGGATGTGCAGCACTTTTCTCGCACTGAGTTCTGATGCCTTTTAAAAGTATTAAAACCTTTGAACCAATCTGGTTTGATTTCTTTCGAAAACATTGGGGAAAAAGGCAGTGGCCACACAATTTTCACAATGTGCAAGGCATTAGTAATTCTGTTTTTTAAAAAGCAAGGGAAAACGTTGAAAACTAAACTCTATATATCATTATCATAATTATATATTTAAAATTATTTTACAGAATTACTAGCATTTTTTGAGCACCTTTTATAGGTAATGTCTTTGTTTTGTTTTTGTCTTTCCTATTTTCTGTTTGTTTATTTGGTTATTTTTTTGGCTAATTTTTCAGTAATTAGTTGGGTTTTTTTTTGCACTTTACCAATATCTTACCAATATCTTCTTCTTAAGCTGCTCATTGCCTTCTTCCTATGATTTTCAAAGAAGTCACGCCAATTTGTCCAGGTTTTCAAAGGATTAAGTGTTAGAGAGCACTGCAGAGGTAGAAAATACACTTGTTAGGAAGAAGAGAATGAAATGATCACTGATCTGAACAGACTGGGATGCAGTTATCGAACAAAAATGTGAAAAGGAAACAGATTTGACGCACAAAATATCAAATATGCTGGTTGTGCTACTTCCTGTTTTTTAATCAGAGGTAGCGAAACTTGCCTGTCTTCACAACTTACACAATGTGATTCACATTTGGAGCTCAGGGACTCTCAAATTAGAAGCTTTGATGTGTGAGAAAAAAACGTGTCTGAGCCTCATGTGGAGAAAGGTGTCATGCTTCTCCTCTACATGCATGTTTGTTGTGCGTGTGTCTGTGTGCATATGTCTGTGTATGCATGGGGGGGTTATATGCTTTACAGTATGTGTGCATATCACTCTCTTCTGTAGTGAACAGGATGTGGCTACTGTACCATTGTCTTTATCTTAATATTTCAGCTTTAAAAAGAAGGGCTCGCTCTGAGTGTGTGTGCGTGCACCTGCAAGTGTGCTCCTGCGTACGTGCGAGCCTCTGCCCCGCCACCTACCCACAGCAATTTTGAGTTAAACTTGAATTATAGTAATCAAAAATAACATCTCAACTGTGAAAGAAGGTCAACTCCGCCGCTTTTGTCTTTGAGACGGCACTTGTTTAAAAGCAGTGAGTGAGAAAAAAGGGGAGAATTGAGGAAGAAAAAGAGCTGAAAAACAAAGGCCTTTGTCAGACATGTCCTTTAAAGACCTTTTTTTGTTGCAATATATTTCAATGGCTAACCTTGAGCATGTTTCCTTTTCAATAAAATTCTTGATTTCTTTAAAGAAAACAAAGAAGTAATTACATTTATGCCCATCATTATCTTTTTTTTTGTTTGGTTATCCTTGGGCTGACTTCACCTCAGCGTTATTGTTTTAATGGTGCACTGTAAAATCTGACAAATTGATCTTACTTTGAATAATCTTTGACACCGATAGCCTTGAAAAAAGGAAAATAAATATAACTATTAAAGTTTACTTTACATCTGATTGTTAAGTTTACTTGAAATGTAGCTGTATTTACTTGATTTTGTAAAGTAGTTGCAATTTAAAAATGCCAAGTGTAATTACCTTGTTGTCTTTTAAGTGTTAACTTCAGAAAACCAAGTTAGTCCGATTTACACTGTTTATGACAAAGAGAATTTTGTCAGTGATGAAGTTACGGGATCTGGTCATTTAACTTGTTTAAGAATATACAAATATGATTGACTAGTTTGCAGCCTGCAGAATACAGATATGTAGCACAGTAATTTGGTTTATTGAAACCACTTCAGCTTGTAGAGATTGATTTGATTAAACTTGTCATTTTTAATGACTTAACTAGATACAAAGTTAACATTAATGACGACTAATAGCTGACTAGTTTAGTTTAGTTTACTTACATTTTTCAAGGGAATATATAAATATGATTGACTAGTTTGCAATCAGCAGAATACAGATATACAGCAAAATAATTTGGTTGATTGAAACTGCATGAACTTAGAGAGATTGATTTAATTAACAACATTTAATTTAATTAATAACATTTTTAAGTTGCAACAATTTTACAAAATTTAGTAAAAACTAAATTTTTACTAAACATAGATATAAAGTAAACATAAATTAAGACTAATAGTTATATTTACTTACTTTTTTATTAGGCAGTCAGTTTCCTAGATTTTTTTTAAGTAAGACCAACTTGTCAGATTTTACAGTGATGTTGAGTGGAAACACACTGTGCAGAGTAGTGGTTTTGTTAAGCAGCTTCAGCAACAAGTGGATCTAATGTGAATAAAACATCTACTTTAGAAAACATAGCCATTTTTGCCAGCTCTTACATGCAAATAAACCCACCATTGAAAATCCTCATTTTGCATGATAGCGTCCCCCCATTCTGAAAAAATGTAGCTAAATGTGTAAAGAATAGGCTTTGCTGCATGCATGTAAGGCCTAAAGCAGTCTTCCTTTACATGTACCTCCACAACCTTCCCACTACCCCTAAACCCCACTCCCACCTCTTGGCTCCTGGCTGTAAAAAGACTCCGTGCACTCCCTCTGGCTCTCTCATTCTCTTTCTATCTCTCTCTCTCTCTCCAGAGAATCCCCCATGTCTACATTTTTTAAGAGGAACAGCGTTTTAACATGGCAAGGATTAGCCTGCATATCCCTGGTCTTTACCGCGGCTCAAACAAGCAGGCAAAATGCTCCATACAAATTGAAATTGGATTTGCCAACTTGCCGCCTTAGGTTATAAAGCATGGATATTCATCTAATTGCGACGGTACAATGGGGGCGTAATTACACATGCGGACAAACTGTTACAGTGTAATTACTGTGTCATTAACAGGAATAAAGTAGAGTTGAACAAGATCCAGACTGCTATGAATATGCATGGAATATGCAACACGACCTACCTATCTGTTATCTGATAATATGCGTTAAGGAGTTGTCAACTAGAAATATCAAAAAGGAACACCGTTTAAGAATATTTATTGACATTCTCTTACTGGTAATGACAGTGCAAAAATACTTGAGGACTATGAGCCTCAACCAGACCCAGAATAATCTAAATTACAGAAATTAAGATAAATTTAAGACAACTGAAAAACTCAATAATAGAGTCATTATGGGTCAAAAAGAGTATACCACATCAGTATATCAGGGTATACCACATAAAGGTATATTTAGTAGCTGGTATGTATACACACTTAACCCTGTCTCCTGGAAATTACATTTGTCTTTTACTAAACTGTATTGCAGCATTTGTTGGACGACAAGCGCTCCCATCCAGCATTTCATCCTGATGCCGTGTATCACACGGCCGAGGTTCTTTACGACCGCGTTTTCAACTGACGCCGCATGTCAGCGAATCACATGGTTGTGCCAGGTGCTGCGCGCCCAACGGGCGATCATAACACAGCGAAACGTGATGTTTGGAGTCAGTATCTTACGCTGTTGTCACTGAGAAAGCAGCGGTATTTTGTGGCTTCGGAATGAGATTACAGTGGTAAAATGTAACGAAGCCGATGGAATGTTGACTATGAAGTTGGATGGCAGCCTATGGTAGCTCCTGTCTTTTACACGAAATGTAGGACAAATTCTAATGTTGATTTTATTGTTTCAATCAAAGTCGCTCTTCCTGAGGTTTATACTTATTTTTCCCTCTGTTAAAGGGTTTTTTTTTGGGGGGGGGGGTATCCTTAGTTGCTGTGAGGGTCTAAGGACAGATGGATGTCATATGCTGTAAAGCCCTTAGAGGCAAACTGTGATTTGTGATAATGTGCTTTGTATGAAATTGAATTGAATCTTACAAAAAGTAAATCAGGTGCGAGATTGTTCTGGCAACTAAAAGAAAACTTGCCACTGAAAACATGACTAAAACATTGCACTGGTTGCAGTGTACCATTCTCAGAACGTTTTTAGGACCAAAAATTGCCAGCTGGGACTTTGCATTGTAGTTTCTCCCCATGAAAAGCAGAATAACTACTACAATATACCTCCTTACTGTACGCTACATTGCTCCTACAGCACCTCACACTGCAGCCAACACTTTGAAATGAGGCCAGACCTCTGCGAGTGTGCATGCCATAATATATGAGTGTAAAACTATGTGCATTAAAAAATAATGAATTATGTCTCTCCTTTTCTTTTTTCATTTCTCCCCTCTGCATAAATTACTTTTTCTTTGTAATTGACATCCGTTCCTCTTCGGCTTCCCCCCTCGCACTATTCTTCTTTTCTCTATAATCAGAGAACTCAGCGGTTACAAAACCTGAGCTCTCTACCCCCCACTCATTTGTCGGAGTCTGGCCTGTCATATCTGTATTTTTTATGTGTCACCAAACTTAAATAGACAGTCATTGTGTTACAGGCACAATCATTCCCCGAGCTGTATTTTTGTACAGTAGGTCAGGACTCTGGTGTCTGCTAAATGATAAAAGTTCTATTCAAACGCACTAATTGTCAGTGTGCCGTGCTGATTGACATGTCTCGGATAAATGCAGACTTAGTATTTTTGTACACGCTTGCACAATATAAAAGGCCAATTTATTTCTCTGTTCTTCTTTCTCTTATTCCGTGCACAGTTCATTTGATTTCTCTCTTCCTTTCTAGCTCTCTCCCTCTCTCCCCCTACCCCGTCTTTCAGACTCAATTTGTAAATATTACCCATGGTGGGAATTAGCGCAGGCTTTTTAGATATTTTAAAATTCCAATTGTATTCCGACGAGTGTGTTTGATCGAGGGAAGGACTGTGAGCCTCGGTTTGCTCCTCAGTATTCCTGGGTGGCTATCAGTGGCTAGCCTTGTCCTTATGAAACATTTATCAGCCCGTTTTATGTCTTAATGATCACGTTAGGATTCCCCGCTTGGTTATGAAGCCGGGACAGCGAAGAGAGAGAAAAAAAAATGGACTGTTGAGAGAGTGAAGGAGAGGCGATGAAAAAATGACACGGGCAATCCAGAAGGGAGAGACTGAGTGGAGTGAGAAAAAGGGGAGAGATGACAGGGCATCACATTCCTCAGTAAACAGCATCACATTATGCCATCCACTCTTTTCAACTCCAAATCTTTGCCAAAACATAGCTTACCTTTCTCCTGGAACAAGCTTCCATGGCTCATACACACACACACACACACACACACACACACATACACGCATATACACACACACCTCCCTCTTTCTCTTCTGTCTTCCCCATTCCTTTTTATGTTTTTATAATTAAAACATAATATTTATCTTTCCATAACAGAAGGCTGCCTTACTCCGTCAGGTAGACTGTTTGCATATTAATATTCTTAATACATCAACAAGCTATCTTCTCCGGTGTCATTGCTAAAACTGAACAAGAATAGAAGAGAAGGTGACTCGCAAATAAGGCTCTTTACTACAGTTTTTTGAAATGCTGCAAACTTGATTGCGGGAGAAGAGACTCAGAAGTAAAAAGGGGGGAAAACGTTAAAAAACAGAAAGAGGAAGCGACGGAGAAAGAAAGACATAAATTAACATCACAGTCACAACTTGAGTGTGTTTACCCAACCTTAGGATGCACATATAAATGCACACGCTAAATGCGTGTTTGTTCCTCCTTCAGTCAAAAAGCAAAAAAGCTGCACACAAAAAAAGTTTCTCTTCTTGTGATTGTTTATATGTGTGCTTAACGGAGGGGGGGCTGGAGGAGCAGAGGGGAGGGCAAAGCTTGAATGCCAAGTTCCTTTTCTCTGTCTGGTGACAGCTGCCTGACTCCGTCAATGTGGAATTCCTGTGAAATGAGGCAGGGCTCTCGGTCAGGGGAATGCAAATGGATGGCAGTGGATGGTCGGCGGCTGAGCTGAGCCGGGCCGGGCTGGGCGGCGTGGATGAGGGGGGAATGCACTGTAAAATCTGATAAGTTGATTTTATATATATATATATATATAAACCTAGGAAAGCAATTGCCTTGAAAAAGTATAAGTGAACATAACTGTAACTCTTAATTAACTTTATATTCAATTGTTTAGTTTACTTAAAATGTAGTTATCTTTACTTACTTTTGCGAAGTTGTTTGTGAACTTAAAAATCACCATTTTGACATCTGTATTCTGCTGGTTGCAAATTAGTCAATCATATTTGTGTATTCTTAAACATGTTCATGAAACAGAACTCGCAGATCTCCTAACTTCATTGACAAAATCCTCTTGTGATGATCAAGTTAAGTCAAGCTAACTTGGTTTACTGAAGTTACTAACACTAAAAAAGAACAAGGCCATTTCACTTGTCATTTTTAAGTTCCAACAACTTCACAAAATTAAGTAAATATATTTAAATTTTGAGTAAACATTATCTAAGTTTAGCATACATCTTGATCAACAGTTGTGGTTACTTTATTTTTTCAAGGCAATAATTTTCCAAGATTATTCAAAGTAAGATCAACCTTTTTACAATGCACCGATTAACAGAAAAAATGTAAATTAATATTGATTGGTTTTAATTCATGTTTACTTTATGTCTACTTGTTAAGTTTATTTAGAATGTTGTTATATTCAGTTGTAAATACAGCTAAATTAATTAAAATTTATAATTTACTTTTTCTTTAGACTAAAATCTGACAAGTTGATCTTACTTGAAAAAAGTCAAGTCAATATAACTAGAAATCCTAAATTATGTTTACTTTATGTCTAAATTTTAAGTGCACTTGAAATGTAGTTGTATTTACTTAATTTTGTGAAGTTGTTCCGACTTAAAAATGACAAGTGAAATTATCTTGTTTTTTTTTTTAAGTGTAAACAACTTCAGTAAACAAAGTTAGTCTGACTTAACTTGTTCATCACAAAGAGATTTTTTTTGTCACTGAGGAAGTTAGGAGAGTGTTCTGTTTCGTTAACATGTTAAAGAATACACAAATATGATAGATTTGTTATCATTATAACTTGGTTTACTGAAGTCACTTAAATTTAGAAAGACTGATTTGATCAAAATTGTCACTTATAAGTTGCAACAACTTTACAAAATTAAGTAAATAACTACATTTCAAGTAAACTTAACAATTAGATATAAACATAAATAAATACATATTTATTTAGTTATATTTACTCATATTTTTTTCAAGACAGTTGGTTTCTTAATTTTTTTTTAAAGTAAAATCAATTTGTCAGATTTTACAGTGTGCAGTTGGAGATTATTTTGAGTAAGATCAACTTGTCAGATTTTACAGTGCGGGGGGTTTGTTTGAACAAGTTAACTTGGGCATGATTGGGGTTCCTCCTGTGTATGAAAGAGCAAGAGAATACATTGACCTTTGCCTCATTAAAAATGGAGGGCCAGGCATGTGATACCATGACTGAGGAATCTCTTGCTTACCCCCCTCTTTAAATCCTCCCCACTTTTTTTTTTTATCTCTCTCGTCTCCCTTGCTCTCTCATTCTCTCATTTCGCCTCCCTCCTCCCCTCTCAATCTCCTCCTCTTAACCCCATTGACAGGTCACATAAAAAGCCTTTTGTGTCAACATCAGGGCGCTGACATGAGAGCAGAAAGCGACATGAAAAATGTGCTTTTTTTTTCTTAGTTGTAGCTACCTCCTCGTCACAAAAGCAAGCGCGCGCGCGCGCGCGCGCGAGAGAGAGAGGCAAAATAAAGGGTGGAAAAGTGAGGGAGGAATTAAGTCCAGGGATTAAGATCTCTGAGCTTTTTTTTTTTCGCTCTCTCCCCCTGCCACATTCCAATTGTTCTTAAAATATTTGGCAATGTCAATTAGTAAGTGAGCAGAGCTAGCTGATGAACACAATTTTCCAGGCGACTGAGCACCCTATTGTTGTGGAGCGAACAGCAGATTTCTGAGGTCATTATCATTCCCTGTTAGCCGTGCCCAGCTGCTCTCCTCTTGGCTCCAGCCAAACTCTGCTCTCCTCTCTCCTTTTTCCTACTGCTCTTATACATCATCTCTCCTCTCCTCTCCTCTCGTCGCCCTCCCTCCGCCCTTCCTGCACCGCGTTCACCAGTTCAGAGCTGGTTGATAGCAGGCAGCAACAGGGGGCCTTCAACAAGAGGAGGGATGGGAGGAGCTGGCTGGGGGGGAAAAGAAAGGAGGAGAGAGTGAGATGGATATAGCACAAGAGTGGGGGAATACAGTAAAAGAGAATGAGCGAGGGGAGGAGGGCAGTGGGGGAGAAAAACAGAGAAGGGCATCGGGGCAAGTGGTACGGAGGAGCGTGCAGGCTCGGAGCAGGCAGCGACTGAACACAAGAGGGAGCATGAAAAGAAGAAGGGAGGATGGAGAGCAAAAGAGAATGATCTGATATTGTAGTGGAGTCAGAGAGTGCTTTAGAAATCTTTGAAAGTGATGGAAGGGAGAGAGGGAGGATCAACCTTTCAAGGAAAAGCAGCATTTATTTTAGCCCCTTGAAACAGAAGAAAATTGGCTTGATTTTTAATTTTTTTTAAAAAAAACATGGGAATAGGGCGACAAGCAACTAAACAAAACATGGGCCAAAAAGTAGCAAGTAATTAGTAAAAAGTTGCCAGATAATGGCCTGATAATAAGAAAAAGCAGGGGTGTTAAAAAAACAAACAAAAGAAAAAAAAACTCAAGAAAGTGCTAAAACATTTTTTTCTTTATTCCTGTAACATCTTTTAAATATGCAATCAGAGTGTTATATAGTTTTTCTGGGCAATTTTTCCTTTTTTTTAAATCACATAGCCAACTAGGGTGCACAAATGTACCTAAAAATGCCACTTTCATGACCCATTGTGTCTTGCTTCAGGTTATAAACATCCATATCTGCACAGGTGACTGTCAGATGGTGTTTTAAGATTTTCTCGAGGTTTTGGGCAAATGCTTCATTATTTTAAAGGCATATTCACTCTAAAACTGTAATGTAAAAATGAATTCATTCAGTTCATTTATTCTTTCTTGTCCCTTTATTTAATCTGGTCCAGTAGCATCTATACCGATGCTTACAGCGCTCAGGTTCATCTCTCATTTGTTATGTTTAGTTTAGGACCTTGATTATTCGAATGAGCCTTGTGATTGCTGAGATATACTCTATATTTAAACAAAGACAGTTTTTAAGCAGAGACCTGAAAAAAGGGCACATTGTATTACAGGTTAAATGCTTGTGAAAGGCGTCTGAATGCAGCATTAGAAAACTGATCTAGGTATTAAAGGGTTAAAGGACCCCACTGACACTAACATTAATCAAACCTACTTGAGGTTTACGGCAGCATTGCCGTGCTTAGTGTAAGCTGATGATTTTGCAGTCAAGTGATTTAAACACTTTGGCAGGAGTGCAGAGAAAAGTTGGAATAAATGATGTTATTGTGCTTTCAAAGAAAGACGTTATTGTCTAGAGCGACCTCAATTAAAAACATCATACACGCTGCATTTAGAGATATTTTCATTAAAGCTAAAACATGTTGCTATACCTTACAGTGCAGTGAACACGATGCAGATGAGATTCCAGATTAAAAACGCCTTCCTGCTGTTACACTTTTCTTTGAAAGAATGGAGGTTTCTTTCACAAAGCACAAAGCGTCCAGGTATCTGCATCTAAACATCCAAAGGAGTCTTTCTTTTTTCTTTCTTCTTGAAGAAATGATGAAAGATCCCTTTTAGTCAAAGTACAGAAAGAAAAGAGAAAAAAAACATGAGTGGAGAAAATCAAAATTCTGACTTTTTTGTACTTGCCAGTTGTACATCCTGCCTTTTTACCATCCTCCTCCCCCTCCACTTTACTGCATCTCCACTACATAACCAACACCACATCCCACCCATGGGTGCTCTCCTTCCCTCCATCCTTTGCACCATCATCTTTTGACTGCAGATTTGCACATATAGGAAAGCAGGAAAATTTGAAACATTTGTCACTGTACAGTACACAAATGAGCAGTGGTGTGATGTCAAGAGGTAATAATACCTTGTTACATTACTTAAGTTACTTTACTTGAGTCTATATATTTTTTCCAACTTTCACTTTTACTCCACTACATTGCCTAAATAAAATGTATACTTTTACTCAGATACATTGGCCCTATGTGTCTGAGTCCAAGACAAACTGACCTAAGGGGACAATGAAGTATATACTGTATCTTAATGTACCGTACCGTTCCTGCCGTACCAATGTACTGTACCATTCTATGACGTATTGTATCATACCGTTCCTTACTGTATCGTATTGTATTGTATCGTATTGTATCGTATTGTGTCGTGTCGTGTCGTGGTCGGTAGGTAATAGGTCGCGGTCGTGGTCGTAGGTCGCGGTAATAGGTAATGGTCGTGTCACATCTGTTACTTCCTTATGGGAGAAAGGAAATAGGGAGGAAGGGATGGACAAACAATGAATAGGAGTGAACAAAAGACTGGATTTCGTTCTTTAAATCCTTTAAATTATGAAAAAGACCTCTTTTATTCAAGTTTAATTTAGGCTCCATTTTTAAGGTGTTGTATGTTACAAAGGAATAGACTTCTGACAGCTTGTTTTTTTACTAGAAACACTGTATTTTTAAAACAATAATATTACTCTTAATACTTCAGTACAGTAAATATCAGATACTTTAAGACGTTTACTCAAAATGTATTCTAACAGGTCTGCCAAAGTCATTTCATGGTAATATATCTGTACTTTTACTGGCCTTTAGGTACTTAATCCACCACTGCAATTGAGGCATTGTTAAACTAGTGAAACAAGTTTAAGCAATTAAAATTAAGGAAAATTCCACCCGAAACCTGTTAAACATACCAGCAGGATTCAGTCATGACTCTTTATGACACGCCTCCAATTTCTCTTCCAACCTGTAGAAAGTTTGCGTAAGTTAACACTGGTTGGTTGTGGGTGTCTGTGTTTTTCTGAGTGTGTGTGTGTATGAGAGAGAAAGTGAGAGAGAGGAGGAGGAAGAGAGCGAGAGAGAGAAGTGAAAAAGGGTGAGCGGCATCAAAGCGTTGCTCTCAGCTGCAGCTGCCAAGCTTCCTCGTCCCCAGTTAGCAGCCATCCAGCTGTCAGGCTGCGCGAAGAGGAAGAGAGGGGGGAAATCTCTCACCAGCCATATGGTCCCCAGTTCTGTCGGAGACACTCCACGCTCCGTGGGCAAATGGCAAACTCATATATCTAATCAACACTCTTAATATCCAGACCTGAGACCAAGGATATTTTCAGAGTCTTGCCTTTCAACAACATGGCAAAAGAGAGTGTATGGGATATGACCAGGCACTTGGTGTGCAGTGTGTTGGTGGTGTTATGTGAGCACACAAGTTATAGGGGAGTGCTGTGTGCTATGTATGGAAAGCCCCATTTATAATATTCTTAAGGGATAACACTGGTGCCCTTTGATTTTATCTTGTTTTCTGCAACTCGTACAAAAATATGCGTTAACCTCCCCTACTCTGTGTGTGGCACTTCAAGCCCTTTAGCTCCTACAAAAGGCAATTTAAATACTGTGCCATTACAAAAACAGAGGCAAAATGATTTCCTGAAACAACTAGGCACTGTATTTTTGAGCAACCATTACTGAAGCAACAGTGAATGGTGCATTTAAAAGGGACTATTTTGAGTCATGGATTAATATACATTTGGATAACTCAGTATTTATGGCAGCGCAAGGAGTAGAGCAGCGTCAAATCACTTTTTGATTCCTTCATTGCACTCTTCCAGTAATAATTCCTTTTTTTAAATCCTTTTTTATCTTAAATGGTGGTTAATGTTGATTTGTCCATTTAGTATCACCTTCTGAGCACTGCCCTAATTAGGTTCCAGGCAACCAGAAGCCATAACTGAATTTCAAGAATTCACTTATATTGTTATAATATAAAGGCTAGTTTAAAACTACGTCAATATGGAAAGAAATCACATACTGATGACCCATGGTTTCTTATTTTGCAGTTAATGTTATCTGATATGCATAGATTTATATTGGTACAGTTAACATTTAGAGCTCAGCAACAATCCTGCTTTAACTTGCCATTTTTCTGAGCACTTTATTTTTCTTCAGATAGGCTACTTGTCCTTTTTCCTCAAAATAATATTATGCAGCTTTTGGTTGATTGTTGAATCTCGTTCACAGGTTGTCAAATACCAACGCATTTTACTGATGATCTGACCAAAGTAACAAACCCAAAATGTTGCTTTTCAACAACTTGGGAATGAGACTCTACAATCAACTAACAGTTGCATAATATTGCTTTTATAAGACAAATATACAACTTTATTTGAAGGAGTACATTGATTGTAAGCAAAACAAAACATCTATTGGGAGCAAGCAAGTTTAGCAGAGACTTGTGGGTACTCATTGAACCCACTTTCATTCTTGAGGTGAGAGTTCAAGCAAAACCTTACCAAAATTTGGCTCAGTTTTGGAACGTTTTTTAACCCCTTTTCTGACACACTATGCTGACATGGTTTCACCTTCATGATTGTTTAAAAAATGGTAAGATGCAGCCTCTTAAAGACCAGCTATGCTTTGGCTCATTGGAGTGTTCTTAATAGTTTTTGGACAACAGCGGAGCACTATGGCTCAGAGGAATAAAACAAACATTTGTTAGGGTCATAAATTAATGTTGCTGGGTTGTATTTTATGTCTCTTTGTTGACAATGATAAACATCCAGAACTAAGAGTTTTAGTGATGGGACTGATGATTAAAGCTGACATAATTGCATTCCGACTTCGCAAATAAAAAAAAAACTCTCCAGACACTCCCGATATCTAACACATTATCATGACAGTAATATGTGCAGTGGATTGACTTGAACCCTTCTTTTAGTTGAGCAGAAGCTGTTAGCTTTAGCACAGCTAGCCCCAGAGAGCACGGGCTTGAATATGGCTTTGTGCTGTATCTGTTAGCGGGATGCTACACCTGCTCATCTAATCCTGGCAGGCCTCTGCCTCCAGTCTCTCCGGCTGCAGAGTAACGGGCGCCTTATGGCACGGCAAGCCGCGCTGAATCACGGGGAGGTTTGTCGGTATTACGGCGACATAGCTGTGTAAAGCTTGGAAACAACCATCGCCCCCTCCTCGTCAGGACTGAAGAGCACAAATCCCTCCCCGGTTCTCTTTTGCGCAAACAGCCATTAGTGTATGGATGGAGCGTGTAGCCTGCAGTGGAGGTAGTGGATGGAGTAATTGGTATGTGTGGGAGAGCAAGAGATAGAGACAAAGACGGAGGGTGAGTGACGTGGAGGAAGAGAGACAGAGAGTGGAGGAGGAGTGGAGAGAGATTGAAATAGAATCGAGAGATATGGACGGGGGCAGACGGGGTAACAGGGGGGTAGAAGAGGAGTGATCCAAGTCCCACAAATCTTTGCTCAACCCAACAACCTGAAGCAGAGGCCATTAAAAGCCGGGAGAGCTGGGTGAGATAGCAGTCTAGATGGATATGGTGGCAGCAATGGTTTGGAGGGACGGTAACTTTAATGGCCCCACTGGGTTTTTAATGAGTGTTGTGCCCCAAACAAAACGAGCTAATTAGTGTTATCATCCATATATCAGACCCTACACACACCCATGCGTTCTCCGGCAGACACGTACACACTCGGTTGAACACACTCGGAAAAGGCTGCTCAAACAATCTCGAGCATTTTTTTTTAACGAGTCTATTTTCTTTACATGTTTTCATGTTAATTTTCTGTACAGAAACTTCATCAAATTGAGTTGAATAATCACCAGATTTAACCCTTTGAAACCCTGATAGACATCACTTTTCTTGATTCTCTCAAAAACCAAAGGAAGAAGGCAGTCAGCAACTTAACAAGATATGGCCCCCAAAAAATGAGCAATAAATTAGTAAAATAAAGTTTTAGGAAAATAATGAAAATGTAAATAAGTCTGAATGCAGCACAAGACACGGATACTGATATTAATCCAGGTGTTAAAGGGTAAAACCTTTGAATCCAGAGCAAATTGGTTTGATTTCTTTCAAAAACATGGGCAAAAAGGCAATGAGCAAGTTCGCAGGAAATGCCCCGCAATTTCCAAGAAAAAAATCATTACTTGTTTTAAAAACTACGGAAAATGTCAAAAATTTTATTTATAATTATCATAATTTTTTAATTTAAAGTTATTTTACAGATTTATTATAATTTCTAAGCATTTTTAGGGTCATTTATTTGTTGGTGTTCTTTTTTACTTTATTATTATTTGTTTGTTCATTTTTGGCAGATTTTTTTGGTAATTTTTTTGCACATTTTTACTAATTTCTTGCTAGTTTTAGGGTGATTTTTATTATTTTTATTTTTTATTTTCATTCCTCTAAGCTGTTAATTATTTTCTTCTGATGTTTTTCAAAGAAACGAGGCTAGGTTTCAAAGGGTTAACCATCACTGAATCTCTCCATTCCTTTTTGAATTTGATTGTCTCAACCTATGCGTTTGCACTCTCTTACAGAGCTATTTCATCCTGAAGTGAGCCCCCTCCCTCCCTCGCTCCCTCCTACGCACAAACACTTCCAAGCCCATAAGGCCGTGCCCTGTTTGTGAGAGGAGCGATTATGTCTACACTGGTTTAAAAGCAGGATAACAATGCCACAAACGGGCATTTGGAAAAACAGAAAAAAAGGCTCAAGCCAATATCCCGGCATTTGGACTCAAGCCGCTGTTACCTGCTCGTAAGCCGCGTGTTTGTCACGCCATCGCCTCTGGTTGACCACGCCGCCCCACCAGCCCCTCACTTTATTTCTCTTGCACTAAGCCTATTATAAAATCAATAAACAATTGAGCTTTTTTTCCCAGTCCTTTTAAATCTTTTTCTCCTCTATATATCCTCTGAGATGAAGGGGAGGCATGCAGGCAGCAGTGGCGGTGTGGAGAGTGCAGGAGGGAAAAAAGAAAAAAAGGAGGAACAAAAACAGCTCAGTAACCCCTTGCTTTCCCAGTGTTAAAGTCAAGTGAGTTTTTAGTTTCCGTGTTAGTTATTATCCAATTCTGCCTGTTCCAGCAGTGAGCTTCTTAGACCTGGTTCTGACCCTCAGATCTGTTATTTGCACTTAAAGTATTTAACTGCTGGAAAGATGGCCTTTAAATAAAGCTAGGCCTTCTCTGCTGTAGAAAGAGTCAAATACTTCTGAAATTGGTGCTACATGACGTGAAAATAAAGAAAAAGGGTGCTTTTGCTCAAGGAAAAAACCTTCAACAACCACAATGCACTGCCCCGCACCAGACCAATAAACACTGCTACTGGTGGGTGACATAAAGAGAGCCTGTACATGTGAAAAAATGGTGGCATGTTGGCAAAAACACAATCTGGTATTACAGTTAAATGATAAGATAAAATAACACATTCTCGTCCCGAGTCGTCACGTTACCACTTTGCAGTGGACTTCCGTGTCTACATATTAAGTTCTACGTATCCTTCTGTGTCTGCTGTAGTCATTCCAGGATGCCGCTATGAAGATGTCAACGCAAGCACATGGTGGGATGACGAGCACATGGTTATGTTTTGGCAATAAAAGAACATGGCAGTCAATGCTGGGACGTCAACAAAAGCACATGTGTTTGATTAGGCAACAAGGGCACAAATAGTTAATCTTAGGCAAAAGAACCAAGTGGTAAAGTGTAGGAAAAAAACATCATATTGAGTAAGGAAGCAAACACCATACTCCTGCATAAAAGTCCAGGGTTTGTTGTAACATCCACCGCCACTCCTGCCCATCCTATAGACACAATCCTAATATAACATTTTTACCAGCAGAGGTTTAACATCCTGCCACTTATCAAGTGGACGTGGCATGTTACGTCCAACCATCCGCTGCTGTATAATAACCCTGTGAAAAGTTCTGTCTAGCTGTGCTCTCAGCTGATGCCATCTGGTGACTTTTGTCGGGATCTTATGCCAAAAGCTCTAAAAAAGCGTCATGGGCTGAAAGAATCTAGGCACTGGTTAGATCGAGGAAAGTTTATCATTTCATCTGCACATACTAGCCACATTGTTTTGATACAAAGCTGGTTGACAAAGGGTGAAATATCCCTTTAAACAACCATGGGAAAGGGCGCCTCTAATGCACGCATGAGAGAGTGCACTGAAAGAAGTCTTGTATACCGACAGGCAAATAATTCCACTCTTTGATCAGATATTTGTGATGTGTATACCTCAGAAACAGAATCAAATTTCCCATTTGTATTTTCACCTCATGCTACAAGATGAGGTTCAAAACGTTCAACTCGAGTTTCGTTTACTTTCGTCACATCACTTTATATCACTTTTCAAGTTGGCATGATTATAGAAAGCTCATGGGAATGATTGAGGGATTTTTAATTGTCACATTCTCGAAATGTAATAACCCTTGAGTTGATAAAAATCAACAAACAGCAACTCTGACAGCTGATTTTCAAATTAGGCATCAAAAAAAAAAAAAAAAAGAATGTGGCGTTTACAGATTTTAATTCCCTCTGTCAGTTTAAACTCATATTTCAAACTCAGCGGTGGGGAGATGACAATATAAACTTCTCTTTATTCCACCAGTCAGAGAGAAGTTGGAAATGAGAATGTCTGCTACAAAGCTGTGCCCCCCATCCCCTCCCTCCCTGCCTTGTTTTTTCTCCCCCGTTTCCCAACTTCTCACTTTGTTTACTCCTCGAGTCTTCTTGGAGTGCAGATACAGTAATTATCAGTGATCAAAAACGGTGCAGGTTTTTCTGCTGATGCTTTTGATGTATGCATGACATTGTGTGTCGCCACATCATCAGTCAAACAGAAAGCAAGCAATTTGGGGGAAATAAGCTTTTGCCAAACATGCTTTAGTAGATGCTTTGTAGACAGGATACAGTATCTTCCCCAGATTGTGACAAAAGTAATGATCTTCACAACAGCTGCAGATGATGACATATCGTCACAACGATTTTTTTATTTATATATGACAGCGCAGTCTTTTGAAAGCGCTCTGCTCGTTGTTCTCTACAAGTCGGGCTCATCCTCAGTTGCTGAATGCAGTGGCTGGACTTTTGACTGCAACAGATTTCAGCAAGCTGTTGATTGCGTCATCTTGGACTTCACTCTTCTAGTGCGCCTCCATCATGGCTGACCCTCCTCCCAACATGCCTGCTATTGGCTGACCCTCTGCTTAACCAAGTTCTCATTGGCCAGCAACTCCACCCCCACTTCCTTGAGCCAAGCCTTGATTGGATGGCTCAAAAGATCTCTGGAAAGCTCTTATCAGAACGGTCAAAATGATGTGGACTATGAATCGTCCGTTCCCTGGCTGCCATTCGGTCCTCGGGAGACAAGGCCCCCGGTGCAATTTAGGGTGTGCCGATGCTGGACGAGCATTCTGGCCGGCGCCGCGCTTATTCCCAGGGTTTGTCCCCCCTTGGAGACCCTGTGTGGGCCGCTGGTGGTAACTGTGCTTCAGGCAGCATGGTGTGGCCATGTGTGTCACATCCCCCCTTGTCATCCCACCAGACGGAGGGCTGTATCATGGCTATCGTCCTGTCACACTTGGATGATGCTTCATCGCCTCTGAGTTTGACAGTGACTTGCCTTAGTGACAATTAGCATGGGAACCAGCTTTCTTATCCACCTGGTTCAAAAGGTCTGTGTGCTGGAGATTGGCAGGCGTTTAATTTTCCCTCTCCCACTGCTGTCATACCATTTCTTTCTCCATTTATGTTTCTATCTGCTCTTCTTTCATTATGGCATGTTCGGTCCTTTTCACATCATGATACCTCTATGCGTGGAGCCCAGATAGCCGGTGACTGCGGTCCCCGTCTGCAGGGCCTCTTGCCACCGTATCACACCTCTATTCACCAGGAGAGCTGCTAGAGAAAGAAAGCCACTCTGTAAGCATCCACAGTCCCTCCCTTTACTCCCTGTGTTTTGCTCCTTCTTCCCCTTATTTCCACTGGGAGGAACACTGACCTCATTTGTGAGGACAATAACCCCCTTGACTTTGGGGATTAAGACATGAAACCTTTGTGGATTAATTAGGTTCAGAGCTGAATTCATTTCGTCGCCATGGAAGGCAAAGAGAGACCGAGGAAAGAGGAGGATATGGGCTGTAGGCTCCATTATGAATTTACTGTTTGCCCAGATAGATACATTAAAAACAAATGTTGGAGGATGATCACATTTAAATTCTCCAATAGAATGGAACGGCACTGGGCTGAGCATTAAGAAGTAAGAGTAACACAAACTGTCAAATCACAGCAAGCATTATAGAGTCTTATACATCAGTGCTGACTTCAAACCAGGGGTTTTGCAAGCGTGGAGACAATGTTAGCCTGCCGAGCTTAACTCCTTGGCAAGGTTACACATGCAAATATGGTTTGCCGGACTATCTTCAATCCGCAATAGGCCTGAGCCTGAATCTGTGCATTCACGCTCCTAGATCTACTCTTAAGCTTGTCACACATAATGTAGCAAGTAGCAGTCCCGACAATGCCGCAGGAATCACATTATCTTAGTTGTCTTGGTAACAAAGCAAAGTGTTTGTTTTCCAAGATGCGGTGCAATTGCAATTTAGACGCTTTACACCTATTGTGATGTGTTTTTTTTTTCTTCCAGTCAAGAGCATATGTTGTTTGAATGTATCTTTAGCTCACAAAAGAGGCTGTTAGTTAGATGTTTTGTTTACAAAATAACAAAGGTGTTTGTTTCACCAAAGGCACAACAGAAGATGTGTTAATGCATGTTTCATGTCATCTCGTGCTCGCTGTAAATAAAAGCGACTGTTGTCTTATTAGAGTAACACCTTCTGAATGCGACAGCCCCAGGTATAGCTCCCTTATGGACCAAGTGTTGAACATGTGCTTGATGAGATGCCTTCCTCACTTTCATTTACAGCTCTTCTAATGAACCTCTGTCTCGTCATGTCTGCCAAGTCCCTTATATTTTTTTATCTGCCCTCAAGTTAACATCGCCCGACAGCCCACACAGTGAGCATATGTTTATGTTGATGATAAGGTTGTTATAGCGAGTGAATGTCTCTCTTATTCTCTGTGTTGGCGTGTAAAGCATGAAACTCCATGTGAGACACAGTCATTCCCAGACCTAGATTAGACGTGGAATTCCTGCACATAATACACACAGATATTCTAGAGCTTCCTAAATCAGAAAGCACTTAAAGGGATACTTTGTTGATTTTCAACCAGCTTTGTGTCAAAACAAAGTGGGAAGAATGTGTAGATGAACTGTGGTGAACTTCTCCCTCATCTAACCAGTGATACCCACAGTGAAACACTGCCAAATTACGTTAAAAAGTTTTGCTGGCTTTTGGGCTGTTGCATGAGCTAAAGTTCTACTTATGTACTTCTGCAATTTCCAATTGCCCACCACCGAAACAAAGAGTAGAGAAGCAGATCAACAGACTGATCTGCCTCTCTTTCTCTCTCTCTCTCTCTCTCAAACTCAGACCGAAATCCAATCAAATGGTAACATTAGGCACCTTATCGAATATAAACCAAGATTTTGTTACTGTGTTGGCTATTTTTCACCTCAAATGTTTTCAGAAACATGTTTGAGCTTACTGTTTAACTGTAACACCAGATCGTTTTGTTACCAGCCAGCTGCTATTGTGTCAAATCAACATGTTCTCATCTAAAGTCATCACTTATTGCTGCTTTGTCAGTGAACTTTTGTGTATACATATTACACTTTAGGTGTCCTCCTGTGTTTGCTGTTGATGTTCTGGGATGCCAGAATGTCAATGAAAGCACATGGATAGGTTTAGGCAACAAAGGTATGTGATTAGATTTAGAAAAAAACATCATGGTTTGGCTCTATATTTATATAGGAAGCAAATAACTCCTGGGTAAAAGTCTGGGGTTTGTTGGACTCATCCACTACCCTGCCTACCAGTCCTAATGGGACTTCCAACTCCTTATATTACATTATTACTGCCAGTGTTTTAACCTTCCATCATCCAGAGGCATATAATACTGAAGTGACAGGTTCTATCCAGCCACGCTATCGACAGACATTGCCGGTCCATGTATCATAGTGCTGCACCAGGTGCCGTCCAGCTGATCGGAGGCATATCATAATACCGCGAAAGGTTCCATCTTGTCACGTATCAGTGAAATACTTATTTAAAGAATTTATTTTAGTAATTTAAACACTTTTTTCAAGCATTTAGACAGACCAATTATGAGTTCGGAAGTGCCTACTCTGAACTTTTAACCACAAATTCACAGTATTTTTGCCAAACCAAATGTTCTAACCAAGGACACAAAGGTTCCCCAGTTAACAATTTCTTGAGACTTTGGTGCAGCCACATTTTGAGGTATCATCTTTTAACCCCTGGGCCGTCATCCAGCTGCGAGAAGTTAGCTCCTTTCCTCCTGAGGACATCGCTTTATCCTGGGCTTTCATGGAGAGAGACTCACATTCCTCCCCAGTGGCCCTCCTCATTCCCCCTATCCTCTGTCTCAAGACATGGAGCTAAGTTGAGGCTTAAGCCACAAGCCACCCTCATGGGGGGACGGATCAGCCAAATGCCACCTCTCCTGGCAGGGCTTGCAGGTAAGGTGTAATCATGCCGGCGCAGTACTCTCAGGACCAGAATCAGGTATTTCCTATTAGACACAGAGATGAGGATGTGGATTTTCAAGGAGGAGGATAGGGAAAGCCGTTTTGGTCAATCCTCCGTTTCTCTCAATATCTCAGGCCTTTTTCTGCTCATGCTCTCTCTGTCCCTCCTTGATCCTCCAGCCCCCCCCCTACCTGTTTTGCTGGTACTTGACAAGACAGGATTTTGTCTTCCCTGGCATCCCCTTGTTTCATCTTTTGGAGAGAAGGGCAAAAAGAGGATGAAGGATTGAAAGTTTGTGGAGGAAAAGTTTTTGGAGGACGTTTCTGGATTATGTTCACAAGGCACAAGCTGCTCACAGTGTGAACATGGCACGTTGTCAATGAGATCTATTTCCATGACGATTATTTTTATACTCCAACAATCAGGGAGCCGACAGCACAGTACCACAGGAGGAAAAAAGAAGTCTTTCTTCCAATTCGATACACCCTCTGTAACATTTTAGCTGTAAATACTAACAAAGCCATGAGGGAGAAGATAATGACAAGATATCAACCTTCTTTTCTGGCGTCACAAATTCCCATTCTAGCTTAACTAAGTGTCCTGTTGAGTTGTCAAGTGTAAGTGCACCAAACCTCGGGCTGCGTGCGTCTTCTGATCGGATGCTCTCCACTGCTCAGTGTTGCGGTAAATGCAACATCTGATGGCTTTCTGAAAATCCGCTGCGTTGGACAGGTGAGATGCTGCGGTGTGCGTCACTTTTGAGATGCAAGTTAGCACCATGTCACCCTTCCCCATCTGTACGCTTTCAAGATTGCATGTTTGGGGGGTGTTGGGTGTGCGCATGTGTGTGTCTGTGTCTGTGTGTGTCTGTGTGTGCACGCGTTTCAGTCTGAAGTACTTCAAACTGGTTTTTAAACACTGTGTGTCCAAGAATTGTCATGAAAAAACTCTTGTAAAAAAAGAACATTTGTGCAGTCTATCAAGAATATGGCAACTACACAACTGATTTGGAATTCACTGCCATATTCAGTGTCACTATTTGACTTGGTGTTTGGCAGACTAAAACAGGGTGCAGATTGAGAGACAGTGTCACAGGGAGAAGGAAATGTCTTGCCTCCTTCATCTGCCATTTCCATTGCCTCCATTTCCTAAGCTGTCCCTTTTATTCAAACCTGAAAGAAAATGATCAGTCACATCCACCTCCTCCTTTAAATGAAGTCCGTGACAACTGACATGACGTGTCAGATGTGTCCGTACATCTCAATGCGCGCGTATGACTCCTCTCCCGATGTCTTGCGTGCTCAGTGGGCTGTTGGAGGGCTTTCTGCAAGACAGAAGGGCTCGGCTGCGGAGTGGGGCGAGAGCCAGGCATCTTGATGATTTTTTCGGGGTGCATCACCATCTCTCTGGAAGTGCCAAGTGTGCACCAAGGCCATGCCATTCGCTGTAGAGAGTGTGTGATAGGGGCATGCCATCTCCCATCTCTTCCAGGCGTCTCAGAGCCCTCTGAAACAAAGATGAATCTGGTTGCCACATTAAAGACAAACGCTGTGATTTCTGCGAGCAATAGAATTGTAATTCGGCGAAGCTGTAATGAATGCAGCGAAATGGTTGTCTAGTGAAACATTTTGTGAACTCAATTAGAGGTGCTAAACCATTTATTTGTGAAGTCTTTTATTGCAGACATAATTTGTGGTGGCAGCAGAGTTTACCTAATTTTATTTATGTATTCCCTTTGGTCAATGTTGTTTCTAAATGAATGTGAGTTTTTTTTGTCTTATTGTGGAGCACTAATGCTTGGATTCTGTTTGTAACCAACACATGACTGTCTGCTGTGTATTAACTAATCCATTCAGTTTACTGTCTCCATGAATTCTAGTCACATATAAACATGCATAGATTTAAATAAGTGCAAATTAAGCTGTCTGCTGTCTGATAAATTGTCGAAAAATCTGAAAACCTTGACCCGTAAAGCACATACAAAGCTTATTTCACCTCTTCTTTCCCTTTATTCCCACCCCAACCCCCCCGCCCCAGTCTAAATTAACGCCACATAACACCGATCGATGGATCCCTGCTAATCGCGTTAGACGTTTTGTTTTAAAATACCAGCGCCCAGCTGGTGACTCCTCACACTCATCTGTTTGTCTCCGTTGTGCTGATCTCTGCCTCTCGTTCTCCCCTCTCCTTCCTCCATCCCTCCATTGCTCATTTTCTACCTCTGTCCATCCATCCCTCCCTCCTTTTCTCTCTCTCTCTCTGCATCTCCATCTCTCCACAGTGTGTTTGCTTTCCAGGCTGAAGGGAGGGATGGAGGATCGGGGATGGGGGGAGTCATTTGGCTCAAATCCTAGGTATCACATATCTGACCATATTTCAAGTCCAGATGAAGCATGTTTTTATAAAAAAAAAAAAATCCCCTTTTTCGCTTTAAAGGTCAGACATTAGTGCTGGTAAAAATTGATCTGTGGATTCATGAATTTAGCCCTGTTGTTGGGGCTCCTTTGTAATGGAAGATTCAGTGGGGGAAGCTTAACATTGCATTGTTTTGCTTTGACAACGCAGCCACGAGAGCCCGTGCAGCTGTTCCCCATGCTCACAATGGCAGATTAATTAACACAATCATGTGGCGCTGGCTCGGGCTCAACAGCCAGGTCTGCTCAGTGATAGATAGGTAAATCCTATACATGCATTTCCAGACTACCACTGAACATTCTTGTGATGTCGCGCCATAACTAGAAAGATTTTGGTCGCCGACTGGTCAGTTGGAGGCATGAAATTAAGGTTGAACAGGAGGATCTTTTGCTAATTGCACTGATGTTGAACTTCAGGCGTGTAGAATGTGTGTGTGTGTGTGTGTGTGTGTGTGTGTGTGCGTGCGTGCGTGTGTGCACATGTTTGTGAATTTTCATGGATTTCAGATATATGTAATTGATTAATTGATTTGAATGCATCTGTGTGTGTGTCTGTGGTACTTACAAATTAGTGATTCCAAATCTTTTTTTGCAATTGCTCTGAGACAGAAGACTCACAAAATGTGTCTTCTGCATCCATGTTTGTGTCTGTGTGGACATGTCTGGTGAAGTAACAGTATGAGTGTGTGTGTGTGTGTGTGTGTGTGTGTGTGTGTATCTCTTCTAGACCAGTGATACTGGCCCGCAGGCAAAATCTAGCCCCACATAGGGTGGCCCTCCAATGATTCTAAATAAGGTGCCAGAGTTCATAAATCAGCATCAAAATAGAGCTCTTTTATCAAAAAAAGTGCCAGTGGAAGATCCACCCAACAGAGGTCCTAGCTAAGCCCCTAATGTCCTGAAATCCTAGAAATTGCTAAAATTCCAGAAATGTATTAAATCCTAGAAATGTAATAATTCCTAGAAAGGTTCCAAATTCCGATGAATGTGCTAATATCATAGAAATATATATAGGCTCCTGGCCTTACTTTACAAAAGTGGCCCCCATGTGAGCCCCCACCCCCCATCATCACCCAGTCTAGAAAGTTGTCGGCATTAGCCAGAGCTCCTCTAATTACAATTCTGCCGGTAGACCCGTCTCTCTTACTTACTTAGTTCCCTGACATTTTAAACTGTCTATTGTGCTGCCTGGCTTTCAGTTGCATTGCTGTGTAAATGGCAATCAAAAAAAAAATTATGTATCTTTTACATACAGTTATCCATCAGGGACAGGAAGGAGGAGGCGGTGTGTGACGGATCGGACCCCGTGTTTAAATTATTACCGGACTCTGTGATCATATCACTTAGCGTCCTTGCCGTCACTCTATTAGCACCTTTCATTCTTCCTCACCCATCATCCCCTATTTCTCCTCTCCTCCTGCTTGTTATTTTTTTTATTTTTAATATTTCATCACCCTCCAACCACACACAAACCCACACCTCTTCTCAGTGTTTTGCATGAACATGACCGCAGTTTGTCAATATTTTACCCTTGGCCCATCCCCTGTGTTGATATAATGATCACTTAACAGTCAAGAGTAAGGCAAGGAGGAAATTAGGGCGTCGGCAGCCGAGAGGACAACAACACTGAAGCAATTATGTTTCTTTCAGCCCAAGCATTCTCACGTTAATGAAATCCCTTATCGTTAGGGGAAGAGGAAGGTGGGGAGGGGAGGACAGGTGCACAAAATGTACGTCGTTCATTTATCTTTTTCTCTGAAATGAACGGAAGGAGCAGCGAGAATAATGTAGCGATAAAGTCCGGGCAACAAGTGTGTGTAGTATTTTTTTTTTTTTCATATCGCTGGCCCTGCATTTTGCAATGACAGAGGAAGAAAAGGGGAGAAAGGGAGATGAGTTTGCAAGGCCGATGAATGAGAGAGAGGAGGAGGGGGAGTAGGTGGAGGGGAGGAAGGGAGGGCATGGTGTATCACACGTTAGCATCTTCCTAAAGGACAAATCGAAGACACTCCCCATGCTAACATTTGAAGTATTTACCTTCCTGCAAAATGTCTGCCCTTTTCCTTTGCAGATGAGATCAGTCACAGCCTTGGAAAGTCACAGAGAACCAATTGAAGACCTTATGTCAAAATGGGAGTGATCAGACTCTGTATAATTATTATTTTTTTGTTCCTGTGGCTGACTTAGAATTGTGAGAGATATAGTGAAAGGTAGTTTTTTACTCAAACTGAAAACTATTATGGAACTTAGGAGTACTGAGACTTTGACTGTGGAGCCTGAGAAACTATTAAAAGGGGGGAGATACTGTATATATATCAAGGTGACATATCTAAAAACATTATTTTTCCTCCATATTTTAAATTTTCTTTTCATTCAGTCATATCATCTACAGCTGCATGGTATGTTCTCTGAAAACTTATTGGAAACTACTTAACTTTTCCATTGCTATCCATATATTTCCATGACTTTTCAAAACAGGAGAGGTTCTGTGTCATTCTTTTCACACCAAAAAGGTTTAATTTCCATGAGGTTGGGTTGGACACCTCCAGGTTAAGTACTTTACTTTAAATTACATCGTGCAATACATTAGGACAGAATAATTTCTCTACCTTCTCTACCTATCTGAAAAGTCAGGGTTTCACCAAAGTCAGTGGGATTCATCCTCAGGGGCCCAAGAACACCTTTACAAACTTCAATGGCAGTTCTCAATATTTAAGAAATATTCCAGCTTGGATACATTCTTGAATTATATCATACACAGTATCAAAAGAATATTAAACCATTTTTGAAACCCCATTTTACTGAAACTTTACAATATTCTTTTATATTCCATTGATTCAGCAATCTAACATGCACATGTATATACCCGATATATTTTTCAAGAGCAATTAATTTGTGTGAAAAGTCAAGTATTTTTAGGGACTGTGCATGAAACCAGGTGCGGAGTGAATTTTCCACAGAATCCACAGAGGGATTAGGGTGATCTCACCGCTAAGATACCTTTGGGATGACAATACATAAATAAATAAATGCCCCAGTCCTTGTTAGCTGCTACTATTAGTAGTGTTGGGCTGCACATGACACTAATGTCTGCTTTGGGCTGCTGTGCTAGGCTTCTTTCTGTCTCCCCTGTAAAAGAAGGCTATCTGATTGGAAACAGATCTGGGGCACCGGGGGGGCTCGCCCCAGCTCGTTGGATTTAATGACCCATTTCCTCAGCTGCCTCGTGCCACAAGCAGTTAAACGACAGTCAAGGTGCCCAGAGGTTCCCTACCATGGGACCGGGGGGAGTACAGAGTACACTAGCTGTAGAGAGGGAGTGAGTAATAGAGAGTGACATACCCCAGCTACCAGGCAGCAAATCAAAGCCCATTTCCCAACAGGAAGTTAACTAGCACCCACCACAGTCTCAAGTCAGATGTTCAGTGCATTCCAGGGATTGTTTTGTGATGTTGATTTGACTTCTTTGGGTTTTGCCAAGTGGCTGCACTTGTTGTGTGTAAAGGAGCTTAACAAATTGTTCGTTTTTCCAGTCAAGAAACTCAAAGTTTTATGGCTGCATAGAATTCTTTACTACTGAGTCTTTTCTAGGTGCAGACCATTGACTGTGTAAAAAACCCCACATAAACACAAAAAAAACCAGGTCGAGCCACAGCAATGTCACCAATTGGTTTGTGCACTCCCGTTTGCGAAGCCTTGAGTTTAGCATTTTTATTGTTGACATCTTGTTTTTTTGGTAGCTAGAAATTACCATATTTGGATGAAATGATGGAGCTGTGGAGGAGCGAGGCGGGGAACTTAGAGCCCCAAGATACTATCCTCAGTCAGTCAAAGTGTATAATACTGTATAACTTTAAGCTTTAATAAGATGTAAAAGGATAAATTGCATTAAAAGTCACTCATAGTACAGTTGTTGTGAGTTTTGAAATTAGCTAGCTAGACTAAAACTTCTTTTCTTCTTCTTCTAAAATGTCTTTTGTACCAGAATGTAAACATATTTATTTCTGCGGTAAAGTTGGACATTTTAACACAAGGTGTCTTTCGGCATTGACTCGCTTTGGGAGCCAGCCTCAAGTAGCCATTGAAGGAGCTGCAGTTTTCAGCACATCAGCGTTGGCTTCATTTTTTCAGCCCTGGATGTTGTCGGTTGGTGGAGACATGTTTTCTATATGACAAATTTCTCTTAGCCCTGATTGATGGCAATTAGAAGAAACGCAAACAGGACTTGTTTCCCAGAAGCGCCGCAATGGAATATGCTCTTAGAACTTAGTGTAGATTTAAGAGGCTCTGTGAAAATTTAGAATTGTCTGTACAAAATTCTCAACATGGAGGTTATATATATATATATGAGAGCTACTGGTGTTGACCTGGGGTAGAACCAGAAGGGTGGACTATGCTTCCACAATGCCGCCATCTCAATAACAGTGGTTACCGCAGTATTACCACAGTGCAATGTGGCAGGATGGCCTATTCAGTGGGATACTCACATGCACTACCATGCACATACAGCCGGTCCAGCTGACAGCAACAAAAAACAGAGAAGCTTTGATTACAAAACACAAAGAAGTAGCAAGACTTCATTCTCTGATCTGGACGCCATTACTTCTTACTCGTATCTTTACATAGCAAATAGTGGTTTCTTGTTACATTAATGCTCTAATTGTTAGAAGCTTTAACAATGGCTTCCTGCCCACTCATAGGAAGTTTAGAGCATCTGAAGAAGCTCTGGCACCAAAATCAACATGCTTCAAGTTGTTTTTGTTCCTTTGTAAGTCTATACTTTATCATAAGCATAGACCTTTGCTAAGTGAAAGAACAGCATTCTTTCCATAGATGCAGTCTTTATGAACCACAGTTTACTTTCTTAAACTGTGGTAGATTAATCATAAGGAGCAGCAAGCTGAGAGCTTTAGACTCAAAATTCCATGCATTAAATATTTTTTGTGTGTAAAATTGGTGAACTTTCATCTTTGGTATCAGAGTTAATCATTCAAAATTCTATGTTGCATTGAGAGGAACTTCATGTAGTGAGCACAGCTGAAATAGAAAACGATAATGTTATACTTGCTGTATGTTTGGTCTTTTTGTTCTGCATGGCCATCACTCCAAAATTCATTCTGAATATGTGGATTTTTATTCCTAAAATGTCCCTGCACACTCTCAAAAAAACCATCAAAAATATCTAGAGGCAAATTGAACAACACAATGCAGTTAAACACACAACAGATTATATTGTTATGACCTCCTTTTGTTAGGGGCAATAGTGCTCCGTTTATAACAATGAGCCCACTTGACCTTCTCCACAAGTACAGCGACAGTGCTCGAGACCCCAAGGAGAGACCTAAAACGGCCATCAAACTTCCACCGCTAAAAACTTGAGCATGCTCTGCCCTATCAAGCTAATGATCAATTATTAATATCCACAATCCTCAGCCTTGATGTGGCTGCTTGGAAATAGAAGGCAGGCAATTATGTGCTACTCTCTTATTTCGGTTTTGGCCGCCTCCATCTCCGGCCTCCCTCTCCATGCGTTGAGCTCTCCCTATAAATATATAACAGATAGTTCCTCTTAGCACACCACAAGTTCTTACTGGGGCCCTCTCATTGCAGATATCCAGATCCAGATTAATTTGTAATTAGTCTTGAGTTGTTGAGCCTCAGAAAGATAAAGGATTCCAACTCCCATTCTCTTCGCCCCAAACACTGACGATCACTTAAAAAGAACAAACGCTCTCGCGCTTGATAAAAATAGCTTAAGCTCGGACTTATTTGTTTGGCGACAAATGCCAGACACATATGTCTGAATGGCTTGGGTGATGCTAAAGCAGAGAATAAATGAGTTGGTCTAAAATAAAACTTGTCATTGTGTCTCTCTGTGTGTTTGTTTGTAAAAATGGGGGGAAAAAATGCTTGACAATTCATGAGCTCAGCACAGGCAGCACTGGCTTTTTTTCCTCGCAAGACACCGCTGTCAAATAAGAAACAAAAAGGAATATTAAAAAGATTTCTTTTGACTTTTTTTTGTTTTGTTTTTAAAAAGTAAATCTTTTCGGGAGATGCCCCATTTGCTGGTTTCTGTTTTGCTTTGCATTCATTTGTGTTTAAATGTCATATCCCTCCACAGATACACTGTAAAATCTGACAAGTTGATTTTACTTTTTAAGAAATCCAGGAAAATTGCAAGTCACTATTGCTATTAGTCTAAATTTACATTTACTGTATATCAAAAATTAAGTGTACTTAAAATGTTGTTTGTTGAAGTTTTTACAACCTAAAAATGACAAGTTTAATTATATCAGTCAAGTGTTAGCAACTTAAGTAAACCAGTGTGCTAATTATCTGTACACTGCTGAGTACAATACATATTAGTATTTTTTCAAACAGCAAAACAGAACTCGCACATCTCCTAACTTCATCACTGGCAAAATATTCTTTGAAATGATCAAGTTAAGCCAGACCGACTTGGTTTACTGAAGTTGTGAACTTAGAAAGATTGATTTTATTAAACTTATCATATTTAAGTTGCAACAACTTCACAATTAAGTGAAGACAGCCACTTTTAAGTAAACTTAATTAGATATAAAGTAATCATAAATTAAGATTAGTAGTTATATTTACTTTTCTTTTTCAAGGCAATCTGTTTTCAAGATTATTTAAAGTAAGATTAACTTGTCGGATTTTACAGTATAAAAATAGATGAATGAAGTAAGGACATATGGGTTGTTGTCTTTTTTAGGCGGTGTGAGTATAAAACATGCAGGGATAGTTTTTAGTCATTTAAGAGGACAGGGGATGTAGAGTCAGGGGGGCTGGTGGGGGGGGCTTCAGTCTATTAATAGTTGAGTCATCAGTGCCTCAATGTTCCGAAATGGCAAATTGTTAGATCCCCAATGGTGATTATTACTTGCTGTCAATGACCTTCATAACAAATTAAAATTATGCGACTGGGACAGAGCGTGCTCTTTAATAGGCGTTATGCATGGGATTGTGTGTGTGCATGTCGCTTTTTTGCGTGTGTGTTGGTGGGTGTGTTAGCATGCGGGTGGCCAGAGGGTGATGGCCTCTAGCATTTAAAACTCCCCTCCACCGCGGCCTTTCTCTCATTTATTCTTAAAGTACGGCTCTATCTTTTGTGGATTTGTGGTGTATGTCCACATACACGCGCACACACACGCACGCACACGCACACACACGCACACACACACACACACACACACACACACACACAGGATGTTTGCAGCTACAGTATAAATCTTTTTATTTCATTTTCCAAGACACCAGACAAGTTCATAGAAGAGGAAAACGGGACGCGTCCTTGGTCTCTTGGATTTACTGCCTGACCAGGCTATGTTGGGAGCGATCTCACAGACACGCACACACACACACACACACACACACATACACACATAAACACACACAGTATGAATGCATGGCGTGCAGCAGATTTACCCACTTTAGCTCCCCCTCCGCAGTGGCCTTGTTAAAAGTGTTCATCGCCCCTTGCGGTAATATATGTCTTAAAGTGCACATTTATGCTCCCGAGCTATCGATCACTGTACATTCCCCACTCGATAATTACTCCACCTTAATATGCACCCTTAATGAGGCTTAATTGATTCATTTTCATTGATGGAGAATAACGCCACTAATGGCTGCGATGTGCAGAGCGTCAATGCCATGTACTGTATGGACTCTGACCAGTGCCAGGTGGATTGAGGGTGGGATAGAGGTGGTGTTACTGTAGCTGAGTTTGATGATTGGCCTATTGTGCTTGCTGTTGATTTAGCATGCGCGGGAATGAATAGGAAATCAATGGTGGCATAGGGAGGAGTTGTACTTTACTCAGCGTTAAAGGGCCAGTGCAATAGGATGGCTGTCATCTTTAGGTGACAGTCTATATGTAAAGTAGCAGCAGAGGAGCGTGCAGTTTGACCTTTTCTTGTTTCCCTTTTCCTGCCTTTTGGCAATATCTTTTCATGTTCTATTTCCTTTTCCTCTATCCTTTCTCTCTGTTTTTCTCATTTTTTTGCACTTTTCTTTTACATTAAGTGAGTTTGTTTTGGTATATGGGTCCTTCTGTTGCCTTGTTTCATTACATTTGGTTATTCTCACATCCCTATGTTTCGTTTCTTTTCTCCAACATTCCTTTTCTTCCCTTTTTTGTCATTGTGTTGCAAGTCCAACAGGATGTCTGTCATCCATAGGTAATGGTCTATATGTCAAGTAGCTGCAGAGGAGCTTGTTCGCTTCCCCTTTTCTGCTTTTTGTCAATATCTTTCCGTGTTCTATCCCCATTTTTCTGTTGTTTTCCCACTTTTGTTTTACGTTATGTGCTGGTGTTTCATTGTATATTTTGTATGCTGTCTTCCTTTCTTTTCACTCTCTATCTTTTCCACTACATTATCATGTCTTGTATATTATTTTTTTCTTTCCTTCTTACCCCTCCTTTTAAACTTTATCATCTTTTCCCCATTTATTTCCCTTTGTTTTATTCCCATGCTGTTTCCTCTTCCACCAGTTTGTGCTCTTTTGTTTCTTTCCCCCAATTCCTTCTCTTTTCTCAATATAAAGTCACTGCAGAGGAGTTTGTTGTATGACCTCTTCATTTCCTTTTCCTGCCTTTTGCAATACCCAGTAATGTTCTATTCCCTTTTTCCTCTTTTTTTCCTCTCCACTTTTGTGTCACTTTTTTGTTCTGTCCTTCGTATTAAGTGACATTTTGCGGTTAATATGCTTTTCTCTTCCTTTTGTTACCTTTCTTGTGTTTCTTTTATTTTCTCAATGTCCCTTTTCTTCCCTTTCCTTTTTTCTCATCATCACATACTCTTTTCTATAAACTCCTTATGCGTGTCTAAATTCCTTGCTTTTCGTTCATATTTTTTCTTCTACCTTTGCCATGTCCTGCCATGTATCATTTTTTTCATTTTCTTGTTTTTCCCTCCTCCATAAGCCTGTGTCATTTAGTGTATTTACCCCTGATTCCCTCTCCTTTCCCAATTTAAAGTAGCTGCAGAACAGTTTGTAGTTTGACCTCTTCTTCTTAAACTTCCGTTTTGCTTTTTCTGCCTTTTGGCAACATCCTTTTATCCAACATCATTCCTTTTTTCCTTTTTTAAATCTCCACTTTCCCCCATTTAAAAAACTAGAAATACATCAAAAAAATAACAAAAAATGTTTTTCTTTTACATTGATTTTGTTGCTGTAGTTTTGTTGTATATTTGTATAATTTCCTTGTCTTCTGTTTTTAGTCTTCCCTTTGTTTCCTTTTCCCTATTTTCTTTTCTTTTTCCCAGTATTCCTCTCCCTTTTTTTATATCTCATGTATAAACTCCTTACATTTGTCTAAATTGCTTTCTTTTCACTCCTAACTTGTTTTCCATGTTTTTCTGTTCTTATTACACCTCCCTTATAACTTTCTCATCATTTTTTCCTCTATTCTCTGTTTCATCCCTTTGATTTTCCCTCTTCTACGAGTTTATGCCCTTTAGTTTATTTTCCCCAATTCTATTCTCTGTCTCAATATTTCCCCAAAACGTCCTCTCCGCCTGCACATTTCCCTCTTTTCTTTTCCCGTCTTTTCACCTTCTCAATCCTCTCGTCTTAAATCCTTTCCTTTCCTTCCATTTCCTTGCATTTCTCTATCCATAGAAACCCAGCAGTATCCCAGTAAAAGAGACAGCGACCTAGTCATCCTTCACTAATGGTAACCACACCACTTCCTGCCAACACAGACTGAGAGGGGGCATGATGAATATACACCCTGATTATTATAGCACTACACACACACGCACGCGCGCACACACATGCACATGCACGCACACGCACGTTGGCAAGAGTGTGTGTGTGTGTACACAAACGCACAGACAAACACATTAGTAATTGCTCTTGTCTTCATGTCCTAAAAGACACCCACCTCTGTCCCCATCTGCCTTTTGTGCTCTCATGCATACATGCAGACAGTGGTGGACAACACACACACACACACACACACACACACATGCACACACACACTCATACACCCTCAAGCATCTTCCCCAGCTTCTCAACGGGGCTATGATCACCCTGCTAGAATGATAAAGTTAGTGAGACATCAGTGCTCCCTCAAACATTTGTATGTGTGTGTGTGTGTCTGTGTGTGTGTGTATATATGTGTGTGTGTTTGTGTGTGTGTATGTCTTTTTCCAATGCTCTTTGAAGCCTGAAACAGACTTGAGGAGGGGGAAAACAAAGGTGGGCCGGTGCCAGGGAGAAACTTATGGCACCATTCCTCTTCCCCTAGCTGGGCAGAGGCATAGCCTTTACTGAGGGAGAGAGCCACCTTCTGTCAGTCTGGGAGGGGGTGGGGTGGGGGTGGAGGGGAGAGATGAGAGTGAGAGAAGTGGGAAGAGACGAATGGAGGGAAAAAAGTAAGCGACAAAAAGCATCCTTAACAGGTTTTTGTCGAGGGCGTCCACCTGTGTAGTGAAGGAGGGACCGAGGTTTGGCCCCTGCAACACATTCAATTCTTTCTCCAGATTGTGTGCAGCGTGTATTTTTAGGCGTTTAGAATAAGCATACAAGGTGGGGGTTTTTTTGTTGGGTTTTTTTTGCAGCAATGCCCTTCACCCGGTAGTTTTTGAGAAATAATCTTCCCAGCGTGAAGATCACACTCCCTGAATAGATATCCTGCACTTCCACACACACCCCCCCGTTTCATTCAAGAAAGTGCTTCAAACAAATAGCTTTAACACAATTCTGCGCAACGGAAACCGCTATCCTTTCATTACCCAGGTTGGGGAAAAAGAGAACTATCTCTCCACCTCCTCCTCCCCTCATCCTCCTCTTCTTTTTGTCTTTTTCTCCCCTCCTCTCTCTCCTCCACAACTCCAGTTTTAGTGCAGGCGTTCACTAATAAATATAAATGTTTGTGATTACCATCTCTGCAGCACAGGTGCATGTTTGTTGCGAGGGGAGGCTTGTTCATTAATTTTCAGCCATGAAAAGTGCAGCGCGCCATGAACGGAGAGTCCAAATCGCACACACTGATAAATGAACGCACAGATTGTTAATGTACCATTGTAAGGCTGCTGCCTCCACCAGCTTTGAAAAAAAAAGGCTTGCTGCCAAAAAAAGCAGGGCTACGAGCACACACACATAAACACACACACTGGGTCCGTGAGGTGTGGCAGGACCCTATTCAGAGGTCTAGATTAAACTGAATAGAGCTTTAAGCGGGTGTGTTTTTTTATCCTTACACATATAGGCAGGGATTATTTAGATTATATAGACAAGGCACCCCCCTGGTGTGAGGCCTCTGGCTTGTGTTGTCTAATTAGATTTGGTAGAACTGGTATCTGCTGGTAGGAAGCTCCTGGTATCAGTTGGCGACTCTGGACAGGCCTTTTTGATATTTGGCGCTAAAAATTAATTTGTTTGTGAGAATACGCACCCCTAGTGAGGCGGCCATTCGGAAAACTGTAATCCTTCGTTTTTTTTATTTATATTTTGTTATCATCATGATGGTCATAATCATGATTTCATATCTGGATTAACCCCCTCCATCGCCGCCGCTGCCACCCGTCAGTCTGAGTTGACATATTTGCCGGGGCGTGGACACAACAGCATTATCACCACATACTGTATATTTTAATCAGATAATGCACGCTAAAAGAACCAATCCTCCAATATGTTTATTATTTTTTTAAATACGGTCACAACTATAGAAACAGGAGAGAGGAAAAATGGAGAGGATGAGGAGACAAAGAAGAAAATAAATAAAATCTGCCTGGAAATGGCTTGTTTTTCAGGAGCTGCAAAAATGTTTTTAATAGGGGACCGCTGAACACCTGCCTTAAAATGTCGTTTCAACATCTCCCGAATGCCATTTTGCTTAATTGACTTGGAAATGGCCCAAATGTATTGCTGAATGCGATCTAATTAATATTAATAATAAATGCCATTATTAACATCAAAGAACATCTGGTGCCCCTGTTTACCCCACCGCCTTATATGTAACACATTCTGCTGCTGTTTTCATCTCGCAAACACTGTGCTGGTAAACAACAACTTGCCTTTATTTTTATGTTTTGGGGTTTTTTTGTCACAATTTATTTCGTCTTTGGTCTCATTTCTGTTGCTCGACAGGGTCAGCAGGAAAAGTGTGAAGTGAGGATGTAAAAATTGGGAGCACAGTTGCTCTTTTCTGGTTCTCTACCCTCCTTTCTTTTTCTTCTTTTTAGTCTGTAGACCTGGTTGTTATAATACCTCCGAGACTTCTCAGATCTCTTGTGTACTTGCAAAAAATAAAATAATATAAACCCAAAAGCATCTGCACACCAAGAGAGCCCTGCATTAGGACTTTTCTCGACGCCCATAAATCATGCACCAAATAACTTTAATCTAAAATTTCATTAAGTAGTCCTTGTCAGGTAGTAAAAGGAGGGGGATAATGCAGTGGTGTTTAATGATAATTGGTGTTTGGTTAATAAATTCTGCGAGTTCAGATTACGTTGGAGCAGTGGCTGGAATGCTAGCATCAGCAGTGTAACTAAACCTCAAATTGATTAACTCGCATGAACCAGACGCTCACAAAGATGGCAGTGGTCCAAATCAAAAAAAGAACGAGAGAGGGGAAGGATGGGGGGGTGTTAGGAGGTGTGTGTGTGTCTCTGTGTGTGAGAGAGCAGAGAGAGAGAGAGAGAGAGAGAAAGAGAGAGCAGCGAGCATCAGGCCGGATGGTGTTGTGTTGCTCTGGTGTAAGGAAATCAAGTCCCCCCGGGCGCATTTTTAAAAGCCTAATGCCTTTCAAATGATGTCATCACATTTTACTCCCCCCCCCTCCCTCCCTCCCTACCTCTCGCCCAATCTCTCTTAATATCTTTCCCCTTTTCAAACTGTTTCCGTCAATCACCCCCACCCTCCTCCCTAACCCCCCAATCAGTTATTTGGCTACGGGGAGAGGCCGGCGGGCTTCGACGGGAGTCACGTGACGCATTAGAATAATGGCCGAGCAAGAAGCAAAACATCTTGTGTTTTTATGACTGATGTGCCCCCCCCTTCCTAGTTTTATTTCCTGAAAGTGATATCATACTAATCAAAACCACAGAACGTTTAGAGTGCAAAGTGTGATTGAAAGAATACTATTAAGGAACTGGCAACCCCCCCACCACCCTCTCTGACACTGTATATGCACACACTCATTGCTGTTTATTTTTGCTGTTGTTGTTGATGATTTTTTTTTTTTTTTGTCCTCCATTAATGGGAACTGGGTGTGGTCGCTGTAAAGGAGTAGGCAGCGTGCCCTATCCCAGGGGCACACACACACACACACACACACACACACACACACAGATCCTTATCAATTTATATATTTGTCAGTCAGTGGTGGAGGCTGCCCTGGTGGCTTTTCCCCCACGGTGGCGTACATCGGTCACAAGCTCCCGGTGACGTGCTGGTCGGGGAGGCAGTGAGGTGTCTCACACACACACTTCCACACACAGTTGCACTCTCGCACACAGTTAGTCAGAGGGGAGTGTGAGTGCAGCAGACAGCAGGCAGAGTGACTGATACTCAGCCTGCCTCCCAGATGGCCTGCTCAACTCTGCTCCAATCTGATCTCAGAGCCTTTGTTCTGGCATGTTCCATTACGCTGCCGTGACACCAGTAAAGGCAGAGGGGAGAGGAGCTGGTCTCAGATCAGATACAGCTGAATTATACATGTATTTCTCTTTTTTTTCCACCCCCCTCTGTGATATTCTTGTACCCGTACAGTCACAGTTCTGCGTTTTTTCATGTGTTTTTTTTTTTTTTTTTTCGTCCTGGGGTAGAGGCGAATGAGGAGTTTATAGAAAACGCATTCAAACAGTGTTTGAGTTTGATGGCAGAATTTGGGCAGGAAAAAAAGAGGTGGCTTGAATGTTTCATTAGAATACATTCTTTAGTGGTTTTATACATATATACGTGATGATATTTTGTGGGGCTTTGACACAGGAAACAAAATCCATATAAGAGGGATGCAGTGGCTTGCAAATATTCATCTTTTATGACAGTTAATATCAAATATCAAATAGTTCCAGGATTTTTTCTCTGTGATATGATCAAGAATCCTCCCTTGCTACATTTGCAGCATTTACACCCAGTTTTCAGTAGGGATGCATGATATGGGACTTTAGCCGATATCTGACATGCCAATATTTTTTTCTCATTTTGGCTGATTGCCAGTGTCAATACTGATATATGCACATTTTTCCACCTAATTGCAGAGATCATCGGGTCTCTCCTGTAGTGGAATTAACACATTACACCTTCCCTTATCATGATGGCTCACTGGTGGCACATTTGCTGGGTGAAAAGATAAAACGACTTTAACCTGTTTCATGTAAAACATGCCATATTAATTCTTATGTAACAAATTTTAGACAAATCTTTAACATGTATCCTACTTTAACAGACTTGGATGATGCTCTCCTCGAGACAATCCTGACAGTAGCCAAAACCAGGGCAAAATCCACCCATTTCAATGGATTAAAGTCACGTCATTAACCCTTTGAAATCTGGATTGGCATCACTTTTCTTGAGCTACTTGTTTAGACACCTTCAGAACTATTTTAACCTTTGAACCCTAAGCAGGTTGGTTTGCTTTCTTTTGGAAACATTGGAGAAAAAGGCGATGAGCAGCGTGTCAAGCTATCTCCCCCAAGTTCTAGGATATAAATAGATTTGGGTTTTTTTTAAACTAGGCAAATGTGTCCAAACAAGCTGTATTTATAGTTATAATAATTATACATTTGAAATTACTTTACATGATTATAAATATTTTAAACACTTTTTTCAAGTTATTTCCTTCTTTAGTTTTTTGTTTGTTTGTTTTTTGTAATTTTCTTTCTTTTCTTTTCTTTTCTTTTGTTTTTACAATTTTCTTTTTATTTTGCAGTTTGTTTTGGGTTGTTTCTTTTTGTGCTGCGCAATGCCTTCTTTGCATAGTATAAGAAATCACACCAATCTGCTCAGGTTTCAAAGGGTTAAAGAGTCATCTTAATAGCCGGTAATATCGGCAGAAATGTTTGTTTTGGGCCAATGCTGATTTTTTATTTTAAAGCTGTTCTCTGGCAATACATTGACATTATCATGCATGCTCTTACTGTAATTCAATCAAATTTAAATGTTTTCATTTTAGAAAATCTTCGGTTTAAGCATGTGATACACTCACCACTTTATTGGTCAGTGAACTTGGAGCCAACCTCGTACAATTTTTACTAGTTTGTTTTTTAGTGTCCTTAATGGTGGTATCATGCCAATATTTTTCCTTTTGAATGTAGAATTTGAGCAATTTTAGCAATCTGTCAACATGAAAATGGTCATATTTGATGATTCTGAAGAGAAAATGTCACATCCTCCTAATTGTATAATAGTGTGAGCAAAGTGAAAGAGTAATCGCAGCTGGCCTTTACGGGCTTGTATATAAAAAGCCAAAGGCTCACCTGTGACAATCACTTTAATGTTGCGTCTCCTACAGTGAATCCTCTTTGCATAAAAAAAAAAAAAAGATGGAAGATGTGGAAGGAAAATCAATACTCGGAGGATAGTTACGGCTGGGTGTCAACCAGCGATTGAGAGTCTCTCCCTCACATCACACACCCAGCTGTGTACGCTGATGCCTAATATACGGGGTGACCTTCAAAATGTCATAAATGTGTTGTGCAATAAAGTGTCAATATTTGTGGTTATATGGAGCAGTATGACTTTTACAGTAATTGGAACAGTCGCATTAAAAGCTGCGGATCAGTCAACTGATTAAAGACAAGCATGCTGGACACCCGGCTAGTTGTCAGGGAATGACGAGGATTCTCACACGTACCTATGGCGCCTGTGATACACACACATGCATGTGAAGAGTGAGGAAGCACAGCCAAAGTTGTGTTTTACCTTTCTTTGTTGTGCGTGTGTGTGGGAATGTGTGAAGCCCATTTATTATTGAAGGGCTGTTATATGCCAGGAGAGCACACTCGCATCCTCTCAGTAATGTGTCTTCCTCTTACAGGAGCACTATTAACCCTGACACACAAGGACGTGTGTCTGAGTGTGTGTGACAGAGAGAGACAGACATGTAGAGCTTGTGTATATGTGTGTGTGTGGGGGTGGGGGGGGGGGTGTTGGGGTTGGAAGTGTGGTCTGGTGTTTGTCCTGCTTCTAATCTGTGTTTTGGATTTTTTAATTTTAGCCCCATCTGGGGTGGGCAGGTGGGCTACTGTCTGTTACACGATCTGGGGAGTCTTTGCCAAAAGGGGATCTGTACAGTAGACCGCTCGAAATATGTTTATGAGGAGGCGACTATGGCTACAGTATGGTGCAGTCCTGGACCAAGCACTGGGGGAATTGTACTCGCTTTTATTTATTTATTTTCTGTCCTCTTTTAAATGTATTCAAATTCAAATGCAAAAGAATGGGGCAGGGGGGGCACACTTGATGTGTTCACACAGTGCTGAAATTATGCAGGAAATTATATTTTCACCTGTGATATTATACATACAGTTTGTGATTTTGTGTAATTTGCATCAAGCTTTGCAATATGCGGTAGCAGGAAGGTCACAATATTGTCATGAGATGCTGAATTTCCTTGAAAATGTCACATTTTTTTTAAGTGGATTGAAGTAAATTTAATGAAACAGCACCACCATCAATTTTCCATTTTAACAACACAACAAATTTTATTAGCAGTCATTTAATTTAGTTTTAGGAGACCCAGCCCTAAGTCCCCATCATGATGCGCTCTAATAACAAATGATTTGGCTTAACAAGAACAACAACAACAACAAAGCTGACACAACGGTTTGCGTCAGTCTTTTTGAGTTATGACAACTTCTAAAGAAATCACATGCAACAAATGCACAACATGGAATTAAGGGAATTAGCCTTCTTCTGCAGTGATAGGTATTTTTTAGTAGCACTTACTTAATAATTGATCACTGTTAAAAGAAACTATTTGATTTAACTTTAAAAAACTTAGTGTCCGGGATTCCTTAAATTTTTAAGTTGACCGGTTTTGAGAAGACAAGTTGGATCTTTACAAATTAGCCCAACTTGTCTTCTCAAATTCAGTCAACTTAGAATTGACAGCCTGGACACTAGCTTTTTCAACTTAAAACAATTAGTTTCGGGGTGGCCTCTAGCTCACCTGCTAGAGTGTGCGCCTCATATGCTGAGGCCTTTGCAGCGGCCCATGTTCAATTCGAGCCTGTGGCCCTTTGCTGCATGCCATTCCTCCTCTCTTTCCCATATTTCCTGTCATTCTACAGCTGTCCTATCAATAAAGGAAAAAATCCCCCCAAAATAAACTTAACAAACCCCAAGTAGTTACTTTTGTGAACACAGGTTTTAAAAAAGAAAACATCCCTAAAACTTAGTCGTAACTGTCTGAATTTCTCCAGGCGTGTTAAGTGGTCTGGTAAGGGGACTTGAAATCCTGAAATAAAGGTGGAAAAGTGAAATTATCAAGCCAGTTTCATTGAGTTACTTCAACTTGAATTTTGCTTTAGATCAGTTAACGCAGAAATTTGACTTTATATTGCGCATAGTATTAAGTTGATGTAATTACTTAAATTATTATGTCAACACAACTTATCAAAATGTCGTGCGACTTTGTGTTGTAGTTGTTTGGCCTGGCACTCAGTCCTAACTGTCTGACTTTGGCCTGGCATGTTTCATGGTCTGGGGAGGGGGCTTGAAATCCTCAACTGAAGGTGGAAAAACAGTTGAATTTTTCAAAAGCAGAAATTTGAATTTTTATCTGGCATGTAATTAGGTAGTGATGTTACATCCCATGAATTTCTTTTTGGAAAAAGTAACGGACAACCTTGTTGAATGCCCCTCTGTATATTATTTTCCGTACTTTCTTCCATGCATCATTCTCTTTCTGTGTAATAACACATATTTAAAAAAAAAAAAAAGATGTGCAAAGCAAGCTCATTTTAAACCAAGATCCACAGTTTAACATCTGCTTCTAAAACCTAACTGTCTCCCGGCTTCTTTCTCCTCGCTAGCGCGCAGAATTAAACCGCACAGTTGCCAAGCCCAAGTAGAAGCAGCTGGTATTTAGTATCTGCGTATTGTCACAGACTTACATTTAGGTTGCCTTTCAGTTTCAGTTGTGATAAATAGCCCTCAGCCTGATAGCAGTGTCGCTGAATGGAGTTGTGTGTTTAGTGTCAGTGTGGAAGAGGACTTGCTGACTTGGGTCTTTCCATTCTGTAAACCTTATTTGACTCCCCCCCGGCAGAGGAGGGGTGGAATGGGGTGGGAAGCGACGGGAAAGAAAAGATTAGGCTAATGTTAAAAAATGTCCCTTATTGTGTGGCGTGGTTGCCTAAGTGGGTTGCTCGATTTTGATTCTTTCTCTTTCTTTCTGGTTCCAACCGCCTCCTCCCCTTCACACATACCAAATCATGTGCCAGATTAAAAAATAAATAACATTTTTTACTGTGTTTGTGCTTCTTGGAGGTCACGCGTACATGTTAAATATAATATTTTTTTTACTATGGAGTCCACAGACTCGGACTGGTTTTGTCAGTACCTTTCTTTGCTTTAACCACATGAACACAAAGTCCATGACTTGTGTCACTGTTCTCTCCCTGATACACATTTCAAATGAATAAAGGCTGATATCCCTTTAATGTTCCGCTCAGCTGTTTGGTAGAGGACATTTTAAGTCACTATATCTTAATGAAAAATGTGTTCAACTGAACTTATTTAAGTTATCTTTATTGTTTGGGTAAGGTACAATGTAAAAGTGGACTGCTTTAAAAAAAAAATGTAGTGCCCGAGCTGCCCTAAACCTTTAAGTTGACTCAATTTGAGAAGACAAGTTGAATCATTTCAAAATCACCTCAACTTTCAATTACCTATTTTCTCAAATTTGGTCAGCTTAAAATTTTTAGGCAGGCCCGACACTAACCTTATTAAGTTAAAGCATATTGTTTATTTATTGTTATTATTTTTTTTAAATGTGCTCCACCAAATGCTTAATTTAGCCTTTTATGATAAAGGTGGTGAAGCTAAGTTAATGAAATTGAAATTGACTATTTTCTAAGATGTATATGAACTTCTTAACATTCATTGATGCTAAATGATACATTTCATGTTATCCATTACTATATGGTAAAAATATTATTTTTTTATTTATCTAAAGCCATGCTCAACCAAACTGCAGGCTACAAAAGGCTCAAATTTTGACTTTGATATTCATTACTGATGCCGGTCAGGTATAATGTTTTAGTTTTTATTTCACCTTATGCTCATTGGTTGATGCCGTGAGGTTACGGTCAGGTGGGCGGTGACATCATCACCGTGGAAGTTCCGGTGAAAGGTCCGCGCGAGCTCCGTATGTTTAGTAAGTTAGTTAGTTAGTTGTTCGTCCGAGTGCTTAGTTAGTTGGCTAGTCGACAGCTGGACGGATTTTCACCTACAAAGAACGTGTTTTCGTCGGTGTGCGTCGCTGACAAAAGTAAGTTCACATAGGCTAATTTGTGTTTAAATGACGTTTCACAGCCAATAAAATGCAGCTGCAAAGAGTTTCCTCATAGCGCGCGTGGTTACCTGACGTAACCGTCGTGCTACAGGCTAAATACATGTTCCCTTGTATCAAGCTAGCCAAAAAAACATTATTGTCAGTTAGCAGGTGTGCCTTTAAACATTATGCAGGAGAGGTTCAAAGCCAAAAATAGGTTAGCTTTTTTAATTACTATAATCACTCATGAAAGAAAAAAAAAAGATTAAAACAACGATTGAACAAAATTTCATAAGCCGTAATAGAAAGATGATAAATGACAAAAGTTGGTACTACAAAGTCAAAATCAGCACAAATTAATCAATGAATTACTATGAGTCTCTACACATTAGAGTCCTTAATTTGATTTACTTTTTAAAAAGCAATTGTATTATAAATATTGATTGTTGTGATGGAAGTAGATTATTCAAAAGAGACTGTCCTCTGTGATTAAGGGAAGTCTGACAGTATGGGACATAGAAGTCCTTAGAGTGTCTTGCGGGACATTAGTGACTGTCTGAACACTTAAAGAAGTTTGGAAAATGCTCGGCAAGTCATGAATTAGGTGTAGATATTTGCACATAAATACATAAGTCTGGTAAATCTTCACATTATAGATTGATAGAAGTTGATTTTCCAAAGAGAGGAACAGATGCATCACATCTTTTAGTAAAGCTTGTCACTCTGAAAAATATCTTTTTGAATTAGAGAAATTAAAAAAAAAAATCCATTGTAGTATTGTAATACATTATATGAGAATAAATTAAGCTGTAATAAAGGCACAACAATGATTAATCAATGAATGTACTCTTTTTAAGATAATAGTTGACTTCATGGTTTTTTTTACAAGTTACAAGTTCAATATGGTATTTCTATTTGAGTTTTTTGTCTGTAAGTGTTGTACTCATTGTTTTATTTTGTTTATTTACATAAAAAAACACGTAAACACACACACGCACACACACACACACACATATTCTGAATGCAAGCATGCTGAGCCCTACTTCAGTCCCGGCTCTGGCTCTCATTTCCTGTGTGAAGCACATGTGATAACTCTACAGAAAATTCATCCAGGCCTTAAAGTAGTGTTCTGGACAGCACTCCAGGCTGAGAGTGGTGATTAAATTTGACTGGTGCCTTACAGTTAAGATATCTCATTTACACAAACAGTTGAATTGTTCTTTTTATGGTAAAGATAGTGATGTCAAGTAAAATCATAGTAAAATCACAATATTTATGAAATAAAAAAGGATGAATATTCACTGTTACTAATACCATATATTGAATTTTTTTTCATATTTTAATCATACATCAGTATGATTTTTCTCTATTTCTGAGATGTTTAGTTGAAATGGTAAATATCTAGAATATATACATGAAAATGATACCAATACTCGTACAATAAAAAGTAACAATTTGTTTTAACTGAAAAAGAATTGTGTCTGGGTTACCATAACACTTTAAGTTAAATGAATTTGACCAGACAAGTTGAATCACTATAAAATAACCTCACCTAGTAATTTCAAATTCGTTCAATTTTTTAAGCCAGCCCGACCACTTTTTAAACTAACATATAACACAAGTAATATAACTGTACATGTTTTGTAATTGTGATATTTTTCATTCTGTTTTACCATTGACTTGAAGGTCCATCTCAACCGTTTGACAGAGGCTTATTAATAAAAAACAATGTTGTCTGATTAAAAAAAAAAGATTCATGTTATTATAGACCCAAGTACATAAAAAATGCAAAGAAAAAATGTTTTCATCGCTTTATTCTTATGGCAGCCTGCAGGAGAAAGACACCAACATTTAAAAATGAGAGAATATTTTCTATATTTTTACTTTGCTATGAAATCCGTAAATCTGTGGTGACAGTTGTGTGCTGTGTGGGTTCATGTTGAACCTCCTGCACAGTGATGCCCATCAAATGCTATTGGAACTAGTACAGATATTTTTAATTTAACAGCTTCAAGTTACAAGACATATCAAGCATCTGTTGTGTTCTTTTTTGTCTCTTTCAAGTTTTTTTTTCTGAACTTAACTGCGTCGCGCAGACCTTTAAATTTCATGACTGTCAGCACATCACAAGCTCTTAACCAGCCGTACAACGAGGGCCGGCATGTACAATCTGATGATGACACCCTCACCCTCAGATTATGCTGCTGTCAACACATTCCCAGGTTGTCGTCACTCATCTTTAGATTCATATTCGGAAGGTGATTGCGTTGATAACAGACTGCTGTTGCACTAAACTGTGCATCATCGTTTTTTGGGGCGTGCGGAGGAAGTGGCGGAGGGCGGGGTCAAAACTGTTATCACCCTATCATATCTTTGACAGCTACCTGTCAAAATCGGGTCGCGGGAAGAGATGCGAAGAGATCCTGCGATGCTGACATAGACAAATCTATCTCCCTTTTTTTCTCTCCTGTCTGTCTTATTTTGCATTGTTAATTTTTTTCACTGCGATCCAGCATATGCTTAATAGGAATGATGATGATAGCAAGGATAAAAAAAGAAAAACAGGAGGAGAAAGGAGAGACGGTGGTGGTGCAGGTGGTGGTGTTGAGGGGGTGTGTGTGTGGTTGAGTGGAGGGGTGGGGGTGGGGGGGTATCTCAGGACTATGGTGTTTCTAAAGAAACTGAAAAGCTTATGAACTGTCAGCGTTCTGTCAGGGAGGAAAATAGCACGGCCCGTGAGCCCGTTTGATGCGTTTGACTTTGTGTGGCGTTCGCACATTTGAGCAAGGGAAACGGGGGACAATGACTGACAGACAGAGGAGACAGAGAGAAAAAAAAACTGTGTTGTGTTATGATGTGTGGAGGGCTGGTTTGAAGTGGCACTCAACACACCTTCCATTTGTCTCTCCCTCCTTGTGCTGTCTCTGAACGTGCTCCAGATGTTGGGGAGGACTTGGGGAAGGCAGCGGGGAGCATTCAGCCGTCTCTGTCCCAGCATCGTGAGCGGAGCGTGGCCTCGTCCTCCAAGGATTGCCCCTACTGCGGCAAGTCCTTCCGCACCTCCCATCATCTCAAAGTCCATCTGCGGATACACACAGGTCAGTACATCCAGCAACCCGTCCCCACCCCCTCTGCAGCCATGGAGTGCATTTCTACAGCAATTAAACATTTATTGTACTTCATGCAAAATTTACTTTACTACATGTAGTGACATTGCTTCTGGGGTTAGACTGACATATTGGTTTATGAATATTGGCCTAATTAGATATTGGTGTCAATCTGCCTCTGAGATGATGGATATGATGCAGATGAATTGATTGCATATTGGTACTGCAATTGATAGTGCATTGGTTGTGCCAGAGAAATGCTTAATCTGGATTTATTTACAATGCCAGACTAAAAAGTCCTACCTTGAGATACGTTTTGGGATATCAAATTAGAAAGAAAAAAGAAAGAAAGGAATAAGGGAAAGAAGCAAAAAGAATATAAGAAAAGAAAGAAAGCAAGCACAAGGAAGGCAAAAAGACAGCAAGCAAGAAAGAAAGAAAGGGGCAAAGGAGAGAGGCAAAAAAGAAGGAAGAAAACAACAAAAAAGGGAGGAAGCAAAGAAAGAAAGAAGGGAAGGAAGGAACTGAGAAAGAAAGAAAGAAGGGAAGGAAGCAAGAAGGGAAGGGAGGGAAAAAACAAAGGGAAAGAGGAAAGCAATGAAAAAAGACATAAAGGAGAGAGGGAAGTAATTAAAAAAGAATGAAAAGAGGGAAAGAGGAAGGCAATGAAAAGGGAAAGGAAGGAAAGAGGGAGGAAAGAAAAAAACTCCCTCCATCAAAATGTAACACACAGTTGGTCTCTCTTTTGAAATCAAAGTATGACGGTGGCCTAAAAATCAGCCAAACGCTAAAAACCCAGTGATCCCAGTTCATCGGTAACAAACTGTAATTCTCACCTAAATCATAATCCTGTTTAGACCACGAGATGTAATCCTAGAGATATTTTCTCCGCAGTCTTATCAGATGTTTGATTGTAATGCATTTTATTCAAATTGACATAAAGACAAATAAATAAAACTATTCACAAGTAGGAATATGCGGAACAGTGTCCCTGGTCGGGGCTTAAGGCCGTTATTATTCTGTTTTTTCATACTCATTTCATTGAGCTCTAATTAACACAACAAGGGTTCAGTGTCCTCCAATGACATCACTCAGAGGGCAATTTCACACTTGCTAACTCTCAATAACTTTCAAGCCAAAACAAAGCCGGCCTGTCCACAGTTTAGGGATATGCGTGAGATGATGTGCCTAATAGATTAAGCTTTAGTTTTTAGTCAAGCGTTGTAACCCTGTGAGCCGGCCACTCTCTGCCCATACATCTCAGCAAGCAGGGCTCAGGCTCTCCCATGCTAACCCTTCTGCTGGTTGTTGCTGGGAGGTTAAGGCTGCAGTCAGAGTAATGATGTGGACTGTGGACAGTAGCCAGAGCTCTAACCCTCTGCAAGGTATGAACGCCCCACTGACTATCCAGGTTAAAGTCACAATTAGACCATGCAGGGGTCACCTTACAACAAGGACGCCTGGTTGTGGCCGGTGGGCCCTCTGTGTAAAGTGTTTGTAAGTGTAAAGTTTGTGAGGTGATTCCCTGCAGCCTTTCCCTTCATCTCACAGGGAGTTAGTGTTTCATAACTTAAGCTGTGATGGAAACCTTTCCCTATCACGAAAATGGTGTGCTATATAGTGTGTTCGCCATTTTGTAGAAGTGTTTGAATTCTCAACGGTTAATTTAATCCACTGTATAGTGCACTATAAAATACCCACAATGCAAAGCAAATATGAGTGTACATATGATGCACCCTATGTTACTCCCGTATACTACAATGCAATGCAGTTGTGTATTTCCAGAGGAAGAAAATTCCAGCATCATGTCCAATATCTCATTTGGCTATTTCCTATATATTTCACTATTTAATACACAATACATAGAGAATAGTGAGTGAGTTAATGAGTGAACAGTTTGGAGCACAGCTTTAGAGTCATTTTCCCCTTTGTCAATCAAAGATTTGTACTCCAGTTCCTCTAGATGTTCTTGAAAAGCTGAGTCCACCCGTCCTGACCTTTTTGTTAGTTTCTACACTTCACAGCCAAGTAATCCTTGAGTGCCGCTGGAGAAGCCGAGGCTAAAACGCTGAAAAATCAATGCTTGCCTTTCTTCTTATTCTCCCTCTCTGTCTCCCTTGCTCCCCCCCACCCCACTCCCCCCCCTCCTTCTCCATGCACTTAAAAGGCAAAATAAGAGACCCCCCGTACTGTAACCCCCTTTTGCTTCCCTTAATAGGCACACACTGTACCTCAGATCTGGAAAGGAATTAGAGGAAAAGCTTTAAACTGCAGCATGCTAACACGTCTGGTGGATACTCCCATAATTAGGATCCTTATGTTAAATAGCGCATCCAGGTCACAGCCAGGCCATCCCCGACTACACTCCACAGTAGCTGGGGATAGTGGTGGTTTTCGGGGGCGTCTGTTATCTGGTGCTGAAAGAGCTGAGTTATGTCTGCTTTGAGTAGTACAGTAAGGACACCCATGAGGGTCATATTTTATCATGGAGGAAGCAGAGTCCTCAACCAAGGCCTGGCGAAAACTCATTTGGCAAAACACACACAGACAAGAAGGTCCATCTAATTCCATCTACACAGTATATTTTACATTTATCCATTCATATCTCAGAAATACAATAAAATAAAAGACTTTATATGGAGGCCTGTGCACCTTGATAATCAAACATACAGCCTGCAGGCCAAATCTGGACCCAAACTGGGTGCTGGGTGGCCCCCCAGCTATTTTCTAATCAACGATAAAATAAAGTTATTCACACTGGGAATTGTTTTTGTACTTTCAGTACGCATACGTTGCCAGAGTACATAAAACAGCATCAACATAGAGTTTGTTTATCAAAAAGGTGCAAGTGTCCTACAATCCCATAAATGTCCTGAAATCCTAGAAATATCCTAAAATCCTAGAAGCATTCTAAAATCCTGGAAGATGTCTTAAATTCCTAGAAATGTCCTAACTTCCTAGAAATGTCTTAAAATCCTTAAATTCTAAAATGCATATGAGGCTGCTGCGACTGGCCCCTCGCCACCTGTCATTTTCCAAAAGTGGCCCCCAAGCAAAGCAAGTTTAGTATCCCTGCCTTCGAGAAAAAGTGAGAAAGGTTGGATGTTGTCTTTTGGAAAGGAATGTATCTCTGGCTGCAGGCCTATCTAAGCACAGCTTTAGCATAGGCTGGAGGAAAACAGCTTGATGCATCCCCAACATGTGGCCTTTAAATCATTCCTATAACCTAATCATACCAGCTCCTCTGTGACACCCTGATTACATCCACAACATGACTTTTACAGCGGTTAAAGATCCTCTCCGTGCTCTCGTGACAATGCAGGGAAATTCACAGATGACAGTGGCGCTCCCCTTCATCCTAATGCAATGTGAGTGACACAATGGAGTTGCTTACCAAGCCAGTCGAGGCAGCATTGTGCGACGCAACACGGAGATTAATGAGCGGCTAACACCAGCTTGAAAGGAATGAAGTGAATTTAAATTTCTCCAAAAGTTAAAGAGCTAATGTTACAGTATTAATTTCCTCTTGAACAGTGAGTGGGAAAATATCCATTAGCAAAATTAACCACAGTTTTCTAGGTAGCTAACATTGTGCGGCTGTGGCGCTACAGTGTGGGGCCACAGCTAATGAACACACTGCAGAGGGTGATATTTCATTATACAAATTAATGCTCACATTTTAATGGGAAAGTCACATAATGAATCTAGGCTTCAGTGACAGCAATTAGAGGCCCAGATTGTCCCCTTCTGGACAAGGCACTATTTAGCAGTAAGCAGCTGTGTGTAAAAAATAAAAAGGTCCTCGCTCTTGACAATAGCCACACATAACTTCAGGCAGGGCCGCATAACCAATAAGAGTCCCTGCTCACCTTTAAACGAGGAGAGGGGGAGACAAAGAGAGGGAGGAAGAGAAAGAGGAGAGGCAGGACTTGCCCATGTCACTTAACCTTAACCTAACCTTGTAATCAGGATGAATCAAGAGGGACCTGTGATCTCCCTCTCCATTCCTCTCATTGCTCCCTCCTTTTTCTCCTCTTCCTACGAGTCTCTCCCTCCTAATACATTTCTCTAAGTGCCGTCTTTTTCCACTTTTTTCTCCATTTCCTTTTTCCTACCACGCAGTATCTTCAATACAACGACAACGCTAAATTCAATATATTATCTTTCATTTGGTTCACATTTGTATCGAAAGTTCCTCCTATTTATGCGCATATTTATGATGTGATTTCCTCCTCTGTGGCAATTGAACTTTTAATTGCCAACCCAATCACTGGAATAATTGTTGGCATTGTACGTTTTTGCAACCAATAGATACATTGCATTTGTACACTATTATGTAGCAAATATGTTGAAAATTTATGTTTCAAAAACACTGTGGTTAACATGTGGTTACAAACAAAGCTCACTTGGTTATGGTCAGGAAAAGATGTTATGGCTTAAAATACCAGGTTTAGGTTACTAAAAAGGTGCTGGAATTGCAGCAATGTCTCTGCATTTCTTGGCACTATCACGGCTGGAAATGCGCTAATGTCTCTGTTAAAAACAATTTTTTTTTCCAAAGCACAATCCCAGCAGAAAATGTTTTGATGAATAACAACAGCTTTTTGTGGAGCTATTTCAGTGGAAAATGTGGCTATATCTCAGTAAAAAACAACCGCTTTCGTAGCACTATCTCGGCAGGACAATATGGTAATACCTTGTTAAAAAATGACGGCTTTTTTTTGTGGCACTGTCCCAGATGGAAAAACTCTTACAGGTCGCTAAAAAACATCCACATTTGGTGGCTAAAAAGCCACCAGAAAACACGGCAATGACTTTCTAAAAAACATCCACTTTTGTTTTTCGTTGGTCTCAAACAGTGTCTGCAGCATGGCAGTTATCTCTTGTAGTTGCCATGTCATCTACCATACCCTCCACCTCCAGATGACACCTCATGTACTCTGTCAGTTTAGAAACGTTGCTATGTTACATGTGAAACCTAAAAATGTTTCGTATCCCCGTTTCACAGAAATGTATAATACCAATCTTTTTTCTTCTGGTGACCAGACTGTAATTGTAGCATGCTCAACTCACCACCAACCTCTTATTTAAAGGATATTGTCAACAAATCCAGTAAGCACTGGCACTGTAATATATTTTAAGTCAACTCTACACACACCATCCCTGTGCAATATTCACAAGAGTACCAAATGTGTATTATTCCGCAGCTAAAAATAGTCCCAGTGCATGTTCTGTTCTCCTCTTTTCTGTGTTTTTTTTTTTTTTACTTAAACAGAACTAAGTTTTTGGAGATTTATTTCTTTAGGAAAAGAAATGGATGTTATTGATTTGTTCTTTTTTATTAACAATAAGAAAAAAACCCAGCCTTATCCTTTAATGTATATTTGCCATTGAATGGATATATTTATCAGAGGTTCCTGAGTACAAATACTGTGCATCTGTTGTGTCACTTTCCCCTCTGACAACATTGAACTGTTGCCTCTGACAGTATTAGAGTCATTCTCAATTCACCACTAACCACTAAGTAAAGCAGATCTACATGAAACAGATGTAAAACAGCTTCTATCCATTATACACTCTCTCAAACATCCCATTGGTGTTTTTTTTCCAATCTTCCGTCCAAATGGAAATTCATCTTCCAGTATGTCATATCTATTAAGCCATTTTAATTGCCCCTCTGTACAGGTTTGGGGTATTTATCTTTACTTGTTTCTATGGTGCCGACACAATTCACACAAAGCCAGATGAAATCAGTACATGCAACATGAAGTGTAAACATACGACGGAGGAACAGATCCCAGTGCAGCAATCAGGAGGAGGATGATTTATAGCCACAAAGGTGTCACTTAGATTTTATTAACTTGAGTTTTTCATGTCAAAGTGGAGCTATTTCCCCTTCTATCGTTCACCTTCAGCTGGAACAAAATGTCCAAAGTAGTTCAGCAAAGCCAAGACGGACAAGAGCAAAAAGTTTACCGTTCTATTTTTAACTCCCAAATAGCAATTTTCTGGTTTTGTGGCGGCAGTGATCTGTCATGTGGCTGGGAGGTTGTGCTGTTTGCGCTGATATCAATTAAAAGTGGATTAACGGGTACATAATGACCTTTAGCAGTAAATTGTGTGTAATGTTGCAAGGCAGGATACAGTATATTCCCCAGATGTCACACCAGGCCCCTGACGTATGATGGAGCAGATGTCTTAGCCAGTCCAAATGGCCCTCTAAGACACAAACACACACACACACACACATACATGCACACAGGCTCAGACCGACAAGCATGCATAAACATGTGTTCGCACACATTCCAAATGGTGCACACACACGTACGCAAACACAAGGAGAGGCAGGAAATGCACTTGTCGTCTGTCTCGCTCGCTCCAGATATATTTAAATGCTTAATTTAAATGGGAAACTAGAATCAACTGATGGCTCTCTGAGGGCATTTGTATTTATTTTCAGTTTGCTTTACTTAGCAAACATCAAAAGAGAGTGTCAAACATACAATCTTCATGCTTTTCATTCTCATTTTAGATACGTAGATGGTACATTAATCTTTATTTTCTCCCCATGAACATTAGCAACCTCTTATAGGGAAAAAAAAACAGGGGAGGAAAAAAAAAAGATCAGATCAGTCTAATTTCTGTCTAATTTGGCTCCTAGAATATCATTTTGTCCAGTTAGAGGAATTGAGAATGATCATTTGCATCAGGGACGTTTCCTTATTGAATCAGCACTGAGCCTCTGTTCGGCAGCTCACAGGAGAAGCACTTATTGGGTTAAAAGCTCATCTCGTATGGTTTATTTTAAATATACTCTATGCTTCATAGCCACTGTAGCGTAAGAGAAAAGATATCAGGGCCATCTCGCTGTCTGCACGTTCTTTTTTTCTTTAGTCTTTCTCTCTCCTATCTTCAGCGTTTCCACCTTCAATTTTCTTTTGTATACCCTCCTATTCCTTTCTCTCCTGTATCAATATTGTATTGAGTTGGTGTTTGTGGCCCTTTATTTGAGAACTCTGCAGTAGGTCTGCAGATCGCAGTCTTTTTCTGGAATGGTGCCCTCTAAATAATGATAAATTACTTGAGCAGTATGCCATTTGCTAATTATATCCATGATTTACTACACAGCCCGACTTAAATCATTCAAACCAGCCTTGCGTAACAATGCCTTTTTTTCCTTTTATAAAATGGTTTCCATGTGTATAATCTAAACAGTTTATGGCCCTATGCTGTATATATAGAAATGTGCATACACAGAAAAACACTACAACCATCCCTTTTTCATTTCTTTTTCCACCAATCCCCCCTTTTTTTTCACACACTTACTGTTATCCCTCTAACAGAAATTCCACTCTGGGAACTTTTTATATGTATATATTAAAAAAAAAAAATCCAGCTTAGCATTTTTTCCCCTCTCTGTTCATTGTTTAATGAATCCAAATCTGGCTCAGACTCCAAGCCTATTATAATTGCTAGCAGGATGTGTTCTATTTCAACATAAGTATCATTCCAATGGAAGATCCACTTCTGGCAGAATAATGCTGGTGTTATACCATTATCAAGAATATTCATTAATATGGATGTGCAGCATAAATAAATATATGTAAATGTTACACAACACATTCACCCCTCTTTTACCGTCATATAAATCTCTTTGATCTGTGTATCCTGTAGTGAATCATATTTTTTCTTTATCGTAGGGCTTCGCTGCAACAAGCATGTGGTCCACATATGTCGCCGGCACATTTCGTTTCTTCTTCTTTTTTTTTTTTCAATACTCATTGACTTATTTTTGCATTGTAGTGTATCATCCATATTTTGTTCCATAGTGTGGCAGTGGTCAGGGGAGATGTTACGCAGCCGCTGATTTATGCTCCTCAAGATAAACTGCAAATAGGGAACGTCCCAGAAAATGCACTCTCATCGCCAAAGCCCGGGCCTGACAGCAAACAAGGCCAGAACAGAGGCACGATGACCCCACACACATCCATGCACAGACACACAAACGTACCCTACTGCAAACCCAGCCCCAGCGTACAAACACAGATAGCATCGAGACAGTTTTGTTGTCAGCTGAAAATATTATCTCTTGTAGTGGACTGAAAGCACCATATGGTGAAATGTTTTTTTATGGTGTTGATGTGAATGATGGCTCACTTGGCGGGGCTGGATCGAGCTGGATCGACCCATATTCAGATGCCTACTCCACAACCCTACCGCCGTCCCAACACACACACACACGCAGTAACACACACATCTAGTGGAGCAGAGCCGACGTCTGTAGAAAAGCAAAGACATGGGATTGTTGATTATATGCAGGATCCTTTTCATTATCACTTGCAGTTTATTTCATTCTGTGCTTTATTATCGTTTTTTTCTAAACTTTTTGTTCCCTAGTTTTCCATCTTTCCCTCATTCTTTCTTTAGAAATTGCACGTGTTTTGATGGCAACTAAAAATGAGGCAATTGCAAAATATCATCTTCTTTATAGTGGTTAATGAAATGCATATCTTTTTTGTGAGCTCTACCCATTTGACCTAATTTTCTTTGTTCGGGGAGGTTACATGACCCTAGGGTCCACATTCCCTGCTCCAATAAATAGATCTTGATATCCAGTCAGTCTAATAATCAGGTTAATTATTCACTGTTTTCCCTGTCTCTCCCTTTCTGTTTCTCTGTCTCTTTCTTGGCCTCTCAGGAGAGAAACCCTACCGGTGCCCTCATTGCGACTATGCCGGCACCCAGTCTGCCAGTCTGAAGTACCACCTGGAACGCCACCACCGTGAGCGCCAGAATGGCTCCACCACCTCAGGCCCATCCTCTTGCCACACCCCATCCTCTGACCACAAAGAGGATCATGGAAAGACAAGCGGCGGCGGCATCTTCGCCCGACCTGATGTCCTCCGTAATGTTTTCAAGGGCATGCCTCCCAACCTGGACTTCAGAGCAGGTCCTTTGCTTCCACATCAGTGGGCATCAGCTGGAATGATATCCCCACACGACCGAGATCGTGAGCGCGGAGACCGCCGCTTTGACTCCGCCTCTTCAGCTGATAATATGAAGACTGCTGATGGCCCATCTGCGCTGGTCTCAACAGCGACAGATAGCTTTTCTGACCTAAGCAGGGCTTACCAAAGCATGATGGGGAACGGAGTCCACTTTCAAGGTTCTCTTCAGGCCTTCATGGACAGCTTTGTCCTCAGCTCTATGAAGAAGGACATGAAGGACAACCAGAGTCCAGTCCAGCTCCAAGCCCAGTGCTACCATGATACCGGCGAGCCCAAAGCAAAGCGGGCTGTCTCAGCTGACCAGGAAAGAGAAGATAAGCCTGAAGGGAAACAGAACTCGGAGCCTGGAAAACCTGGGTCCCAGTATGAACCACTTGATCTGTCTGTGTCAGTCCGCCCTGAGTCTGCATCCGGATCTCTCCCCGGCTCTTCAGTCACCATCCACGATAATGTTGCGTGGCATGGTTGCCTCTTCTGCTCCTTCTCCACCTCCTCAGTGGAGCTGATGGCTCTGCACCTTCAGGCCAACCACCTGGGTAAGGCCCAACAGCAGCGGTCTGATGCAAGCAAGGAGCTTCATGGAGGGACTTCTCCAACCACCTCCACCATTCACTCCTCCAAGACCTCTAGTGTGGACAAAGATGGAGACAGAGATGGAGAGAAAAGCCAGGGACCTTGGAACAACCACATGGACCAGCCCTACAACCCCTTCCAGAGTGACTTCTACAGGAGGTTTGGTGGCATGTATGATGGATCCCCAAGGGCCAACCAGAGTCTTCAAGCGTATATGGGCACAGCAGAGCAAGGCCTGGACCTACCCTCCCAGGCCTTTGGAGGGGCACCCTCAGCTGGGGACGACCAGATTGGCGAGATGGGTTCCCGTGGAGACACCGAAGAGGACCGGGTTGGGTCAGATGAGGAGGTTGTAAAGGCTGGGGTGCACAGTGCCAGTGAGACCCCGTCAACCACCCCCAAGAGACAGCAGCAACGGAATCACTCTGATGAAGAAGAAGAAGAAGGAGGAGTGGCTGAAGAGGAGGAGGAAAGAGATGAGGATGGGCAAATGGACATGGAGCGAGAGGAAGAAAGAAGTCCAGCTTCAGACCACCTACAGAACCATCCTAAACAGCTCCAGGACAACTCTACAAGGAGTGGAGCTGGTTTGGCAGCATCTTCCTCTGCCATGACACCACTTTCTCTGGTTCCCCAACCCAAGAACCAAGCTTTGCCGCTGGAGAAGCAGTGGCAGCAGGGCCTGGCCCTCCTGTCTCCCGGAGGCCCCCCAGGACTGTTGAAGGCTGAGCAGCAGACCCACCTAGAGCAGCAGATGAATATGCTGTCTGTCCTCCGAGCCTACAGCAATGACAACCTCCCCGCATTCAATGGCCTAGGAGGCGGAGCAGGCGGAACACCCGCAGGGGGCATGAAGAGGCCAGATGCACCTGGTGAGTGTGTTTTACCCCTACTAGCACTGTAACACACATTTATTCACAGACAACCGAAACCACACACATAAAAGCTCATGAATACACAGGTGTTTGAAACACAAATTCAATTTTCCAGGCGCTGCATACACATAAACACAGCAGACAAACACATATACATTTTTTTTTCCCTGACACCCACAAAGGATTCTCAGACACTCACTAAAGGTCTCGAGATTGGCTCTGAAGTGATTTCAGCCTTATTTCAAGCAAGTTTAGAAGCTATCAGCCTGCCGACTAGCAACAGATTAATCTTTATTACACGTTTATATTACTGGAAGTGCAGCGCCTCCCTCCCGCTCCACAGCATGGAGGGAATAACCCTGGATGAGTAAGAGCAGGACCTCAGCTCCCTGTGCCATCTCCTCCACATGTCTCTTAACTATCTTAGCTCTCATAAAGCTGGCTCCCAAAAGCCCATTACTTTATAAGACTCGTCGATCTATGACCCTGTGAAAAATGAACTGTCAACTTTCATGATTCTGCTAAGGTTACAGCCGCTGCTTGAGACTGGAGAAGGAAATGCTATTTTTTCTCTCTTCTTTACAGTGCTCTTTTGCCATTTAGGGTAGTTGCTAAAGTGTCTCTATAGGAAAAAAGTAAAAACCCAAAGTTGGAGTTGAGCTGTGACCATGCACACTATAGAAACAGATAATGCAAAAAATAAACCCCAAAAACTTTTTATTATTTTCCAATGCCTAAATATGGCCCGAAAGATAACCCACTGTCAAATAAATATTTTTATTTTTCCAATGACTAATAGAGCAAATATCTACAGCCATATATTCAGAAAAGTACAGTGGATGATTCATGGAACAATAGTGACCCCTTTGTTAATGAAGCAATGAAGCTGTAGTGTTAATCTGACCTTTCCATCTGACGAAAGATTACTCGTTGTCATGAAGCCAGGCTTTCTGCATAGCTGAACATCCTGTGAGCAGTTTAACGAAACAAGATTGATAAATAAATATACATGTGTATGTTTTATAGAAAAATGCCTTTGTGTGAGAATGCCCAGCTTATTGTCTTATCACAAAGCTTCTGAAATCAAGATATGCTAGGTCCCTCTGCGACCAGTAATGCTTGACCTTTATAGATCTCTGTGGGACAAATATCTTTCTTACATGTTAGTTTGTCCTAGTCTAAGTCAGGGGTACATTGTCACCCAGTGAGTCATTATCTATCAAACTTGTTGGCAGTAGACATTCAGATTTATTGGATGGCACTGAACATAGCATCGAAAATATAAAAGATTGTAGGAAACACGAGTAAATTCAAGACATGCTGTGGTTGCTTGAATGTGGATATGACCGAGTTGTTTCACTTAGTATGCCAAAGCTCTTACAGCTACTGGTTTCAAAAGATTTATGTGTTCATGTAAGTGTAGTAAAGAGTAATTCACTATGTACCATAATGATACTGTGAAAAAGAGAAGCTTGAGTGGTATGAGGAGTCATTCTCATCAGACACTTCCAGTGGAAGCTTGGGTTTCTTTACACAGTTCAAAAACAGGCATGTATGTGAGTCTGTTTGTGTGTGAGTGTTAACCCTGTGATGGACTGCATGCTGTGGATTCTTTTTAAACCCCTAACAATAAGAGTTTCTCGTATTGATATGAGGATGGAGATTGGTTAACATTGGGTAACAACATTAGGGTAAGCCAGTTGGAGGCAGACTGAGGCAGGGTAGGATGGGTCATGCCTTTGCAAATCCCCACCGCTAGTAGTGCTAACTTAGGAAACACTCCTGTGTCTCTTATCAGCAGGCAGGATCAAACAACTGTATCCGATCATATGGGTTGGACAACTTGTTGAGTTATGGATGTGGTTACTGCATTGTTTTTCTACTATTGCTGCTATTATTGGTACTACTTTCTCTACAAGTACTTTAAATTACTACCACTCATTGTTCTAAGACCATTACTATTGCCCTATGGTAGAAGACATTTTCTGGTCTTTTACTTTAGTTAAAGCATCAGTATTTCAAAGTAAAGTACTCCATGTTTAATTAAAAGTTAAAGTCACGCATTTATATAATTTTTCAGTGAAGATATGTCATGATTATCAACAAAATGTACTTTAAGTATTAAAGTTATGTAGTATGTAGGTATTATTATATTATATTATATTATCTGTATGACATTATTACAATCAGAACTGTATTAAAGTCTTGTTGTTTCAAGACAGTTGTTGATACTGTCATTGTTACTAGCATCAGTACTGTGACTGCAGACAGTTCTGCTACAGTTGTGCGATAAAGCTTGGATGAGAAAATAGACCCTCTTGTTTCATAGTAAAATGCACTATTACAGTCCCTCTTTATGTGTCCACTTGTAAACCCCTTGTGTTGGGGGTCACCCGCAGCGTGAAGAGCAACAGTCACACATTCCACCGTTATTTGGTGGGTGGAGAAGGTGGGGGTAGCAAAGACATCCGTAAAACTCAATTCAGACCTGGCAAAATGTGATTATCTGGAGTGGGTTTGCATTAGGTTTGTATGCAAATACGGCATAAATCATTAATATCGAAATTCTCCCTTGAATCTGTGGGAGCCGTTGTAGGGCACGCGCTGCACGTCTGGAGTGGCCGTCTCTTCATTAGTATACCCAGAGGAGGGGGGAAAGGGCTACAATGCACATGAATCTACTTGCACTCTGACACTTAACAGATACACACATATATGCATCCACACACACATATTCACACATCTGTAGTATTAAACCACACCTCCCTAAATTGGCTCAGGAATTGGATTTATCAATAAATGTCATTAACAGCTGCAGTGGCCCTGAGGTCTGTGTAATCAGACAAGGTATCTGGTTACTGAGGTACAGTACGCTGTGTAAAGATTGATATAAACCCACACCATTTGCTGTACTGTAGATGTGCTTAACGCAATCAATACTTGGCTGCAGTGGAGACCTATCTATAGCCATACATTATCAAAGTTGAAGTATTACATTATTCAAACAGTGCTGTACATGCCACGACTGCTTGCGAACATCGCTCCTCACATCGTATTACTTACATTACCTCAGCCCCCTCGTTCATTTAATATATTAAATGTGGACTGGGACTTAGGAAGGTTGAGATTGACAAGCTGGAGAGAAAGTGTTGATAGGAGTGTAGGACTTGGATGAGCGCGCTGAGGATTCCAGAGGAGAAAATGGCAGAGCTCATAGCCGAGCACCTCTCGCAATTTGAGAAGTGGGCTACATAAACAGAGCGTTAGTGGATAGGAGAGAGAGAAAGAAGAGAGGGAAAACGCTGTATATTCTCACATCAATTAGACCCATCACTTCCAATTAACAAGTACTCTCACATTGTGCTCTATAGTTCTCCTCATAAGTGCTGTTGTTTGCTGGTGTTTGTTGCTGATAGAAACTCTCAGTGAGAGTCACCTCCTGTACACACATTAGATGACAGTGAAGAGTCTATTTTTGTAGACTTTAGAGGATGAACATGTATGTTGCTACCTCAGTGTCACCATCTAGCAGCTGGAATCAAAGTAAAGTAGCTACAGTGAAAATGGAGTCATTTATGTCTGTATGAAATGACCGAAAGTGTGTTAATGTGCATCCTTTTAGCATTCAAATTGTGAAATATCTGATTTCCCATGTTCTTTTTAATATAAAGCAAGTATAGGTGCAGTATCAAAATGTTCAGACTATAGAGAAATGCACACAATCCGTTTTCAGAAATGGTGCCTTCAAATGAGCAGTTTGCAGGATGAAAATTTTAGAAAATTATCAAAACTGAGCATCATGACTTCCGTGTAGTAGTGATGTCACAACTGCACTACCTAAATTTAGAAACGGCCGCTACAGTGTTGTTACAGTCGTTTCCCGGCTTCATTGATGATGAGTTCTCATGTGTAAGACCCCGAAACATAAATCATTAATATGCTTCTCAGCCTGGGCCAATATTTAGCCTTTATATGAATATTATAATTATATAACTAAATATATGGGGGAATATTTTTAATATAGATTATGTAGGCTGTAGGTCAGTACATATTATAGATCCATAGATTAAATTTTGTCCACTGCAACACTGTTGACTGCAGCAATAATTTCTTTCCATATTGCCTTTTTCTGACTTCCTATAATGAAACTTTTCAGGCTGTCAAACAAGACCAGTTGGTTGAATTGGACCTGGGACATTTGTGTTTCCATTTCTATCTCTAGCTCTAGCTGTTCTAACTTCTTCTCTCCATGTCGTAAACTCTCTGGGCAAGGCCCCTAAACTCAGAATATATCTGTGCTGGATATGTAAATCACAATGGTTTTCAGCAGCCGCACATTGTTTATCGCTCATCACTCATCAACAACCTGTTATCTGTACACAGTGATTGGCGAGATTTCACGAATCACACGCAAACGCTATTGTGGGGTGATTTCAGGGCTCAGATCTGCACTGGTTTGTATGTTAGATTGATAAACAAGGGCGATGATGTCCGCTTCTTGTCTGCACAACAGTGAAATTCTTAGACTTTATGTAAGGCCCTTTGCTTGTGCTCTAAATGTATAACTCTGCATTATTAAAAAAAACAACCCAAAAAACAATTAGTCAAGAAATATTGTATTTTACTCTCCCCCATGCAGTCTTGCTATGACGTCACTGGCCTTTTTGGCCAATAACCCTAAACTTTTTTTGTGTGTGTGTGTGTGTGCAGGAAGTTTAATCTTAAATACAGCACTGGTTGTGTCACTAGTGGCCAATTACCTCTGTCAGAAGGAGTGTACTCCAGCCTGCCTTCATTGTGAGGGATTTGAACCCATGAGAGCTGAGGTCATATTGGAATAACTTGCAAGACATGAACAGACCACACACACACACACACACACACACACACACACACACACATACACATATCTATATATGTGTATGCAGAGGGAGGAGAAGAAAAAACTCAAATGCATACTTGCAGAGTAAAGTGCAAGCTATTGTAATAAAAGGCTTTCATGTGTGTCTGTGTGTGTGTGGGTGTGTGTGTGTGTGTGTGTGTGAGAGAGAGTGTGAAATAGGTTCTGTAAAGCACTGATGGCAATTAAAGACATATGGTGGGATTGGTGGGCTTGCTGTGAAGCGCAGATGTAGTGGATCACAGTTGGCATGACTGGTGTAATTTTCACTTTCTCTGGTTTAAGTGGAAGAAAGGTAGGCATAACAAATTAAGCTGTGCGCATGCACACACACACACACACACACACACACACACACACACACAAACACAAACAAACACAACACTAGATGCATATATGCTGGTGTCTGTAAAAACACAGATACAGTAACCAGGATTGTTTCTTAATGAACAAACACAAACAGCACTCAGCACAGTTATTGCGCATTATTGAGCACCGTGTTTATCAAATTGACAAAAGTGAACATTTGGATTTCACCAAAAGATAAAGTCGAACTCAAGAATATTAGCTAATTTTGTATTTAAGAGAATTCTAGAGGTCTCTTAAATGATTTAAGAGATGACAGCAGAACCATCATGGTTTGGAATGATTGTACAAAATCATTAGACATAATGAGTAATATGTTAGCTGGGGCAAAATGTTCAGTAATTCATAATAGGTTATTTTTAGCCTATTCCTTGCATTTGATTTGATCATTTTTTTCAGGATGTAACATTCGTTTTCTTTCCTTTTTTTTTTTTTGCATTTGTCCGTCCCAGTTGCAAACAGCAAGAATAAAACTTTCAATACCCTCTCGTTGTTTAAATTCTTCATATTTTCTGATTTATATTGTTTTCTACTATATAATCATTATATATCCACCTTAAATATATATATTGTACATTGATGTATGACTGGAGATAATAACCCAGCTAGCACTGGATGTCAGAAAGTCATTGGACTGTTATGTCTTACAGACGTTTTTTCGTATTTTCTTTGGTAGCGCTGTTGCCTCACAGCAAGAGGGTCTCTGGTTCGATTCCAGGGTAGAACTGGATTCGGTCCGTGGGCAGGGGCCCTTCTGTGCGGAGTTTGCATGTTCTCCCCGTGTGAGCGTGGGTTCTCTCCGGGGTCTCCGGCTTCCTCCTACAGTCCAAAGACATCCAGGTCAGGTTGATTGGTGACTCCAAATTACCCTTCGGTGTAACTTTGAGCGTGAAAGGTTGTCTGACCAGGGTGTACCCCACCTTCCGCCTGATAATAGCTGCGATTGGCTCCAGCCCCCCCGCAACCCTTACGAGGACAAGCGGTTACAGAAAATGAATGAATGTAATGAAAACATGTTAACAATATTTTAAATGTATAACAACATTTGAATTTCATGTATTGTGGATGTTACCACATTACAACCTTTTGCAGTTGTTGGGGTTTTGTTCTCCATACCTTACAACTAAATGTTGTTATTCTAAGCCAAGATGGAAGACATTGGAATTTAATTACTTAACAATATAACTTAAAACCAACAAAAAGATCAGTGGGGCAGATGTTGGGTTAATGCTCATGGAGCCATTTAGATCATGTCCCTAAAATTTTGTGTGAAATTTTGGGGAAATTTATATCCTTGGTAGAACCATGAAATACTGGGTACTCCCCAGTTAAACACACCTGCTTTGATTGTGAGTGGAAGCTGAAGCACCCAGTTTAAAACACGATTACCAACTCTGTTAGTGACACTGACCATCTCATCCTCCTCACGTCTTGACTGTATTCTCAGTTTCCCTCTGTTCTGTTTGACTGATAACACCTGCGAGCAGGCACACACACCGACCCACACACAAACACACACATTTAAAACTTGTGATAATGCAAAACCTGGTAATTGCCAATAATACTGTCCTCATCAGGTGGTTAATTACCATGAATTTGGGTGCTGTTTGTCTCTAGGAAACATGTGCACGCACACATAAACACTCACACAAAATGCTTTGACAAGTGGAAAAGGCCTGGGGTACTTATTGCTCCCAGACACCCCTGTGTTTACTAATGAGCTAGATACAAAGCTTACCTGCATAGCAGTAATTATTCTGTACACTTAAAAGTAGGTCTGGAAGTTCAGAGGGGTTACACCCGGGGATCCTAGTGGGGGCAGGTGGTGCTTATGATCTCATTTAGTGTCTATATTGAGGATACAAAAAGAAGTGGATACATCATTTAATAGTAGTAGATAGTAGACTCCACTGCATTAGTTAAAGATCTGTTTTCTCCAAAGGGTACACACAAAGTGACAGAACTGAAAAAGAAAACCAAATGACGTGTGATATTGATGATGTGACGAGCATACAGTACCATATAATGCTGTGAGCTGCTACTGTTCTCCCAGTAATCAGTCATCACTGAGGTGTGGTGACACGTATGCAAAGAGCAGGACTGTCACCTCTTCGTTAAAAGATCATTTTGATTTATTACAACTCTGATGTTATTTTTGTAGTTGTTGCCCTTTTTTTATTAGTTATGGGAACATTGCACTCATAAAAGTAATTGCTAAGATCTGAGAACACTGCAACATCGCTGCAAGAAAACCCTGCAGAAAGGCAATAAATGCAAGCAGTCATACAATCAGACAGGTTGGAAGAAGGGCTGATAGCTATATTGCTGACATTATCTGGAGGTAAAACTGAAGTGAGCACGGCCAAAATGTTTCCACATTGAAGGTTGAAGAAGGTTGAATGCCAGCAATAGAAAGACATATATGTGGCTTGCCTTTTGTTATCACTCGCCTAACACTACTATGTCGTCTTTGATTGGAAATAATGGCGACTTGTGCGGTGGCTACAATAGACATTAACCTGCTAATGTTTTGAACATTCGGCAAGAGTCTTGGAATGTTACTGCGAGAGGAGAAGTCACATAATATCAGTCAATGAGAACACAGTCCTCTCGCAATTGTGTTTTATAGAAATTTCGAAATATTGCTTTAGTTTTGCAAAAATTTGTAATGAAAACCCACCTACAGTCTTGTTTTAAACCTCGCCCAATTGCCTGACCACATCTTTATTGTCCAGTCTCTTTTTTTCAGCGTAGATGCTGCATTCCCAAACCTTAACTATAAGAGTATAATCATACTATTACGATAGAAACATCATGTGAAACAACATGGTTTTGGTTCACTGTCAAAGCTCATATTTCTCCCTGAATCTCTTGGTTGTCACTGGACCAGCCTCTTGTAAACAGCTTAAACTGATAACTGTAAAGCTACATACAGTCAGCCTGACTGAAACTCAGCCACTGATGTTTCTTCATTGAGAGTAAAGTGAGTCCACTTGCTCTCCTTCCTCTCCTCTCAGATCCCTGCATTTCACTTTCCCACACTTTGGGATCCTCCCTTTTCTTTATCTCCCGCTCTCCGTCTTTCTTTCTCTCCTCGTTGCTGGAGGGCACGGGCTCCTCCAGTGATTAAGCCGTCTGGAGGCCTGTCTCTCTGTCTTTTACCGAGAAGAAGACGCCGACTGTTGGTGATACACTTCCCCCGGCTCTCATTGTGTGCCTCCGCCATGCCGAGATGACAGCTTTGACAGCTGGCGAAGGCGAGGTGCTATTTCACATGTGCTACAACATTACCAGTTTAACTTGTGCAGAGGTGAATTATCACCTTGTCACCCAAAAGTGCAAATAGTGTAGTTTTCAAAGAGCAATTAAGTGTAATAGCTGCTTTCAAGCCCCAAGCATGGTACCTGTTGCTCACTTTCTCTGCCTCTTTTCTCCTCGGCAGATGTGATAACTAAAAATATTTCCCCCCCTTGCTAATTCCCAAGATATCAACTGCCTGCTGAAAGGTCCTTTTTGAAAAGGCTTCCTATTCTTCCCGTGTTCCTCTCTCTCTCTCTCTCTCTTAGCCGTTCTCACTAATACCGCCGATGATATTGGCCACATCACGTTTCCTGGAAGTACAGTACAGAGAATGAAGGCCAGTATCGAGTTGCCCTTGAAAAGGAAACGGAGACGAATGCTGGATGATTGCAAAGTTACATGACAATTATTCTATTCATTATTTTAGAAGCAGGATGGGGAAACAGGAGTGAAGACAGCGTGGGAGCCGGGAGGTTACAGGGAGTCGGAGATCACATTCATACACTCTATAAGTGCGTGCATGTTCACGTGCAAATCATGTGCTTTTATGTATATATGCAAGTCTGTGTACACCCCCCCCCACCCCACTCCCCAACTTGCACACTCATAGCCACGTTATTGTATTCGATATCGCAGAACATGAAACAATGGGTTATAAATTGGCCTTCCAACCCGATATATTTGACATGATCTCTGCTTCCCATCTCGTTAGTTTGCTGTTTGTTTCTTTTCTTCCCTGACTCCTGTAGACTTTGTTCAGTTTGAGTTGCTCCTCTTAAGAATGCAACGTTCCCTTCCCCAGGCGCCCCGGAGATGTGAGGAGGACGCCTCAGAGGAGTTGTACTCATAAAGCTCCTCATCCTCCGAGGGAGAGACAGAGAGAGACAGCAGAGACAGAGAGAGAGAGAGAACAGTACCGGCAGGCAAAGACACACAGGCATAATAACTACACTTACACAGCTAGTCGACACATAATGAGACAATGCCGCCGCAACTTCAAGGAAAAACACAGATATATAAAAAACAACAGAGAGCAAGGCAGAGAGAGAGGGAAACAGGGGGTTTGGGGGGGGGTAAAAATAAAAAAATAAAAATGAAGAAACTATGTCAACTTTTATTTCCTCTGTTATTCCACATCAATGGAGGCATGCCGCGATACTAATAAAAACAAAAAAATATACACAGGTATAGACACATAGGCAGCAAGTTGGCGTGTTTGAAACGCTCTGTGGCAATTAAAGACAAATAACTTGCATTATTTTCCTGTAGTGAAGGATGATCCCGACCACTCGCTAAAAACATGTTTGATTTAAACATCAAAAAGCGCCGAGACACAAATAAATAAGACACAAATAAACAAAGTTGCGCTAGATAAAAAAAAAAAACAGAGGAGGCAGAGAGAGAGAGAGAGGGAGAGAAGACAAACCGCGGGGGGAATAAGAAAGAGAATAGCGAGCATCGAGACAAATAAGCCAGCAACATTATAACATTAGCAGTTAGAAAATACACTTAATTCCTCGGCAGAGATGGATATAAACTGCATTGTTGCGTTGCAAATCCCAGCGACCGGATTTAAACTGCTGCATTGTTTTATTAGGGAAATATGGGGGTGGAGGAACACTGCTTGTTCTAATTACAGTGATTTAATCAGGATTAGAGAGGTTACCTGGATGAAGCTAGGGGGCATCCATGGCAAGGGCACATGCTTTTAGACAGACCGCTTACACGCAGTGGCGTGTTTCACAGAGCTGGCCCTTATCGAAAACTCATCTGCGACAGTGACTTCAGCTTGGAAAACAATGACTTTCTTTGCTCTTGCATGAGTAAACACTGGCCTATTGTTCTCTTTCCCTCCTCTCTCTGTCTTTATTTCTTTTCCTTTTTCACCCCCCCTCCCCCGCCTAGTTAAACAGCAGGCAGAGGGAATCCATTTTAATCTGATTAATAACTTAGTTGATCACATATAACCCAATTTTCATTCAGTGCCGCCCTTGTCCGCCTGGCCACACCCACGCTGACCTTTGGAGTCACCACAGTGACAATAAAGCACAATAAGCACCATTGTCCTGTCAAAAAAGCCAAAGATGTTTTACATCATTACAAAAATTTAATGTCCCCATCTTTTTAAATGCTCTCTACAAAAGGCCAGGCCTGCAGTTCAGTGTGTTTGTGTGTGTGTGTGCGCACAGGGGTTATTACAAGTGGGATTCGAGTTTCCTGGGTCGCAAGGATGGGAACAACTTTCCTCATGCATTCACAGTAATATGAATCGTCCTTTTAAAACAGATATGGTTACATATTAGTTTTGAAAGGTACAGTAACCGGCTCAATGTTAAGCTGCCCTCCAACACTGGGCCTCTTTGTTCACTCGGCCCCAGCTAATAACTGGCCCCTGATCCTCATCTCTTACTGGCTCAACTTTTTTTTTTTTTTTCCTCCTCCATCTTTTTTTTTTCTGAATGTATCTTTGATTACACCGTTATATGAGCTTCGTTTTGTCATTTCAATTTCACTCGATGTGTTTAGCGCTGAGAGATTTGTATTCAGGATTGGCAATTACGATTAGAATGCCACAAAGTAAGCCTTGTGAGTTTTTGCAATGACAAGTGAAAGAGAGAAAAAATCCTCCCTTTCCTCTCTCTCTCTCTCTCTCCCTCTCTCCCTCACACACAAACACACACACACACACACACACACACACACACAGGAAATATGAATCAAATATTCATGAAGTGGGCTGAGGTTCTCGTACACCCATATGCTTCCTCATTCAAGCAGCTTGCAGTGGACACAGGCTTCCATCCAGCGTGTGTGTGACACAGCCGGGTGTGACAGAGAGCATGACAACACCTCGCTGCCACCTATCACCATCATCAAATAGGTCATTGCAAAACACGCGCTCCTTTTCTTCTTTTCTTTTGTCCTTGTTGCCCTCCGCCCGTGACTTCCTCTTTCGTTTAATAATCTGTTGTGAGAGAGATGAGTCCTCCGAGCTCCGTGATTCACTGGCCAGGAATCCTTGTAAAATCAGGGCGCCGTGCATTTGCCAGTTTCCAGAAATTGTAAGAACTTTATGGTTTATAGTTTTTTATTACGCCTCGGCAGGAATGAAAAGGGTGCTGCAAGCGGAGGGTCCGGGGTGTGTGGAATCGGGGAGAAAGAGGGGAGGGGTGCGTGGATTAAAACTGAAGGGATTAGCAGCACACTTTAAGATAAATCTTTTTTAATGTGAAACCTCATCCCCGCTCATTCTGGGGTAACCACTCTTATTAACTGCTTTTCTATCACTCCCTTTTTTATGCAGCCTATTTTTCCGGCGAGCAACTTTAAGTACGGGCTTTTTTGGACACGGCCGCGCGCCGCCAACTCTGCCAGTTACACAAACAACGTCCCTTTTTAAGCTTTTAAACACAGAACAATGGCAAAGCACATAGCTGCGCACATTAATGCTTTTGTATATGGGAGGGGAAGAGGAGGGGAAAAAAAAGAGCAGGAAAGCAGAGGAGAAGAAAAGAGATAAGCAGAGCTTGGCTACGCTGCCCCTGCATCCCTCCATCTCTCTCACTCTATAAAATCTCCCTTTCCATCATCAAATCCAGGCTGATCTGTATGTGTCGGGGGCTATACAGACAAACATCATATTCTCAGTCTCCAGACTCTAATTGACTGAACAAGGATTGGTCACACTTTTAAGAAGCGTTCCATAATGGATTTCCATGTTTGTGCCTCTTTTAACTGGCAGTGCGAATGGAAGGCATAAATGTTGTCTTTATTACCGAAAACAACAGCCCTCTCTCTTTCTGTCTCCCTCCATCTCTCCATTTTTTTTCCTCTTCTCTCTCGCCGTAAAAAACGATATCAGTCCTTGCATTCATCGCAAGGTCAACGCTGCCTGACAGATGACAAACGATCTCAAGATGGCCACATCATCTGTCCTGTAGTTGTTGGGCGGCAAAAAGAGATGAATTTTTTCTTCTTTATTCTCCCCCCTTCTTCTTTAATTTCATTATCACGTCATGGAGGGGAGCGGGGGGAGGAGGAGGGGGAGTGACAAAAACAGCCACCTGATTATCCGTGGCACCGGCTCGAAAGTGCTTCCAGGCCAAAAGCAAAGGGAGTGGGACAAATGAGCAAGAAGGGAATCTTTTCAAAAAATCTGCACTTATCGTGTTTCTGTATCAAGAAGCAGACTTGGCAAGAGACGGGGATTCAGTATTATGTACAAGCTGCTCATCAGATGGGAGTTGGGTTTATTTCTGTGGCCCACCCTCCCTCCCCTTACTCCCTCTATCCATCCACCCTCCCTCCTCCTCCTCCTCCACCCATCCTCTGCCACCCTCTTGTTTGCTTCCCATCCAAGATGTGTCTCATTTTCCCTGACTGGACAGCTACATCAGAAATGCCCAAAACAACTTGGCATCCTCGTGTGGACAGAACACAACTTTTCATTTAAATTATTTGATTGATTTTTCGCACTGTTTATTGTTTTCTTCTTCTTCTTCCCTTCATCTTTTTTTTTTTTTTCCCCGGGCTCATTATCTGCGGTATGGAAAAAAAACAGAACTAAACTCCATCTCTGCCAGTGACGGCCACTTTTGACAAAACACTAAGTGCATTTCTTAATTATCTGACTTCTCTCTAATACCGTTGTCATCTCGCAGACAATCTCTCTCCGCGCTCTCTGATGTTGTTATTATGTTCTCATTTGGACGCCGGCTCTCTGCAGGTAGTCATCCCCCGCCACCCCTCATCGTGTCCCCTCCTCCTCTTCTCACACACACCCGCTTCCTCCTTGTCTCCTCACTCTTTGGTCCTTGTTAAACTTTGCGTCGTCCTCTTAGTATCATAAAAAAAAAAATCCTGCAAGCGGTATGAGGTGGTTTCATTTTGTCAAAGCAGAATTATAAAGATTTCTTTTCTCTTCCTTTGCTAATGAATGTGTCCCGTGATCAACACCATCCGTCCATCACCAAACATCCCACCACCACCACCACCATCCTTCCTCCGCCTCCTCTTCATCATCATCTGACAAAAAAAAAAGAAGCTTGGCAAGTAATTATGAAAACAAATATTCAGCAACTTTATCAGAAGTGAGGCAGCAGGCGCAACTTTTTTTCGGTTCTTTTTTTACTCTCCGTCTTTGTGAAAGAGTGCCGTCAGCTTACCTGACACTTTTTAAGAACACGTCTTTCTTCCCGGCTGTTAGCTCAAACACAATGCAGTGCTTTTTCTGGGATGACACGTTTATTAATGGTCATATTTTTTACCTTCACACTGTGGGCCAGGTCAAATTTGGCCTGAAACATAGTGTTTATGCAAAATTTTGAGCCACCGATCTATTTAGAATGACTAAATAGCCTGTGTGACATTAATAACTAGGCAGTTAATTCTGTTTCACAGAGCAGAGAGAGTAGATCTTTTAGGTTTTACACCACTTGTTTATAAAGGAAAAGCTTCTATTATGACACATTATAGTGTCCTAGTTTACCAAAGACATGAAAACATAAAATAATTTAAGAAATTACAATGATTTAAAAGTATTTTCTTGAACTGAAAATGGAAAGAAGATTATGGAGCTGTGCAGTTTCTTATAACCATTACAACAATCAAACACTGTCCTCAATGCTACTCTGTATCATAAAAAAAACCCCATAACTACTAATTCTAACGATTACACCTCAATTAAACATTAACTAACATTTAACCCTTTGAAACCAGTGCTTGATATCTTTCAAAAACATGGGAAGGAGGCAATGAGCAAATGACTCAAAAAATGATTAAGAAATTAATAAAAAGTACATGAAAATTACTCAAAAGTTTTGTTTTTTTTTTTTAAAAAAAATTGAAACAAAAAACAAATGACCTGAAGAAAGTGGTTAAAAAAATCATGTTAATTTTGCAACATCATTTAGAAATCTGTGATTATGATAAACATGCATATTGATTTTCCCCTAGCTTTTTGTCCCTAGCTTTTTAAAAATAATTTTCTAAATGTACTATTTGCACTTTGTGGAACATCACCAAGATGATATTTGCCCTTTTTCTCATGTTTTTGAAAGAAGTCGCACCAAACTCAAAGGGTTAACCAACAAACACAACAACATATACTTACAAATAACAAACTCATTTTCAGATTTAAAGCAGTGATAGGAAACCATGCACGTGTGACCCCTGCGTATGTGTTTCCCACATTTGCAATGAGTTGTAATGTTTTGCAGTCCTTAAGTCGCTGAAATGGCAGCTCAGGTACCTTTATAATCTGACGCTGATTTGCTTTCTCAGTGTTTTACTTGCTTTGATGCACACTGGAGGATGTAATATTCCATTTCACTGGATAAGAATTAAATATGACCCAGAATAGCCTCAATGTACAAAATTTTGTAGCACCTGTAAAAAAGTTTATGATTTTAGAATATTTTCATATTTGTGAAGTTTGGATCACTGAAGGAAAAAAATGATCACATTTTAAGCTAAAAGAATGTCACTTTCGGCGGTTTTTCCACTGTTAAAAGTCAAAACTGGTCAAATTTGACGCTAACAGTATGTAAGGGTTAAAACCTTAGCAAATTGCTTTGATTCCTTTCTAAAACATGAGGAGAAGGCATTGAACAAAAATTGGCAAGAAATTAGTTAAACATAACAAGAAAATTGCCTGAAAAATAGCCCCCCACCCAGAAAGAAACATAAAGGACAAAACCAAAATGACATTTTTTAAAAAGCATATATGTATACTTTTTTACTGTGACATTAATTTGCTTGTCAATTTTTGTGGATTTACTTGACTTTTCTTGTCAAGTTGCACCTTTTATTTTTTCCCCAAGTTTTTCAAACCAATTTTCTTTGGTTTCATAGTGTTAAATAGCTTGTGAAAAGTGTCAATCCAGGTTTCACAGGGTTGAGTATTAAAAAAGAAAGTGTAGGAAGCTTCGTTAGTTCTGTGCATTCAGACCCTTTTTTTGTGTTTTCAGGTGAGAATCTAGCCACCTCGTTCCTACAGGAGATTCTCCTACACAATAAAAATGAGCCGAACTAGAATATTGGTTTTTTTGGGGGGCTTGAATGTCAGAGGTTGCAGTATTGGATCTTACACCTATTGAAGCTGACGCAGTATAACAAAGCGTGCAGGGCCCAAAGTAATGATCATATACAAATATCAATATGAGAAAGAGTGTGTGCTAAAGAAGACACATTGCTATTGATGTTTAAATAACTGTAGCGCCAGAGAGATGGAGAGAGGGGGAAAAATGGGAATCATATTTTCTCACTGCGTCTTGTGGGGAGGAAAAAAAGCACATAATCGAACACACCTCGCAAGGTGCAAACAGTGAAGCCAAGGGCAAGATAAAAACCTTTTCTCTGTCTCTCTGCCAGGTGAGCAAAAGTACAAATAAATATATAATCACTTAGTGTGCTGTGTTTTGCTGTGAGCCGCATTATCTGTTTCCGCTGTCTCCTGGAACACACAAAGAAGGGAGTGTTTGACAATGCAAGCTCTGATGATAAAAAATAGTAAAAAATTATGTCTTCAAAAGTGTTTTTTTTCCCTTTCTCATGTGTGTGTCTTTTAATTTGTCTGGGCATACGCAGCTGTATTTGCATTTCAAATACTCATATTTGAAGAGGGTGGTTTAAATGCCAAGACGCGAATTGATGACAATCACCTCGACTCGCAAGCATTGGCGAAAAACCCCTCTCTCCTCACCGCTGACATTAAAACGAAACCAAGGGCCGCAATGCAAACACAATACAAATATATATTTATCTTCCCCTGCCTCCCTTCTTCCACCACCCAACCTTTCTCTTGCTCTTTCTTTCCCCTCCGTCTCATTATTTTAGTATCACTTTACATTTGAATATCAGTTCCTATACTCACAGGGCAGCAATGTGTGAGCCGCCTCTAACTAAAATAAGAGAATAATCAGCGGGGTTTGGAATGAGGAGGAATTGATTCGGCGGCAAACAGTCGGGGTGCACACACACTTTAACACACGGCCTCCTCCCCCCTTTCGCTGCCTTTTCATCACTTTTCCATATTCATTTCTGCAATTTACAGTAAATCCAATAGCTGTCAGTCACACACAAACACAGCAAAGAAGAAAAAAAATTATAAAACGCAGTAAATTTACAGCGTTGGGGAAACAGCTGCTGCAACATTTACAGCAAAGACCACTCTAAAATATTAAAGATGTGTCATCACCGGCGCTCGGCCTCTGCATCTGTAACCATCTGCTTTCTATTAAAACATTACACCCAAAAAAAGCAGCCCGCTCGCTCTGCGATGCTATTTCCAGCCTTTTTTTTTTTTTTTTTTCCTCTCTCAGATCTGCTCGATGTGGGGGAAACTGTGTTGGCACAGACAAACAACCTTTTCAGTCCTGCTGAACTCCCCCAGCTGACTGGAAACATCAAAAACACAAGTTCCTGAGTATGTGGAGCTTTTGTACAACCTCTGATATTAAAATACCACAGGATACTGACAGATCAAAAAATACATGACTGTAGAGGTCATAAGTTTTAGGCAGAATGCCACCTGTTTAGACCGAGATAAATCTTCCTGATTACAATCAATAGTGATGTCTGTTAGCATGTTTTAACCCTTCAAAGCCTGTATCGCCTGCATTTAAACCTATAAACCCTGAGCAAATTGATTTGATTTATTTCGAAAACATGGGAAAAAAGTTCATGAGCAACTTGGAAAGAACTGTTCTGCCAATTGCAAGAAATTGCTAGATGCGGAAACCTTTTTTTTTTTTTAAATGCTGGGGAAATGTACAAAAAAACTTCATTTAAAATAACCATAATTATATATTAAAATTATTTTACAGAATTATTATTATTTTTGAACACTATTTTAAGCCATTTCCTGTTTAAAAAAAATACATTCTTTCAAATGTCTAAGTTATTTTATTGAACTTATTACTTCTGTTTTTTCTGCTAATTTTGTGCTATTTCCTCAAATGTGGTTCACTGCCTTTTCCCCATGTTTTTCAATATATTCTTTTAAAACTGAAAATGTCAACAAGATTCTGGAGCTATGAGGTTTATTACATGACCACTTATAACCAAACCGGGGAAAAAAGGCAATGTGCATCTTGGAAAGAAAGGACCCCAAAAACTTTGGAAGAAATTAGTAAAATTTAAAAGGAATGACCTGAAGAAAACAAGAGAGAAAATTGAAAAAGATGGGGAAAAATATAGATAGAACTGTATATATTTGTTCTAATTATATACCTAAAAATATGTTAAACATATGGTTTACTTTTCATTTTTCGCTATTTTTAGGAAATTTTCTTTTTTTGTCATTTTTGGTTCTTAAAGAAATCAGGCCAAGTTGCTCAGGTTTCAAGGGGTTACAGGCTTTTTTTATCCATCTTTTATCAATTGCATTTTCCCTATGATAGATAATAACCGGAGGTCATATGCAGAACCCTCCTTTTTTGATTTATTTCATTACATTACTGGTCCCATCCGAGCGTCCTTGACCAAGACACCGATCCCCTCAAGTTGCCACGACTAAGAGCGTCAACTAAATGTCGAAAATGTAAAATTACAGTCCTCCCTCCGCTGATGTCCTTGGGTTACTGAGGGGTGTGGAGGCGTACAATGACTCAGACTGTTTGGGGCGATGACATCTGTCCTGTTAGAACAGATAGAGAGAGAGAAAAAGAAGGAGAGTGAGAGCTGGGCTTCTGAAAGCAGCGCCGCAAACTATTATGTTACAAGTGAACAGAGCGAGGGAGAGATGGGAGGGGAGACTTATGGGCCGAGTCAAAGGTAAACAATTACAACATCGTGACTCACTTTTTTGGAGCGTGGCTAAAGGAAGATCATCTCTCCCACTTAATAGGTAATTTCCTTTGTCTCCCGAGGATCATATCACATGTAGCCTTCCACGGGGTGGTCTGCCGCGGGAAAAAGAAAAAAGAGAGAAAAAATTACAGATTGAAACTTGGCCGGAAAACTTTCACAACAGCGTTCCTTGAGAGCCATTCTGTTCATATTAAACAAGTGCCTGTTTGTGAGGAACGCAACAACAGATTCAGGGGGACATTTCCCAGTCTCTGTCTGATTTTTTTTATATATTTCATGCTTTCTGTCATCTTGTTTGTGCAAAACTAGTTGTCCATTTTTGGGCTGTCATCTCCTCTTTCTTCATTTGCAGCCACTTCTCCCTCTTTTTCCCCCTCTCTCCATCTCTCTCTCTCTCTACGTCTCTCCGTCACTCTCCCTTGTGATGTCACTATCTCGGCGTGAATCATTAGGATATCAGTGTTCAGCCAGTGACAGAAAGCGCATGATTAACAAGCGCTCTTGTTTTTCCTCTCCTCTTTATCCTCCTCCCTTTTTTCTGAAACGAGGACTCCCGCTGCTCCCAACGACATTTCTCCTCGTTCCCCCCCTCCTCCCTCTCCACCCGCACCTCCTCATCATCATCCCTCCTTTTCCTTCTCTTCTTCCCTGTCGTGGATGGCAGGGAGTCACAGGTGTGTGACAATAATTACACATACACTCAGAAAAAAATAATGTCGTTTCCTCCATTTAATAAGTTTGCAGTAAAATAGGCAGCGAGATAGAGAGAGAGGAAGAGAGCTCGAATCTTATCGGATACCCCAACCTCTAACTTAATCATATGGCTCTTAAGAGCAGCCTGCCACCAGCTGGGGCTCCGTAATATGCATGCAATATGTGTGTAAAACGATACGCTTTAATTTTGAGCCCACTTTAAGCAGCAACAAAATCTGTTTATATGGGAGACATTTAAAAAGAAGAGAGGGATGGAGGGAGGGTGAGCAGAGGATTGGGTTAACTCTTGCTCTCCAGGCCTGACAAAAGCCATCTGTTGGGTGTCAACTAGTATCACTGTACACACTGTAATGTACACAAAGTGGGGAGCAAATGGCGATGCAAAGGTTTGCTTAGTTTCAATATAAGAATGGTTGTAAACTGAGTCCGAGGTGGCTCACATCTCACTGTGCCCCCTGTTTTAAAATGCAGTTTTTCCTTTTAGATTTCCCAAAGTTCCTTTAATGCCAGACTAAAAGTTAACTTTTGAAATACACTTTCTTTCACTTATAAATGGAAAGTTAATGAGCAATACAACACAAAGGTTTCTCACTTCAGTGCACTCAGTGGTTGTGCTGTTGCCGCTCTTCTTGATCTCGTCTGAACAGTGGCTTATGTGGCTTATGTTTGCAAATATTTGCTAATTTTAAATAGATATTTTTGTGGAACCAACATTAAGGTCTTTGCACTTATTTCTCTTATTTTTCGTCTGAAATTGTTGCACGTTAAAAACAAGCAACCTTGCGTTGTGTCAATCGCACCGACTCTGAATCTTTTGTCTGTTGTTAAAGTTTTCGTGAAGGGTTGGATTTTCTGCTTTTTTTTTTTTTTGCGTCTGTCAAAAGCCTTTTATTGAGTTGTTTGACAAAGACAAAGAAAATGTGCCGAAACCCTTTGGGACACATACTACCACAAAAAAGAGAGAGAGGGCACATTAGCCTATCAAGAAATGCACAACAGCACTGATGATGCTGATGATGCCAACAGCGGAGTGTAATTCAATTGCCCCAAAAAAATCATTGCTTAACTCAGGTAGTCATGGTGCCACATCACGACGCGGGCTGACAGTCTTTGGAGGAACCTTCATCAGATAGAAGCGAGAGAGCACATGTGTCTTGTGGAATTTTTTAGAACATTGAAACACATCAGACTTGGTGTTCAAGGTTTCTGTCAATAAAATTTTTATTGGATGATGAATTACAAAATGCATTAAAAATATGGATGTGGTGGGCAAAGTCCGGGCAGTTTGATGACTTTATAATGTTTAAATGCTTAGGCTGCTGTTACCTCAATGTTATAGCTAACAGATCCTCCAAACTACATAAATGTCCAAATAGATCATCTGACATGACCTTTAAAAATGACACGCAAAAACATTTTTTCATCTTTAGACAACATCAGTTGCTTTTGGTCAAATAAAAGTACTTTAGTATCAGTAGGTACCCGTTTCTATGGTTAGAAGAATAACTTCTTTGCCAAGGACAGTCATGACAAAAAAAAACTTTAGTTGTCTGTTGGGAATGGGAAATGAGCCACAATCACCCAGGTCGTATCATGAAGGCACTATAACAACATCATACTCAGTCCACTTTTGCTCCTGTTAGAGGTCCTTGTCAAATTTCTTAAACAGAAATCCAATGTATGCAGTCAAACTATAAATGACGACCATTTAAAGTCATGCAGTAATTTTTCACTGATGGCCAAACATTTTGAAAACTTTAAAAACTCAGATGAATGCGAGGCGCGTGCTTGGCAAAGATACAAACATTAATGGCGTCGTCCTTGGCTGAACTGTAATGTTAACTAGCTCAGTGGTGTTATCTGAGCTAGCAGTAGATGCCTGCTTCCCTCTGCACGGTGATACGGTTGGCTGATGAAGTTTGACAGAGATAAAATAGTTCCTACATGAAACTGCACACAACGAGGTGTATGGATTATCTTGAGTAAACAAGTCATGATTTCAGGAAAGAGACGCTGCTGTTGAGTTAACTGAATATTAAATAAATATTTTTAAGCACCACAAGCCAAGTGCCATCTAGTTCTATTATATTGGAGAGAAGGCAGACATCTCTAGGGTCGATATCTCTAACAGTCCGCAACACACACCAAAACACGGACAGGATCATATATATATTTTGTATCTTTCCATGTTTTCATAAAGCTAATGATGTTTACTCACATTTAAATGTTCAAACCCAAGAATCTATGTTTTTATGGCTTCACAACTCCATCAAGTTAATTTGGTATCTTTGGAAACTTTGGGATCTCAGCTTGAATTTTTAGAAGTATTGTGGCCAACCAACTGTTGGGTCAGCAGGGTTTCTTCTTCTGGTTTGCATGTGTTGATTGAATACCGAGTTGATTTCAGGGGATTCAGTACAGTTAGCATGTTAGAAGCCACGCTCTTTGTACTCGAAGGGAAGCACAAACCGAGTTGATGATGGTTAATGACTGCGATGACATGGCTTCTGGGAATCTCCAGGGGATGGAAGCGGGATAGACAAACTGAGCTGCCGTTTGCTTGAGCCGCACCATCTAGCGTGTCAAGCGGGGGTATCACCAAAGGGTTAGACAGAGAGAGGGGACAGAAGAAAGCGAGAGCGAGGCATTCAGGGACAAGGGAAGCAAAATGCTTTCGGGGAAGGAAGGAGTGGAAGGGGAGCAAAGAGGAAAGATTTGGAGGGGAGGGCCGTGTGTAAACTTCAAAAAGCCTCTGACGGCTGCTGCTGCTGCCGCCGCCAGCCCTGACCACTCTACAGATGCTTTTGTTCCCTGCTCGCTCTCTCTCTTTTGCACCCTCCTCTCCATAACCCCCCCTTCTCCTCCTCTTTTCGCCGGGTGTCTTTGGTGATCCAGTGCGAAAGGAGCGGGGGCTATCAAAGCCATCGCTGTCTGTTACAGACTTCAAAACCCGGGGCCCCCGTCCGTCCATCAGCCCCAATCATCATATCTGCAAGGCCTGAGCGGAAAGCCTCATACACTGGAGGAGAAATATTTGATCTGTCTTCTTTGTGAGGATCAACAGTCACACAAACGACAGGAGTGCCCCGGCGCTGCAAAGGGAGAAGGAGGGAGAAGGAGGGAGAAGGGGGGAGGAGGATGTGGGAGGACTGCAGGAGGGAGGAAGGGGGCAGGGGAAGTGAGGAAGGGTATCACGAGGGAGTGAAGAGATATAACTTGAGAAAAGCACCTCCACTTGACCTCATAGAGTCAGGGTTAGGGTTGGGGTCGCAAAGATTTCTTTAATATTTTATATTCATAAACTTTAATATGATTTATATTTGAGCAGAGGACACATTTCAGGCAAGTTACACGTTGGACATAGACTTTATAAATAGAATAGGAACACAAGAATTGGTTGGTACTTCGTTATTTTTCCATTGTTATCATCTTTTTCTTTTTAACTGCCACTTTCTTTTTATTTGTTACTGCTTATCGTCACTATCTTTCTGTAATCCATGAGATTGATTGATTGATTGGTATTGACAAGTAAAACAAACAAAACAAAAAAGATGAATAAAAAACAAAATAGCAATAATTAAAATGGATCATAACAGATACTCCATGAATAGATTCTAATAAACAACAGAAATTAAATCTTACATGTCCGAAAAGGAGGAGAAAGATTAAACTTATTCTTTCTACCCCTTCTCAGCTTCTCATCAATTAACGATCTTCATCTCTACATTATGGGCTACAGTATGTGTATTAATAGGAGACAAATATATGGAGACATAGTGGAGGGTAATATGTAATCTTAATTTATTTTACCTTTTTTAGTTTAAATTTGACATACGGAGCATCCTGAATTAAAATACCACCTGCTTCTGCAGAACTTTAATATTAAAATCCATGAAATTGCAATATAATGCCAAAACAAGTACTTTCCAAGGATAAAATATAAGAACTTTATTCCTCGTTAAACCTCCAAACACACACACATACAAAAATTCTACGCGATAAGTTTGAACTGATGCTTAAAACTACATGAATTATTATTGTGATAAATGAAAAACAATGTTGTCATTTTTTCGACCATAAATACCCAGTTATTGCTTGTTCCAGCTCCTCTTTGTGGGGATTTGTTGTCAGAGATTTGTGCATTCTGGGAATTTATAATGGGCATTTTCACAATTTTCTAATATTTCATAAACTGAATGATTCATTGGAAAAATATCCTAGATTCCCAGATTAAATGATAATGAAAATGTCTGCTACACAGTTGCATTGCTATATATATAAGTATGGGATATCGGACAAAATAACAATATTTAATGCTCACCTCCTTATATTTTTGTGAGTAAGGTCACAGTTTGCCTCGCTTTTATTTGCCACTATACCATGACATAGTGCTCTAGCTAATAGACTAATAGGCCTGTATCTATCTATGTATCTATCAATCTATTTAGCCATCTTTCTGTCTATCTTACTGTCATATGACAGTTATTTATAGACATCACCGCGTGTGTCTCCAGGAGACGGCTGGTATAGTTAGCTCTTAAATCCTGTATGTGAGATCAGACTACATAATTACCTATCACATTAAGCCCTTTATGTCCACCAGACTTAGGCCTCTCTCTCTCTCTGTCTCACTGTCTCTCTCTCTCTCTCTCTCTCACCAACACACACACACTCACACACATACACACACTCGCAGAGCAGCAGCAGTGGAGCAGCTGGTAGCATTATTCACACACAGTGTGCCTGGGGCACAGAGAATGAGAGAGAAAATCAAATGGGTAGAAGACGAATATGTGATTGGAAGGAGAGTCTATGTTAGTGTAGATGACTAACTTCAAAGCGTTTTTTGTTTGATTGACCCGCGCACACACATCGAAAGCATACCACAACTTCCAAAACACACACACACACACACAGACACACATCCCAGCCCGTTTGGAGTGAATCTATTCAGACAGACTGCTATCAGTGATGCAGGCATGTCACTCATCGCCCCATCGCATCCAACAGAAGAATCAGCAGGACATCTTGTCAGGCTTCGTAGAGCACACACACACACACATACACACATGCATGCACCACCAGACATGCATGCACGTGCCAAGCGGCAAGTCCAAGGTTCAGAAGGTTGAATGTTTCCAGAGCTAATCAGTGCACGTCTTATGTCTTAGTACGGTACATAGTGTGATGGAAGATTGGAGCAGAGTGGACACTGCTAATCTGCCTCTGTATGTGTGTGTGTATGTGTGTGTGTGTTGTGTTGGTCTACCTGTTTGTCTCATATTGTAAGATGAAGATCCACACAGATGTACTGAAGATTAAAAAGGCATACATACACACACGGGCAAATGTTTCATATTTTTAGATTAGATTTAAATTCATCCTCTTCTGTTCTATTTCATTCTCTAGATTGTTCCTGTTGTTTATGCTCGTCATGTGCTCCCTTTCCAAGTCTATGAATTTATCATGTTTTACTAGGAGCAAATTTTGGCAATGAAATTTACCCCTTAAGTTCAATATAAAAAATGCATGTCCATATGAATATCATAACACCTGTTATGCTTCTTTTATTGTGAACGTGCGGAATTATTTATGCATCAGAATTCAGACCCACCATGATGAAAATGAAAGAATTCAGGCCTGCTTTTGGAATCTTTCATAATGTACAGCTTGTTGTGTCAGGTCTCTAAACAAAGCCGTGAGGGTCAGGGTTAAATGTTAAAATGGTGAGTGAGGGGAAGTTTTAGTAACCCTGCTCAGCTGCAGGATACAAAAAATAAAAATTAAATAATAATAATTTTGACATGTAAAGAGTCCAAATGTGAGTATTCCAGTCTCGGGGGAGTTGGGTTAAGATGGCAGGTGAGCTGCACTGTGTGTGCATATACACTACATGGGAATGTGTGTCGCTTTCAGTAACAATAAACAAATTAATTCTTTTCGTCTTTGAACATAGAAATTTGGGGTGTCACTCTGTGCACGTGTGTGTGTGTGTGTGTGTGTGTGTGTGTTTACCCGCGTGTGTGTGGTAACAGATGTCCACCCAGTGGCTGCTGGGACAGCACTTCACATTTTACATGTGTTAAGTGACAGTGATGGACAGCAGGTAGTCCTTTTAATAATTCAATATATTTTAATCCTCTCTCCCCGCTTGCTCTCTGTCTCTCTGTCAGAAGCCAAAGAATGCTGTCGACGAGGATATGATTACACAAATTGGGCAAATGTGAAAACATAATTTTTTCTTTTTTTTTTCACAAACTTTGATAAATTCCAGTCGTTGATTTGATTATCTCTATAATAAATCTAACGCAGGCACATAAATGCATGCGCAAATAATAAAAATAGACTTTTTTTTAACAGTGTATTTTGTGGCCTCCTCACATGTATTCTAAACATCTCTCCATTTTTAGAAAAGACCAATCAGAAGGCAGCGGCAGAGAGAATGAGCCAGATTCAGTCAGCCAGCCAGCCACTCAGTCAGTCAGTCAGTCAGTCAGCCAGAGACATAGACATTTCCCCACCACCAGGATGCGGGTAAGTGAGCCTCAACTGACCAGAAATGATTTGCCTCTGTCTGTTAGACACGTAATGGAGTCATTTAACTAGTCAAATTAGGAGCCGGCGAGATGCCGCATGCTTCATTACTGGGTTCCAATGGGCACCGCTCTACATTTACGTCAGAAATGATTTCAGGGCAAATTAATGTTTTTATTGTCTTGCGAAAAAAAAAAAAAAAAGTAAAACGCACCCGCATGCACATTGCAGACACAGGATGACTCTTACACATGTATGTCCCCGTTCTTGTGCACACACGGCTGGGAGCTGCAAAATGCAACACACAGGTTGTTTGCACACACACTGTCTGTCACACTAATGCCTCTGTGCATCAGTCACACATCTAAAAGATCAGCACCATCTAGAGGTCAAAATCAGATACTGTCCTCACTCAACAAGCTCTTATTTGTCTCCCCTCTTTGGAGAAAAATGTGTCCCGCAGCATGATTTGTTACACGCCAAATGATTGTTTCCTTAAAGCCATTTATTGAGGAAAAAGGGCATTTATGGCCACAAGTGCGCAGTCCGAGGATTATGAGTAGGGCTTAACATTTGTCGAACAATCCCGGCTTTTTTTTTTTTTTTTTTTGGGAGAGAACGTATTCAGAAAAGGTGGAGAAATAAGCCAGAGGAGGAAAAAAAAGTGTTTAAGACAAATTTCAGCAGCAGAGAGGCAGATAGTTAGCAGCGCTGATGATGTGAGTGACAGCTATTTAGCCTGGCTTGATCCAGCACTCCCTCTCCTGACCTCTAAATCAGAACCAGGTGATGACGGAAATAGGAAATAGAATATATCCACTGGGGAGAGATCAAAGAGTGTGTGCGTGTGTGTGTGTGTGTGTGTGTGTGTGTGTGTGTGTGTGTGTGGGAGAGAGGAAGGATGGGAGGGGCAGGGGGGTGCATGTAGATCTGCTCCTTGTCGACAGGGAGGTATGACAACTGGGATTATTGATGAGAGGCAGAACCCTGTTAGACTCGTAGCAGAACACAGACCTCTGGGATTTGGAGTCCTCGTGGTGTTTACATGTCCGGCCAGTCTTGCAGGCCAGCAGCTCTCCCCGGTTTTAGACCAAATGAGACACGAGTGAAGCTGGAATCAAACCAGCAACTTCTCTCAGCTTTTGAACTTGGGCGCAGACTCGTTGATGCTGCCTTTAATGGTCAGAAAGAGTCCAGGTTCGCTCAGCACTCTTTCCTGTGGCAGTTTTTCGGGCTTCCCGCAGCTGCTTGTATTTATGTTATCACAGATTACAGCTGCATTGTTTGAAGTTGACTGACAGCCAGTGATATTTATGCTTATGCGCGAGTGTGTATTTGGATTCCTTTGTTTTTGACGAGGCACGCACACACACACATTAACACACCAAGATGCACCGGTGTAATCATGCTGCACACATACCCAGCTGTGCATACACACACACACACACACACACACACACACACACTCCCTGTCAGTTGCCGTTGTTCTTGACATTCTGTCGATATCATTGTGTCCAAAAGCTCCGTTTTGTTTGATGCGGCTCTCGACTGACGCCGGCCGGCGCTCTTTGACGCACACACACAAGACACTTTGTTCTAAGACCTGTGCAACCATCTCTCTGTCTTTCCGTCTCTTGCCGTGTCTCTATCCCTCTTGCTCGTCGGCCTCTTTCAGACTTCATTGCTGTCCCTCTGCGATAACCGGCAGCCAGGCCACACAAACGGGTTTCATGCACAGCCAGAGAAGCTTGCCAGCAAGGTACTGTCACGCTGAAACACAAACATTTAATAAATATGAGTGAGAGGTATAAAAGTTGAAATAAAAAAGTTGTCAGTGCTACCTGGTCAGTAGAGTAGGTTACACTATGTCTATTTTACCTCAGACATACAGTACTAGGCTGTTCTCACAAACTGTGTGTTTCCAACAAAAAGTAATGTACCCAAATTTATAAATATCCCATGTATTTTTTAAAGGTTGCAATTACATGACCAGTGAAATGACAGGATTAAATTGCAAGGAGGCAGGTTGGGGTGTTAGATTGGTCACAAAAACCCAGACTTGTCCAGGTGATGTGTTTTTGAGGCCTTGTGAACTTTTAGTAAACTGAGTAATTTTAAGGTACTTTCTCGCCATGTGTCTTTTTCTAAATTAAACCACAGTGACTTTTACTGCCTAAATCTAACCATTGTAACTGTATGTTGATTACTTAACTATAAATTAAGGACCTAACATCATTTTTGGCGCTCTAATTCGCATGATATCTAATGAACTGTTGTGCTTGCATGTGTATGGGTTATCGTATGACCTGTTCTATGAGAATATGTCGAGCATTTAGAGCAGGTTCTGCAAGTTCTTGTGACATCATCATATAACTAATTATGGCTCATAATATAGCCCTATATTTACAAGATTACAACTATCACGTTTGTATCAGTTGGTTTGAGAAAAACCTTTAAAACAGTTGTACTCCATGCCGAAAGCTGAATCAAACTGACATGCTGTCCTTGCATGTAAGATATACATCTGTCTCATTTGTTTGAATGCAGAGACAAACTGGTTGATTTCTTCATCCGTCTTTGGTCAAGCAGACCCGATCTCTCACTTTCTCTAGCCTTCCCTCTCCCCTCTCTCCTCCCCCCCACCTATTGAATAAACACGGGCATTTTATAGACACTGGTCCTGATGCTGCGATATTGTTTTTTTACTCTCTCCGTTATGTATTGATCACCGGCTCGCCTTTTTATCTGCACAGGGTGGACACATATAGATGAATACGGGCACACACTCTCTCACACACACATGAACAAAGAGGCACAAACACTCATGGCTTTTCGTTTGGACAAGAGATCATTGTTGCTGCCACACTGCAGTGAAAGAGTGTGTGTGTGTGTGTGTGTTCAAACATTGATGTCTGACTACTGATTCCTTGTCATCTTATTATTACCCCTCCACTCTACATGGAGGCACCACGTTGTTGTTGCATGTTTTTGTGCATAGTTAAACTACTCAGGCAACGACTCCATCGCTAATTATAGCTTTCCACTTGAGCGACGACACAGAGACACGGGCTCTTGTGTTAACTTCCCTGGAACTCAACACTGTTGTGGTTCCAAATATATGCATTGTCTTCAACCATGTAATTTTACTGTTTCACGTGCTTGGACCTGGACTTTGTATGGTTCTTTTTAATGATGTGTAAGTGCTCAGCTGCAAGAGCAGGTGCAGAGGGACCAATGCCTCATAGAACTCTGATTGAGCTTTGTTACCTGTGACTTTGGGGGGCTAACCCACTTGTTTGTGTGACAAAAAGCTGTAGTTACAGTATATCTGCTTTAGTGCATTTGTGAAATTATGAGTTTTAAATCTGTAGTTAGGTAAATGATGTGGCAGTTCTACAGGTAGATTGTCAGAGGTACTATGCTGAATGAATTTCTGAAAATCCTTGCAAAATCCTTGAAACTTGAGATCACTTTTATTTTTTTAAGGTGCTGGGTTTTTTAGCATTGGTATTTATTTGTTGTATAATATTCATAATATTGGTGAAGACTTCAGTATAATGGTAACTAGAAAAGTGCACTCAATAGAGGGCAGATATCCACTAGGCGCCCATGTTCCGGCTGTGATGCGCCTGCCGAAGCTCATCGCGGTCACTCTAGACAATGCAAATGGTGCAGCTGTGCCTTTTGGAATTGTTCCTCACAGCTCCGTGACAGTCAAGATGGCAGCAAAGATTCAGATCATAGAGTGCCTAACTTTGGTAGATCATTCTGTATATGTTATAGAATTGATCTTCAGAGGCTTCGGTTAACAATGAGACCAAACTTTGTCATGTGTGCCAGTTTTTGAATCACAACAAAGGGCAAAATGTGGACAGCAATGGACATTAATGCTTGTGGTTTTTAGTTTACAACGGTTTTGCTATGTGATTTGTTGATCACTACTGGCCGGGCAAGATGAGTGGGGAGTCAGCAGTCTGTGACAGTATAAAACAGTTAATAAAACTGTTTTTTACCAACTTGGAATTCCAACAAACAGCAACGTCCTTAAGTATACAGTCATAAATATGCACACTAAATATTAAGCTGATTGGTCCAGTAGTTTGTGAGATTAGCCACGGACAGACAGATACACACTCGAACTCAGGCATGATCCCCTGCAGGCTTACAACTTGCTGAGATAGAAGGTAGATATGGAAGTACAGAGATACTTTTAATATTTCCATTTTCTGCAGAGTCAGAGGGAAATATTGTACTTGTTACTCCACAACATTTATCTGACAGGTAGATCCTTTGCAAATTTACAAACTTGAGTACATGAACTTAGTTACCACCACTGTGCGATGAGTTCATCTCTCCACATTTTATCTCACATTTTATCTTTGCACTGGACGAGCCAGGCTTTTATAGCTATTTTGTTTTGTAAAGAAACACCCCTTTGTGCCATAAAGCAATCTGGCAAACAATGTAAAACACATTATAGATGCCAGTAGAAGCTGCCAGTCTTCTTGGTTGGTTGTTTATGGTAATTACACTAATGTCTACAAATGAAGGTGATAATGATTTATTGATGTTAAAGTGTCACAAGTACATTTAACAATTAGAGGTTTGCTGAAGTTATTACAATTCAATATATAGCCATCATCCTAAGCAGAGAACCTTTGAAGATCCCTCTTTTCTCTGGGTGTAGCAGTGGCTGAATACATGGTTGAGTCCGAACACCGATCGAGTCCTGGCTCCGTTGCACGCTCTGTCCAGAAGGCAACTCCGCAGGACGTTAGCCGGCTCAGCATTCTGGGATAGCTGCCCAGGGGTCCCGGATGACCTCAAGAGTTAAAAGCAAACAGCGGGAGAGATAGACGAAGGCATGGAGGAAGCATGGAAACTGACAGAGAGACAGAGAAAGGAGGGTTGGAGGTATGTGGATGAAGGCAGGGAGGGGGGAGGAGATGGGAGAGAGATGGAGGTTGGGAGGTTTTTGAGAGAGGGGCAGAAAGACAGAGGAACTGGAGAGAGTAACGGCAAGACACAAGGAGGACAAAACCATCAAAATGAGATAGCATAGAGGAGGGAATGGACATACAGACCGAGAAAGAGGGGGGAAGAGAATAGAAAAGTATGCTATCTTATCAAGAGTATATGGACAGCACTATAGTTTATTGTGCTTCTTACCCCTTAGTTCCAATGAGGGTAAATCTTAGTGCTCCAACATTCAGTGATTTGAGTGTCCAACTTTGTGGCACCAGTTCGTGTTTGTTCTTTTCCTGTCTAAACATGACAATGCCCATGTGCACAAAGTGAGATCAGTGGATAAATGGTATCCAAGTTTAGTTTGGAGGAACTGCATGAAGCCCTGACATAAAGCTCATGCAACACTTTCAGGATGAAATAGCATGCTATTTGTAGGTAGTGTTGTCTGACCATGTAAAAAGCCAAAAGTGTTTGTTGTTGTTTTTAACAGCCACACCCAAAGGCAGGGTGAAAGTCAAACGGGGGCAAGAACATAGAATGTAATGGATGCAGCTACCATGACGTCACCCATTGGTTGGTGGACTCCAGTTTTGAAGCCTCACTGCATCATGACAGTTAGAATCTTGTTTTTTTTGGAGCCAGAATTGAAATCAAAAAGTTTTTGGGCAAAATGTTGGTGCTGTAAAGTAGCGAGAGGTGGGTCTGACTGTGAGGCCGATGATGCTGTGTATGATGTCACTCAAAGTGGCCCGCCCTTTGTTATGTGTAACTTTAGGCCTTTATAAAGTTTAAACGTGTGAGTGCTATAAAAAAATAAGTAACCGCAAAGTTGTCATGAAGGGGTTGATGAGGTGTAGAGACTAAATTTTTTGATCGGGGCTGTAAATATTTTTCACAAACCATTCGTACGTTTCCTAGAGAAATTTATACATATCCAGCGTACATCCACTTTTATGTGGCCAATGCGCTGACAAGAGCAAACAAGGGAGCACTCCCAAGCAGTCTGTCAGGAGGTAGATCGGGATGGTGGATAGGTCTCAAAATACAGGACTTCCCTTCGAAGACAGATGTTTAGTACCATTGCTTAATTGGAATCATTTTAAGGTACATCCTTATAATACTTCTTTTCCTTATCCTAACTACATTTTTGTATATCACACAAACTCTTATGTGTGCATTTTTCATAGGATAACATAAAAAAAACTTTTTATGGGAAAATATTGATTTATTTCTGCTGTAAAGTTGTACATTTTAAAATGGTAGTCTTTGGGGATTTACCTGCATCTGGAGCCAGCCTCAAGTGACCATTCGATGAACTACAGTTTTTGGCACTACTGTGTTGGCTTCATTTCCAGCCTTAGTTTTTGCAGCTGTTGAAGTACATGAGCCCCTTTATTGCCTAACATCACCAGCAATCAATGCTCTTGAGGCTGAATGGGAGCAAATCCCTTTAGCCTAATTCTAGAATCTTGGGGAAACCCTAAAACTAGTGGAGTGGATGCTGCAATAGTGTTTTGAAGCTCTTGGTTTGGGAATAATACAGTTTGTACTTTTGTACTGTGCCAGGTCATGAGGAAATTTCAAAATCAGGAACCTAAAGAAGGGATGAGAGAAGAAGTAATGCAAGATGAGTGAGTGAACAAGAGGTTTACAAGACAGACATAAAAGACAGAGTGTGTGTGTGTGTGTGTGTGCGAGAAAGAGAAGAATTGAGAATGTCATCCCTCAGATGGACCTGGTGAGCGACATGTCAGATCTGTCATTTCCCTCATTGGCTGCCGACCCGCTTTCCCACAGTCGTCTTCTCCTTGGCCTGATAATGACGCTTAAGAAGGTAATGGTGTAAATGAAAGCTGCCCCCCCCCCCCCCCAACACCCTTCTACACGTCTCTCTACCTCTCTCTCTCTCTCTGGGGAACAAAGGGGCCTTATTATACCTCCCTGTCAGCGTCGCTCTCTGTCTCACCACTGTACAATCACTGTTTTCAGCAGCACTATCAGCATGGGGTAAATGGAGAGAGAGGCTGAGAGAGTGGGCGAGACAGGTAGACAGAGAATGGGAACGTCTCTCTCCAGTGGCAGTATTCAACACTAGTTATCTAGAAGTGCTTTTTTAGTTTGAAGCGCATCGTTCGTTTGTTGGAAATGTCTTTGTGTGGACCTTTTCTTTTTTTTAGAGCTTGAACAGGCAGTGTAATTTATTTGAGGCACGTGTTCACATGACACACATAGGCGCGCGCACACACACACACACACACACACACACACTCCTTAAGTCGAGAGATATCTTCTTATTGGGGAATCTTTCAATAAATCAATGTGACTTTAAACACATTTCCCAGGCGACGCGGCTGACCTGATAAGAAGTGAACTAATCTCTTTTGAGGCTGCCGGGAGAGCTTTGAACCAAATCTACTGTGCATCTATCACCAAGGTTATTTGTCAATGGCTGCTAATCCCAGGTAAATTTCCCTGGTTTTATATCAGGGGTTCTCATGTCTGAAGTTTCTCGGCCTTGGGAAAATAAGAGAGCAGGCTTACAGAATGTAGGGGAACAAAAGAAATGTTATGGATTTCAGCAGCAAAACAATGGTTCAGGCAGGGAGAGGGAGCGGAGAGGCAGCCAGGCACAGAGACGGAACGTTTATGGATTGTGCTGTACACATCAAAATCAGAAGTTGCATGCTTCTTAACAAATAGTTTTTTATGCACATACAAAATTGAATGTAGTATTGCTCTTTTTGTATAAGCATTATCCAGCATTTTCTAGTTCTGTTAGGCATCAAGAACAGAATCTTTTTTTTTTTTAACTTACCACACCATATATTAATTAAGAGCATCTACCAAATGGATGACGTGTCCGTTTAATACACTTTCAACTACTAGAATAGATTTTTCTTCATTAAAGTAAAAAAATAAATGACATCTCCTTTATGAACAATGGCAATATGTAAACCCTAAGAATAAAATAATCTACATGTAATATAAACATGGAACTTTTTCTTTAAAACATTAATAAATAAGCTTTTAAGGAAAATATACACTGGTCTCATACAACAAAAAGTCAAATAATATGCAATGCAGTCTTTGAACTATATCTGACTTGCTCACCTATTTTTTGGCAAGGCGTTCTCATTCCCAGGCCGTCAAAAACGGCAGTCTTGTTAGTGGCCCTTTGCTACCTTTGCTGAAAGCATCTGTATCAGACACCTCAAGCTTTTAACTAACTCCAGTGTAATCATGTCTACTGAAATAATGTAGTAGGAGCAACAAGTCAGAGTGGAGGATGGGGATGGGTCAAACACACACAGGACTTTGACCCAATGAATAAGGGTTTGTGTTTCATGTGAAAGTTATATGTATATGTTGTTAAATGACATACTTGTTAAGATACCATAAAAAACAGTCAGTTTAACCCAAACCCATGATAATTTTTTCTAACCTAACTAAGCAGTTTTGATGCCTGAACCTATAGTAGTTTTGTAGAGGAAAATCTTGGTTTCCTTTGGAGATGGAGGATTATTTTAAAAAATACTGAAGCATGTAAAAAGTGGAAATTGACATGGAAACTGACATGTCCAAAAATGACTTTCGAGGGTTATTTTGAGTCTGGGTCTTCAACTTGGTGTCGAAGACCGCTAGGGGACCTCAGAGTTAGTGCAGGGGGAGCCCTAACATATTCACATTAAGACTGCAGACTGATGCTGATTTTGCCCTCTGACTGACAACCTCCATATGCCCATTTTAATATGCAACACAACTTTATACTATATATGTCTGTAATAGAGGGTCCCACCTCTGTCACTCACTTTTAGCTAAGGGGTCCTTGACCTTAAAAACGTTGAAGACCACTGATCCACAGTGTCATATTTTGAAGCACAGAACTACTGAATGATCTGCCATATTTGACGAGTTGGGAATGATGTGGTTTTGTGTGTTGTGTGTGTTTTAGTGTGCAGCAGTTAACCCTTTGAAACTTAAGCATATTGGTCTGATTTCTTTCGAAAACATGAGAGAGAGGGTATTGAACAACACATGGCCCAAAAACTAGGAAGAAATCAGTTGAAAAAAAAATAAAAAACAAACCTAAACAAGGAGATGACCTCCCAAAAAATGCATTATTTTTTCTTCTGTAACATAATTTTAAATATATAGTTATAATGATTATACATGTAGTTTTCTGGACAATTTTCTTTAGTTTTGTGATAATTTCCAAGAATTATTCCCCTTTTTAAAACAAATTTTTTAGGTCATTATCTTTGTCAGCTTTTACATTACATGACATTTCTTCTCAAATTGGTCATTGCCTCTTTTCCCCATGTTTTTGAAAGAAATGAAACCAATTTGCTCAGGTTTCAAAGGTTTAAATGGCTTGTGAAAGGTGAGGGAAGGCAGTAAATGCAGTGTTTGCTATACACTTATATATCTGGAAAAAGCTTTTTGGAGGAGGTTGCAACCCCAAACAGTAGTGAAGGACCTTAGCAAACTTTTAATGTCATCTGTCTGCAGCCACTCAAGGTCAGAGCAGAGATCCAGGCATCGGTCACATCTGTGTAATTTATGAGCACCCAATTAGCAGAGCACACAAAATAATGATTGTGACCAACGTCCGAGCCTCTATCTGAAAAAAAAAAAAAAGAATGTTGAGCCTTCACCTATTACAGGCAGCATGGCCCCACCACACAAACTGTTTGGCAATAAATAATTGATCAGACACATTACTGAAAGTGGGAAGTTTCCGTCTTTGCCATTCCTTGTGCGGCACCACCTCAAATGGAAAGAAACCTTTCTTTGATTTCCTTTCTTCTCTTTTTTTTCATTTTTTCATCCCCCATTTTTTTCTCTCTCTCTGTCTCTTGAACCCCCCCCCCCATGTGCGCAGAAGATCATGGAAAATCTCTTGCCATATCTGTCATCTGTCACGCTCTCTGATGAACAGTTTTGATCTCTCGCTCCTCTGTTTATGGCCGTTGTCAAGCGAAAAGAATCGTTGCCGTAAGTGCTTACACCAGCACGTAAATAGTTTGACGTGTGGCTCTGTAACAAAGTTGTAGGAGTAAATAAGGAACCAAACAACCACGCTGAATTGCAATTAAGTTGTACGTCTGCATTATGAATTGTTTGGAGCAGCGTGATTTCTGCTCGCTCTTTTACATTTCCGAGTCTTGATATCAAAAGTGTGTGTTTCTTTGTTCTGCAATGACTGTATGGCTGTGAGAGATCAAAGAGTAGGCACAGCATATTATGGATAGCACTTAGCCACACACACACACACACACACACACACACACACACACACACACACACACACACACAAACACACACACGTACACACACAGAGACACACACACGCGCGCAGACACAGCACACAGTGGGATAGCGGAGGGATATGTGGAATATAATGTGATTGCTGCTCAATTCTTCCGTCATGAGGTCATGGTGTTATGGTCCAAGTCAGATGGAGGATTTAGAGAAGAAGACTTTCACAGCTGAGCGGAACATGCTTGAAATATTAACGTTAAAATCCATACAGTCTTAACACTTAGTCAGGACTCCTAAAAAATGATGTCCAGGTTTTCCCTTTTCACTTCCCCCTTTATTCATCTAAAGTAGCAATAGTAATATTAGTTTAATGTAAATTCTTAAATTTCAATATTAGATTTTCTTTTTGGCATCTTTTGACACTTTGAAATTAACTTACAAAGTTCTATGGGTTTGAACATTTTGCTGTATGAAAAAAAAGGATGTTAAAACTATTTGACCCAGCTGCAATCTGACACGTGTGAAGGTTTTTAACTGTTCATTATTATTATTATTATTATTATTATTATTATTATTATTATTGTTATTATTATTATTATTTTTAGAAGACAATCTGATAAGAGGAAAACTACAGTCCCCTTTTTAAGAATTAGCCATGACATCCTGCATAAAAGATCTTTAATCTCAGGCCTTTTGTGTTTAAATAAAGTGAAGTGTAATTAGGGATGCATTTAGAGGCAAAGACAACATGTTTTTTTCTTAAAATAAATGTCATTGTTTCTGGTATAATATAAAAAAGTACAGATATTAAGCATTTGACAATTAAATAGAGAGCAAGAAAAAGTTAAACTGACATTTTTAATTAATCTAATCAGCCAGTTTTGATATTATTGAGCTAAATTCTTCGCCAAAAAAAGTAATTACAAAAAATGATCTTGACAATTACTTTTCCTGCATATTTCCTTCATTGTATATATTCCTTTATTATTTGTTAAAATATTAGGTAAAAATGAAAAACCCAGGTTTTCTTGCTATTGCATAAATGGCACAAGATCCAGGCAGTAATTACATTATATAACGAGGGACACATCCTTCCAAAATATTCAAATATGCTCAAAATTTCCCTCTCAAATATTGATTAAAAATATATATGAATATTTTTTGTTAAAAATTGCTATTCTGTGAAAGACAGCCACTGCCATCTGAAATCATCATTAGTAATTCTAATCAATCTATCTGTGGTCTGAGTAGTTTTGAGACATTGACCTTCAAAGTTTTGCATTTCAAATAGCAAAAATGATATGGACCTTAAGGTTTTACCGAATTAAAAGTCCAAAAATGCATTAAAAAAAAACTGTAAATAAGTTGTCACAAAGTTCTATTATACATAACTAACTCTCTATAAACTCTAAGGTGACAAAAGTGTAATTATAATCATAAATAAACCTAACAAATTGCTATTAATGTTATAACAATTTCTAGTATTATGGTTTACTACAGTTCTGTTTGTGCTTTGTCAAAGTGGTGTGTTTTCATACCCCAGCAGAGGCTGTTTTTTGACCGCTGTAGATATAGAACCAATGTCAAAAACTGTATTGTTGCACTATTTCTTTACTTTAAAATGTATGAAATATTAAAGGACTTAATGTTAATGAGTGTTATGAAATCTGTTTCACTGTTAATTGTTACTGTTGTCATGTAATAGTGTCATATGACATAGAGAGTCACATTGTGTTTAGTCTTCCTGTTTGGCCCTCAATCATATGCCCGCTCCCTAAAATGTCATTAATCATCAAAACTTTGAGAAACCTGTTTCTAAGGGTTTTTTTTAAATTTATTTTATTTTTTTTAATACATTTTAATGAGCATTGATGGACTAAATGCTGTTCCAAAGCATTTCCACAGTGGCAAGGATTAAATATTTGTGGTAATTTTCAACATAAAAATGATCACAGTTTCAAACTAATGTACAGCAGATGTTCAATATTGACAGTTTTAAAGCGAAAAATATTGGTATCAGTATTAGCCCTCAGAAGTCCATATCAGCTGCACATCCTGTAAGTCTGTGGATATTCGGACAGCTCGGAGACAAATCAGTGTTCCTGTCGAGGACCGACAGAAGGCAGAGGAAATGACAGAGTGTGAGAGAGACGGAAAAAGAGAAATGGAGAGAGAGAGAGAGTGAGCAATTCGGGGAGAAGGCAAAGACGAGGAGAAAGTGGAGGGGTGGGGGGCTGATCTTGGAAAGGTTTAGTATATCATAATTATCCCGTTAAGTAACGGCGGAGCGGCCTCCCCGGGGGAATTCGTCTTAAATGGAAGATTTGCAAGGAGAACGGGTCAGAGAGAAAAACGGCTTCCAGTCGGCAGGAAATCCTGTTTACATTTACATAATCATATCAACACTCACTCCTTCTTCTTCTTCGTGTCTTTCTTTTGGGTGCCTTTTCAAAAAAAAAAAAAAAACAGGGGAAAGAGACAAATGAGGGAGGGCTTTAGGCTGCTGCTTGTCGACGTTTGTTGTTGTTGCTTCTCTTTTTTTTGTGCTTGCTCTTATTTTCTTAAAAGTGCTGCCAGTGTTGGCAAGAATGGCTCATTTTTTGAAATCTCCTGCCAGCGCCTCCAACCTCCTCTCAACATCTCTGTCTTTCCACCTCATAATGTCCTCTGTAAGAGGGGTTTCTCAGACCTTTTGGCCCCTTTCCCTCGTTTGGCATGTTGGAGAGAAAAAAAACAAGAGAAGGAAAAAAAAAAGCTTAAGCATAAATAAGCAATGGCGTGCCCGGCTGTGTGAGTCTTAATTGAGATCTGCTAAGAGCAGGCAGCAGATGTTTGTAGCAGCAACTGTTGAATCATCAGAGACCACTGAAAGCCTGTGAAACCATGTTAAAAAGAAGCCAGGTGCTCCACATTTTTTATTTCGCACTCTCTTTACATCATGGAAAAACTGAAGTGCTGATGTGAAAGTGTGTATGGGGAGTTTGTAGGAAGAGAAAAAAAGGAAACGAGAAACACAACAAATATCGGTCAGCACGGTTTACCAATGCTAAACTATTGTAAAGTCTTCATGTATCTGCCAAGAGGAGAAAAAAGAAAGAAGAAAAGCCATGTTGAAGGTCATCAAACTGCAGGGGACATTTCTCTTAAATTACCCCTCTATTTATTTTAAATGCATTTTATAATATAGGACTATTACTTTTAAAATGTAATCTATATACATTTAACTTAACAGATCTTAAATGCATGTCTTAATATACATTTATGTTATATTATTGATATCGTTGATTGAATTTCTATTGTATGATATTGTAAGATGCATGCATTTTTAGCTGCATCACTCAGATCGAGAGAGTAAAAAACATTGTGAAATATGAGGTTGAGACTGTTTCATGAAAGAACAATAACCAATAGGTTTGTTCTGCTGCATGCGAGGCAGATTCAGGTTTGCATGATTTTGGGTTATATCCCTAAGACAGCCGATCTTCACTAACAGTGAAGTTGGAATGGAATGTGAATTTTTCTTTTTAAAACCCTCGCAGCTTGGGGAGGTTTCACCACTATTTATTTACTTGAGGATTAAGTTGATATTGTTTGATAGAAATTGATCAGTTTATGTGGAGAAGGCATGTTTTTTTCCCTTTTGGCCTCCACAGAGGCTCAAGAAGGTAAAAGTTTGAAAACCGCTGGTTACCTGTTGTTAGTTCGTAGGACAAAATAAATTGTCCTGGGGCCCCTGTTCACTGCTGTCTGTGCAGCAATGTCATTAAACAACACTGTATTTACAGTACACCATTCAATGTAGAAGTAACCCCAGTGTGGGCATAAGATAAATAAAATCCCTAAACCAAATTCTGACACACGTTAGGGACAGTGGCTTTGTATGGGGGAGAAAAGTGGGACTGATTACACGTAAAGCCGGGAATGAGAAGTATGTTTTTTTCTGCAATATATTATTCTTTATTATTCTAAGTAATTAGTGTGATAGATAAATTAAAAGTGTGTGAACGACTGAACTTAGTATTTAAAAACAGCTGAAGCTTTCTGAGGCTTCTCTCAAACATTAAAGCTGCAAAGTGTTTTTTTAGTCTGCCCCTGCACTAAGATTTGTCCAGAAATGCAGCTAAAGCTGAGTGAGTGAGTGCTTATGCTGCCGGACCACCAACATTCACTGTCAGGTCTTTCCCCAAGAAATGGAAGGGCTTTACAAAAAGAAAAAGAAAAGAAAGAAAGAAAGGAAACGATAAGAAAGAAAAAGAGTGACATGGATCAAGAGAGGAGGAACAGATCATGAGTGATATTTGACTTAAAGTTAGGAAAACTGGCCTTGACTTTATTTAAACATCCCATGATCTGTGAGTTTTCAGCTCTTTACTTGTTTTTTGTTTTTTTTTTTGCTTTTTGTCCCTTTAATGTCCTCAATAAATTTGCCAAAAATCAAATCATGCACAGCAGGTTGCAACATAGTAAACTCAGGACAATCAGTTTAGGGACTAGTCCCATGGCACTAGAATCAGGATCCTGTTTGTTCTTATTTTGGTATAGCCTTCCAGTAAATCACATTATTCTTTTTTTATTAAAAATGATGAAATACAGTTATAAGGATTGACTGTAAGCACAATATTGGACAGAGCTCGTAACTCCTCTTGCTCTTTCTTTTCTGCTAACTCCATCAGACCACATGACCATGAAGCCTCCTCCGTCCTCACATTCTGAAACTGCAGTCATTTCTGTACCTGTAGAACATACCTGAAAGTTTGGGAGAACCCTCCTTTTGTGTCATGGGAATGCTGGGAACCAGCGACAGGTTCTCTGTGATTATAAATAATAACCGAGGCAGGGTTACTCACCTGCCTAACTGGTTAATCTCCCTCTGTGGAGACTTTTCTTTTTATCTCAATGTCCTGTTTTGGCCATTTTACTAGAGTTTAATTCAAATAATTAAAATGATACCTTTGCACTGAAGCAACTGATTTGATTTAACAAACTCACCAGTATTCATATTTCTCGCTTGGAGAATCAGTACCTTCTCTTAAATCCCATTTTTATAGACTTGCTTTTATGTGTTGTCTTTTTATTTCTTTTACCTTTATAATTTCTGTTTTATTTTTTTTTTCCATTTATTTTTGCTTTTATTGCTTCTGTTTTTGTTTTGGGTCTATTTCTCTGTATTATTTTATACTGACATTTTGCATCCTGCATCTTGCATTTTTTGTCCTCTTGTTTTAATTATATCCCAACTCCATCCTAGTTTAGTCTATGTATCCCATTCCTGCTTTACTGTGTTTGTCACAGCACTTTGTAAAGTCTGTTTTTAAAGGTGCTATATAAATAATAATAATAATAATAATTATTATTATATTTAATGAAAGGCCTGATATTTTGGCTTCAGGCCGAGATTTATCACTTTACTTCCCTGTCTGTGTCTGTCTTTATGAGTGAGTATTATAGACTTCAGCAGGGCAACATACTTAACTGTTGCCCTATATATGCATATTGCCCTATATAATATTGCCCTATTTGCCGCCGTCTCTGGTTCATTTTCCCTCTTTTTATGATCTACTGTACATACATCCTCCATACTGTGTCATCACGCTCCTTTTGTCTGTCCTCTTCTTCTTCTCTCGCAGTCAAATGAATGGGCTCCGGGATACATTTCAATGGCCGATTAACAGACTGCTTCTTCCTTCCCATCTCCCATCTGGCTTCATGCCACACCGAATTAGTAACCAGATATGTCACCACCACCACCAGCACCACCGTGCTGGTGCGGATAACACCGTACACTTCTGGGAGGGCCGTGGCTTACAGATTAGCGCCTACAATTAATACAATTGACTTGCAGGAAGGCCGTCTGCTCTCCTGTGTTTTGTAGTTTAGTGATGCTGCACTTTGTAACCGAGCTGTGACCAAGAAGTTTGCAAGGCTGGAGAAAGGAAAGAGTTAATACATGTGTGTAAAAACTGGTCCAGGGGCGCAGCTATAGACAGTGCAGGCAGTTTGGTTGCTCTGGATTGAACATTTTGCATTTCACAGTTTTAAATCTCCATCCACTCATAGAGCTGATATTTCATTTTCTGTGAAAAACAGTCTTTTTTCATCCTTATCATCTTTTTCTCTTTTTTGTTCATCATCTTATTTGTACTTGTGCTTTTGGAAATAGTAGTACAATAACAATAGATTTTTTTTCAACACAGCTATTGAGAAAGGAGTACACATTATAGAGATGTAAGAAAGATAAGAAATACCAACCGCAGCAAAAAACACACAGAGTTCCTGCGCTGTACGTTGAAACACATTTAATAACAGATAATCACATTCAAGAAACTCTGTAAAGTGAGATTTAAAAGCTAGCTGTATCCATATATGCTGCTCAGGCAGGTTTTTTTTTTTAAGTCTACAGGCCCTTTTAGAAAAGGCAAACCCAATTTGTGATAGTACACTTTTACATCCCAGTGCAGCACTTTACAAGCAGACAGACTGAGACTACAGCTGAGGGCGCTAATACAAACATCCACTGGCGTGGCCTTTAGCCTTTGTATGCCTCAGAGAACGAAGGAAGGATGTTAGTTTCCCCCGCTGACACAAAAAAGAGAAAAGAAACAAGTGAAAAGTGAAAAGTGGCTGCAATCTGTGACGATAAGATGACCTCACCTGTTTCTACCCGCTGAACAAAAGCTTCCTTTTCATAAAGGATGGACACTTGTTAAGAAACTCAAGAGCTCAAATCCTTGATTTCCTTTCCTTGAGACCATGAAGGCAACGTGGAGTTATGTAATGTCACACACACACTCATGGAGTTGTGAATACACACTGAGAAGAGACAAAAAAATTAAAGAAAGAAAACAAGTTCTCCAAAATAACAGCCTTCATTTGACTGCGATAGAACCAGGGCACATGGGTAATCTGGCAGTTTAATGATTTCTTTCTCTCCTTTTTTTTGCTCTTTCCCTCCCTGTCTCCTACATTAGACTACAGGCTTTTTCAAAGCACAGTGTGTCACAAGCATTTAAGATGTGGCCTTTTTTCCCCCTGCACATTCCAACGCCATTATGTTACATTGTTGCTGAATAAAAGGCTGTATTATGTTCCAGCCCCCCCAGTAAAAGGGCAGAAGTGGACCCAGTTTTTATCTGCTGAACGAATCAATCAGGATTATGTCAGCTGAAAAGAATCACAGACAGCCGTCGCCAGGCACTGTGTCTCTGTGTGTGCGTCAGTGTGTGTATCCCCCTTCTCCTCCGTGTGCGAAGGATGGGAAATTTGCATCGGAGGAAAAGCACTTGTTGGTTATGAACATGCCCGGCTTGGTGACAAAGATGTCATTCGGGGTCTAAAAAGCAAGAGGATTTTTTTTCTATTTATGTATTTACCCACTCCCCCCTCAACCCAACCCTTTCTCCTCCTCTGTGGGAGGATTGGAAGGGCACTAATTATCATTTCAGCAGAAATGATTAGGAGATCAAACAGGGATCGAATGCCATTTCCTTCCATTAATGCAGGGGGTTTAGAGTGCCTGTCATGGCTTGGCTTGTCCTAGGGCCTGCGGAGAGAGAGGGAAAAAAAAATAACAGGGGAGAAGAGAAAGGAGGGAAGAATGGAGGATGGAGAAGAGGCTTAAGAGGAAGGGAGCGAGGGAGGGACAGGACGGGACAGGGGTTTGGCAACAGAAAGAGAGAAGAGTTATTCAGTGAGAAGGCCAATGGATTTTGTGAGAGTAAGTTGAAGACAAGCCATCGTTTGAATAGGGAGAGATAATGAGGACTACTATTTTTCTTGTGTGATTTTGTGGAAATCTGCAGAGAAGTCAAAAAAAGTCATGAGTAGACGCTGCCAGATACTTTGCAAGTTCAGCATGCAGCTCGGCCTTTGAAGTGTTACTGCAGGAGGTTGGTTCCCTCTCAGAACCCCAGATGCAGCTTTCAGAGGCTCACGTTGCATCTTCCATAACAGACTGAGATACAATACAATGATCAACACCATGAGGACTGTGTTTTTTAGCTGTGACCAAAAGCTTGCTCTGTCAGTTGGTTGGTCGGTCCATAAAAATGTCCACACTCCTTTGGTGTCAACAGGTTTTGCCCTGTGAGGCTGAAATTTGGCATGGAGGTCAAGTGTGTGTGAAGGTGTGTTTGTTTTTATGTCAGTTGGCAAAAAAGAGATGGGAGAGCAATGGAATTATTGCAAAAAGGCATATTAACTTCCAAATAGATCCACAGACTTGTTGTCTTGAAAGACTGGTAAGGAGCCAATAGTTGTTTACCTGTCGTGCCTGTTGGTTAAAAGGGGAAAGACATGTATGCATGCACACAATACATTGTTGCAGCTATTGCAAATTTTCACTTGTTTCATTTTGGAGTGGTGCTCAGCAATTTAGTGTTGCACTTCTATAACAATGCAGGACTCCAAAGTGACAGATTACAAAGATAACGGTCAAAAGTAATGCAGCCATCAATATCAGATCTAAGGACTTTATTGTAATTATGCAAATGCAAAGGAAATTCCCATTGTGTCCACCACAAATAGTTAATTGTGTTAAAGACTTTCCATATATAAAGAATAAAATAAGATATGAAAGATTTAAGAAAATCTAAGTAACAGAAGTGCAAAAATCCTCACTTGTAAGGCTCATATATACTCCCTTCATGTATGAAAATAGATACGACCAATCCTAAATGTCACTGCCCTCATACTTCCATGCATGCTTTATGTTGCCACAGATCTGGCCAATAGGTGGCTCTAGAGGGCAAGGTGTTTATCATTTCAAAATAATGTCCATATAAAGGTAAATACTGACTAAGAGATAGAGTTTTAACTGCAATGTTCTGAGGATGTTTTGGTGATGCTGGGGGTTACAGATCATAGGATGTTCTTTTATAAAAACGTTCCTACATTGTTGCATGAGAACAAAGAGAGAACATTTTAAAAGCAACATTCAGAACATGTTATTGAGGCCTGAGATTACAAAACATTTTATTTAATGAAATGTAATTTGTTAACAATAAAAAAACCAGAAAAACATTTTTATAATTTTTTATGTATTACGTTTATGGAAAATGTTAAGAAGAACATTCTGGGAACTAAAAGAAAACAAGCCGCTGAAAACAATATAAGTAGCTCAGTTGGTAATTGGACCGTAAGTCAACATAGTTTGTTTCAAAGACATATTTGTTGTCCTGTCCCATAACTGTCTCAGTTCCTGTATTGTAGATCAGGTTATAATCAGACAGGGAAAGTTAAATAAAAGATGATGATGCAACACAGCTGAGGAACCAAAATAGCGTCCTCCATTTTGGACTCCTGCTCTCTCTTATGATATAATCGAGGTTGTTTTTCTCCGTCCAGATAAATCTCATCTAGATGACATTACACAACATGTTTTAGAGGCTGGCAAGTATTCCCCATGACTAATAATCTGACCTTAAAATAAGAGAAGAAGGCAGAAATCAGAACACTCCTGTCATTTGATTTTTGATCACATCTTTCGAATCAATACCTTGTGATATTTATTTCATCACATTACACCCTCGTATGATTCAGCTTTGAAAGTTTTAGGCTCAATATGAGAAAAAGCAGAGCAAACAAGCGGCACCGCTGAATCGGCACCTAACAAAGTTGGCTGTTTCCATTAAAAGATCAAAGAGGCCGGAGGTGGATATCTGGAAGATTAGCGGGGAAAACGGCGAAGCGAAGGGGGCAGAACGGAGAGCGGCGATGAGGTTGTGATTGTTTCGGCACGTCAGATGAGAGAAAATGTCAAAGAGAATGTGAGAGATGACCTCTGTGTTCATCGCCCATTAATGACCCTGCAGCTCCCAGCTTCATTTTCCCTCTCATCAAAAACATTAAAAAAAAACATTTCCTCCTGTCTCCAATAGTCATTTCCCCCCGCATTGTATTTATGTATTGAAAAAAAGGTAATAGATCAAGCACATTCCATTATTCTCTTATAAGATCATTAGCAAATATAATTAGATATGAAAGAAAGTAATTTGGAGAGGAGAGGGGAGAAAAGCGCTATCAGGCAGAGAAGACAGATTGTAGCATCAGAGTGTTTGGGCTTAAATTGCTCAGCGGAGGTATTATCAAGCCGGCAATCTTTTAGCCTCAGAAATAGTTTTGGAGACAGAGAGCGAAAGATAGAAAGAGGCCACTAACATTCACTTCATTGTGTTTCCCCTCAACTGCAATCATTCTTTTTTTTTTTAACACTTTTACTCTTTTTTTTCCCTCCTCTGAATCCTTCCATCCTGTCATACGCATCACCTCGTACTAGACCCGAGAGTTTGCCGCAAAACAAAACCGAGTTTATAAAAAGAAAACAAGTTGACATGGAGTCATCGCACACAAAAAAAAAACACATTATCACAGACAACAGAAAACAGGTAACCTTTTTTACCCGGCTCCTCGCACATATTGATTCGGCTTTTGTATTATTTTTGCAACTTTAAAAAACAGAAATAACACACAAATTGCGTTCCACCTTGAAGTTGCTTCGTGAAGAACCTTCCCCGCCGTCTCTTCTCTCCCTCGCACGCCCCCCCCTCCCGCTCTCCACCTGCACGCAAGAGTTTTCGTCACTCTTTGTTGCACCTTAACACCACACTATGTTTGTCTAATAGGGATCTGAGTCGAAAGCAATCTGAGAGCACAACAATCCTGCTGCGTTTCACCACAAATTTGCTTTTTTTTTCTTCTCTTCCCTCACCCCTTCTTCTTCTTTAGTAGTGCTTTGAGGGATTGGGGGAGGGAGCGGGGGGGAGGGTGGAAGGGTGCAGAGGAGGGGTGGCAGGGTGGATGTGGATTTTTCTAGTCTTTTGTGCGAATCACAGGGAATGGTAACTATAAACATCCTGTATTCATTAAAACCATCTAAAAATACAATTTTGGAGGGGGGTGGAGGGGTAGCGGAGGGTGCGCTCACTTCCTCGCCGCTCCTCCTCAGTGTATACAAGCGGGCCGTGTTATGCCTGGTGCCGCTCATATTTACATATTTATAAATACTGGGCTGTACAATGAGACGGGGCTGTGCCAAGAACAACACTTTCTGCTAGTGCAGGGCCCGGATGCCTGGGAGAGGGAACAAAGGAGCCACAGCCACCTTCAGTGGCACACACAGGGTTCACACAGCCTGACTTTACACACTGTTAAAGTCCAGATGGAAAGACATGATGACACATGATGCACTGCAGCCAGGCTACTTCTGATGCCTCTCTTTATATCTTTCTTTCTTAAAGATGAGACTGCGCGATAAAACATAACTTTTAATAAAAATCTGACCTTTAGCCTCATTCAGTGGTGGGGAGAATTTGAGTTTCCACGGCCAGTCTGTCATAAGAAGCTGTTATCCTCTCGCTTACCTCCTTTTTCTTTGAACCCTCTGAAACCTGGATCGACATCACTTTTATTGTGCCGCATTCACAAACCTCTCCCAGTATTTCAACCTCTGAACCCTTTGCAAATTAGTTCTTATTTCTTTCAAAAACATTGGAGAGGGCAAATTGGCAAGAAGATTTTTTTTAACACTAGAATGTACAGAGAACTTTATTTGTAATTATCAGAATAATATATTTAAAATTATATGACAGAATTATTTGATTTTTTTTCTCTATGTCATTTCAAGGTACAAGGTAGATTTATTGTAATTTTTATTGGTATTTTTTGTGATAATTGTCAGCTAATTTTCTTGTACTTTTTTTTTTTTTTTATCAATTTCTTGCTCATTTTTGGAGCTTCTTAAGTTGCTTAAGCCAATTTGCTGCAGGTTTCAAGGGGTAAGAAATATACTGCAACTGTACTACTTTTTTTAAAGCTAGGGAAAAATGTCCAGGGAACATTATTTATTTATATCAGAATTAAATATTTGAAATTATTTAACAGAATTATTAGAATTTTTAAGCATTCCTTTTTGTTGTTTTTTCTTGGTAATAATTTTCCATGTATTTTCTTTTTTATTATTTTCTGGTTTATTTTGGGGTTATTTTGGGGTCACTCTTGACCTACATGTCACCAGTTGCATATGGTGACTTTATAGGGGCAGAAATATATATATATTTTTCTACTTTCCAATTCTGTAAGTTGTGGGGTCCTGTCCCACCAGTTGGGAGCCACTGCTCTAGTCAGAAAGATAGTTTCTGCATATATATCATCTTAAGATGCTGAAACTCTCAACTTAAATGTTAAATTAATTTATCCAAATTATCCCCTTTTTCAATAAACTCATGCAGTGCATATTGTTTTATTTAGCCAAATTTGCGGATATCTGTCTTTGAATGTTCTGCCTGCACCTCAGTGAGATGGAAGTGTGTAGAATTGAAGTTGTGGTGCTTACAGCGTTGAAAAATAAAAGATCCTCCTCAGAAACAATATTCTGCATAATCCACAGAACATGCTTTCACAGAAGTACTTTCTGGAACTGCTCTGTGCTAAACACATCCCTGTGATGATAACTGGATTATCCAGAGTAACAGGGACACTGTTTTAACAATGCTGTGAGCACCACAAACACACTTCCATTCACTCCATTGTATCAGACCTGAGACACAAATCTCAGACAGATTTCACAAAACTGAATCAAACCAAAATAATCTGAATTGCTAGAGAGTGGAGAGTTTCAGCATCTAAAACATTTGAACACAAAATATCAGCCGAGAGCAGCTTTTTGTCTTTTTTTAAAAATACCCATCGACCTTCAAAAATCTATACAAGCTAACCCCGAATGGTCATCCAAAATGGACAGAATAAAGTGGCGTGCTGCTGAAGCACAGGCCCCAGCATTTCTGAGTCATGCTGTTAGCTATAATATAAAGAAATGCTGCACAAGCGTGCCACACTACCAGTCTCATGAATCACAGGGTGTTGCACTGCAAAATGCCAGCTTCGACTCTGTGAGTGCCTGTTGTGTGATGTTTTCACAGACTGCTATTAATGTCAGGTGATGCCTCTGAGACCACACGCTCGCACTTATTCACACACGCGCACACACACTCACACACACACACACACATACACACACACAGTCCACCACTGTATCCCGAGGCGGTCTCCGACACATGCTCAGAGTGCAGCACTACGCCATTGTTCCATCCTCCTACCCATTTATCCATTCTGTTAAGCATGACACATGTATTAACAGTGGATGGATCCTGGAGCTGTGTGTCCTCACACCATATGTTTTCCTTTCCCAGGTCCTATCCTCTCCAATAACCACCCATCTCCATCTGCTGCATCGCAGCATGCCACAAGAGGGCGCACTCGCCTTTTCACATTGTGGCTTGGCAATAATGTAGATTTACTGCTGTTTTTTTTTTGGCTTTAAAATGACAGGGCGCAGAGAGAAACACTAGTTGGATCTTTTTTCTTTTTTTTTATTGAGATAGATTCTTATCAATATTATACCACCATCATGCATGCACACTGCAGCAACCCCTCGAAGAAGGACACAATGTTTGCAGGAAACACACAGCATTGCATTCATGTGATAAATGAATGCCAGGCAGGTTTTCTGTGTCTGTGAGGTGCATCTGCCGCCTGCCCGAATGGGAAATTAAAAACTGTGAGGGGAAGTTATGCTAAATCTATAAAGTTGGCCAGGAAATCTCTCCCCCTTCGCAGTGGCAGTTGTTTGGGGAGAAGGAGCACCGTGCTTAAATAATAACATTCCAGGTGGCTTAGTTAATGAACAGTGAAAATCAAATATGGGGCCTAATCTGGAGCTCGTTACAGGAAGTTTCTTTACAGGGAAGTCAAAGGCAGGAAGTGCCCTTGGGGAGAGACTAGACACTTTTTGAAGCTTCAAAACAAGGAAACTTTACTTTTGGTTTATTTTAGTTATGGCGTTTATTGTACATAAAATAAAAATTCTCAAAGTAGATCTCATAGACATGAACAAATATGTGTTTACTGATGGTTGCTTTCACTTTTTGTTTTAGTGTTTAAGCAATTTAGCTTTTCATTTAGTAATGATTCATAATGACAGAAATTTTAAACATGCATCTTCATCAATGGGAAAATTACTGAATGTATGCTGAGGTATGCTCAGCTATCTGTATGGAAGCCTCGCTGTTCTATTTACTGTCTAAGCTTGCCATCTTGTGGTGAAGGTTGGTTATGAAATCATATACTTTATAAGCAATGAATCATAGTCTGAGATGCACTGGACATTTGATGAGAAAACACCAGTTTAACCCTTTGAAACCTGGATCAGCAGGACTTTTCCTGTGCTTTGTTCAGACACCTTCACAACCCTTTTAAATCTAAGCAAAATGGTTTGCTCTCTTTTATTAAAAACATGGGGAAAAAAAGCAATGAGCATCTTGGCAAAACTTTTTCAAACTACAAGAAATTAGTAGATATTGAAAAATTACAAAAAACAAAACAAAAACAAAACAAAAAAAAGGAAGGGGTGTCCAAAAACTATATTTACAATTATTATGATTTCAAATTATTTTTTCCACTCTTGGTTATGGTTTTGAGCACTTTTTCAGGTCATTTTCTTTTCTTTTTTTTTTCTTCTTCTTTTGAGGCTGCTCATTGCCTTTTTCCCATGTTTTTGAAAGAAATCAATTTTCACAGGTTTCAAAAGGTTAACAGACTATAGGAGGCCAACCCTCCCATGTACAAAACTCTGCTCTCAGCTAGTCGTATTAATGATGCTTTGTGCGATCTAGGACACTATAAGTGTGCATAACCCAGCCAACACTTGTGTGTGGGGCCTTTGTGGGTGGTAAATGGGCTGAAAAATGGGCCTTATTTAGGTTTGTCCATGGGTTCCATGATGGCCCCATGCCAATTGGCAGAATGGGTGGGTTTACCTAAGTGGGCCCCACATGGGTAATGCTAGGGCTACCTGGGTACCAATTGCCAAAATAGGCAAATTATCTGGGGCCCACTGGAGTAAACCCACCTATGTGGGCAGTTAGCATGGGGCCATAATGGAACCCACAGACAACCCTGTATACAGTAGGGCCCATTTTCAGCCCACTTACTACACACATGGGCCCCACATAGTGTTGGCTGGGTCAGGACCAGATTTTATCTTATTTGCTCCAATTTTTCAGTCAATACTTTTACTAATATCATCAAAACAAAGCAAGCTATATGTGATTACCCTTTTCCCTTGATACCTAAGCAATTTGGCTTAATTTTTTTTCAGAAACATAGCAAGAGGGCAACAAGTACCATATCAAGAAACGAAAAAAAAGCAAGAAATTAGTGAAAAGATAAAGGAAAATTACCTGAAAATAAGAAAAAAAAAGAAAAGTCAAAACACACAAAAAAAGCAAGATATTGACCTCAATAAAGTGCTAAAAACATATTTCTATGTATTTTTTATGTTTTTTTTCTGTAGCATCATTTAAATATATAATCTAGAGAATTATAAATACAGTTTTCTGGACATTGTTTTTCTCTCTCTATCTTAAAAAAAAATACATCTAATAATCCCCCTTAGCTGATTTTTAGATCATTTCCATGTCACCTTTTACTTTTTTCTTTTTTTTTTTTTTTTGCAGTTTGCGGGAAATTTCTAAGGTTTCAGAGATTTAAATGTGAGTAAAAGGCTTCTGAATGCAGCAAAAGAAAACTGACGTCGATCCAGGTGTTGAATTTTTATCACTGTAAGCCTCTGAAATGATGGACATGGAGCATTGGAAGCAGAAACCCGTAGGAGACATAGAGTAAAGTAAATGTTGGACGGGGTGATGCTGGGGTTGTTCACTCCACACACAGACAGCTCGAGAGTTATTACTGGGTGCTGAATCTAAGAGATGTTTTATCATGTTATTAGCTCTTTATTTTCCCTCTGTTACGGCGCCACTTCCTTTCATTTCGATACCCATTTCCGTCTTTGCGAAAGCACAACTCAAATAAACCTGTGTTTTAATTTGGTTTTGTCAGATTCATAACGCCACTTTAAAAGAACATGACATGCAAATGTGTTCGGCGGTGTTTTATTGCAAAATAATTTTCTAAGAAGTTGCTGAGGGAATGAAAGTGTAGAGAGAGGAGGAGGGGGGACCGGGGACAAGTTGTATTATTTAGTGGCCGCTGCTGTGGGACCTAATTACAGTTATGCATTTCTTACTGTCTCACCGAGTCTTAAAACTTTTTTATTAGAATTACTCACTTCACTTCTCACCCACTGTCACACTTCCCGTCACACTTATTGAGCCAACCAACTTGATTGTAACAAGTATGAAACTACTCCAGTTGTCATAACCATAATGTGTAAGCATCTCATATCATTTTAGAAATCATTATTTCACCGAGCGCCCTATCACAGCCACACCATGCACGCTCCTGTGTACAGAGGATGCAAAAATAAAATTAGGGAAAAATGAAAGGCAGATTTGTACAGTAGATGTAGCAATCTAATGAAAGCTCTGCTGACCTGGTTTATGCAAAGAGCAGCCTTTCTAACAGCCAGATTATTATAGAATAACAGGGACACCCCAGAATGCAATGCACACCGAAACAATAGTGCTACAATAAGACAGTTACACTTCTTTCAAATAAATGGACATTGAGGTAGTCTGAGTAATATTGTTTCTGAATGTATTTAATTTTGAGGTGCTTCTGTTATTTTGTCAACCCTGTATGTTTAAACACATATTATCAGTAAATTAGCATTCACACCACAACATATCAAAACTCTCAAAAAAATGCAAAAAGGCAAATTTGGGACTGTCAGCTGAAGGTTTTTCTGTTGCTAGTCTTGGTTTTCTGTATTTTTTTTTTTTTTTGTATAATTGGTACTTCTTTTGATGTATTCTGAACAAGAAAATAAATGCAACACTTTTGTTTTTGCTCCCATTTTTCACAGGTTTAAGTTAAAGATCAAAGACTTTCCTATGCACTCAATTTGTAGCACTCAAATTCTGGTCTGAAATCTGTTGAATTATGTATTTGTTGGCAGAGATCCTCTTTCAAGAAAATCAATCCACCTGGCAGTTGTGGCATGTGAAGATGCTAATTAAACAGCATCATTGCTTCACAGGTGTGTCTTGGAAACAATAAACGGTGCAGTTTGATCAATAACTTGGCAGTACATCCAACCAGCCTCACAACAAGCAGATCACATGTAACCACACCAGCTCAGGACCTCCACATCCAGCATCTTCACCTGCATGATCATCTGAGAGCAGCTCCTCAGATAACTGATGCAACAGCTGGTTTACATAATTGAAGGTTTTTTGCAGAAATTGATGTTGTTGTAGTGCTGGTTGGATGTACTGCCAAATTCAGAGAACCAACATTTGAGACATCTTATGGTAGTAAAATGAACATTAAGTTCATGGAAAACAGCTCTGGTGGTCATTCCTGCAGTCAGCAGGCCAATGGCACGCTCCCTTTAAACTCATTACATCTCTGACATTGTGCTGTGTGATTAAACTGCACTTTTTAGAGTGGCCTTTCATTGTGGCCATGGCACACCTATGTAGTAATGATTCTGTTTAATCAGCATCTTGATATGCCACACCTGTCAGGTGAATGGATTATCCTAGAAAAGAAGTGCTCACTAATGCAGATTTTAACAATTTGCAACCAAAATTTAGAGAAATTGAGAGAAATATATCCATTGAGTACATGAAAAAAGTCTTAGATCTTCATCTTAAACCTGTGGAAAAAGGGAACAAAAACTAAAGTGTTGTGTTTTAAGTTTTTGTTTAATGTATACAATCTCAATCCAGGAGACATTTTAAAGGTTCATTTCACTCAAAAGATCTCACTTATCTCTAGCAGTGTCTACCCATGCCGATACTTTTGGTTTTATTTGTCCAGTATTGGAAATATCCTTCTTTGATAGTTCAGCTGCCACAGCAATACAATGGAAGCAAATTGAATTTGGTTTGTGGGGGAATATATCTGAAAACTTTAACAGGTACGTGTTTTTACAAAAACAGTGCTCCTTTAATCCTTTGAAACCTGAGGAAATTGGCTTGATTTCTTTCAAAACCAAGGGCTGAAGGTAATGAGCAACAAAAGAAGGAATTAGCAATAAAACTTGCAAAAAAATAGTAAAAAGTATAAGAAAATTGAGGGAAAAAAGAAAGTTAAAAAAAAATTAAATAACCTGAGAAAAGTGCTTAAATATTGCAATAATTCTGTAACATAATTTTATATATGTAATTCTGATAATTAGGTAAATGTAAATGCAGTTTAGTTTTTTCCAAGCTTTTTTCTTTTTCCTTAAATATTTTTCCCTTGTTTTTTTTTTTTTTTTTTTTAATTTTCTAATGTATATAAGTTTGTAGTATATTTCTTACCAGGTTGCTCATTGCCTTTTTCCCCATTTTATTTTGAAAGACATTGCATCATTTTGCCAGGATTAAAAGATTGTGAAAGGCTTTGGAAGCAGCACAAGAAAAGGGACTAAAGAAAATTGTCCCTTTGATAACTGTTGCCAGTGAGGTCTATGGATTATGCAGTGTAGTGGGAACTTGGACAAATTAAGGCAAAACTATCTTTACGACTAGCTATTACTGCAGGTAAGTGAGAAAGAATTCCATTATCATCTGTAATTTTGGTGAAATGACCCTTTCAAGTTTTTCTGGTTTGATACAATATTTATGGCTCATTGTACAAAGCTGACAGTCTCAAATTCTCACCCATCCATTTGGCCCCACTGACCATTTAATGCAATGCTGAAGGGTGTGTGTGTGCGTGTGTGTGTGTTTTGGGTCGTTGTGTCTGGTCCGTGGTGCTAATCTGCCTCTTCTTCTCTCATTGGCCATAGTGCATCTCTGGGTAGGAGAGGAGGACCAGCCAATGACCCATGACCCCGCGCTGACCCACGACCCCAACCATCTTAACAACGACCTTAACCACCCTAACAACCATAACCTAGGTGACCCAGAGGGGCTGGACGCCCACGCTGTAAACAAAGACTAACGGCCGACACCGGAGCAAGGCAGGATGATGAGGATGAAGGCGATGGTGATGAGGAGGAGGATGGAGGATAAATGAAGGAGTACACTATAACAAAGACTTTATTTAAGATGAAAAAAAAACACATACTACCGTCAGAGAAGGCGTGAACTATATGAAGGAAAGTTTGGGACAGTTTCCTTTCGGGGGACGGATATGCGAGATGCTTGGACACTAGAAGTGACAGCAACTTTCCTGTTTTGTCTCCTGTGGTCTGAATGCCCTTTGTCTTTGTTGTCTTTTTCTCTTATACAATGTTTTTTTTTTTTTTGATGAAACTACCTGTCTGATTAGCACTTCCTGTAACTGGCACCGCAACCTGATACATTCCTTGAGCTAGAAAGGTGTGTCTTTTCTCTCTCTCTCTCTCTCTTTTTTTTTTTTTTTTTTTATTTTTAGGTCTTTAATGTAGTGCTTAATCAAATGCTTTCAAAGACTTTTTTCTCTCCTGTTAAATGACTTCACCAGTCCACGGACCACCGTTATATTGTACCTGGAATGTATTCTACTGTAGAATAGAAACTTTACGGGACTGTTGACAGAGACCAAGCACATTTCCTGTCAGACCAGCCGCTTCTGGCTCTCCTATGTCATAGAGTCACTATTTATGTCCCATGACCATGCATCACACTGATTATGGTTAACAAAGGACAGGGCACCGAATGACAATCTGCAAGTTTGTGTCCGCGAACGATACGCTGGTAGATACCCACAGTTGACTGTTGATGATGGTGGTGTTAATGATTGTGAAGAAGACAGAATATTCAAACTGCCCTAAATGTACTTATATATCCCCCCCCCCAACCCCTCCATAACCAGGCCGGTACAGGCCTCCACCCTGCTATACGGCTCCCTTTTTTTCTTTTTTTCTTGTTCTGTATCATTCAACACAGCGCCCATAGACGCTTAATGTATATAGAGAGATATACAGTAGTTAAAAAAAAAACAAAAAAGTTTTAAAGCATTTGTGACAAGGAAAGTAGTTTACACGGCCACAAAAGGTAGGCGTTCTTCAAGTCTGAGAAGAATTAAAAAAAAAAAAAAGATCTCAAAAAAAGGGGAAACTTTTATTTCTTTGTCCGCCCCTTTCTCTCCATGTCTCATGTCAAGGACTTGCAGATGTTTCTAAAAAAATACTGCCACCGATCATTGTTGCACAGTGTTACTGACTACTGAAAATGGTTTGATGTATTTACTTTAAGATGCCGAAAAAAAAGAAAAAAAAACTGGAAAAAAAGACATATTGTGTATAGCCTTAGATACATCTGTTATTGCTTCTACAAAGCTATGTAGCCGTGCTAGACCGTAGAACGTAGGGTTGATTTTATTTTTAATTTTTATATGTACTGTACATTAATGCCTTCTCCATTTACTGATCGAGGAAAAAAAAAAAGGAAAAAAAAAGAGGAAAAAGATGACAATCGTCTCCTGTGCTGCAAACATATTTGCCCCATATATACAGAATCCATTATGCATAGAGGGACTTAATCCTTTTCTTTTGTTTTTTGGTTCTCAGAAGTATTTTGCACTGTGATAGTATTATAAATCCAACCTATACAGTACAAAACTAGCTAACTAACTAAACTGAAGGTGTGTGTTTGTGTGTCCCTTGGCATTGTGAAATGTTTCTACGTCATTTTTTGTGAACCCAGAGAAAAATTCTAATGCGGTATGTACAGTCCAAATATAAGACTTATTTTAGTTTGAGCAACCTCTATACTGTATGTGGCTTTGACAAATTGTTACCCAGATTTCTTTTTGTATGCAGACTCCTTTCCGACCTGCAGCGTAGGCCCTACAACTGCTTCAGCCTGCGTGGTTTCCAGCACTCTGATTCCAACTTGAGATTTTGCTGCAGTACAGCCTTTTTTTTATTTTCCCCCATTTCAATTTCTGTAGATTACAATTAACCATTCTTTCAATTCCAATATGCCAGGAAAAGAGGGGGTTAAAAGCTAAAATAATAAGTGAGACATATGAAAAGTGATGTTTTTAAGGAAATATAACAGGGTGTTTTGAAGGGAGGAATTCTGGGAATGGGGGTCTGAGTGAACCAATCAGACGGATCCTGCTGGAGGCACTGACCAGTGGCTTTGACCTCTGACCCCATCTGTGTTTTCCAGGGGTGTAAAGATGAGAGATTAATGGCGAGAGTCTCACTTGGGCTCTCTCCATCTCTGAACCAGCTATAATGAGCATTCCACTCCACATATTATGTACAAAACCTGTCTTGTGAGCTGAACACTCTTTATGTTTCACTGTACCCTCATGGCAGATGCTTTGTTTTGTAACTACTGAACTGTACTTATAGTAAAAATAAAATGTATTCAAACTAAAAAAAAAAAAAGAAACAATGGATTCTCACAGAGCAACGGTTTTTAATTTCTTCATTTCTAACCGAGCAAGAATCGGGGAGGCGAGCCGGCGCATCAGAGTGTCACCGCGTGATCCGATGTGGGTAAACTGTTTGGAGAGTAGTCCATCACTTCCAACACAAGTTATTATCTCTCAGTCAATTTGACGGCGAAGCTTCACGGACTGTGATCATGATGTCGAATGCAACACAACTAAATTACTGTCTGCACCTCTTCGTCTCCCAAAGGTGTCCATAAAGTAGCTGTAGTGAAACAATGTGGGGATGATGCGAGGCACGTGAGTGCTCGCAGCATCCCACAAGGCAAAATGTAAAGTCAGACATTTCAATTACTGCAAATCACGTTGAGATTAGAGACGTGCAGCACCTATCCTACATCTGTCTCACTTCTATCTCTGTTCCACATCCAGCTTCAGATCTCCAGCTTAAGTTCTTTTTGGCACTGAGGGCATGCATCTGTCTTCTCTGTCTGTCTCTTTTTGTCCTTCCCACCTAGTTATGACCAGCCCCCCTGCATGTACTACTTTTTTAAAACCTAATGTTCAAACTTAAAACAGATACAATTAATCAGTCTACACTAAAAACAAGGGGTCGACCAATATTGGTTTTTCAGGGCTGATACCAAATATTAGTTGTTAATAAGACCGATAACCGATATTTGGAATCGATACACACTTACAATAAAAATGAAAATATTTCTGTCAATATGTATAATTTGTAATATAACAAACTCCAACACAAAATTTTGTTTAAATGCCTTCAGTAAATGTTTACTCAAAACTGAAAAGTTCAACATCATATACAGCAAGATCCCAGCACCTTTTTTTTTTTTTTTAAATTCAGGTGAAAATTTAAATTTAAAAACACAATAAATAAAAACAGCACCCTCCACCGGTACATGTTCTGCAGCCTGAAATATTTTAATTTAATGTAACTGAATGATTAAAGTATGATAGATAATTAAAAATGAATAGAGATTTAGAAAGTTAAAAAGATCAAGATAACGTAAATTACTGTGAGATATGCGGGGTACGTGTTTGACATGGTCCCCACACTTCCCGTATGTGTCCTCTGTCCCCGCACTTTTTTTTTTTTTTTTTATTTTTTTTACAACCATTCAATTCATTTGTAGCATGTATTTTTCTGAGCGGTCTTCAAACGCACCATGAATGGCGTACATGCACTGACTTGTTGTGATCACATGACACTGCTCTGTACTGTCAGTTTTAACCATAGACTTTAAAAAAACAAACAAAAAAACATTAGTCTATGGTTTTAACTAAAGTACCACAAATAAAGTGCAGCAAACCAACCAGCAAGAGGCCAAAAACTCTGCACACAACAACCCACCGTGTAAGCTGAGTAATGCTGTTTCCTGTTGATAATGTTCACTAAATGATGTCAAATGAATTAGATGCCAATAGAGCTCAGATAACGAGAATGCTAACATTATTGTTAGCTATGGCTGGCTAGCTAGCTTCATGCTAGGAATAGACCCACTCCTCTTTAATTTCTGCACAGAATTTGTGCTCACTATTGCTTTGCACTTATTTTCATTTCATCTTTAATGCTACAATAGAAAGAGCAGGGAGGAGAGGGTGGATCAGAGGGCAACACTGGTGGTCATGCAGGGGCTTCCCAGGTGAGGAGAGATTAGAATTGGTGAGAAAATACATCTATAGCATTAAAATGACTTCACAGCTATTTCATGACTAATATTCTTATTTTATTTTACTTTTTAAAATATGTATTGCAATAGACAGAGCAAGGAGAAGGCAGCAGGCAGAGACCAGGCTGCAGTACTGACAGTCAGGGAGAGGCTTCACAGGTGAGGACAGTTTTTAACTCATGGCTATAGGGAAATATATTTATAGAAAAAGAATTTTGGCATTCGTCTCCACAGCTATTTCAGAACTACTCCTCTAAAATTTCTTTGCACATATTTTTGTCTGTATTGCAATAGATCAGGGAGAAAGCAGCACACAGCAGTCAGGACAGAGAGCAGGCTGCAGCACTGACCTTCAGCCTGAGGCCTCACAGGTGAGGACAGATTATAACTGGCTAAGGACATGCTGTCTATAGGATAAGTGTGACTCTCAGATTAATTTCCACAGCTTTTACTGAACTTTTCATGTTCAGTGTTGTCACTTAATTATCTGTCTACTTAGAGGGTCATTCTGTGATAACTCAGCCAGAGCTTGGCAGCTCAAACATTTGATATTGATAGTATATGATTTTGATCATTTTAAAGAACTTAAGTTGGTCCATACTGCAGCTGTTTGTGGTTATTTGGCTCTATAGCCGCTAAGTAGTGAGTGGATGATAAATCACTCAATAAAAGTCGGCTTATTCCTGAACAATCTGCCCCCCTCATTTCTGAAATGATGGCTGTGCCCCTGCTGTGAGATGCACTGAGAAATACACAAGGTTTGTGTAGGTTAATTGATTGGAATCCAATATCATGTTATTGCCAGAGATAATAACCTTTTTTACTTAGTATTTTTTCACTGTATATATGCACTGCATGCTTTTAACAAACTCTGGCACAGATCAGTATCCATCTGTTGCTGTGTCTTTGATGTGTGCTCAGCTCTGCCGCAGCACTTGAAGATCAATCAGATGCAACCCTTTCATTACATGTTTTCATACTGTGAAAAATCAATGTGAAAAATCTGAGTGCAGTCATTGATTAGATCACTCAGAAGCACCTTTACACAAATGCAATAATAGGATGATTAGAAAAAAACAATAGATTCCAAAGTACAGCTGAAGTTTTCACACTTTTTAGCCCTTTTAACAAAGTCCAAATGAAGACTATGTTGGGTTAGGGTTTCCGGGCATATATTTTACATCTATGTTAAATGTTGGTCAGAAAAGTCTAATAATTAGAAATGTCAAATATTTCCTTCATTTTTTGTCCTCAAGATTTATTTAAAATTGGATTAAAGGCAGTGTTTAAGTAAAAATGTGCGTCAAAGAAATCGCATCAAAAGTAAACTAACAGAAATGTGTTTGTGTGTGTAAGAGGGCATGCACATATGTGGGTTCCAGTATAAATACATTCTGCAAAGCAGTTTCCTTTTAACATAACGGCCAACTCCAACACAAAGTTTCCTCCCCACACACCGCCCCGCCGCCTCAGCTGACTCTGCTTTTCAAAGGCTGAAATATTTTACGGTTCATCTGCGCCGCATTGATGGAATCCGTATTTGTGTTAACCCAAACGTCAGGACCCCAAAGGCTGCCGTGCCACTGGGAGGCTGCCCAGGTCAATGCCTTACTAATTTTTAAACGGATCAGCTGCACCGCACCAGATGTGGGGGGCCCCATACCACGAGTCTCCCAAGTCTGTTCCCAATAAAACTCACATCCGGAGAAAGTAGCTGTTTGACTGGTTTATATCCACACACACGCAAAGACACACACAGACACACATATCGCTGCGGATGTTTCACATGGCTGGATTTGAGACTGAGCAGGAACAATCAGGATATTACTGTGTGTGTTTGTGTGTGCAACATGTACTGTAAATTTTGTGTGTGTGTTTGTATGTGGAGGTGTGTGGGCATGCATGGATGACTGTGTGTGTGTGTGTGTGTCATCCCTGTGCATTTGAGTAGGTGTGTGTCTCCATGTAACGGCGCACATGTGTCTGATTAAAGAACACATTAGGTCATCGTTCATTCCATCTGGCCTGTCGTCTATGTGTGTGTGTGTTTGCATGTGTGTGTGTTGCTGTTCAGCTGAGCAATTTCAACATTTGAAGCGACCTCTTTCACAGTGTGATGAACACCGCTCTTTGCCCTTCATTTAACTTCCTCTCTCGTCATTTGCTCTGTCTCTCCTCCTGTCTTTCAATTCTTTCTCTCTCTCTTTCTCTCTCTTTCTCTCTCTCACTCTCTCTCTCTCTTCAGTATCCATTTCCTCTCATTTTCCTCCATGGCATGTTGTGCAGCCGTGTGTAAGCACATGTTTGTGCATGCATGCTGGCGTGTTGTATAATTGTCTACGTGCTCGTGTGTCTACGTGTGGATTGATGCCTTTCAGATGACGCTCTGCAGCGGTTTGCCGTTGCCAGCGTTTGGTTGGTCACTGGGCAGATGGTGACCCGCAGATGAACCCGTCTTCCTGCTCATTTTGTTCAGCTGCCTCTAATTTTCCCTCCTCCTTTGCATTAGAGCAGCTGGGGAGGTCTTGCAGTGCAGCTCTCTTGTTGAACCACCAGAGGGCGCAGCAGACCAGGTTTTGGTGCAGAGCCGCTGATGTTAGGGTCCTCTGCTGAGGGAGTTGTAGGAATTGTAGGGATTTCGAGGATTTATCATTTAACCCTCTGAAACCTCAACGAATTTGTTTGATTTTTTCGACATAGGGAGAAGGTGATGAGCAGCTTGACAAGCCATTGCCCAAAAATGAGCAAGAAATTGATAAAAAAAATAAATAATTAATAAGAAAATTTAAAAAAAAACAGCAAAATGTATAAACTAAAGTGCTGAAAAGTAAATATATTAATTTAAATACAGAATTATAATTATTATAATTATATATTTAAATTTTAGATATTATATAAATACAGTTTTTTGAAGAACAAATTTACAGGTCATTTGTTGTCATCTGTTTTTTTCCCCCTAATTTTCCTATTTTTTTTTCTCTGCTTCTGTTCTTCACTTTACTGCTTCTGCACTTCACCTTTGTAAACTCCTACAGCTCCTACAACTCCTGCAGCTTGTAGGAGTCCATTGTCTTGCTCAAAGGCACTTTAGCAAAAAAGTATCTGTGATGCTTTTGTGCACATCATAGTTTGTTTCCTCCCTTTTTGCTGTCTGCTATCTGAGTCAGGCAACAGTAACATTCTCTCCATTTCCTTTGTCTAACTAGACATTTTTCTAATATGACTTAACTCCATGAATTGTCTCATTATGTGAGCTGTTTTGTTTATTTATTTGTTTGTGTGTGCATGTGTGTGTATTAACTTTTTTTATTTACAAAACAAAAAGGGTCAAGGATATTTTTTTGTTATTTGGAATGGAAAAACTTTGAAGCTCAGTCTTTCAGAGCTGCTCAGGATGCGGATAGAACTTTGTAATTCTAAGGTGGCCAAGTCTAGAGATGAGTACCTGCCACCTTGAGGATCAGATAGAGTACTTTGTTTTCTTTGCACCCACATTTTATTTTATTTTCTCCAGAGCTGTGTTCTGCTTCAGTTTTGTTTTATTACATTATTTCATTCTGTACCACCTGGGGGTACTTTTTACCTTCTACTTGTTTGTAGGCGTATGAGTGTTTCATTATATAAAAATTGTAAATACACCAATGACCATAAGAAAGCCACAGGCACACTAAAGCAAACAAGTAACACCAACCTGACAAAAAAAATAGTAACTCATTGCATTATGTCAGAAAAAGGCCTGTTCTTTTCCATTGTTATTATTCCAACTGATAAACTGCAGTAAGTTAAACTGATATTTGCTCATTTTTCCTTCCTTTTGATCATATGTTCTTGATTATTTTTTCAGCTAAGGAACACAATGTACACCCAGTAGAATATTTTGACATAGCTTTTATACCTCTGTAGTCTTAAAAATATGAAAGAACAGCACACGAGAGATTTATCTCAAAGATATGAGAGATACGTTGATAATATTTGCAACATGTTAAAGCAGAATAAAACTGTCACTGATATCAGTTCAATTAGGTGCAAGCAATACTAAACCTAAACCTCGATTCTGATTTTTCTTTTTTTTTTTTTTAATAATATATGATTCCTTAGAATAGAACTAATCTATGAACTATTTTAGATTTTCAAATTAAAATATTATTTTTTGAACTGCAAAGCCTTTTTCAAAATAAATCTGTATTTTATATCATAGTAATTTAAATGAATGGCCCCTGGGGGTCTCTGGACCCCACACAGAAAATCACTGCTTCAGATATCTTCTAAGGGCTGTGACAGCAAGGTTCATGCAAATACATAGTGCTAAAGAATACCTTTTTTTCAAATATCTTGAAGTCTAAACATGAATTAAAAATTATTTATTCTATATTAAGTAAATATCTCACATGAATTAAACCTTTGAAACCTGGAGCGAGATCACTTTTCATGTGCTTCTTTCAGATGCTTTCACAAGTATTTAAACTTTTAAACCTTTGGTGAATTGGTGCAAAAACATGGAAAATGGCAATGAGCAACTTGATAACAAATGTTTCATTTATTGAAAGAAATTAGTACCTTTAATTTTTTTTTAAAGAAAGGTAACATGTCTAAGGAAGAAGAAAAAAGCTCAAAATGATATTTGTAATGATAACAATCACATATTTAAAATTATGTTACAAATATAATCCATTTTTTTTCCAGGTCATTTCCTTGTTTGATTGTTTTTTAATGTTTTTAATGCTTTTTTAAAAAAACTTTTTACAGTGTCCTTACTGATTCTTGGATGATTTTTTTCTGTCTTTGCTTATTACTCTGAAACCAACTTGCTCAGGTTTAAGAGGGTTACACTACTGATTATTGTTTTATGTTGAATATATATTCATGATACTAGACTATATAGTAAATAGGGTAGGCAGTGCTCACAGAGTGTAAATCAGCAGCAAATTAATAGCTAGCAATTGGATAACTGATTCATTCATGTCAAAGTCCAAATTGTCAAAATTCATCTTATTCAATCATTATATATATATATATATATATATATATATATATATATATATATATATATATATATATATATATATATATATACATAAAAACTCTGGATAAAGCAATGTGAGTGTGAGTATGAGAATGTGTTCACAGCCATTCTCACCATTTTCTGACATTTTCCAATCACACAATCAGCAAACCAAAAACAGAAATCAATAAAATGATCAATGAAGCAAAAATAACTGTTTGCTGCAGCCCTGATTTTAAGAACAACATACACTAAGAAATGTTAATGTGACAGCTTGCCCCCTCATTCTCATGCATCCTTCTGTTTCCTGCTAAGCATCTGTGCTTATGTATGTGGGTGTGTTAACGTCTGCATGTGTGGCAGCGTGTGTGCCCGGCAATGTGTGTGTGTGTGTGTGTGTGTGTTTGTGTGTGTGTGTGTTTATGAGTGTGTGTGTGTGTTTATGAGTGTGTGTGTGTGCTTTCTGCAGGGCTGGTGTGTTACGGCCTCCCTCTTTCTCTCTCCTGAGCTCATATGAATCGATGATCATGTGGTGTAAGGGAGATAGATGGCCCCCAGCTCCATCTTGTCTCCTCTAATTGTAAAATATTAGTTACATTAGACTCTGGCCCATGATTAATGGAACTTATTTGGAAGGTGGACTCTCTCTCTGTCTCTCTCTCTCACGCACACATACTTTCTTTCTCCCTCTCTCTCGTGGTTACCAATGGTCTCTAAAGTCTCCTTTTGAAAGAATTGAGTGATTTCACGTAAAGCGGACAAATAGGCTTCCCCTGGTAGGGAAAGTGGATGAGAAAAAGACAGGAAAGAGAGAGGAGGAGGAGGAGGAAAGGGAGATAAGAGAGGGGGGAGGGCTTATGAAATAAATAACAGCTCTACCGGAAGAGGTTTTAAGGAGTTGTGGTTGAAAGCGATTTAAGCTGCTTGGTAGATAATTCGGAGTTAGATTTTTTTTTCTATATGAAAGATCACATTCAGAACGTGATCAAGTCTTGATCATGTTAACATGCTGATCTCTGTGAAAAAGGGATATTTTTGTCTAATGCTAATGTTTACCTGTCTTGCATCTGGAGAGGAAAGTTCAGGGGGTGAAAGTTTTAAAAGTGCGCGCTGCTGGAAAAGGAGCAGAGCTTTTGTTCTTGTTTTAGTGGCGAGTTGTGAGAAACACACGCAGGTGTGGACACACAGACGTGATAACTCCTCTCCTCCTGTTTTGCACAAATTGGATGCAAGTCCTTGAGGAGCAACTGGCAGGGCAACACACACACACACACACACACACACACACACACACACACACACACACACACACACACAGACACACACACCGCACACAGTCTGTGTGTTGATAATACTTGCTGTTGTTCAGCTGCAGCTCGTCTCACTTTCACCTGCTACCAGCAAATACAACTGATCCATGATCAGCATGTGTTGTGGTGAAGCTGGATTCCTGCCTGTGTCCCGTGTGCCTATCTGTTACTGTAAAGATGAACCCTTTGAAACCTGGGGTGAGATCATTTTTCTTGTGTTGCTTTCAGATGCCTTTCACAAGTGTTTAAACCTTTGAACCCCTGAACAAAGTGGTGCCAAAACATTGGAAAAAAGGCAATGAGCAACTTGGTTAAACTTTTTTTTTCATTTATAGCAAGCAATAAGGATTTTTTTTAAAAAAAAACAAAGGGTAAAACGTCTTGGGAAAAAGAAAAACTCTAAAGGAAACTATTAATAATGAAAAATGAAAAATCCAGGTAATCTCCATGGTCGTTTGTTTTTTAATTTTATGCAGCATTTTTTTTAAAACTAATTTTGAGTTTGTTTGTTTTTTTTTTTTTACTTTATACTCCTTTCTTGCTAATTTTTTTCCATACCTTCTTTCGTTTTTCATTGCCTTCCCCACATGTTTTTGAAAGAAATTAGTCCAATTTGCAGGTTTTCAAGGGTTTAAAAATATATATGTAACAGTGTCATCATAGTGACAACTGGCATTTTGTACAGGCATATTTTACTTGTCAGTGCAACTATCAGTTGCTTTCCAGCACAACCAAACAGTTAATGCAGTTTTATTTTCCCACTGATACAGATCTTTTTAATGTTACAAAAAGAGGGAAAGAGACGAAGCAATTTTTTTCCCCTTAATTTCACAATCACACCTCTGTTTACTTTATTTGATTGACTTGATTCTTGTGCTTTTGTATGCCAGAACATGCTGTCACTCATCAGTCAAGCAGAATAATTATCATCCCCTCGGTCAAAATGTCAGTGCAGTTGAAGCTGGAATTATTGTCTTAGTCAACCTGTCTTCAAGTGTCTGATCGGGCATGGTTTAGACAAATGTTTTTGTAGGTGTGTTAAGCTGACTTGCAATAGAAAGAATGTGTGCATTTGGAAATCAGGGCTAATGTACAGCACATTTGCTTCTCGATAAGGCAGAGACTAACTACAAACCATTTCTGCTTAGCAAGACACTAACAGGTGGAAGAAGTAGTCATATTTTTTACTTAAGTAAAAATAGCAGAATTATGAATAGAAATACTCAATTACAGGTACAAAAGTCTACTTTTAGGTCAACGTAAATCTGTATTATTATTATTATTCAAAGTATCAGTATTAAAGTGCAAGTATTAAAAAAGTATCAGAAGTAAAAAGCTTCTTATTTTAGGTAGCAGGCCTCCACACTCAAAATTTCATTACATAAATAAACTTTCAGAAACTTACAAGATGCATAAATTAATAAGAAATGATACAAATGAATTTTGAAAGATGCAGTCGTTGAATGCATTTTTATGAAAACAATGGAAAGTGATTTGCGTTTTAGACCACACTGAGAAAAAATGCAAACTCAGTACTGACAAATCTGTGTTAGTGAAAAAACAACTGTGATGTCATATCTGTCAAGGTAAAGCAAAGTAATTATTTTATATGTGGTGTAGTTCCATCAAGAACAATGTGTCAAATATAATGTAGCAATAAAATATGACACAAAAAAGGCCTTAACTCCCCTAACTGGAATGTTTTTTAACCAAGCAAGTACATTTACAGTTGTTAAACTTGTTGATGTTGTTATCCTCATTTACTAAGAATCTTCAATATTTAGTTCAAATTTAACAAAACATGTTTTTTTCCCCATATTTCTTTTATTCATTTACAGTGTTTTTAATCATGCAAAATAAAAAATCTACACTTAGATTCTAAGCAGTAACCTATACCTTCCCTCCTTTGACGTCCCCATGGCAACATCGTGAGTGTCTCAGTCAGTCTGCCTGTCTGTTGCTTTGTGTTTTCTAACTGTTTTTCTAACTTTTCGCTGTTATCGCTGTGTATTGAGGTCAAAGGAAGTTCATGATGATTAATGCAGCAGAGCAGCCGATGCTCTTTGTGTCAGAATGTGAGTGAGAAGCAGGTGGCCGGCATATCTATCAACCCCCTCTGCCCTCCATTTTCTTTTCCTTTTTTTCCCTCTTTATTGCTGAGAGACATGGATGACAGCCTGCACACACACACACACACACACACACACACACACACGCGCACACACACACACACACGCAGTTGGGCATCCATTATCTGTGTACAGTGACAGGTCAGCAGCAAATTGTGCCTCTCTCAGTTCAGCGGGGACTCTGAGTGAGGAAAAATAAGGCAAGGCTGGTGTCTAGCCTGCACACACACACACACACACGCACACACACACATAAACACAAATGCTATGAACCTACAAAAAGATGCAAAACTTTACTTTGAAAATTTAAAAAAATGATATATAGATGAGTGAGTGAGTGTGTGAAAGAGAGTATGTTACTAGGTGTGTTAACCAGAGAAGCAGTGACGGAGTGTGTAAGTGGCTGAAAGATGTGGGCAGCACACTCTCATTCCATTTCGTCAGATAACTTTGGCCCGTTCGCGTCTCTATAAAATGCATCCTTCAACGTAGGCTGGGTGAAACTTGTTGGAATGTGACATTAAAGTTGCCAACAGTAAGGTAAGGTTTATGCAACAAAAATACTTGGTTAGGTTTAGAAAAACATGGTTTGGATTTAAATACATACGTAATGTGACATTAACGTGTTACATAAAGGAAGTCAGTACATGACTGATGCACGAAAGTTATTTTTTTTAAGACAGCACTGACTTGTTTTCACATGGGACACCAACAGCTGTCTACTTGTTGAAAATCTGTTTGTTGACCCATACACCCCTCAAAGCTCACTCTAAACTTCAACTTCAAACAACTTTATTTATACAGCATACACAGCAGGCAAGTCCATCCAAAATTACATCTCGTCTGATCCATTACTGACTTGATGTCCTATTTATCACTTGAAACAGTAAAATAAAGCACAGTCAAAAACTTATTTCAATCCACACCTACGCAGACTCCTCATCGTTTCCAAGCACGACGTGCTCAGAGCGTATCCTCATTTGTCATATGCACAAATTTGTGTGTCTGTGGTCCAAAGCTTAGCCTCCATTCTGATGGAAACATTAATATAACTTACACAAATATAAACATGTCTGCTACAATACACCACTCAAAACACACAGAAAGTGTTATGTAAAGCTAACCAAAATCAGAACTCATATGTCATATACCAAAACATTTTTCCCAAGTATAACATATGTGATAGAGTGTACGCATAGACTGAGGGGCGTGACGACGGTATTGGAATGAGAGCTGGCTGGAGTGAAAGAGTGACTGAATAAGTGGATCAGTGAGAGAAAATATGTGTGTGAGTTATGATGTCAGTGACTGACTGAGTGAATGAAGCAAACGAAACAGAAACTTTGAGCAGAGGCATGAAAAAGAAAAGCAGTCGACTCTAAGACAGAGCCGTTAAAAGTGAAAATAGAACAAGAGATGAAGACAGAAAGGAAGAGGCTGCTATTTTGGGTTCTTATTAACAGGTCCTACTGGTACAGCAATTAATAATCTAGTTCAGTATTTAACATGGGACCTAGTCCCTGGTGTGGACGTTTTAGCTGGCTTTGATGCTGAAAAAACTCCTTCCCCTCCACCCCTCTCCCCCCACAGTTCCTCTCCTCTCCTTAAGTGCCTCCCCTGGTGTTATTTGCGTGTTGGTTTTCTCTAGTTAAGCTAGGAAACAGACCAAATCGCTATTCCCCAAACTTCAGGCCAATTTTCTATCAACACGCCAGCTCGTTGAGGGAAATGCTCTTAATTCATCAGAGGGAATCTGGAGAAGGATAAATTCCCTTCAGGCTGTTTGAAGTAATGTAAATGTATTTATTTTTGGAGGGGGTTGGGTGTGTGTGAGGAGTTAACAAAAAATAGGATTATCATTCAAACACAAAAAGATAAAGTGCTCTGCAGATACAAACAGTAACCACACTTTAACTGTAATTTTTTTTCCCCTAACTGACCTATCATCTAATGCCCCGACACAAGGTGGGTTTCCATAACAGATTTGCACAAAACTTAAGCGATATTTCTGAAATGTTGATGAAACACAATTGTGAGATGACTGTGTTTCCATTTAGTGATGTCATGTGACTTTTCTTGCAATGCTATGTGACTTCACTTCTCACGATAACATTCCAAGAAGCATATTTAGAGGAGGAGACATGCTGTGTTTTTTGGCATGTTGTAGTATGGAACTACAGGTGGAATGCAGGAATGTGTATTGCATGACCTGTGTTTGCAAGCCTGCATGTGCATCCTAGTGCAAATTAACCGCTCCATAACTTCGCTAGAGGTCCAAAACTCCTCATTAAATCTCTCTGCTCTTAAGTGCCATAAATTATGTTACTTTATGTTTGAAGCAGCTGACCACCTGTGCACAAATAGTAAAGTTGGTCACTGCATTTGTTTTGAGTCCAATGGAAGTGATACTTCAGTGGAGTGAAACTGTAGGTTTCCATTATAGATTTGCGCAAAACTTAAGTTGCTCTTTTAGAAATGCTGATAAAACAATTTCGAGATGACTTCCTTTCCATTGAGTGATGTTCTGCGACTTCTCTTGCGATAACATTCCAAGAAACATGCTGATGGATGTTCAAAACATTAGCAGCTTTATTTCTATTGCAGCCACCACACTAGCCGTCATTTTTTCTAATAAAAGGCGACGCAGGCGTGTTATGCGAGCGATAATGGAAAGGCAAGTTCCTTATATGTGGGAGTGGCCACATATGAGGGATTTCTAGGAGGTGATAGTCCACAATTTCACAGAGGAATTGTGGATTCAAAACCTCCAAAAGATCTGTTTTAAAGAGTTATGTGATACAATAACACCTACTGACAAGCATTTAGCCATAGCATCATGTGACCTAGAAAAGCCAAAAAAGTGTTTCTTTTGCAGTTTTGCTAAATATGTTGGGTTTTTGAAATACCATCTCATGCAAGTTCTTCCGAAGTTGAAGTGTTTCCATTAGACATATTTTATATTTGCAATTTCAATTTGCACAATTTTAATTTTAGGTAAATGCTAAAGGAGGAGTCATTCTCTTCTTAAGATGCTGATGTAATTCTTCTCCTCTATGTCTCGTGAAACTCCATTGGTTTTTGTTATTTCTCATGTCAACTGTACCTTCGGTTACAGGAACAATACCTTTTTCTACTAGCTACGTGTTCAAAAGATTGTTAAAACCACAAATTTTGCTTGAAAATGCTACTTTAATGTTTGGTCAATATTTGTTGAAAAACAAAGCAGTATTTGTTAAATTGAAAGCAAATTCCTTTTGAAAAGAGCTGCAGTTGTCACTTCACCATAGACAAACCATAGACAGTCTGACTAACTTCTGCTACTTCGGCTATCTCACCAGACATTACACCCATAATCATTTCTACAGTAGCACCCCCTAGAATAAAGTGCATACAGTGGTCCAATTAAATGCAAAAAAAGATGCACTTCAGATCTTGGTTCATCAGATTTGACTATTTGTTGTAAAATGGCAGCATAACTTAATAAAGATGCAGATTTGCCAAACTTAATACATAGGCTTCAGGCTGAAAACAAGGAGTTGTAGGGAGCTTTACGTTAAATATAAGACATTGATCAAGGTTCATCCTTAATACATTTTCATCATTTTTCACCAGAGTGCAGGATAAAAGCTTGACAGGTGTTGCATGTTAATTTTACTTCTTTTATCAGATAATAAAGCTTCATTGTGCAAATTGATGGTAGATAGAAGTTGACAAGGAAAGGTTAGGGACTCTCTTTATCAATAGCTTTGTCTTTATTTAAAAAACAAAACAAACAAAAAAACCCCAAACAAAACACAACAATACACAACAATACACAACCACAACCTATTTAGAAGTGTAAATTATGGCCAAATTAGCTATTATGTTTTTTTTCTGTCAATACATTTTTTCTGACTAAAAGTGTAATGGCAGCAGTTAATAGACCGAGTTAAAAATCCTTGTTCCTCACCTTCACAAACATTTAAAACTGTCTTGTGCAAATCAAGCACTCTTTAGAAAGAATGCCCTCTGAAACTGTTCTTGTAAAAAATATATATAACTATATATTTAATATCAAACCTAAGGTGGCTGACGTGTGTGTTGCATCAAGTGAATTCATTCATTAATTGAATTCATTTCTATCTTAATTGCGTCTGGTTTTGGGGTTTCTTTGTGTTTAAAAAAAATTGTGCAGAATGGAAAAAAAAAATGATCTTCATATTTCTGTCAATAGCTTTCCTTCTTTATCCCGTGATTTAAAAACATTAAAAATAAAAAAAAAAATCTCACCCCCTTGCAGACACAACCTTGTATTTCGGAAGTATACAATATGGCCACACAACATGGCTGACAACATGTTTCTCTGACTAAAAGTGTCATGGCAGCAGAAAACAAGCATAGAGACAATTTAAAATCTTTCCAATGTAAAAATCTATTATTTTTTGTAAAATAAACAGATACATATTTCATATTTCCCAACACAGGAAATCTGATTTCAAAACTATTTTTTAAATGTCGATGTGATGGCATTCATATGTGTCTGTGTGTGTGTGTGTGTGTGTGGGTGTTGCTGCAGTTTGCTGAGTAATCTGGGAGCTACAGCATAAATGCAGGTTATTGGACAGATGGTTTAGCACATTTAATTGCTCACACCTTCTGTGTGTCTCCCTGCCTACAAACTGTCTGTCTGTGTTTTGGTTTCTTATTCCTTCTTTGTCTTTACACACTTATAGCTTCCTTAAATAGTCAAGAACTTGTATTACTTTAAGAATCTCTATTCAACACTTGGTTTTCAATTGGTATCTTTCTGTCTAATTTATAGCATTGACACATGAATGTAGAATCTGTAACAGAATTTGTAAAATGTTTAAGTAAACTCAAAACATAAAAAGACACATCTTGTACTTATACATTAATTCACACACAGGTTTTGCTGGTTTCCCCCCATTCTTCCTTTACCCAAACACACACTGCAAAAGCAAGAATGCACGTACAGAAACAAAAGAAAGTCCGCATTAATAATGTGCACATATGCAAACCCATGCACACAGACACACTGCCACACACACACATACAGAGGCCCATAAAGACCACGAACAGCGTTTTGGCATCCAACCAAAAGCTGCCGTCCTTAAATGCCATTTGATGCCAGCACTGCCATCTGTTGCCGTCTTAAGATAGCTCCTCTCACAAGACGCAGGCAAGATAACACTTTTCTGAGAGCCGGGGAGTATTTTTCGCATATGGCCACAAACCGTTCAGAATAAGCACAGTTTGGGTAAATTGTAACTTCAATGCAATAACTGTCTCCTTCCTGTCACTCAAAGCTACATGTGACTGAAATTATTGTGAAATAACGTTGGGGTATAAAAAACACAAATAAGAGGAAAAAAGGATAGACGACAGAGCAAGAGAAAGAAAAGGAGCAAAGACCTAGAGGGAATGTAGACGAGAGATCGAGAGGTCCATTCTTATTCCACCTCCAGTAGATTGCGAGTGTGTATGTGAGTGCATGTGTGTGTGTGTGTGTGTGTGTGTGTGTGTGTGTGTGTGTGTTTATGGGTAGAATAAGATAATTACAGCGAGCTAGGGGGGTGAGTGAGGAGTGGGCTGTGGGTGTGCATGTGTGGCAGGTGAAACATGGGCATGTTTGTGGCAGCGCTGTGATACATCAACTGCCCCTCCACACACACATACATACACACACATACACACACACACACGCACCTCCGCCCACTGAATCCTTTCCTCCTGCCCTCCGCTTCACTTCCTCTCCCCCTTTTCCTCTGATCTCCATGCAGAGGGCCTTAGGGGGTTAATTAACAGGCTTAGATAATGCCACACTAATGAAAGCAAGACCACTGTTTCTCCTCTCTCTCTCTCTCTTTCTCTCTCTCTCTCTCTCTCTCTCTCTATCCTCCTCTATCTGTGCATCTCTTTTCCAACCAGAATAACACAATATCAATGCTATTTCCAGGGATATTGGGCTGATTTATGGCGCCTAATGACACACTGATATCTTGATAATGCCACCAATTTTTTTGTCAGTCTTCTTAGTGACTTAACACAAAAATGAAACAACACCAAAAAAAAACAACCCAATTTTAGAATAAATGTTGGCATTGAAATGTTTTTTATATGTCGCGTATATGTTAAAACTGTATATTTCTCTATGTTTCAATTTTATGTTGTGACAGGCTGTGATTAATGTTTGGTTAGGTTTAGGTACAAAAAATATTAGGTGACGGTTAGAAAAACATCATGTTTTGGCTGAAAATATACAGTTTTGCTGCTAAACACAGCCAAGCATGCAGTGAAATATTGACTTTTATATCTACTTTTGTCGTTACAAACACAGTTGAAAAAGTCCTAAACTGTTGTCAAAATATACCTAGTCTGGTTGCTGCAAACCCGACTGGACATATAGACCCCGTTACAGCATACGTCACCAAAAACATCCACAGGCATTTTGGTGACAGAAGTGGCATTGTTTGCCAGCTATCCAGGCCAATACAGATGAAGAAGAAAGCTTGAAACACTAAAAAAAACTGTTGCCAGCATCAAAATGCCTGGTTGTTGTATGTGCAGCTGTCAGAATCGATGGACTCAAGTTCTACAGGATTCCGACAGGATCACAACCGTTTTTGAGCAACCGTTGACATCTGTGGCTTGAACATGTTGACTGGACTAAGAACAAAAACAAACTGAACTCTTGCTAAAAAACACTCTTCTGGTGTCTGATACTTGGCAGCCGTCTCGCCTAGGTATCGCACCTTCTTCCTGATGTATAAAATGTGCAAATGTTACATATCCATGGTTTGCAGAAATATACAATACTAACATTTTATTCTAGTGACTGTCTGAAAAAAAAAAACCTACCAAAGTAACAAAACTTGATTGTGCAGGCTTTCTTCCTTGCTCACTGACCAGTGTGGTCCACAGTGATATGTGTAGTAGCATGCCTTTGACTCTTCTCAGTGATACACTAAGCTCATGTAGGGCAACAAATGAACTTCTAATTAGTTTAGGTGATGAATCTGAAGCAAACATCAGTCAGAGTATAATTTACTGCACAAGAATTAAGTCATAATTTACCTTCAAAATGCTATATGAATTATGATAGTCGCATGACACTTCATATACTTACCTATAAATAACAACATGACACATGTACAGATAAGCACAATAATGAACTCATAACGACAATTAGCCACATGTCATCTGTGGGTGGATGGATGCTGTGATATCTATTTACACTCTTCAAATGCCCTCTACAGTCATTGGAGAGAAAAACAGATGGAGAACAAAGTATTCAAAGCTACAACAACAGGAAAATACCTCAAGGATTTCTTTCTTTTTTTGACAAAACATTGTAATGTAAGTGCTATATTCAGCTTTTTCTGCATGTGTTGACCAGACACAGTAAAATACCGTACAGGCCAAGGTTACCAAGGAATCTGTGCATTGATGTTCATTTTTTACCTTAGTTAAAAAAGGGGTTGGGGTTACAATCTCCACACATATATAACTACCTGTTATCATGTGACTGAGAAGTTCACATTGAGGTTATTATTTGCTGAATGAAAAGCATTTGCAGAACAGTTGCAGTTGAAAGCTTAAGATCTTTGTGAATGCACTTTTGAGCTTAGATTCTCTTCCCCACCTGACATGTTCGATTAACATGTTTCAAAACTCTGTCAGGTGTCTGTAAGTCCAAGACACGTTTTAAACCCATATAACCCATATCTTATTTATTTGGCTGTGTTAACCCTTTGAAACTTGAGAAAACTCCTTTGGTCCCTTTAGAAACATGGGGAGAAGGCAACAAGCAACTTAATATATATATATACATACTTAAAATTAGCAGGAAATTACTGAAGCAAACAACAAAAAAGTGCCCCCCCCCCCCCAGCAGTGAAATATATAACAGCAGGCCTGTAGGTAATCATATCTAAAGTAGTTTTGGTGTATTCTACCTCACCAGTTACTGGGCTGTATTAAGCTGTGCCAACTGTGCCAACAGTAATATGTAAACAAAGAGGTCAAGGTTGCCAAATGTCTTTATTACTATACATGGCTTCTCTTTGCATGTTTAATTATGGTTTAAAATCTGTTTGGCCACTTTTTTAATTTACTTATAAAATGCAGGACTTCTTTTGTGCCAATTGGGTTTAAATGGATACAAGCTGAATCACTGGTGTTTGATATAGAATAGCAAACTAAGTCTTGAATGCCAAAACTGGAATTGAAACAGTAAATCTTTAGAGCACTCGTTACAAGAAAATAATTTTATTACTCAATAACACATTACAGCTTTACACCAGTTGTGAGTGATGTTAGTGACGAACTGGGAGAAATGTGAAATTAGATGGACAAAACAAGAAGAGTAGTAGAAATGGGTTCATGTGATAGAATGCGGTATATCTTTAATTTACTATAGACACACTAAGATCTAGACATCTAGACGACTGATAAATTCTCAAATTGACCATCATAATATTATAGCCCACCGAAAAATATAAACAACTAAATAGTGCTTAAATATATTGACATTTGGGTGGACTAAATGTATCAGACAACAAAAATCTCCTTAGACAGGAGGTTCTGATATCATTGTAGTATCTTGCCTCAATAGATGCTCAAACAGGCTGACAGGGCTTTTGTGTACAGAGGTGTGAGACCAAATACACAAATTATAGGAAATCTTGTGTAGTATACATTTTGTGAAACTTGACATGTGTCAAATACACTGTGTAGTATTTAGTCCAGTTTGCCTAATTTTCCAAACTTTGCGAAGAGAACTAGAGCTAGAGAACTAGCTCATACTTTGCCACTAAACTTCACATTTTCACCACACCAAAATAATCTTGTACGTTTGTTCCACATTCTTAAAATGGTCCATGCAGGTTATTATATGAAGTAGCGTAAATTAAGCACAATTTGCTGAGACGGTCACACAGCTCGCCAAAGTGTACTCTGCTATGTCCTATGAAACCACGCCCATCTGGGTGAAATAGTTCTTAGAGAGCTGGACATGTGGATTGCTGAACATATATGTGTGTGTGTGTGTGTGTGTGTGTGTGTGGGGTGAAAGAGAGAGAGCGAGCCTCTCTTTAATTTTTAATCCATAACAACAAAAGCCTGTTTGTCTCTAAGTTGCACTGCAGAAGTCAATTTCAATCTGGACACTAACTCAAGTTTATACATCCTATCCAAACTTTTTTCAAGCCGTGCAATTCAAACCACAATCTCTCGCCTTTTACCTAAACATCTCCCCGGAGATAAAACCGAACTTGATTTGTATTTATTTTTAAAGTCCATGGAGACAAACAGCGAGTAAAGCAGGGAGAAGAGGGGAGAACAAAAAAAAAAAGGATGAGTAGAGTTGTTTGGGGGCATAACTCGCTCTCCCTAAGTGTAAAATGGGATGAGATATTCTGCCTCTCGGACTTAACGTAATGTAAGAGAGTGTGAAATTAAACTGCACACGAATAAAAAGGGACCCTTCATTGTGTGCTGCCGACTAGCTTATCTGGAAATTCAGACAACTGGAACATCCAAAGCCTCCAAACTTGTAGCAATCCCCTTTGTGTGGCTCTGGAGCAAACAATGTAATATCAGAAAGCCGGAGAGGCTCCAAATCCTGTGTCAGATTGCCAGACACAAAGTAGCTGCATCCTCGAATCAAGCCTGTCTGTGTGTATACTTTAGCGTGCATGTGTCCGTCTTTATACAATATAAGTAGACTGTGCACTCACTCCCCACTAACCCCTTGTGTATGCCTGTGAGTGCTTCAAATAGATTGTTTCCTCTTTAATTCCTAGCCTTTTACCTATTGATATTCCCTGCACCTATCCCCGCGCCTCTTTTAAACCCCATATGTTAATTTGATTTAGAGCAACTCAAATTGAATAAGAGATAAAGAAAGAAAAAAAAGAAAATGAGCATAACAGCAAATGTACTGTTATTAATAACTTAAAGTACCGGAGAGGGCTCAAACTCTCTCCTTACATTTTGCCCCCTCCCTCTTCCTTCCTCCCTCCCTCCCCACTTTGTTTTGTCCTCTCTGTCTGTCTGTGAGTGAGTGAGCTAAGTGAAGTGGGTTATGATGGCGGTGTAATCGGCATCCCTCAAACAAACGGCTGGTGCTATTAAGGGCCATTGTGTTTGCTGCAGTGATGATCAGATTCAATCTAGGGAGAACATTCTGTGCTGGAGCTATGGCAAGGGGGGGAGATAGAGAAAAATACCTCGTCTCGTTCCACTCTGCTATTGTGTTCAGGGGACTAGATGTATGCACGCTCTTCAAAAGATGCATATCGACTCGGGGAGCTGCAAAAGTTTAGTTCAGATGGATTCGCGGGAGCTCCCCGACTGCACAAAGTGAGGCGAGTATTAAGTGTTGGGTAATGTTTTGAGGATGTATTTGTTTCAATAAGGAGCTCGGCAGTGCTGCTGGGTTGGTGCAGATGAGAAAATCACTTTTCCTCTCCTCTTTGTCCTCAACGTTACCCTCAGACTCCATTTCTCAGTATAATCTTTCATGTTTTTAACACACCTTTATAAGGGCCAGGGGGGACCTGGAGGCCTGAGAAGTCACTTTGCATCCAGGAGGGTGGAGGCTCAAGTTAGGGTTACAGGCCTATACATCAAGAGTGTTATTGAATATCAGTCAGTCATGTAATGCACTGTTGAAATGATAGAGAGGCAGCAAGGAGATCTGATTGCTTTGTAGTAGGCAAGACTTGGCTGGTGCCTTTTAATGTTGAATTCACATGTTTTCCCCATGTTTGGATATTCTCCCGTACAGTCCAAAATCATTGATAAATTAGAGACTGTAGGTGTAAGATTGAGTGGTTATCTATCTGTCTTACAGTCAGCCAGCCTGTTTTCATTCCCAAGTCATCCAATATTGACATGTTTTCATGCCCCTTGGCGTGTGATACCCACTCCAAAGACACTATTTGCACCACCTTCAATGATATCCCCTCTGTGGTAATACTTGACACTGAGAGCAACTGACATAGTAAAAAGAGTGAGAAACTCTACATAGGGTAGTTCGGTCAAGAAAACCAACCCGCTCTCCTTCCAAACTCGTTAAATAGTGCCACTCTGTTAGTGTTTTCGGTGTTATGAGTGTGATGCCAGAAGCCACCTTCCACAGCCACATGCAACGTGCATGGACAAGGTCAGATGATAATGCGATTGGACAGAACTGGTGGTGTTGTTATCATACCCTGGTGGACAGCTAGATGGCAGCCACATCCACATGTATCGCACATAGACAAAACCAGTCGTGTGCGCGTGACAGGACAGTTTCAGGTAATAACGCTGCCGGTAACTACGTAATATATGAAGCGCGAGTGTGCTTATAGGGCAGGTGGGTGGGGAGGTGGATGGGTCCCACAAACACCGACTCTCCTGCCAGAGTTTCCTTCACGTGCGGAATTGTTACCATGTGCCTCTTCTGCCTAAACCTAACCATGCATGACACTGGTGCCTAATTCCAACCATTGTGACAGTCTGCGCTGTTGTGTAAACACAGGGAGATGCTGCTTCATCCCACCACATGTGCATTTATTGACATCATGGTAATGGGCTGCGTCAGCTGACCATGACATCATACCACCATGTGCATTTGTTGACATCACCGTAAGGGCATCCCAGAGTACTAAACAGCAGGGAAATAAGCTATTACTGGGGGTTTAGGAAAAGAATCATGGTTGTGCATTGTTGCGTTAGGTACTTAGCGTAAAGTGCCTAGAGTAAGCTGAGGAAAAGAAACATGGTTGGGCGTCATTAATGTGTGAGCATGACATTTTGACATACCTTGAAATAACTCACATCATTGGGTTTCACATTAGACACAAACACTGTTCTCCTGGGGGAAAGCCCTGTTTTAGTTTGACCCATACACCAACCCAACCTATGTTACGCAAGACTGAGCTCTTTCTACTGCTTCTATCTTTACTTCCGTCAATGCATTTTTGATGTGATTGTAGCCTTCATAATTATATACGAATTCTAATGTGCCACTTTTGGTAGGTATACATATGAGCAGCCTGAATAATTCCCCCTTAATGGAACATACTGTAGACTCACAGCCAACAGGTGGATGGTGGTGGGGTTTTGAAATGCTTTGAAGATAATCATTTTATCCTCTTACTTGGTAAGCAGGGCTAGAGTTAGACTTTAGTCCACAGTTTTAGATACATGATGTCATTTGCCATTTTTTGTTCCCACTGTTGATAATTAGGGTTCCTTAGATCATACTGTAAAACAAATTTTTCATTGTTGGTTATTGCTATTAACTCCAAACAGCTGTTAACCCTCGAATATGTTGTACATAGTATTATTGTCTGTTGGATCAATTGTCTGTTGGATCAGTGTAACCCACAAACACATTAGCTCCTCAAACTATTGACCCAGTGGCTGCATTTGGAGAATATCTGGATTATCTTCATCTGCCTACAGAGACTTCCTATGGTTAGAGAGAAGCATCTGATTGGAAAAAATATTCTTATACATCTTCTAATTGAGGTAATTCTCTTACAAATGAGATTTTAGTGACATGTAGACCGCCAAGGACCCTGCTGGAGGCCTCGTGGTTTATCTCAATAATATTGGTTAAAATATTCTCTTGCTCTGTTTCTCTGTCCAGGCCAGAGACCATTCAAGTGCAGTTACTGCCCCTACAGTGCTTCCCAGAAAGGCAACCTGAAGACTCACGTGCTGTGCGTACATCGCATGCCCTTCGACAACAGCCAGTACCCTGACAGACGCTTCAAGCGCTCCCGTCATGAGTCCGACGTCCCTGAGAAAAACCCTGATGATGCCGTTGGTGGTATTACACCCAGTCAGCCAATGACAGGAGCAAACGGATGCCATGGGAGTAATGATGTGGCTTTTGCAGGGCAAGCCATGTCTCCTCAATAGAAGTGAGGCTGCCATGAGCTGGCTTGGTTGGTATGGAGGTCTGTGTTGGACATACATTATCTGAATCCCACAGATTTGTATTTTCAGGTAAGCAATCCCTGTAGCACACATGTTGGTCACTATAAGATTCATTTCAAACACACCAAATGACAAGTCTGTGGGATCATCACAAGTGCTAGTGGACAGCGCTGTAAAGAGACAATACTCTAGTTTGTGAACATTTACTCAGACAATATCATAATCTTTGTATTTGTGATGAGGTGGCAAGCATTTTTGTTTCTTAACCAAGCACATGTGTAAAAATGTAAAGGAGAAAAAGTTAAAAACTGTTCATGAAATTGAAGGTTACTGACAAATCACAAATGACGGGAGGCTATGAAGCAAGAGCGAAGCCAGATGAAAATCATTAGAGAGACTTTTCTCCAAAAATAATGCTTTTATCAGAAAAATGATCCGCGTAAACGATTTAGCAGAACAGTTACTGTGGAGAAGATGGAGGAGGCGGCGGTGGAGGAGGAGGAGGAGAAGGAGGAGGGGGGCTTCTTAATGCACACCACCACCACCACCACAGCCACTCCAGAACACAACACCAGTGGCTGCCATTTTCCCAGAGTGAGTGATGAGCACTGTATGTGTGTGTATGTGCTGTAGGGTCAGTGGCAGCGATGGTGGCGTGTGTGTCAGGGAAAAGGGGCGGGGAGGGGGGTGTATTGGTGCCAGCCTGACTGGAGCTGTCATCGCAGAGGAAATCAATTCAACAACGCACACACACAAACACACACTGAGAGTCCTACAGTGGTAACCTGACTCTGGACGGTACACCAGGGGGTCAAGTTGAGTCCCATCAGCTGGCCGGAGCCCCTCAAGTCACCTCCTTCCCTCCTCCATCCTTCCCTCCATTCTCACTCTCGCTAATACAAGCGCAATCCGTTACAATGACCTGGAAAATACAACACAAATCAATCAGCAGTGTATTTAAAGCATCCATTAGCCAGCGCTAAGGCTTGTTCTGCTCCGATTTTGGCAATTCAATGTCCGGAGGTCACCTTACTGGCTCCACGTAGCAGGAGGACGGGGAGTTTTAGCTAATTGTGTTTTAGCTTGGGCCACTTTATGATGACAGATTGATTCTTTGGCAAGTAAGACCAAGCTGTGGGGTTTTGAAGTTCTGCACATATGAAAAGGTGTGTGACATCCAGCTTAAAGTTCCCCTCACATGAGACACTCTAACTCAGACAAAAAGCAGGATTAATCTCCACTGATGAGCTCTTTCAAAGCTGCTACACAGGGAAGGGAAATGATGGAAAATTAGATGATCATTCACCTGCTTTATGCCTCTAATTACCTTTTCTATGAAAAAATATTACACAAGTTGTTTTTTTATTTTCAAAGGAGGCGTTCTCTTTCTGCGTATAAGTAGTATTTTATTTTTTATCCATGTGTGATTTATTCCTGAGGGGGTAAAAGCAACAGAAAACATTGAAAACAGAATGTTTTGATCTCATAAAAATCAAGCTATGTTGTTTTAAGGGCAAAAAAGAACTTTGATTGTACTTTGTTGTGCCGGCAGCTGTTGGTTACCACTGGGCGAGGAGAATCAGAAAGTATGAAGCTTTGTGTCGGTGTTGGTTGGAGGGGGTTGGGTGCTGGGGGGTTGTTAATGTTTTTCTGATAAAGAGAAATGATCCAGACTTTAAGAAAGTCAATATCTTCCCGCTCAAACACACAGGCGGCAGTGAGGAGGGCTAAACTCTTAAAACCCCGTGGCCACAGCTCTGCCTAAAGGAGTTTACAGTCCGACACAATGCACTCACGCACAAGACATGTGTGTGCACGCACACACACACACACACACACACACACACACACATAAACACACCAATAGAGAAATACAATCCTACTGCACATATTGAGACATGGAGGAGGAAACAGAGAGAAAGAAGGAGAGCGGAAGTGTAGAGGGAATAATAAAGAGAGGCGGACAGAAAAAGAAGAGAGTGATAGAGAAAGTTCAGTATACTGCTGTAATTGTGGTTTTAAATGTGTCACTACAATTGGAACTTTTTGGCCATACAGAACAGCCTGTTCATATTTCCAACTTGTCAAATACTGCTGCTTGGTCAGATATTTCCACGTCAGACACTGATGCAAAAAGGCACCTCTTGATACACAGCCAGGTGGCTTCAGTTTGTAACGTGGCTGGACGGCATCTTTCGCAGCAGTATGGTATACCCCAGGTCAGCCCGAATGACACCTTTCACAGCGGTGTGATATGCAGCCGGGTGAGTCAGTAAAAATGCAGATAGACGGCATCTTTTGCAGTGGTATGATATGCTGCTGGGTGGCATCGGATATAAATGACAGCAGCAGCTTAATATAATGATTGGGACCGTCCTTATTGGGCGTGTGGGAGGTGGGTGGATGGGTCCAACAAACTCCGGACTTTCACCTGGGGAAACCTGCTAATCACTTTCTACATGAATGTTGAGCCAAACCATAATGTTTTTTTCCTAAACCTAACCACGTGCTTGTGTTGGCCAAGGAAATATTTGTAAATCTGAGTTTTTTTTCCATCATTGAAAGTTTATTTTGAATGAGACTGTTAACATCTAATGAGCAGGAACTGCGCATTTCCTGTGAAATTGGAAGTTTATTTTGGAATGACACAATGACAGTAAACAGGCAGAAAGTGAAACGCTGTATCTGAGCATCAAAACTCAGGAGGATACCTAGCACATCATATGTAGATGTGAATGTTTCTGACCATGGGGAAATATTTGACAAGTTGGGATGAGAATGTGTTGTACAGACTGTAAGAAAAGACTATGTTAGAAATTGCTGGTGTTGCAAGTCTTTTTACTTTTTTTGGTAGCCAACAGGACAGTCATTGCCTTATAACTAAGTGTGGTCTGTAGGTTTCAACACACTACTGTGTTTTGGTGGCTGTAGCTTGCTTTTTTTGGGTGTGTATGTATGTTAAGAACATTTCCGTATATTAGCAAAAAAAAAAAAAGTTTTCTAGAGAAAGTACACATTCCATTTTTGGCACCTTGGCTTTCCCAGCTTACTAAAGCATGTGAATCCATACGGTTTCATCATCTTGTTCAGATGAGGCAATCTTTTTTTTTTTTTCCAACACTGGATAGTGCCATTTGTTGTGATTCCTCCGTGACTTGTAGTCTTTGTCCATCCCTCAGAATGATACGTCCCCCGCTGTAATCCCAAAATAATCCATTCCATTGTCCCCATGCTGTTTGATCTCTGTCAAGCTTCCTATTGAAGTAGCACATGCAGTATGCTCAATTATAATCACTGGTGCTAGAAGAAAAAATAAATAAACTAACCACAAAAAAAAAAAAAGAAAAATCAAAACCATGCCCGTTTATTTCAGCCTGATATGGATTTTGTAGTATGCAATCCTTGTCCAAAAACTGTTCACATTCCTAAATGAACAAGATTTCTATAGCCGACTGAACGAGATGTGAGGAGAGGGGTTTTGTTGCACACTATAAGCGTATATTAACAGTAGATAACTTTATATTTAAAAGAGAAGTATCCTGGGTCATTATTTATTACTGCACATCTGTTTGACAGAAGACAAAACCTTTCATTAAAGAGGTGTATCAAACATGGACTGTTTGCTGTCTCTGCGATTTAGATGTTCTGATATGCTTTGAAGCAGTAAGATTTATCTTGTGTTTTTCCTGCAATAAAACCTCTACCTCTGGGAGACTGTGTGTTTGTGTCTGGACCCCTTCACACTGAGCAGGTCAAACATTCTGACCACTTTGAGAGACTGCTGAATCCAAATGTTTCAAATCACAGTCATCACTTGTGTCATAAATGTGTCTAGAATATGTCAAATGAGAAAAGAGTAAAAATTAAATTGATGACTTTTTGTGCTGATCGGGAAAATATACCATGCTATGATATTTTTATGCCATTTTAGACACCATACTATAGTATAATGTTTAACGCTGTTTTGGATGACACAGATGAAACGTCCTGGTGTTTGGATGTTTTTATGCCATTTTGGATGACATACTGTAGCATGATGTTTTTATGCCATTTTGGATGACAGACTATAGTATGATGGTTTTATGCCATTTTCAACGACATGCAATACTGTGACATTTTTATGCCATTATGGATGACATACTACATTATGAGGTTTTTATGCCATTTTTGACAACATACAATTGTATAATGTTTTTATGCCATTTTGGAAAACATGCTATAATATGACGTTTTGGTCAGATTTTGGACCACATACTATACTATGATGTTTTAGTCAGATTTTGGATGACATACTATACGATAATGTTCTTGTCAGATTTTTGACAACATTCTATACCATGAAGTTTTGGTCAGATTTTTTTTACGACACACTATAATATGATGTTTTGATGAGATTTTTGACAACGTAGTGTACTATGATGTATTGGTCTGATTTTTGATGACATATTATACTGTAACATTTTGGTGAGATTTTCAATGACATACTGTACTATGACATTTTGGTCCGATTTTTTGACATGCTACATTATGACGTTTTGGCTATTTTTTTGACATGCTGTACTAAGATGTGTCTCGACATGCTATTCTATGTGATTTTCAGCTGGTTTTTCAACGTCATATTTTTGAAATTTTCTGACATATATGGTCAAGTTTTGGTCGTATACGATGGTATTTTGTTGAGATTTTTGATGACATTCCATGTTGTTTTGGTCAGATTTTGGATTACATACTGTACTATGACACCTTGGTGAGATTTTGGAGGACAAACTGTACTATGACTTTTTGTGAGATTTTTGGTGACACACTATACTAAAACGTTTTTGTTACATTTTTGACAACCTACTATACTATGAGGTTTTGGTGAGATTTTTGGGGATTTTTCAGTTGATTTTTCGACATGCTATATGATGACATTTTTGGATGTCTTTTGGACATGCTATACTATGGCATGTCTCGACATGCTGTACTATGTGGTTTTCAGCTGTTTTTTCAACATGTCATATTTTGACATTTTTTGACACTATAATATGTCGTTTTTCGTCTGTTTTTTGACATATTATATTATGATGTTTTCAGCCGTTTTTCAACATGCTGTACTATGTGGTTTTCAGCTGTTTTTTGGACATGTCATATGACATTTTTTGCCACACTATAGTATGCCATTTTCTGTCGTTTTTTCAGAGTGCTATATATTGATGTTTTTGGCCGTTTTTTCAACATTTTACACAATGATGTGTCTCGACATGCTATACTATGTGGTTTTCAGCTGTTTTTTTGACGTGTCATATTTTGACATTTTTTGCCAAACTATAGTATGGCATTTTCAGTCGTTTTTTCGACCTGTTATATCATGATGTTTTTGGATGTTATATCAACATTTTTTACTATGATGTGTCTTGACATGCTATACTATGTGGTTTTCAGCTGTTTTTTGGACATGTCATACTTGGACATTTTCCGGTCGTTTTTTCGACATGCTATATTATGATGTTTTGGGGCCTTTACCACATTAATAGTAAAGGGTGAAGGATTTAGGAACTCTTGACATAGTAGTTTGCGATATACTGACTTTTATACGATATTATTACACAGACAGCAAGTATGATTCCAAAAAACATTAATCCCAAAGAAAGCAAAATGAAACAAAACACACAGTATATCCTAACTGCTAATATACTGTATATAAGTATATATACAAGTGTGCATGTGTGAAAATGTGTGTGTGTGTGTGTGTGAGTGAGTGAGAGAGAGAGAGAAAGAGAGAGAGAGAGAGAGAGAGAGAGAGAGAGAGAAGGTGTTTGTGTTGGTGAGTATGAATACACCAAAGGGCAAAGGTGTACGGGCTAACAACAGAAGCTACAACGAGATGCTAGATTCAAAGATGCCCACAGAGCGGAGAAGGCCTTAGCTGACCATGTGGTTGGTCAGACAAAGAAACAAAGAAAAGGTGGGAACTTTAAGTTCCTTCTCTGTGCGCTTCTGTCGAGAGCAAATTTATGAGTGTATGTGTGGATCTAATATGTATATAAGGTGCCTTGGTTAGTAAAAGGGTGTTTAGTTGCATGCAAGACCCTGTTTGTGTGAGGCATGAACATACTAAATCCAAACCAACCGATAACCTATTAACAAAGAGATCGCAATAACAACTCATTTAAGAGTATACACCAGTACATGGTACACACGATATGATGTAAGACCAAGTAAACGGTCTTTCTCAGCCTATACGTATGTCCTAATGCTACGCCCAGATGTTACTTTCCAATCCAGGAGTTGGAAAAGAGTTCTTTGGGTTGCTGGCTAAAGAATAGAGGTTCCACCTGCTGTGCAGTTCCATGGATCCAGGAGGAGACTGGTGTCCTTACAGAGATAGCAGTTTAGTGCTTTGGCGTTTTTTTTTTTGTTTTTTTTTTTTTAACTTACTACTATGGCATGTCTTGACATGCTTTAATACCTGGTTTTCAGCTGTTTTTTCGACATGTCATATTTTGACATTTTTCGACATACTATACTATGTCCTTTTCGGTCATTTTTTTGACATGCTACATTATCATGCTTTTGGATATTTTTTTGACATTCTATACAATGAGGTGTTTTTTGACGTCATATTTTGACATTTTTTGCACTTTCTTTCAACATTCTATACTATGACGTGTCTCGGCAAGCAATTTTATGTGATTATCTGCTGTTTTGTTCTGTCATTTTTTTGACAGGCTATATTATGATGTTTGTGGACGTTTTTTTCAGCATTCTATATCATGGAAGGTATTGACATACTATACTATGCGGTTTTCAGCTGTTTTTTGGACACGTCATATTTTGATATTTTTCGCCTTAGTAAACTATAACGTTTTCTGACGTTTTTTCAACATGCTATATAATGATGTTTTTGGCCCTTTTTTCTACATGCTATACTATGACATGTCTGGATATGCAACATGGTTTTCAGCTGTTTTTAGGTCATGTCATATTTCAACATTTTTTGCCATACTAGCCTTGACTTTTCTGTAATTTTTAAACATGCATGATTATAGTGGTTTTGGCTGTTTTTGAGACATTCTATGCTATAGCATGTCTTGGCCCACTATTTTATGCTGTTTTGAGGTGTTCTGAAACGTTTTTGGGACATGTCATATTTTGACATTTTTAGCCTTGCCTTTTCGGTCTTTTTTTCAACATGCAGTATTATGGTGGTTTTGGATGTATTTGCAACATTCTATACTATGGCATGTGTTGGCACGCTATTTTATGCTGTTTTGAGGTGTTTTGAAAAGTTTTTGGGACATGTCATATTTTGACATTTTTAGCCATACTATAGCCTTGCGTCTTTTTGTCAACATGCATAATTTTGCGGGTTTTGGCTGTTTTTGAGACATTCTATGCTATAGCATGTCTTGGCACACTATTTTATGCTGTTTTGAGGTGTTTTGAAACGTTTTTGGGACATGTCATATTTTGACAATTTTAGCCTTATCAAAACCTTGCCATTTCTGTAATTTTTTTAATGTGCATTATTAATGTGTTTTTGGCAGTTTTTGCAACATACAAAGCTATGGCATGTCTTGGCAAACTATTTTATCTTTTTTTGATGTGTTTTCAGCTGTTTTTGGGAGATGTCATTTTTTGACATTTATAGCCATAATATAGCCTTTCCTTTTCGGTCATGTTTTCAACTTGCATTATTATGGTGTTTTTGGCGGTATTTGCAATATTCTATGCTATGGTGTGTTTCGGCACGCTATTTTCTGCTGTTTTGAGGTGTTTTGAAACGTTTTTGGGACATGTCATGTTTGACATTTTTAGCCATACTATAGCCTTGCGTCTTTTTGTCAACATGCATAATTTTGCGGGTTTTGGCTGTTTTTGAGACATTCTATGCTATAGCATGTCTTGGCACACTATTTTATGCTGTTTTAAGGTGTTTTTAACTGTTTTTGGGACATGTCATATTTTGGCATTTTTAGCCATACTATAGCTTTGCCTTTTCCGTCATTTTTTAAACATGCAGTATTATGGCGGTTTTGGATGTATTTTCAACATTCTATGCTTTGGCATGTGTTGGCATGCTATTTTATGCTGTTTTGGGGACATGTCATATTTTGACATTTTTAGCCATACTATAGCCTTGCCTTTTTACGTCATTTATTCAACATGCAGTATTATGGTGTTTTTGGCCATTTTTTTAAACCAATACTATAGCCTTGGCTTTTCTGTCATTTTTTCAACATGCATAATTACACAGTTTTTGGCGCTATTTGCAACATTCTATGCTATGGCGTGTATTGGCACACTATTTTATGCTGTTTTGAGGTGTTTTGAAACGTTTTTGGGACATGTCATATTTTGGCATTTTTAGCCATACTATAGCCTTGCCTTTTCGGTCATTTTTTCAGCCTTCATTATTTTGGTGTTTTTGGCCATATTTGCAACATTCTATGCTATGGCGTGTATTGGCACACTATTTTATGCTGTTTTGAGGTGTTTTGAAACATTTTTGGGACATGTCATATTTTGACATTTTTAGCCTTAGTATAGCCTTGGCTTTTCTGTCATTTTTTCAACATGCATTATTACACGTTTTTTGGCCATTTTTGGAACTTTCCGTGTTATGATGTATCTCAACATGTTATTTTATGCTGTTTTGACTTGTTTTGAACCGTTTTTGGGACATGTCATATTTTGACAATTTTAGCCTTATCAAAACCTTGCCATTTCTGTAATTTTTTTAATGTGCATTATTAATGTGTTTTTGGCAGTTTTTGCAACATACAAAGCTATGGCATGTCTTGGCAAACTATTTTATCTTTTTTTGATGTGTTTTCAGCTGTTTTTGGGAGATGTCATTTTTTGACATTTATAGCCATAATATAGCCTTTCCTTTTCGGTCATGTTTTCAACTTGCATTATTATGGTGTTTTTGGCGGTATTTGCAATATTCTATGCTATGGTGTGTTTCGGCACGCTATTTTCTGCTGTTTTGAGGTGTTTTGAAACGTTTTTGGGACATGTCATGTTTGACATTTTTAGCCATACTATAGCCTTGCGTCTTTTTGTCAACATGCATAATTTTGCGGGTTTTGGCTGTTTTTGAGACAGTCTATGCTATAGCATGTCTTGGCACACTATTTTATGCTGTTTTAAGGTGTTTTTAACTGTTTTTGGGACATGTCATATTTTGGCATTTTTAGCCATACTATAGCCTTGCCTTTTCCGTCATTTTTTAAACATGCAGTATTATGGTGGTTTTGGATGTATTTTCAACATTCTATGCTTTGGCATGTGTTGGCATGCTATTTTATGCTGTTTTGGGGACATGTCATATTTTGACATTTTTAGCCATACTATAGCCTTGCCTTTTTACGTCATTTATTCAACATGCAGTATTATGGTGTTTTTGGCCATTTTTTAAAACCAATACTATAGCCTTGGCTTTTCTGTCATTTTGTCAACATGCATAATTACAGCGTTTTTGGCTTTTTTTGAGACATTCTAGGGCTATAGCATGTCTTTGCACGCTATTTTATGCTGTTTTAAGGTGTTTTTAACTGTTTTTGGGACATGTCATATTTTGACATTTTTAGCCATACTGTAGCGTTGCCTTTTCGGTCATTTATTCAGCATGCAGGATTATGCTGGTTTTGGATGTATTTGCAACATTCTAGGCTATGGCATGTGTTGGCATGCTATTTTATGCTGTTTTGAGGTGTTTTCAGCTGTTTTTGGGACATGTCATATTTTGACATTTTTAGCCTTGCCTTTTAGGTCATTTATTCAACATGCATAATTACATTGTTTTGGCGCTATTTGCAACATTCTATGCTATGGCGTGTATTGGCACACTATTTTATGCTGTTTTGAGGTGTTTTGAAACGTTTTTGGGACATGTTGTAATTTGACATTTTTAGCCATACTATAGCCTTGCCTTTTCCGTCATTTTTTAAACATGTAGTATTATGGTGGTTTTGGATGTATTTTCAACATTCTATGCTTTGGCATGTGTTGGCATGCTATTTTATGCTGTTTTGGGGACATGTCATATTTTGACATTTTTAGCCATACTATAGCCTTGCCTTTTCGGTCATTTTTTTCAACATGCAGTATTATGGTGGTTTTGGGTGTATTTGCAATATTCTATGCTATGGCATTTGTTGGCATGCTATTTTATGCTGTTTTGAGGTGTTTTCAGCTGTTTTTGGGACATGTCATATTTTGACATTTTTAGCCATACTATAGCCTTGCCTTTTTCACGTCATTTATTCAACATGCAGTATTATGGTGTTTTTGGCCATTTTTTTAAACCAATACTATAGCCTTGGCTTTTCTGTCATTTTGTCAACATGCATAATTACAGCGTTTTTGGCTTTTTTTGAGACATCCTAGGGCTATAGCATGTCTTGGCACGCTATTTTATGCTGTTTTAAGGTGTTTTTAACTGTTTTTGGGACGTCATATTTTGACATTTTTAGCCATACTATAGGCTTGCCTTTTCGGTCATTTATTCAACATGCATAATTACATTGTTTTTGGCGCTATTTGCAACATTCTATGCTATGGTGTGTATTGGCACACTATTTTATGCTGTTTTGAAACGTTTTTGGGACATGTCATATTTTGACATTTTTAGCCTTGCCTTTTAGGTCATTTATTCAACATGCATTACACTGTTTTGGCGCTATTTGCAACATTCTATGCTATGGCGTGTATTGGCACACTATTTTATACTGTTTTGAGGTGTTTTCAGCTGTTTTTGGGACATGTCATATTTTGACATTTTTTTAACCAATACTATAGCCTTGGCTTTTCTGTCATTTTTTCAACATGCATAATTACAGCGTTTTTGGCTGTTTTTGAGACATTCTAGGACTATAGTATGTCATGGCACGCTATTTTATGCTGTTTTACGGTGTTTTTAACAGTTTTTGGGACATGTCATATTTTGGCATTTTTAGCCATACTATAGCCTTGCCTTTTCGGTCATTTTTTCAGCATTCATTATTTTGGTGTTTTTGGCCATATTTGCAACATTATATGCTATAGCATGTCTTGGCACGCTATTTTATGCTGTTTTAAGGTGTTTTTAACTGTTTTTGGGACATGTCATATTTTGACATTTTTAGCCATACTATAGCCTCGCCTTTTATGTCATTTATTCAACATGCATAATTACATTGTTTTTGGCGCTATTTGCAACATTCTATGCTATGGCGTGTATTGGCACACTATTTTATGCTGTTTTGAGGTGTTTTGAAACGTTTTTGGGACATGTCATATTTTGACATTTTTAGCCTTAGTATAGCCTCGCCTTTTCGGTCAGTTTTTCGACATGCAGTATTATGGTGTTTTTGGCCATTTTTTTTTAACCAATACTATAGCCTTGGCTTTTCTGTCATTTTTTCAACATGCATTATTACGCGTTTTTTGGCCATTTTTGGAACTTTCCGTGTTATGATCTCAACATGTTATTTTGGTGTTTTTAACTGTTTTTGGGACATGTCATATTTTGACATTTTTAGCCATACTATAGCCTTGGCTTTTCGGTCATTTTTTTCAACATGCAGTATTATGGTGGTTTTGGGTGTATTTGCAATATTCTATGCTATGGCATTTGTTGGCATGCTATTTTATGCTGTTTTGAGGTGTTTTCAGCTGTTTTTGGGACATGTCATATTTTGACATTTTTAGCCATACTATAGCCTTGCCTTTTTCACGTCATTTATTCAACATGCAGTATTATGGTGTTTTTGGCCATTTTTTTAAACCAATACTATAGCCTTGGCTTTTCTGTCATTTTGTCAACATGCATAATTACAGCGTTTTTGGCTTTTTTTGAGACATCCTAGGGCTATAGTATGTCTTGGCACACTATTTTATGCTGTTTTAAGGTGTTTTTAACTGTTTTTGGGACATGTCATATTTTGGCATTTTTAGCCATACTATAGCCTCGCCTTTTCGGTCATTTATTCAACATGCAGTATTATGGTGGTTTTGGATGTATTTGCAACATTCTATGCTATGGCATGTGTTGGCATGCTATTTTATGCTGTTTTGAGGTGTTTTCAGCCTTTTTTTGGGACATGTCATATTTTGACATTTTTAGCCATACTATAGCCTTGCGTCTTTTTGTCAACATGCATAATTTTGCAGGTTTTGGCTGTTTTTGAGACATTCTATGCTATAGCATGTCTTGGCACACTATTTTATGCTGTTTTGAAGTGTTTTTAACTGTTTTTGGGACATGTCATATTTTGACATTTTAGCCATACTATAGCCTTGCCTTTTTGGCCATTTTTTCAACATGCAGTGTTATGGTGGTTTTGGATGTATTTACAACATTCTATGCTATGGCATGTGTTGGCATGCTATTTTATACTGTTTTGAGGTGTTTTCAGCTGTTTTTGGGACATGTCATATTTTGACATTTTTAGCCATACTATAGCCTTGCCTTTTAGGTCATTTTTTCAACATGCAGTATTATCATGTTTTTGGCCATTTTTTTTAACCAATACTATAGCCTTGGCTTTTCTGTCATTTTTTCAACATGCATAATTACAGCGTTTTTGGCTGTTTTTGAGACATTCTAGGACTATAGCATGTCATGGCACGCTATTTTATGCTGTTTTACGGTGTTTTTAACAGTTTTTGGGACATGTCATATTTTGGCATTTTTAGCCATACTATAGCCTTGCCTTTTCGGTCATTTTTACAGCATTCATTATTTTGGTGTTTTTGGCAATATTTGCAACATTATATGCTATGGCATGTGTTGGCATGCTATTTTATGCTGTTTTGAGGTGTTTTGAAACGTTTTTGGGACATGTCATATTGACATTTTTAGCCTTACTATAGCCTTGCCTTTTAGGTCATTTTTTAGACATGCAGTATTATGGTGTTTTTGGCCATGTTTTTTAACTAATACTATAGCCTTGGCTTTTCTGTCATTTTTTCAACATGCATAATTACAGCGTTTTTGGCTGCTTTTGAGACATTCTATGGCATAGCCTGACTTCCTGATTTGGCATGCAATTTTATGCTGTTTTGAGGTGTATTTAACTGTTTTTGGGAAATTACATATTTTGACACTTTTAGCTGTACTTTTAGCAAGACACTTTTAGCTGTCTTGCCATTTCGGTCATTTTTTCAGCATGCATTATTATGTTGTGTTTGGCGGTATTTGGAACTTTCTGTGCTATGATGTGGCTCGACATGTTATTTAATGCTGTTTTGACATGTTTTAAACTGGTTTTGGGAGATGTAATTTATTTACATTTTTAGCCATACTATAGCCTTGCCTTTTCGGTCAGTTTTTCATTTTGCATTATTATGGTATTTTTGGCGGTATTTGCAACATTCTATGCCGTGGTGTGTTTCGGCAAGCTATTGCATGCTGTTTTCAGGTGCTTTGAACCGTTTTTGGGACATGTCATATTTTGACATTTTTGGTCTTATTATATCCTTGCATTTTTCGTGATTTTTTCCACATGCAGTATTATGGTGTTTTTGGCCGTATTTGTAAAATTCTATTCTATGGTGTGTGTTGGCACGCTATTTTTGAGGTGTTTTCAGCTGTTTTGGGGACATGTCATATTTTCAGTTTAGTTTGTCATCAATAATCATGGTCACAGGACTGTATGTTGTCAAAAATCTCACTAAAAAATCATAGTAAAGTATGTCGTGAAAAATGTGACCAAAATGTCACAGGATTGTATGTCGTCCAAAATCTCACCAGAACATCATAGTAGAGTATGTGTCCAAAATCTGACTAAAACATCATAGTATAGTGTGTAGTTGCAAATCATGCAATCATTTGTATAAATGATTTTGTTTACATGTTTATTTATGTGATTATTTTGGTTAATTAGTCAGGTGGTATGGGCAGGTGGTGGGAACACACGGTTCTTGCCATAACCGTAATGGCGAGCATGAAGGCATTAAACAAGCTTGATTTGTTTTCATTTTTATGTCATTTTCACGGCAGGTAACCTTTCCACACCTACGCAAGTGACTTGATCATTGGGGCCTTAGTCACTACACAGGTAAGAACCTTTCCTGAGGGAAAGCTGAAAGTCGGAACCAGCCCATATGAAAAGATCAGCACGAAGGATGCGGTGAAAGGACGCTGGTGGGGAACGCCAAAAACAGGTGTTGCGCTGAGGACTCAGTGGAACAAAGACACCAGTGAGGATGTGCCGGAGTGTGAATTGCCATCACCAGGTGAACTGGTCAACTTAACACCACCACAGATCCGAGGGCGAGGTAATGACACCTTTGGATAAGCCGAGCTGTGCTTTCCTCTGGCCCTACGTTTGGAGCTCCTGCTGCTGCTGAGGTGTGTGTATCGTTCAAGTTTTATGGAAAAACCATCGTCTGACTAAGACAAGCAGAATGCCCAAGGAGGTTAAATACCTCATCATTCTGTCAAAGAATCACCACATTTTTCAACTGATTTTACAACACATTCATAAACAACTGGGCTATACAGGACGAAATCACCTTATTTGCTCTTCGCAAGAAATATTGGATCACAAACGCCAACTCAGCCTGCCGAAAAATCATTGCTGACTGTGTTGTCGTCTTCAAGGGAAAGCTGGAGAACAACAAATGGCAGACTTGCCAGTTGAAAGAATTATACCAGACCTGCCCCCATTCACTAATGCAGGAGTGGACTACTTTGGACCGATTGAGATCCGCAGTCTGGTTAAAAGATATGGAGTCATTTTCACATGTATGACAAGCAGAGCAGTAGGTCTGGAAGTCACTTATTCTTTAGATACCGACTCCTGTATAAATTCTATTCATCGTTTTATGTGTCGCAGAGGTCAAGTTTCTCACCTGAGGTCTGTCAATAGAACAAATTTCATTGGAGCTGAAAGAGAGCTCAGAGAAGCACTTGAAAACCTGTATCACAACAAAATACAAAGTGCTCTTTTACAGCAAGGAATATATTAGAGCTTTAATCCACCTGCGGGATTCCATCATGGTGGTGTATGGGAACGGATCATTTACCTCATCAGGAAAGTGCTGTATGCACCCCTCAAACAACAACCTCTAGATGATTGAACGCTTTCATACTATTCTGTGTGAGATTGAGGCCATCCTTAATGACCGTCCTATCACAAAACTTTCCGATGATCCACATGGTGGAGATTATCTTCCAAAATCTGACCAAAATATCATAGTATAGTATGTTATCAAAAATCTGACCAACATGTCATAGTACAGTATGTTGTCAAAAATCAGACCAAAACATCATATTAAAGTATGTTGTAAAAAATCTGACCAAAATATCATAGTATATTATGTCGTCCAAAATCTGACCAAAATATCATAGTATATTATATCGTCCAAAATCTGACCAAAATGTCGTGGTATAGTATGTCTTCAAAAATCTGAACCAACGTCATAATATAGATAGATGGAGTGCAGGGGCAGGTGCTCAAGGACTGTGCAACTGAGCTAGCAGAAATCTTCACCACCATCTACAACCTGTCCCTGTTTACATCTTGGGTCCCTTCATGTTTTAAAACAGCCACAATAGTCCCTGTTCCAAAGAAGACAAATGACACGTGCCTAAATGACTAGGCCTGTGGCAATCACCCCCATCCCTGCTGAATGTTTTGAGAGGCTGGTCATCAAATACATAAAAAATGCCATACCATCCACACTAGACCAGTATGAGTTTTCTTAGACGAAGAACAGGTCGACGGAATATGCCATTGCTATTGTGCTATACACTCTGTTAGAACATCTAGAGCACAGGAACACATGCAAGGCTGCTTTTTGTCGATTTCAATTCGTCTTTCAATACAATCTTACCAAACAAACTCCGAACCAAATTGTCAATTCTTGGACTTAAAATAAAAAAGACCAGGGAAATTATAGTGGACTTCTGCAGGTCTGGACAGCGCAGCCACTCCACTCTTCATTGGTAATGAGGAGGTGGAGAGGTTCTCAAGTTTCAAGTTCCTGGGTCTGACTGTGACGGAGGATCTGTCTTGGGGCAAAAACATCGCCTCAGTCATACGAAAGGCCCAGCAACGCCTTTTTTATTTGAGAAAACTAAAAAGAGCTCAACTCCCCCAAAGGCTTATGGTGAAGTTTTATCATTGTGCAGTAGAAAGTGCGCTGATATATGGATTGTTGGTGTGGTTTTCCAGCTGCACTAAGGCAGAACAGCAGGCTCTCCAGAGAATGGCGAACTCAGCGGGAAAAATCACAGGGATTAGCCTCCCGGAGACTGCCACTGTCTACGCTTCCCGCTGCCTGTGCCGGGTGCACAACATCCTTCAGGACCGGTCACATCCAGCACACCACCTGTTCCATCTACTGCCCTCTGGGAGGAGATACAGATCCATCCATGCCAAAACCATCAGAGTGGCCCGGAGAGTCTACCCGGTGTCACACGTGTGAATTAGACCTTGCATTGTTGTAGCACCCACATCACACTGTCATTTGAAGTACATAAGTAAGAAACAGATAATTGACATTTATTTGATAAACATTCGGTCAACATTGTCAACATTCGGTGGCAGTACATTTACTGAGCATTGTTACATGGCCTATGTCAATATGCAGCTGTACCCTCTACTGCTGCAGTTGAATCCAATTATTACTACAATATGCAGAGGCAATTTCATCATTTTGTTGCATTTTTTTTCATTTATCAGTGCCTTACACTGTAATAAAACATATTTTCACTTGAATTTGATTGTAATTAATATCCGTGGTGTTGCAAACATGGACAAAGCAGCTTGGGGGTGGTTAAAGTGCTATATAGAGGTAACAGCAGGCAACCACTTTTGAAAATGGCCGCCATGGTCATGAGAATGCCAAGCTGCAGTGGCCCGATATCCAGATATCTTTTAAATACATTAAGCTATATTTGTACCAAATTTGGTGCTTCTATCACAAAATGAACGATAGGTTAGCTCAATAAATGTTCTTCAAAAGGCTATACTATGACTTTTTTTTAACATGTGGAACAATGAAGTTTTCAACCATTTTTTCCACATCCTATAGTGTGGCGTTTTGCGACAGGCAGATCACTGATAAAAAGGCTAAAAATCAGTGGGCCTAATATTGAGCCTTATATACAATTACTTACAATTACTCAATGTGTGAACAACAGTGATTCAGGTTGATCTAGTGTTTGTTGACATATTTAACCCTTTTCCACAAATGTCAACCTCATGGTCATAAGAGGAAAAGTCAGGGGATCACAAAGTCAGTACATTTCATGAACGTTTTACGAAATATTCCTTATCAATTCATCCAATAGTTTGTGAGATATTTAAATCTTTACCATAGTGATCTACTGTCCTGCCAACAGATCAACACTGTGTCCCTAAACACTAGACCAAGAAGCACCCAAGCTCTCAAATATTACTTTTAATGTGGTGTTAATGTTTGTCTATTAATAGTGTCGGTCATACAGACTTTTCAGATTTTTGCTTTTTGGGGCCCCATTAAAGCATAGATCTGGGACTTGAGGGGCAGAGCTACATCCAAAAAATAAATATAATAAATAAATAAATTTTAAAAAAAGAAAAGAAAAGAAACAAACAAAAAAAACTCAACTCAGTTCAACTCAAAATCTAGCAATAATTTGACTGAACAGGAATTGTATTAAGTGTCTTTTTCAATTTGGTCAAGTTTGTCAACACAACAAGCAGGAGGCATTGCTGCATATTGAAACTGGGATTTCTACCCGACTGTGAGTCAACTGTCCTTACAAAGTGCTTCGTTAGACTTGAAATTGCTATTCTGAACTTCTTAAATCTTGCCCCTGACATATAATCCCCAAATAATAATAATAATAATAATAATAATAATAATAATAATAATAATAATAAACAGCAGGTAATTCAGAAGCAAATCAAATAGAACTAAAACATATTGAATGATAAATAAACTGAAATGATTAAATGAAACTAAGCTGAATTAAAAAACAAAAATAAGAAGAAAATAAATTTTAAAAAAACTATGACAAATTAAAATTGTAATAATCGTGCTGCTGACTCATGTTTTACAACAATGCCAGTGCATCTGATGTTTGTTTCAATAACACCAACTGAACACAAAGAAGCCTGCAAAGAGAGTAACTACAGATTTTAAATCTAAAAATTAAAATGTGTTGTGCAGAGCTGCTGCACAAAGAGACCCATTTGTAATGGATACATTTCAAAAGTATGAATGCTCATATCAAATGTGTCACAAGTGTCAGGTCTGAGGAGCAATGTAAATGCAAAGTGAGGGAAAATGAAAAAAAAAATCTGCAACGAAAGGACAAAAAAATGGGGGGGGGGGCAAAGCAGCAGCTGAATTTGAAATGTTGTCCCCAGGATGAGCGCTTTTTACTGTTAATGGAGAAATAGAGTGCGTGGCATATTTAATGGGTTTTGTTTTTATTGTACAGCACTGAATAATTAACTGGGAAGCAGCATGTCACATAGATTTATCTTTTAATTAAAATAACGTGGTTCACGCATATTTGAGTGGTAGTCCAAATAAATGCAATATCCAAATTTATGTTTTGTTTATCTTCCTGTTAATTATCCGGAGATTGTTCACTGTACAGCCCTTAATATTCCCTCTCTCTGCATCTGTCTCTCCCCCTCTCTCTCCCTCTTTCTCCTAGTAATAACCAGTCAGGTTTTATTAATTTATGGATAATTGTGGCTACATGAATAAGGTGCATGGCATGAAACCAGCTCATTCTCATAAAGTGAGATGAATGTGTCAGGCTGGCTGATGCCTCCACATGACAGCAATAAAGAGAGGAACATTTTTGTCCTTGTCTGTAGAATCAGACTAATTTCCAATATCTTCCCATTAGAGCTGAGACAGGTGGAAACAACCAGCGAGTCTTCGATGCACGCTACATGCAGTGAAATAACCTCAACAAAAGGACAAAAACAACAAAGTTTAACATTCATTAACATGTCTCAAGTTATTTAATGGCAATCTGTCCAAATAGTTATTGGCATAATTCTTTCTGAAACCTAATGATGGCGCTCAAGGGAAAGTCAGGGGGAGCCATAAAGTATTAATTTGTCTGTGGCAAAATTTTGTGCCAACGCAGTAGATAATAAGTGAAAACTGTGACCAGCTGATGGTGCTAAAGGAAAGGTCAGGGGATCACCAAAATCATTAGGCGTCATCCTCTGGGCACCATGAATGTCTGCACAAACGTTTACGTAAAACCATGAAATAAATTAAATTAATTAGAAGAGATTGGAGAGGATTCGTAGTTAGGCTGTAACTGTTTGTACTGTAATTTACTGACAGTTGTCATTGTCCATCCATCACTAATGTCGTCCGCTTATCCAAGGCTGGGTTGCAGCGGAAGCAGGCTGAGCAAAGCACTCCAGATGTCCCTCTCCCCAGCAACGCTTTCCAGCTCCTCCTGGGGGTCCTCAGGCGCGCATCCTTGCAGCGCGTTCTGGCTCTGCCACAGGGCCTCCTACCAGTTGGATGTGCCCGGAACACCTTTAACAGAAGGCGCCCAGGAGACATCCTGATCAGATGCCGGATACACATCAACTAGCCCCTTTCAGCACAAAGGAGCAGCGGCTCTACTTCGAGCCTCACCCTATATCTAAGGCTGAGCCCAGCCACCCGATGGAGGAAACTCCTTTGGCCACTTGTTTCCACGATTTCATTCTTTTGTTCACTACCCAGAGATCATGACCGTAGGTGAGGGTAGGAACATAGATGGACTGGTTAATCGAGAGCTTCGCTTTCTGCCTCAGCTCAGTCTTGAAAGAAAAAGACAACACATCATTGCAAAAAAAATAAATAAGAAATGCAAACATAGGATTACTCGTTAGGCAAAACTATACATGCAGTGCTGTATGGAGAATAACAGTGCAGCCTCTCTACCAGTGGCGAACTTAGCCAATTGGGGGCTCCAGGCAAGCAGTCATTTGGGGGCCCCCCGCATCTATCGCTCTAATGTACTATCATCATTTACCTTGATTTTCCAGAGGGTGGTAGTAGGTTGATCATGGTCTTGTTTTCTACTGTATCTTGTGACAACTACAAAGTAAGGATACCACACAAGACAATAAAATATCAGTAATGGAGACATATGAAACTTCATAAAGTGAGTTGTAGCATGTAAATACACATAACATTATGTCCATGGTAAGATCATAGGTATGTCTTTGTGAAACTTAAATCAGGGCCTGAGCATGCGAGGCCCCTCTTAGAATGCAACAAATTATTTTATATTATATATTATTTTTCTGCCAAATGAAATGTAGGTCTGAACATGCTCAAAAAATAAATAAATAAAAATTTCATATATTGGTGGTTTAGGAAATGGGCTTGGCAAAATGACTCCACAGCACCCCAAACGTGTAGCTGCAATGGCAAGTTTCACCAACAATTACAAAATGTGGTACACTTATGTATCATGCCCAGATGCACAAAAAACCTCTTGAACCCACCCCCGAAACCCAACAGGAAGTCGGCCATTTTGAATTGTGTGCTCATTTTGGCACTCCAGGCTCCAAACTCTCTGCGTACATTATCTGATTTTCACAGAAATGAACGACCACTTTAGCTGGATTCACCAGTGCCCCAACATGCGTGGGGGTGCGCGGGCCCTTTCATTGCTGCTTGCAGGTTTGGAATTCATGAGGTTGAGACTCTGATCCTTATCCACGGCAGGTGGATTTTAAAGTCAGCTGTCCAAAGCAAAGAGCTACAGTATATTCAAGGTAAAACACAGGTGAAGTGTCAGATGCATTGGCTCGGTCATAAACCATGAGATTACAAGTGCAAGTTCAAGTTCAAAGTCGAAAACATGCAACCGGTTGCCGGTTCAAGTCTAATCTGGAAGACTGCTGTCCAAAGCACAGAGCTAAAGGGAACTTCGAACACATGCAAAGTGTCAGGAGGTTTGGCTCAGTGGGTAAATCAGGTGACTAGTGTGCCTGAGGTTGCTTGTTTAAGTCTTACCTGGCACAGATGACTTTTGAAGGCTGCTGCTTAAAGCACAGAGCTAAAGGAAATCCGAACACATGTAAAGTTTCAGGAGGTTTGGCTCAGTGGGTAAATCAAGCAGTTAGTGTGACTGACGTTGGTGGTTCAAGTCTTATCTGGGACAGGTGAATTTTGGCAACTGTGGTCCAAAGCACAGAGATAAAGCTAATGTCGAATACATGAAGTTAGGTTGAGAGACAGGAAAGACAGTCAAGAGACAGGAGATGGGGGGAAAGACAAGAAGTTAGATTAAGAAACAGGAAAGTCAGTCAAGTTACAGGCCATTGGGTTGTGAGACAGGAAGGACAGTCAAGAGACAGGGAGTTGAGTTGAGAAACAGGAAGTTGGGTTGGGAGACAGAAAGTTGAGTTGGGAGACAGGAAGTTGAGTAAAGGTAGAGGATGGAGGTAGAGGTTGAGAGTATAAGAGGTGAAAATAGGAATAAGAACAGGGTAAGCATAAGGGTCAGTAAACAGAAAGTAAGGGTATGGAATAGGAAAGCCAGGAAAGCGGCATAGTAGTGAGGTAAGAAAATCAGGACAGTGGCAGAGTAGTAAGGTAGGAAAGTCAGGAACATAGCACGACACAGCCAAGCACAAGTCTGGAAAGATGAAAGAAGGGGATGATAGATACCTTTGGTCTTGAACGCCATCGATGACATACCTTAACAGTTAAAAAACACACAGCTGTCTCCTTGTCTCCAGAATTTTCATATGCCAAATACGGAATTTTCCCTGCCAAGAACTTAGTTGTTTATCGGCCTGACTCATATATCAGTCAAGTTTTCGACAGATGTCACTGCCGATACTGAATTTCTGTTTCAACACTATATGACCCTTATATCAGCAGAGCAGACAGATATATCAGCCCATATTTTATTTTATTTATGCCATAAATTATAATTTTGCTGTAGATTCATACAGTTTAGACACTGATTATGATATTGCAGAACAAATTGAGACATGTAAAGTTGAGTGATCTATTGTTTTGGCCGATAAAACAGGTAAAACCAGTATTGGCAGATGCATCTGTTGAAATCAAGGAATATCTGTGAAGAAATGTCAAAGTAAAATCAGAGGTAATTTAGAAACTGTGATGTAATGACATTTTCTATTAGAGAGTACTGCCATGTTTTCCTATTCAAATGTATGGTATTTTGTACATTTGTTTGTGAGACAATTGTCTCCTTGTCTTGTATATGTACAGTTTTTGCCAATTCTGGTATTATCCGTTGAATGTCAGCCATGGATTTTGTACTGTTGCATAACCTCTTTGCTTGTGAGGCTTGAACTGGCAACCTAGGAGACTCCAACTGGCCGTCTTTTCCCGTGAGCCACAATTCTGTTATTCATACCATTTTGGATGTTCCTTTTACCTTTCACATTTGGACAACAACCTGTTCCGAATACAACTCAATCCCACTACCTCAGAGACACCAACTGGCCATCTAACGCACTGAGCCAAACCTCCTGACACTTTAACTGTTTTCGACTTTCAGTCTTTAAAATTTGCCTGTTTTGGATAAAGTATAATCTCACAAGCTGAGACACTCTTAGAGCTATTCCAACTGACACTTAGACTATTTGCGGCGTTCTTTTTCCCTCTGTAGCTTGGACAGCTGCTTGTAAAATTCACCTGTCGTGGGTGAGATTCAAACTAATGATCTCACAGTCTGCAGGCAAGCCCTCTAACCAACTGAACAAAAACCTTGAGACATTTCAACTGTTTTTTTTAGGTTACGCTTCAGACTCTTCTACTGCCTGTAAAACTTACCTGCCCTGGATAAGGTTCATTCCAAATAGTTTTTTTTTGTTTTAATATTAATTAATTTCTTAATTTACATGAAATTTTCATGGTTTGGTCTACAAGTGACATACACCAAGATGATGTGGAATCTATGTGCCCTCCATTGCCATCTAGTGGGCACTGAAAGTACTACATCATGTGAAATATCTCATGCTAGCGTCCAAACTCTCAGCATGCATTATCCGACTTTCACAGAAATAAACAACCACTTTAGCTGAAGTTCACGAGAACCCCGACATACATGGGGGTGCGAGAGCCCTTTTGTCGCTGCTTGCAGCTTGAATGTTTCTTGAAACCCAATTTTCATGTGTTTGTGATTTATAGTTGGATCAGGCATGACATTGACTCTATTATAGACAATGTTGTTGTTCCTGTTGTTTGTTTGTGTTTAATATGTCTAAAATCTTGTTTACATTTTGAAAGTAGTCTATCGTACTTCACGGATAGATAATGTAAAAATAAAGGTATTATCTTCTGTTATCCTTATGAGCCTGCATTAAATTACTTGCCCTGTGCCCAAGATTATAACCACTCCACTCCTTTTTACTTCCTTTTACCTGTTGAAATACCTTTGAAGAGTCACTACAACACATGCCATAAGTGATTGCAGCCGCTATCTTGTCAATAAAAGGTTGTTTCTGCCTCAAAATGACTTGATTTCATTCATAGTGAATATATTTGACAGACTATAGCTCACCCAGTCCTATTTAACCTGTTTAAATACCTTTGAAAGACCAATGCAACAACTGAAATGCCATATTCAACTTGCCAAAAAGTGATTGCAGCTGTCACCCTGCCACTGAAAGGTTGATTCTGCCTCAAAATGACTACATTTCATTCAGAGTGAATATATTTGACAGATTATCGCCCACTTAGTCCCCTTTTACCTGTGTAAGTACCTTTAAAGTGCTAATGCAATGCATAAAATGCAATTTTCAACTTGCCAAAAAGTGATTGCAGCTGCTATCCCATTACTGAAAAGTTGATTCTGTCTCAAAATGACCAGATTTAAGCAGCTGCAATCACAACCGCAAGTTGAAAACTGCATTTTGCACTTGCATTGGTTTTTTAAAGGTATTTACAAAGGTAAAAGGGACTGGGTGAGCAATAATCTGTCAAATATAATCACTATGAATGAAATCAAGTCATTTTGAGGCAGAAACAGCCTTTCAGTGGCAAGATGTGAGCTGCAATCATTTTTTGGCAACTAAGAAATTGCATTTTATGCATTGCATTGGGCCCTTAAAGATATTTGCATGGGTTAAAAAGGACTGGATGAGCTGTAATCTGTCAGATATACTCACTATGAATGAAATCAAGTAATTTGAGACAGAAACAACCTTTTATTGACAAAATAAGGGCTGCAATCACTTATGGCAGGTTTTTGTTGCATTGGCTCTTCAGCTAAAAGGAGGTAAAAAGGAGTGGAGAGGTTATAATCTCGGCCACAGAGCAGGTAATATAATGCAGGCTCATAAGGATAATATCAGATAATACCTTCATTTTTACATTACCAATCTGTAAAGTATGATAAGAGTACTTTCCAAATGTAAACAAGATTTTAGACATATTAAACACATACAAACAACGGGAACAACAACATTGTCTATAGTCGCGTAAATACCATGTCTTATCAAACTATAAATCGCAAATATGGAAAATTGGGTTTCAAGAAACATAAAGTTTCGAAAGACATGCCTATGCACTTACTACGGATATAAAGTAATGTGTATTTATATGCTACGACTGTTTGCTCCACATAAGAGCAGATGAAGACGTGAATACTGGGCGATACAGCTTTAACAGGTTGCGCGCTCCGTTTCTGGCAGACGATCACTTTTGGCTTGACATTGGCGCTAGTTTGAAAAAGTTAGATACCTTTGGCAGGTTTGTTAAAAACTGCTGTTGTTTCTCCCTTTTTCCGTGAACTGCTATCGTAGCATCGCTTCATGGTTTATCCCGACTTGTCTCTCTGTCCGTGTTGTGTTCACATGAATTGATTCTCAGCGCGCTGGAATCATTTCCGCATAAGCGCTGCGCAGTACGGTAATGCGCATGATCATGTAGTGCTGACTGAAGGGGGGACAGATTCCGACAAGACATGAGTTATTGATTAATTAGCCATTACAGTGCTATTTTTGCAAAGGGATTTTTTGAAAAACATAATAAATAAATAATATATAAAGAGAGGGCTTTTTATGGGGCCCGAGGCTATGCCATGGCTCCTATGATTTCTACACCTCCTGGCTCCTCTTTGTAGGCCTTCATTTTCATCTATTTCAAATATGTTCCCTTGCAATGCAGCATGGAAAGAATCTTTTGGAATGTCATACCTGTGAAACAAGATGCACTTTTGAGCCATTTTAGAGACTTGGTTGATCTTTGGTTGATGATGCTTCACCCATTCCCTCTTCATTAGTAAATGTTATGTTTAACTCTTGTTTCACTGCTGCAAAGTTGCCAGAAAATCAATTATTGCTATTGATACTCATGATTTGAATGTAGTATACATTTTGTAAAATTATCCCGGAGACTTCTGAGTTTCTATGTTGAGGAACACTGAGGACATAGTTAAAATAAATATACATCTGGAACAAGCAAATCCAGCTTTGAAACTATATTTCCAGTATTTTTATTGTCATATTTGATTTCTTGCACTGTATAATTGTCTAGATAGATAGATAGACACAAACACACATACACACACTGGTATTCTCTTCTCAGGCATTTCCTAGACCGCAACTCTTTTCAGATAAGACCATCAAAAGGCTGAGTGGTCCTGCAAATGGAATCATCTCCACCATGAATGGGGTTGATGCTCATCTAATACACTGACGATGTGCATGTCAGACTTTGCTTGTGTATGTGTATTTGTGTATATGTGTGAGTGTATGTGTCCAGCCTTACTATAGAACGTGTTGTGTTGCATCTGTCTGAGTGGATGACTGTCAGTGCTACCGGCTGTTATCTTGCTGACGTCTCCATTACTGTCTGAGGTGGGACGTTAGCCCTGTCTGCTGTCACTCTTCAGGCACACACGCACACACACACACACACACACACACAGTCACACACACAAACTGCACTCATGGGCAAGAAAGGAAATATGTGCCAATACACACGTGTTCAAAGTGACAAACAACATCACACACGTTGGCTACAAAGCGCCTGGACTCACTCAACACAACCATGAATCATTCTACGTTAGAAAAGTTTTTTCTCTCCAGTGTTGCATTACAGCGCCTTTGACATGTGGCCTGGAGCTGTGGACGTGGTCATGTGTCTCCATCAGGGTGCATTAGACAGCAGATCACTCATATTCAAAGACAAAGAGCCCGGCTATCACCTCATGCCTCACAGCTCCCGCCCGATGCTTTGAACTGCTTCCTCTGTCATTTCCTGTCCACCAGTCTGGGGTCAGAAGAGGTCAAGGTGAGGTAACCTAAGTGTGTGAGAAAAAGAGAGGCGAACTGTTTTTATTTTTTACCAGGACTCAATCCTACATGTTTCTGGTAATGACATCATCCTTTGCAACATAATATGACCACTTCCGTTATACAAGCAGTTAGTTTATTATCTTAATTATAAAGGCTAATGCCCATTTATTCAACTTGGATCTTATTTTTGTGATTTTTTAATCATGTCTATCTGTTATGATTACATTGTATTCACCAAAGTCATTCCTGAAATGTTAATCCTAGCTACAATATTGCTACAATGGAATCCAGCAGGGCAAGTCAGTGCACCCAAAATGTTGGCAACAATCCCTAATTATTAGGAGTTGGAGGTTTAATCACTACATATCAGAAAAAAAGGATTCAAGAGTCAAAGATTTGGCAAGTACATAACACTGCCTGACACATCCTGCTCCAGCTGTGTGACTGCATCATATCTCATGTAACCATGGCAAAGCAACCAAGTGATAATCATGCAAGTTTTTACCATGGTGCCCGCTTATTTAATCAAATCCAAAGTGTCTTGACAAGCCAGCGAATGGACAGCCATCTGTGTCAATCAGAAACTGAAAACTTTCTCCTGACCGAGCTCACTGGAGTGGACTGCGATGGCCATTATTAGCACGGCGGGCGTTGTCATCCATTGTAATTACACAACTGTGATTAATTTTGGCACATTGAGATCAGTAGTGGTGCAATCATACCTTGTACTGCGTGATTTGACGGAGTAAATTGTGCTTGACAGTTTTCAAGTGACATTCCCACTGCAAGATGAATCAGTACTGTGTCATATGGGCATAAATATACTGTTTTCAGTACAAGGTGGCAACACATGTAGTGAAGTGTCAGGAGTCAGGCCATCACGAGCCTCCTGAACAACTTCAATACTTTATGTGACCACCTTAGCATAGGCTGTATTTGGTGTTCTGAAATCTGATACACTACTCTTGAAAATATACTATGCAGGGATTCCTTAAACCATGTACAGACTACAGGTCAAATGAATTCCTCTAAATCCACACGTATTAACCACTTAAAGTGTGTGGCACTATATTCTATTTTTTACTTCTAGTTTTGCTTTGATCATTTATGTGCACAGAACACAGGGCGTTATACAAAAGTGGCCACCGGGTAGCGGCAGCACATATCCAGTAGGAAGCTATGAAAATCGCAGACACAGAGCTGAAAAAAAAGCAATATAGTGAGTTAAAATGCCAATTAGACAAAGCTCATTTGAAAACGAGAACAATCATGGGTTGCCTTTCACTTACTTTTTTGTCTCTGATACTGTTTACATAGAGTAACAGACAATTCCTGCATAGTATACCTTTAAATATTCAATCACGGTAACTTAAAAATGTAAAAGATTTGTGCAAAATTAAACCATAAATGGTTTCTGCATCCTGAAACCAGTCTTTTGACAGTGGGTGCTCTTTTTATTATTAGAAACACTGAAGGAGGAGATGGGCCAACTTTTCAGGTAATGTGAATGTCCATGAGGTATGTATTGTTTTGTTTTTTTTTTCTTTTCATGTTTATTATATTTTGGGGGGAATTTGAGGGGAAAAAGGAAAAAAAAATTTCAAGGATTATTTTATCTTGTTAAAAAATAATGATTTGCATTATTATGAAAGATGGAAAATTAGGTCTTCAATGTCTGTATCCTGGAGGATACATTGCCCAGATAAGGATATAAAATCAGTCATAATTACTGCAGCCCCATGCTGAATTTGAAAGAAAAAAAACAACAACATCTGCTTTGCAATTGTTTTATGAGAAAGACTTGTACATCCTCACACACAAACATTCAGTAATACATAACTGAATATGAAAATAACTAGTTTGGTTGCTAGAAAACTTTACAGGGCCTCTTTCATTTGAAAGTTCATGAGAAAGATGACTCATGAGACATGATGAACTTCTGACCCTTCCCGTATTAAGTCAGTTGGCCTGTGTACAGCTCCGGACACTGTTTAAAACTCTATTTGTATCAGTTGTGCTGGACTTGCTGCCCACTGGTTGACCGACCCACCAGGGAAAACCCTGGTGTTCCAGATGGCCAGTCCCTGCTCCTCTTACTGCATACTCAGTCACAGCAGACTATGAAGTAGAATCTATGAGATATGGGATTGATACAGAGGTTTGCTTTTTCTTCACATTCTGTTTAGTATTTTGTTCCCCAAATTCAGTATAAACTGGTTATCTATTGTGCTCTGAATCTAGTGTGTCATGAATTATTTAATTGGGGGTGTGATGTCAGTCTTTTCACCACCTTTCCATCTTTTCAGTCACCTGCCACCTCCAGCCATCACCCATCCCCGCTCCGCCTCCTTCGAACTGACACCGCCAACATACACTGCCTCTTTTTTTCTATCATAATTAAACAAGTTTGTGCCTTTATTCCATGCCCATTAGCAGAGCCCATAGCACTGCTTGGGAAGTGGTCATTATTGCAGACAGAAATAGGAACATAAATTTGCCGTTAATGAAAATGTCAATTAGTGGTCGACTGTGTTAGAAGGGGCCTGATAGTGCCACCACTGTGAATTAAGCATCCACATGCTCGCCAGGGTGCCTCATGTACACAAATGTACATGCGTTCAAACACTACAAAGACACACATGTGTAGATATAATCCCATAATTCCATAACAGTGTACTTAAACTGAACAAAACCCAAAAAACAAAAGCACTTTTCTTCTTTGTCTTGACTCAAACTTATTTCCTGTGGAAAAGAAAATAAGTTAATCACAGATGGAAATGAAAAAAAAAAGACTGAAAAAGTAATGTTTACTAAAAAAAACAAAAAAAAAAACAAAAACGCTCCCCTCGTTAGTTTGTAGTTTCATCCTTAAGCTGTTTCGTCTGTGGAACCCCTAGGTTTGACGAGTTGTTTTGATTTTTTTATTCACATATTTGGATCATTAATCAAATGGCGGCATGGAGGGAGGGCAAGCAGAGGGGGATGGATGCGATCTATATAGCATATCTTCTTCAGGGCTTGTGTGCGTGTGTGTGTGTGTGTGTGCGTGTGCGTGCATGTTGCAAGATCAATCTAAAAGTCCTCTGCAACAGCCACTTCAGACCCTGGGCGCAGTCACAAAAAAATGATTACCATTACACTCCCGCACCCTCCCCTCACCTACCACTCTCAAAAGACGATGAGGGGAAATAAATGTTGCCACACACACACACACACACACACACACACACACACACACACACACACACTCACAAATATACCAATGGCTGCGGTGCTAGAAATGACAGAAATAAAAAAGACGGATTCCCACCTAAACGTCAATATGAGGGGGATGTATTAAAAGTGCATTTGAAATTCTTAGCAGCGTTCCACTTCATTTCTGAATGTCTGGGTCTTGCACCCTTAAAAGCAGAGGGAAATAAATCAAGTTTGTTGCTTACGCCGAGACCCCTATAAAAATAAATAGATGAACGCTGGTCACCTCAGAACCATTTTTAAAATGTCCCCCTCGCTGCACTGTATCCATAATTATGATTTTGATTGTCTGTGACCACATCCTCCAAGATCAAATGTGAAGCGGAATAACAGCGACGCAGATGAAGAGATTTATTTGTCATCTGCTGCGGCTAAGGTTGTGCATGACAAACAGAAAGCTAATACCTTGGGGTATAAAGGCTTCCGCAACAGTACTGTGTGACAAACATTAGACTTTGTATACAGAATGATGTTCTGGGTGTTTGGACAAGGTTTGTAGGATTAAAACCTCATCAAAATGTCTGATGTTATGAGCTGCCATCCAGCTGCTCACAATACTTGTGATGCAAGTGAGTGTGTGAAATGTATGTCCATATGTCCATAAGACTAATTCAAAACCATTTCTTAAACCTTTGATTTTAGCATTTTTGCTTTTATTTGATGAGTTACAATGTCAAATATTGTACAACAGACTATCAAGAGAGGATTGCCAAAGGTGTACATAGGACCACAATGGTTGTCTCACTTATCCTGGATAGTCCCTATGTATTCATAAAATGTGTTAGGAAAAGAATGGTAAAATATTAAGTCATTATATGCTAGCCAGTGTTATTTGTCAGTTTGTTTACATGATGTTGGGAAAAGTTGAATTATTGTGTTAGTCTGACTAAAACTGGACTTTTAAAATACATGTACATAATTTCTCTCAGTCGGACTATCACATATATATAATACATTTGGGGGTCCATTTACTCATTCATATATCCACCTCAACTGGACCTGAACTGGCCAAGGAGTTCTACGCATGCTCCATAGTCCCTGCAATGGACTTTGACCTGGAAGTCGAACAGCATAAATTCGTAAGTAGGAGGAGAAGAAAACAAAAATTGAAGGTACCAAATAAAGCAAACAGTACGTACGAAATGTACAGCGCCTAAAAGTTAACTTGTTTGGTATGTGATGCAATAGGTCAACAGGAGGAAAGGGGGCATATCACCACCTACCGCGGCAGAGTCCGACATAATTTCTTCAATAAATCAGTTCTTCCCCAGTGCTTGTATACTGGGACAAGGACAATAGTCAAATTAAATGGCCTAGATTTAACTGTGCATATAAACATACTGAGGGACTGACTAGGTCAGAAAGAGTCAGGTAGGTGCAAAGTAACAAAAAAACAAATTTCTCTGACTCAGAAAAGGTCTTCATTTCTTCATCTTCCTTGCACTATAAAGTAAGACTATAAAGTGTCGCAGTCATTAGATCAATTACAAGATCTCTTTAAATATGGATATTTTGTGACTAGTTTAGTAGTCAATCAGGTTCTCTGTGCTTTTTTGTCTCAAACAATAAAATATAAGTGATGCACAGTTATTGAGATGTAAGCTATTCAATGGCTACCCATTTCATTTATTTGAGCTATTATGATAGTCCACTGCATGGGGGCTGCTTGTATACATTTGTTCAATGGGAATTATTACCTGCATTGACATTTTCATGCATTTCATGTACAACTTCTTCCTGGGGTTCTAGTTCTGTGTCATTGCTGTTTAAGAGAATTTTCCTCCCTTCCAATAAATAAATAAAACACCATCCTTTGCAGACTTTAGAAATGTTTTGGCATTGCAACTTGACAACAGCACACAATCAGCTGCAACACAAGCATGAAATATTTCATATTTCATGCATTTTTTCAGTTTCAATCGAAAGAATTTCAATGATTGCCATCATAAGCTTTTACCAACGATTGAACTAAATGCCCCCACACACACCAACATCCCAGAACATACACACAAACACACACACACACTGGCAAACAGTGACACTCCAGCGAATCTTCACTCCATCCCTGAATCACAACGCCCATCTTTACTTTGATAGCTGTCATTTCAACACAGAGTTTTCCTCTGCTGCTGGGGGAAATAAAATAGTTGGTGGTAATGGAGGATAATTACACATCTCTCCCTCTCTCTCTGTTTCTCACTACGTCTCTCACTTGTTTTTCCTCTGGTGCTGCGTCGCACAGGATGGATGCCAGTGAAGTTGCAAACTGCAGTATTCAGGCCCATTACATCTGCAATGAGTGGAGATGCAAGCAACATCTGGTGTCTAAGCTGTGATAGAGAGCTGTGCCTCTTTAATAGATATCTGGAGGCAACACAGAGTGGAATATCACGTCTCAACATTAACTCTTCAAAGCCCACTTAGAGGTACAGGGGGGAATCTGAGAGGTATCGGGAGAGAGGGAAGGGGAGGAAGGGAGGGATAAAGGAACAAAGCAGCAGGCAAAGACGGTAAAAAAGAGGGAGGGATGGGATAATGGGGAAGGAGCTGTTTGGCATAAGCAGAGGAATAAAAGTGGATGAGTTGGAAGACGGATAATACAAACTAAGGTTTAATCCAGAGAAATCAGATTTCTGGTAAAACACATCCAAACTATTTACAGTTTCCTGGGAAATAAAATAAAGGGAATACTGGGAAAAATAGTTATGTTCTAGTTGTAAACCAAAGATGGTGATAGATATAAAATGTATGTTTCACTAAATCCTTAATGCCCTTTAAGACTGAAGAATTAAGTAAAGAATGCAGGCTTCCCCCTAGCTCAGTAGTGACCTTGAAAATGACAATATACTTGTTTCAATAAATGTAGTTTGTTTAGACAAAAAAAATACGGTCAAATGTCACTTCCATGAATCTGTTCTCTGCAGACAGATCACAGCAGTGGAATTTGATATTTGCAGCTATACCTATATTAATAGCTATGCCAATGCCTGCTTTGCCCTGTAATCTATCTATATCTATCTATCTATCTATCTATCTGTCTATCTATCTATCTATCTATCTATCTATCTATGTATATGTATATGTATATGTATATGTTATATATATATATATATATATATAGCTATTTTGGTAAAGTATTTTGGAAAACATTTATTAAAGAATTTGATGTTTAATATATTTTATCCTCCAAAAGCAAAATAAATTAAAAGTACATGAGATGCATCTTCACTCATGTGAGGTTTGTGCATTTATTTCTCAAATGTATTATTTCTTTTTCACAAATGCACAGAGACAGAAGGAGACAAAATGAAGAAAAATTACACACACACACACACACACACACACACAAATAGTTCTTGGTAAGTTTTGGCATTAGCACACAGGCACACACGGCCGAAATGACAAGTCTTTCACTGTGGTAGATCAGACATTTTGACTTGTTAGCACGGGTGTTACTAATAACATTACATGTAATGTTGGCTCTGTTGTGAGCCACTGAGCCTTGACAGTGTGGCAGTGAGCCAGCATGCACAAAACCAGGAAACTGAAGCTGCTCAATGGAATTCAGCAGTTCATTTTATTATTTACACATGTGCTTTTTCTACTTTCACATGTCAGAATGTCATATGGGGAAAAGGCCCATTGTTTTCATTAGTTGTTTCGACTGTAACGATATGAAAGCATCACCATACATACACTCATATCCTTTAGATTTGATTTATTTCATTTCATGGATTTGATACTTTATATGCCTATTTTCATACATTGTCTTTACTCTTTTCTTCTTTCGGACTAATTTGTGATGTATGTTTTGAAAAGTGCTATATAAATAGTAGGGGGGCCATAACCAACAGAGGTCAGCCAGCTGAAATCACCACCAGCGTCGTAATAGGACATTTCATTTTGTGTAACAGAGTTATATGTCTTGCAGCTACTGGTGGGTCAAACTTTGTCCCCCCAGGCTAGCGTGGGACACTACACACTCACAAGAGGCAAACAGAGACATCCTCACACAAAATATGCAACATCAGGTAAGCTACTCAGTGTGCAGGTAGGTAGGTTAAAGGTAGGCCGTGTTTTCAAATTCCTGGTTGGATGTAATGCCAAACTCAGGTAAATTCAGGTTGTTCAGGTAAACAACATCAAACAAAGTTTATATGAACATTAATCTCATGAGCATTGAAAATCTTAGTGTACATTTCAACTGAACTAATTCCATCAGTACAACAATCAATCGTGTCGCAGTCACCACTTTGCTAATTTGAGCTTCTTTTTTTTGACCATTTGTTAAACTACAGCAAATTAAACTATATAATTATGCAAGACTTTTAATCTAAACATCATGGAGGTATTAAGTATAATTTATTGTTGACTATTAAGGCTGTAGAAACAGCAGGTAAGTATAGCATGTCCCAAATAAAAGGCTTTTCTATGCCACTGAGGTAAATAAATGCCATGACGTGATCATTTAGGGTAACTTTTGATTCCCTTTTTGGAGTTCCACCACCACCCTCCCTCCTGGTGCAGCTGAACTTTATGATTAAGTTGAAACGGTAGGTCTATTTTTTACATTTAAATATGCTTTAGCCCGGCCATGACATTAATAATAATCTACAAGAGAACAGACAATACAATTACACAAAGTAATAATGTGTTATTTAATCTCTCACTCACATGTGCGCACTCCACGGCAAAACAAGAGATCACCTTCAAGTGCAGCAGCGCGTCAAGCTGAGCCTTCAGCTGTTGTTACGGCGACGCACAGCTGATCAGCAGCCAGCCTGACAACTTCATTCACCCGGCACCTGCTAGCTGTCAATCACACACAGGAGAGGAATCTACATCTACGTGTGTGTGTGTGTGTGTGTGTGTGTGTGTGTGTGTGTGTGTGTGTGTGTGTGTGTTTCCTGAGGCTATTGATGAAGCTGTCAGAGAGAGGATGAGACATGTCCATCACCCCTCTTTATCTCTCTTTCTGTCTGTTGCTCTTGTGCTCTTTCTCTCTCTCCATCCCATTCTCTCTCTCTCTCTCTCTCTCATTGTGTCCTTGATCATTTTACATTCAGCATTTCCTGCTCACCCTTCATTACACCTCCCATACAATAATGTCCCTACATACCATCACCACATGCTGTCTTTAGTTATTTACCATTGGACTTTGAGGTTAGGTATATTAAAGTGGCCCATCATGTCATATGCTTTAGGAAGCTGGATGTGGAAAAGAATTCCTTTAACCACATCCCAACCCCATCCCATTCATTATTTATTATACTGAAAGAGCTAAGAGGCCATGTTAAAAAACTCTCCACTTACAGACAAGGTGTGAACTGATTGACCAATGTAAAATATATATAATGCTAAATGCTCTGGAATTATCCATTCAGTGGTTGGTTGACATGCCACCAAAATCTCTGGGCAGAAAATACTGCTCAGTTTTCCTGACTTAGAAACCTTTTTTTAGGTTTCTAAATCTTTTTGATTAATTAATCATAGAAAAAAATAACACGTCTATAAGCACAAATCCCCCTCACATATGAAGTTGTGCAAGGTCCTGCATTGTCAGCAACACAGTCCTGCAAATATTTCAAAATAAAATGCCTTGTGTCAACAACTGATGGGATTCTGTCAAGAGAGACATTATATTTAATGTTGAACAGATATATATTTTTATTTTCTCGTGTCTGTCATGGATAAAGACATTGAAACTGTAATAAAAGGTGATACAGAGTCAATAAATTAAAAAGCCATCTTCACAGCCTAAGTCTTAGCACACTTGTGTCCAAAATCAAGCAGTGTTATGGCACAGAGAAGAATAAAAAAAAAAAGATGTAGTCATGAGGACCAATTGTTTTGTGCTGACTGGGGATTACTTGACTTCAGTAAGCAATCACAGCTACCTCAGTGTTACTGCACACATCACTGACAGTGAATGGAAACTTTTGCAGTAACCATATTAAAATAATTTCAATTATTCATTTATTCACTCATCTGCCAAAATTTAGCTGAATTGATTTTTAAAAATATTTTCACAGCAAAAATTGATGTATGTGATTATTTTGGATTAATTTATCACACAGAGCATGTTATTAATTAGATTTTTTTTTTTCAGTCGCTTGACAGCCCTTCTTTTTTTAATATACTTGGCTATACTACTACTACTATAGTACTTTGAATTTTGCTGAGCCGTTAATTGACCATGTTTCTATTGTGAGATAGACTCATTTCACATGTTTATTTTTGCTTTACCTGGACTTTAAAAGGACAAATCATCATCCATCTCTTGTATTGTATTGATATAACAGAAGAAATTCAAGTCCACTCTGAATTAGCTGAGTCTGTAATGTGTATGTGACAGGATGAAGTTGAGTTATTGGATATCATATAGTGTTGGCTCTCAAAAGGAGCCCTTGCTCTCTCACTCTGGGGGAAATCTGACATTTACCACTTGTCCTCATGACTCTATTGTAGCTTTGATGGATTATCTGCTCATGACATGTTGTCACCGTGATTTTCAAAGTCTTAAGTCCATCATCTGTATTTGTTTCATTACATAGTAAATATCTTCAGATAAAGAAATGCTGGAAAATATGGTTTATTCCCTAAAAATGAACAGCCAAGTAAAAATGACTGAGTCTTAAAGCCATGAATCCACTGCAATACAGCATGCATCTATTTGCTTTCATTTCTAGATGAGTAGTTTTTATTGTGAGAAGCTGGTGCTACCTGGAAACAATGGCTTTCACATATGTGTTCACACCACATTATCTCCAGAGTATAACAGCTTTCACCCACCCACGAACAAAGATCACTTGCTTACACACTGAGGTGTTCATCGCAAAGCACCTATTGCTAAGGTCTGTGCTTGTCCAAATACCAAGGGGATTAATTAAAAGTCAATTAGTTGGCAAAGGACAATTTAGCAAGATTAGGATTTTCTGTGTGAATGCAGACACAGCCCCACCTCTTAATATCCCATGCCCTTTCATCTGTGGGCTGGTAAATGGACCTCTGCCCATGTATTTCTACTCAGTTTTAAATGTTGTCGCTTATGCAAATTTAATGAGCATTTTAGTTGTATCTTTTTTAATGTGCACACCACACCCTTATGCATAATTAAAGACCGTACAAATAATGGAACATGTTTGTTTCTGCGGGTTTTAATCCAACCGAGAAAAATTAAATGCTAAAGAATAAAACAGAAGAATGGACATATAGAACAGAGGGGTGCTCATTGTGCATGATATTAAAGGACTTATGATACAAGGACACATTCATGTGGATCAAACTGAGTATGAAAAATTTGGTGTCAGGTATAATTGCTGACAAATCTTAAACACCCACAGGTGGAAACAGTGCATAAGAGCAAATATCAAAACTTCTTGTAAACTGCAGTAAGATTCACCAATGATGTTTTACTAGCATGTTTTACTGGTGTGTAGTTTTATGTTTTATGAGTAGTTATGATAATATATAATGTGCTTTTTTCACATAGACCTACAGCATAACATGGATGGTTAGGTTTAGGAGAATTAGGCACATGGAAAGGTGTAGGAAAAAACACCATCATATTTATATGGGAGGTGAACAATGGACTCACACATGAAAGACTAGGGTTCTCAGGAACCCATCCACAGCCCCTACTGCCCGCCCTACAGGTGCCTGTGCTCCTTATATTACCAGTAGCATTTCAGCCGGATGCCATCTTCTTAATTTCAGGCACATGTGACAAGTTCCGTCCAGCAGCGTTCTCATCAATGTTACATGTACGTATATCATGTGAACGCAGAAGGTGCCATCCATATAATAACACTGTGACCAGTTCTGTTCGGCCACATTCTTATTCCCTTAAATGGACTCAATTCTTGTCTTCATGACAGAAGAAAATCTTCACAGTCATCTCAAGTTTCACTGGCTGATTTCTCAAAGGAAAATCCCCATGAGAAATATTTTAAGTGTTTGCAAGTAGCTGACAGTAACATTTAACATTCAGAGTAACATTTACTTGAGTTGTGTTTCTAGCCACCTGATGAATGTAAGTCCAATAATCACTCCTCCTCCTGAGGGAAATATCTAGCTCTTTAGCAGCTAAATGCTCCACTATGTTCACCAGTTGGTTGCTAATTCTGTCTGTCTACCCTTTGGTGCTGGACAGCGAGCAGAGGGTTTATCAGGGCTTTTTTTTCACACACACACAAAAAAAACAGCAGCCTGCTGTGTCTGGAATTGACGTTGATGAGAGCATTAAGAGTGAACCAAAACCAGAAAAGTTGCAGGCTGATGATCCAAAAATAAAAAGCTGGAAGATGTAAAAAGACACAGTAGCTGAAAGGAGAGCTGTAGAGTTGTGCTATAAATCAGTATTTACTCTGTCAGTGTATCTATGGTACAGTTTAAAAATACTGCAAGAGAGAGGTGAAGGAAAGACTGTATCTGAAGTACATGCATGTCCTGTGCATGTCTGTATGAGTGTGTCACATTTTGGAGCAGTGCTGTTGCTAATCTGATCCTGATAGTGCTGTGTTCATGTCAGCTGAGACAGACAGCTTATTGTCATCGTCCTCTGCCCCTGACATATGCCCTCCTCTCTCGCTCCCCCTCTGTCTGATTGTCTCATCACTCCTCGGAGCTGTGACTCCTACCTGACGTCCAGACAGGCCTCAGCCTCCCGCAAGCTGGATAATCAACATCCTGTCACTATACTGTCAATATCCTCCCTCACACAAAGTGGACACAGACCCACACATGCACACACGTACAGATGTGTCCACACACGCACATGCACACACATCCACAGCCCTGCTCTATAACCACAAGCAGCTGTTTACAGTATGTGATGCTAGCTGTTAAGTTGAGTCTGTCCATTCCATGTCTGTCCTAACAGACTTTAAGGACCAGGCTGCTATTTGTGCATTTTCCTACTAATGGCAGCCAAATCTGTACATATTCGGACTCATGAGCCAGTAATTCATGCATTACCCGTGTACTTTGACAGGCAGCGATCATGTGATTCATGCACTAAAAGTAGCAAACAAGGAGCAGTCTGTAATGAGGCAGGTTGGGGTGGTGTATGGGTGTCAAAACACAGGACTTTACCACTGGATTTTCCCTAAGAGACTTGGTCTGGGACTGTATGAACTTAGTCTTTTTAAGGTTTGTTGTCACTATGTTTCTGTTCCCTAAACCACCATGGTGTTTAAACCTAACCTCTGTAATTCTGTTTATTATGTAACTTTATGTTAAGGATGTAATGTCATTTGTTGGGCGCTAATATGTAGGATATCCAGCTTGTTCTAATTCCAAACTTGAAAACTGGGCCACCTTGACAGAGCATTTGTCATAAGTGCGTGGTACCAAAGGGCACCTTTTGCATACATATGATACATTGCTGGATGGCATCAGCCAAGAACACAGCCAGACAGAACCGGTCGTGGTGGTATTATACGCTGACGGACAGCACCTACCTTGTCCACATGATGCGGACATGGGCAGTGTCACTTGAGAACACGGCCAGATGGAACCTGTCCCATGTGAATGAAACCCCGCAGGACTGCATCAGGTTAAAAATCTGCCGGTAACGACATAATACATATGTTGTTACCGGTCGTTACCCACCTATAGGGCACCTATCAGGGGGCAGGAGCGGTGGTAGATGGGTCAAACAAATGACAGACTTTTATGCGGGAGTTTAGCGTTTGCTTCCGGTCTAAGTGTGTTTTTTTTTGTTTTTTTTTTCCCACCTTACCAGGTGCCTCCTTCCCCTAATCCTAACCACCTGCACCAGCATCTGTGATTATTGATGTTCGGGCATTGGTTGTCATGTGCTGTTGTTGCCTTAACATAATCACGTGCAGCATAATCCCACCATGTACTTGTGTTTACATCACAGTAGCGGCATCCCGGAACGTGAACAGCAGATGCAAAAGGATAGCTACAGCATAATATGTGGATGGGGAAGTCCACTGCAAAGCGGCAACATGCTACGAGTTGGATGAAAACTTATTGGGATATCATATGGACTGTTGTGCATGCATTTTTCTAGGATAGATCATACAAGCAGTTCTATGAGGGCATATTGTAAGGACAAACAACAGCTTTGACAGTGAGTTACCATGCTATTAAATAGAACAGCTGTTGTCCTCCATGTGCTCTAAGTCCAAATTTCAAGTGTTCAGAAAATAGATATACAAGTAAATTACAGTTATTCAGGTCAAGTAGCAATACTACATCATGAAAATACTCAGTTACAAGTAAAAGTCTTGCATTCAAGATCCTATTCAAGTAAACGTATAAAACCATTAGCATCAAATGTACTTAAAGTGCTGAAAGAAAAAGTTCTCATGGTGCAGAATGGCCTATTTTAGATTAATATATATATATAATTAAATTAGTCATACATTAATGTATGTATGTACTTTTAATTTGTTAATTTGTAACCTCATTTTTATTACTTTGTCAACTGCTGGATAGTTTAATCTTGTAAAATGCATCATCATGTCTTAGTTTTTTGTAGTATTAAGTATCTAAATCTGCAATGTAACCAGTAACTACAATGATCAAATAAATTAAGTGAGGTAAAAAGTACAATATTTGCCTCCAAAGTACCTAATAGTTGTACTTGAGTACAATACTTGAACTTAGATATATACCATCAATGGTACAGTAAATTGTAATATCTTGAATTCATAAACTATATAACCTTTGGGTTATATTGATATTATAATTGGCCAGCTTATTATTTTAAAAACAGGACAGGTAATTCAGTGCTATATGTGACTTATCTTTGAATATGTAGATTGCTTGTACGCCCTTTCTATACCAAAGAGGCTCTGCCAGTCACTGAAAGTGGATCCAGCAGATTCCGCACATGTTGGCAAAAATGCTACTTTTTTACAGTGGGTGTGGAGTTATAACTGATGGCCATCCTATGATGCAATGGCATCCCTGGTGTGCAGTAAAGTTAGGGGGTCTGGAGGAGGGGCCGTAAAATTGCTTTGTATTAATACATCCAGAAGCACCCTACGCCTGAGCTGCCCAGCTGGGTGATGTGATGAGTTCACTGGTGAAAACTATTATTCTCATCCAATCAAGAGCAATTAATCACTTGGAGTTCCAGGCTTTTCTGGTGAAAATTGATGCACAATACTGGGACAGGATCTACCACTCACATGTGCACTGACTTACTCGTGGAACAGTTCTGCAGCAGTATGATTCACTGAGTTAAAAAATTGACACTTTTTACAAAGAACAAAAGCCTTGTTGAACTAAGTATTTTTGCTTTTTTAGTGTTTCTCATGACCATCTGGACATGTTGAACAAAACTTTGCAAGAAAAAAAAGATGGGATTGTGTCACAAATAATTGGCTCTGAGTTTTCTGTGAGGCAAATCAGTGATGGCTATCTTTATGCTTGCTGTACAAACTATTCTTACAGTATACATAGTTACTTGACTTGTCAATATAAAATGGTCAAAAAACAGCTGTAAATGCCTGGAAGCATTGGCTTTTAATTTCTTTTAGTACCTCTCTTATTTTCAAAAGTAGTTTCAGTGGTTTCCCATGGCTGGTGGGAGGCATGCCATATGGATGTTAATTTAATGGAAGATTACACCGAGCTCAGCGTAATTACTCTTACCTAGAAACAATCAAACCTGTCAGAAATCATGATGATGTGAGTGAAAATGGAATACAAACAACATTCAAAGGATGATTGAACCTGACAGCTATATCAAGTCAACTAATTGACAATATTTATATGGGATTTTTTTTTTTTTACTTCACATTAGTGGGGTTTTGAGGAGTGGTTTCCATCAAACTAGCTTATTACAATTACAGATGTAACAGAAACCAGATGACTGTAACTAAAGACTCAATGTCTGTTATGTAAAACACAGACAGAACTTGAGCTTATTTCATCAATTCCTTTGTTGTACATACCCATATTCACTCAGGGCTGTTGTAACAATCAAAAGTTTGAAATGAATGTAAGACGCTCTGATGCCAAACTTTGAAGTGTTTTATAGAGGTCTTCACAGGTCTCTGCGAACCCTAGGACCAAAGACCTGACTTAGGTCCAATGCAGATTTAGGTCAATATTTTATTAAGGTCAATCAGGTCTTAGACAGATACTGTGGGCCCAAGGTCTGTTTATCATAATATGAAATACCCAAGTGGATCCATGTTGACATGTGATCAGTCCTGATCGTGAGATAAATCCTTCAGCACTGTTTGTGAAACGTATAACCCTTTTCCACAAAAGTGTGCATAGGTATGCAGGTTTTTTATACAAAGGAAAACCTTCTGAAATTTGGCAATAGACTTCTTTCCAATTGCCAGAAGACTAGAGCTGTGTACACCGCTTTGCAGCAGATGAGTAGTTTCTGTTTCTTTTTACTTGTGTATCATGTCCATGACCTCATGGACTAGCCAGAAAACAGGTTAGTAAACAGTGAAAAGCAGCATGGAGGCCAGTGAAAATGTTAAGGCAGTTCCTTTTCTTTTAATTTCTCTTTTATATTTAGTCTCTCTTTTATAATCAGATGAATAATTTGGTAATTTTTGATTGCTTCTTAGGTGGAGAGTTATTTGTGTCTTTGTGTCATTGCATCTTACTGGTAAAGGGGCTAAAAATTAACTTGTTCACTCATCTCTGTCAATTGGAGCTGGAGCAGATAAATACTCATGACAACAGCAAAAACATTTGACCCAGGTGTAGATGTAAATTGGAACCTTTCCCATTGCCTGCAAAAGTCAGATTTTAGCAGCCGTTAATGGCTTTTTTGTGCAGTAGGAAAGGGGGTTGGCGTAATGATTATGCTGTTTTAAGATCAGATTACAAGAGCAAAATTAAGGTGGAAAAATGATAAATACCTTCTTCACTAAGATGAAAAAGCAACTAAAATACAGGGAGGTCAAATCTATTGGCCACAATTCTGTCTGAGCCTGTTAAGTAAAGTAAGTGTGTTACGTGTGGTGAACTGTGATGTTATGTGTATAGCAGGAAATCAGGACAATATGCTAAAACTTGGTACTTTATTGATCCCTGAGTCAGGGAAATTAAGGTGTTACAGCAGCTCACATCACAACAACAAAATAAAGGACAGCAGATTTTTTTAAAGCCATCTGAAATATATAATATATATATAATATTATAATGTATAAAAGATGAAAATACCACTCAGTAAGCAGTTTTCTCAATGACTTATAAGGTAAGAAATAAAAGTTAGGTGAGTGCAAAAAACACACAGAAGGAAATTTAGTTTCACAGAAACACCAATATAAGCCATACTACAGGATTTCTTATTTCTCGTGTTTCTTTTTTTTTTTTTTTTTTTCTCATTGTAGTTTAACCACTAAAAACTAAAAATAAAATAAAAAAAAATGTTTTTCAAACACTGGCACACTCCAACGGGCTTGCATAAATTTAATATGGTTAATGGCTGGTTGGTCAATTGTTGGTTAAAACTGTGCAGATTTATTTGTTTGTGTGTCAACAGTACATATGTGGATGTTTGTGTGACAACGAGTTAGTGCGTCTGTGCTGTTTTGCAGAGGTTAGCAGCCCCAGCTTCTGTGCTCTATTTGAATCGTCCCCTGAGTGTCATCTACTGAACCTGGGTCCATGGCGTCCGCCTCTTCCACTGATCCAGCAATGACAGCATCCACCCCCACACCCCTTCGAGTCTGAAGCTTCCCTGGAGCTCCCCTGGCGCCTGGCCGCAGCCGTGCCCCGGGAGCAGCAGCCCCCGTGGGTGGCTACTCGGCTGCTTGTCAGCTTCCACAACATCCACCATCCAGCTTCAATCCTGGAGGCACAAGTGCTGCCACTTCTGGCAGTGATCTCCATATGTTTTGATATTAGAGCAGCCCTTCTCTCACTTTGACACTCACATTGTGTCTTGATGTTGCCCTTGTAAGACTGGCACAAACACACATGCCCTCAGTACCACCATGGGAGGCAGAGACAGAGAGATGACAGCTATATCTAAAGTTTACCCTGCCAGCCTCTCTCTGATTCCACAGAGAATGACCAAGTGACCTTAAGAAACTCCAGTCTAGACAAGGGGGTCAGTGCCAGTGTTGGGTCACTTTACATTTTGAAAACTCTTTTACTGAACATGCACATTCATGTTTTGGTTTCCTGCTTGTCTGCTTCCTTTACCCTACTGCAGGGAGTTAAGGATGCACTGTCAGCTAAAAGCTTTGGAGCCGGCAGGAATTCATAGTTATTGCCTGAAGACGATTCGGCAAATACTTTACTGAATTATTCCAATCGAAATATATAGATATTTTTTGTGCATAGCCAATGTAAGCTCATGTGTTTGTGTGCAGCAAAAGTTAACAGCAGCTAACTATGGTAGTGACAAAAATCCACAGGGGGACAGGAATGAGGCATGGGAAAGTTTGTTATGGGCAGAAAGACAGGCTGGTACAGATGGCTGAAAAACAAGGCGCAGTGCAGCATTGACAGACAGGAAATGGGTGGACATGGGACGATTTCATACTGCAGGGCTGATGAGGGAAACTAGAAACAGCTGAGCAGGTGAATGAGAGTCAGGTGACTGTGACAGTGGAAACTGGGAAAAAGTCTGAGGGCTTTTGGTGGACGGATGGAGAAAAACAATGCAAGAAGCTATGTAACTGGAATGAGAGGGAGGCTGAGGCAGAATGGGAAAAGCAGGGCTAATACCCGATTTTTTCACCAAAATAAGTGTGTATATGTATGTCTTTTAAATACAAGAAAACCCGTTGAAAATAGGTGATAGACTGCTTTTGCCAGTAGACCAAAGCTGTGCAGTATGTATGTATGTATGTATGTATGCGTGTGTGCAAGCCTTTCTTTTTTTTTTTTTTTTTTTGCTGGTCTGTCAAGTTCAGCGTCACAGATGGGCCAGAAAACAAGTTTGTAAACAGTAGGAGTAGAAAGCAGCATGGCGAACAGACAAAATGTTAACAGTTTTTACTTCTTTTTTATACTTAAGTCACTCTTCCAAACTAATTTTGAACAACCTTCATGCTTTGCTGGGACTGAGAAGGATGAACTGCACCAATGAATGGACTGAAATAAACGGTGTGTTATTTGTATCATTGCCGACTTTCAGCTGGAGCGGATAAAGAACTGTGACTACTGGACACTCATTTATTGCAGGAGTGAATGCTGATTGTAACCTTTGTCATTAAAGACAAAAGCCAGTGGGCTTAAGGCAGACCTTGTGAAAGAGCCTAGCCACGCTGACCACTATTGGCTGTTATTAATACAGTGTATTTTACAATGTGACTAGGGCTGTTTTTTTTTTTCAAAATTGCAAACATTGTTTTTTAACTGCATGTTTTCAATTCCATTATTTTGCATTAAAAAAATAAAAAAAAAACGATGTTCATGTTGACAATTTAGAGCAATTCTTAACAGATTTGATTAGTAATAAGATGACAGCAGAAAACTTCATGGAACTACCCAGCTTGTTCTTCTTTTGAACTCGTCAAAAATGTCCACTCTGTCAGTGCTTTCGGCATATTAACATGATGCCAAAAGCAACCCCCACATCCACCTGGAATGGACGGCATCAGCAGAGAACGCGGTTGGACAGAACTTGTGGTGTTGTTATTATACGCCAGTGGATGGAACATCCACAATTCGCACATGGGTGGCGTAAATTGAGTCCAGTCACACCACATGAAATGTGGAAGGATGGTATCAGGTTGTAATGCTGCTGGTAACATCATTATATAAGGAGTGCGAGAGCAGGGGATGGATGGGTCCCACAAACAACTGACTTTCTTGTGGGAGTGAGATATTCGCTTGTCGTGTACATGTGATGTTTTTTTTTCTTCTTTTTTACACGTTATCATGAACCCCTTTTGCTTTAACCTAACCATCCATGACTTTGTTGCCTAATCCTAACCATGTGACGTCCACATTGGTTGCAATGTGGTCATGTTGTGTAAACATATTGCCATGCTGCATCATCCCACCATTTGCATTTGTTGACATCACGGTAACAGCATCTTGGAGCATAAACAACTGACGTAGAAGCATACCTTAAACGTCATAATTAGACGCAGCAGCTCACTGACAAAGCTGCTTCATGTGACAAGTTGAGATGAGAATGTGTTGGACTACCATAAAGTGGGCATGTCTGTAAAGCGGCAACTCATGGGTACTCAGTGAACCCATTTTCAATCAGATATCTTGAGTTGAGAGGTCAAGGGATCCCTGTTAAATGTACATGACATTTATCCATCGCCAACATTTAGCCTAACTTTGAAACGTTATTTAGCCCGCAGTTGGTATCACTGGATTCCTTAGGTCTTCTAATTTTATATGACATGTAGTATCATCATGGTAGCTTTAAAACTGTTGGACGGTGATTAACGTGATTTAAAAAACAATACCGTGTTATATGCGTACCTTAATCCCATCAGAAGAAATACGTTAACACTGATAGCCCTAAATGTGACATGTGTTATCTTTTTACTACGAGGCACTGAACCATGCCCTCTTGATTATCTTGTACTTCTGATAGCTTTAACACACATCTTTCACTGGGCATGGTTTTACTCTTTTGTCAGTGCCAGCTGTATTGTGCAATTATTTGCTGAAGATGCTCTTCTGATTTTCAACTGAATTTAAAAGAGAGACTAAATATGAAAGAGAAATGAAAAAAGTAACTGCCTTAACATTTTCACTGGCTTCCATGCTGCTTTTCACTGTTTACTAACCTGTTTTCTGGCTAGTCCATGAGATTCAACATGATACAACAGTAAAAAGAAACAGAAACTACTCATCTGCTGCAGTGCAGTGTACACAGCTCTAGTCTTCAGATCAAGAAATACTAGAGGCTTACTGGTATTTGATTACACATTATGTTGATGATGTAAATGATTTAATGTTTCACATAAGCCTAATTGTTTTGCACTTAAAAGGAGTTGCACCTACTTTTTCCAAGCATTTCTTATAATTCCCCCCCCTCCTAATCCTAACCATTAATCCAAACCTTAACCTATATTATGTTAAGTATTTGCAAGGCTTGATAAAGGCAGCAACTGGACAAAGCACTGTCAAAGAGGTCAAATTTAGTCAGACAAACAAGTGTTGTCCACTAGTAAATTATTTGTTTGTGAATCAGAGAATACCACAGAAGAGTACGTGAAGATGCCCTTTTTGTAGGTTTCTTTGAGGGACTTAGAGTTTTTAATAAAAGCATGCATGCCTGAAATGCCTTTCCTGCAAGAAGAAAGGACTTTTTTGTGGGTTACATTTAATTCAATGTTACTCTTGTAGGGTGCCATCTAGGATCTCCTATAATTACTGAATACTTTCTAATGATGAGCTCTTCGTCAAACTCTATAATTCAAGAATTATTTTAAGTAACCTCAAAGAGCCAAATGTTTTGTGTGTAATAAGGGCACTTTGAAGACACAAATTACAAATGACATTGAGACCACTTCACTTGTTCGAATATCTGGCATTGTACGACCAAATTGGATGGATAAACAAATGCAGCTGTGTACAAATGTGCTACTTTAGAAGAAGAGGAAAGAAAATGGCTTTTGAATGTGCTTACATGAGGAGAGAGAGAAAACAGGGAAAATGGATGAAGAGAAAAAGCGTCGGCATGAGGGGCAGCAGAAGTGTGGATGTGGACAGATGGACAGGGAGTGTTTCGTTTAAACATCATCACCATCCTCATCATCCATGTCAATTCTGTCCGCCGGGGAACCGCCGCTCAGTGGGAAGATGATTTCTCCACTCCACAGAGGGATGGTCATCAGGGACTCAACTCTCTACTGCAGTTCTTTTCCTGACACAGTCATAAACACCATCTTTCTACCACTATGCATAGCATTACAGCAATGATCAACAGTACACTTTAAGCAAAGCCCATCCCCAGCTTCTCTTTATCAAGCTATTTTTGTTCCTCGGGGTTTGGTGATGCATCCCAGCTCAATTATCTCAAAATATTATGTATATGCATGTTTATTCTCTCTGTTCAGAATGATAGACTGTTAGCGCAGTGTTTTTAATATGCAAACCACCCTTGTCAACCAAGCTGGGATTGAGAGGCTACCAATTATTCGGCGTCAGACAGTGAGAGATGATTATCTAGGTGAGGGACTTGGTTCATCCTCAGCAGCTAGGAAGTGGCATATTGATTGGCCATCAGGGAGCTAATAACACAAGGTTATCTACGTGTAGCATGAGACAGTCTCCCTACTTAATACAGCAGTCCTATCTAGATTTAATATGTCCTTATAGCATTGAGCCAGGGGGGAAGGGGAGGGGTGTGCAACTTCCAGAGCCTAACAAAGGTCACGCGATTGTAAAACCATCTATGGGGATGCATTAGGATTATATGCTGCGCCGTCACAGCACTGTTTTACAGTTTCTCTGGGCACTCCTGCTGCTTGTATTGATCACTGAGGCAGTCGTCTTAAACATTTATAGAATTTTTTTTACAGTGTCATATCAATAACGGCAATATCAGTGTTACCTGAGGTAAAACAAATGTTCAACTTATTCTGACTTGAGCATATATTTACATGGAATTTATAGAGTTGGTTCTTCCAAATTATTAGAAAAATATGGTCGCCTGGTTTTACAATGTCGGGTAATGGAATTTGTTTTGTGGTGCTACCGACGTCTAGCATTTTCATTGAGGGGAAAAATAAATAAATAAAAGCAAACAGTATCCTCATGACTCTGAAAAATATCAAAATACCTCAATGTCAACAGTTTCTTTAAGGACTACTTCTTTGATAAATCATCCCTCCAATTAAGACAGTTCACAGGTCCGAGGCCTATTGATTATTCGCACAGTCATAAAAAATCTCAAAAAGTCATGGAATCACATTTTTCAGGCCTGGACAAGTAATGGAATCAGTAAAAATCCTTGAGTGTTTTAGAAAAGTCAAGAAATTTTGTTGTATGTAATTATATATTTTTTACAATAATCTTTAAAGGGAAACCTTCCATGTAATGTAATACAACGGCAGATTTATTTATTTTTTTGATGCTGGTGTAATGCTGCTCTAATTTTTGTCAATGAGTGATGTTTTGTTAACAATTATAAATGTTTCTTCATTTTCTCCCCGCCATCCGTCTCTCCCTTCCTGTATGCCAGCTAACTGATTATAATTTAATAAAGTTTAAACCTAATATATTTAAAGAATGCCTGGAAAATAGGAATGGAATATAAGGAAAATAATCATTATGGGTCCTTAAAAACTCCCAGAAAAGTTTTAAAATTCTGTCCATGAAAATTTGTGGGAACCCTGTGTTATGGCTTAAATTGCCCCATACTGGTTAAATACTCATACAGACAGCTAAGTAAGTGGTGAAAAATTTGTAAAATTTAACACGGCTTGTCAGAGAATTCAGAAAGACAAGGATATCATTTTATAAATACGCTATGTCAGCAAGTATGAGATAAATCTTTTATTTGTTTTTTTTTTTTTGTTGCCATTTTTACAATTCTGTACTGGTGTTGTGCAGGAATGAGAATGTCTGCTTTGGGAGTAGAGGTAGGGGAGATGCATGGATCAAACAAACACATGACATTTATCCAGGACCCAGTGTTTGTGTCTCATGTAAAACCAAAAGTCTTTGTTCAGATATGTAGGAACATAATGTAGATGTTGTAGAATGTTACATGATGTAGGCCACCTGGTGTATGTAATGAATGTTCATTGTTTTTTTGTTTTGATTTTCTTTGTTTTATTTTGTTGTTGTTTTGTTTTGTTTTTGTTAACTTTTTCTGTTAACTTTTTCTGTTAATGGATTTCTGTTGCCCAAAGCCAGCCATATTAGTTTTGGGGCTAGTGAATCACAATGCTAACCATGTGCTTAAACTGCAATTGTTAACGGTGATATACACAATATTCTGTTGTCAACCAGCTGGGGTGCTAATTTAGGAACAAATCCCGGTCCAAAAAAAAAAAAAAGGTGTAGGTGAATAGTAGGTAATTTTTGAATTGTTATATAACTCACCCATTTACATTTTAATAAAGCTTAAATTTCTTATATTTAAGGGCAGGCCTTTTGAGTGACAGGCTGTCTGTGGATAGTATCCTCAGGTTCTCAATCAGATCCACCCCTCGTTCCTCCACAGCACCGACCTCTCACCCAAAGATGGTCTTTTCTGACTCCAATAAAACAAAAAGCCGAAACGGTGTCACCATCTTGCAAAAGACAGGAGTCCACAATCCAATGAGTGATGTCACTATAGCCATTATTTTTACAGTCTATGTAGTCGTATGAGCTGGAAAACTTGCTGGACACATGGAAGGTAAGTCATTCAACACACGGATTAGCCCTCAAAGATACACACCATACATCTAGGTGGAGAACTCCATGTGGAAATGACTATATTGTAATTATAACGTCTTACTTGATACACTGGCTATAAACCAATGTTGCAGTCCTTTCAAGCTATTAAAGTATTTTTGTAAATTGAATTTACATTTGCAGTTTGTGGAATTTGATTCTGATGTAGGGCCTAACAGACATCTTCAAAAATATATAGTATATTTGAGCTATGAATACATATATTATGAAAAAAACTTTATGGTAGTTTGCTTTTGTATTATTCTTGTAATCATCATTATCACAGCGTTTCTCTGGAAGTTATAATGAACTGTAAATTCAGCCCTCTGAGATCCACATTGGTACATGTTTATAAAGTCTGCGAGTCTCAGTGCAGAGAAATCTGCAGTTTTGAAGTCTGCCATGTTTTTGGCAAGTCTCATTGCTGTTGAATTTTGATCTTATGTGTCAAGGCTTCATCATCAATAATGAATTTCCATTCAATTCCGTTGTTTTGGTGGCAAAATGTCAGACACTGGTGTCTGAAAACCTGGACAAATAAAACAAAAACTATCTACATGACTAGAAAGCACTTGGTAAGTGTTTTTCTTTTTTTTTTCCCCCCCAGGTTTTCTTTTATTTGGCCGAAAAAGCATTTTGATTCAAATGAAATAATCCCCAATAAACTACAGACAGTCTTCCGCACCAAAAAAATGTCTGTGTGTAAGGAGGATAGATAAGGCGCATATATATTTAAATTGTGCCACTCAGTGTCACAAACAAGCCTGGCAGTACGTGTGCACAGTGTCAAAATGTGCGAGGCTGTCTGGCACAGTGATCTGTTGTCTAAACATAAATCACAGTGGCAGCAGAGAGAGACCATGTTTCCTTGTTACTATAAACCTATCGAGGGCCTTTCTCCTGAGAAATCAACGTGACCTCAAACACAACGTTCCCCAGCCACATTCCAGGTCATGGTAGAGACTCCTAGACACATAATACCTTTCTCTCTTTCCCTCGTCCTCTCTCCTTCAATCTTCCAGTGCATGCATGACTGGAAATATATTAAAACTTAGACAAATACGGAAACACTGGAGGAAAAAAAAAAAAAGACTGGCAAGGAGATGGTCAGGAGTGGCTTGTAATCTGAGTGGTTCCACTGTATGGTGCTGGTGTGTGTGTGTGTGTGTGTGTGTGTGTGTGTGTGTGTGTGATGTGTGCAAATAATCCAGCCTAGTGGAGTAATCTTGTGGCCAGGATATTAGTCAGTCTGTTTTTTTCTAGAGTGCTCCATGGTTTCTCACTCTAAAAGACACTGGGCGCCCAGGAATAAAAGATTTCCCGAGCACAGTTCAAGGTTTTGGTTGGGAAATACTCTTGGGAGGCCGAGCGCACTGTGAGCCCCAAAGATTACATTTCAGTCCTGGCTCGCAGTCAAAAGCTCGCCAGACGGAACAGGAAATTGTGTCGCTGTCAGTGCAAACGCGCAGAGAGAAATGTAAATGGCCCTCCCAGTAACGGACGCCTCATATGCAACCCCGGTTGTGTCCCCTGGGCTCTGCCTGTCCACCACGTCCATCTTGTGTCAAATAGCTGGTTTTTAATACCAGATAGAGATGAGGGTAGGGACATGTGTGTGAATTGGTGTGTGCAGGAAGCTGTGAAAGTATGCAGTGACACCCATTGTGGCAACAATGCAGATATCTAAGAAATTAATTGAAATGTCATTAAAATCAATCAAATCAATTTTCTGTTAAGGTTTAACAAGAATAAAAAATGTGTGATCATTGCATGAAACATGAAGACAGAGAGAGCCGATAAACATATCAGTCAAGTTAGCAAACTCACATTGTTGAACATAAACTACTGTCATTGTTAAAATGAAAGCCCTCATGTTCAAAGTCTGTCTTCCAGCTGACAGTTCCATTTGAGCAATACTGTCAGAGACAAAACAAACACATCTAAAGGGAAAAAATTACAGCCACTGAGATTCCCTTCAGTCAGGCACCAAACTGAAGCCTGGAAAAGCTATCAGTCATTGCGGAGAATAAATTGACACAAACACGACAAAAAGGAGTGAAGCTGGAATTAAAAGCACTGTGCAAGTGCATCAGTCTACACAGCCTATATTTAAAGAGTCCATCTAAGGGATGGAATAAAAAGCATTCAGAGATTTTTAACCTAGACTCAGCCCACCAAAACCCACCTGGAGACACACCACCACCCATAAGACCACACTACAAGAATTGCATAGTAACGAGATTTGATTTCTTACATTTCCGGGTTTCATTTACAGATCTGCACAAAAATTAAGCAATATTTTTCGAAATGTCGATAAAACACAATTGCTAGATGACCGTGTTTCCACTGAGTGATGTCATGCGACTTTTCCTCTGTAGATAACCTTCCAAGAATCATGGTGATGGATGTTCAAAACATCCGCAGGTTTATTTCTATTGCAGCCACCACACTAGCTGTCATTATTCCCAGTTGAAGGAGATGTAGGCGTGTTGTGCGAGTGCTAATGGAGAGACAAGCCCCTTACATGTAGGAGCGGCCACCTCATGTGAGTGTGAAAAACTTTTTTGTGATGCGTTTTTTCAAAATGTATGTGTTTCTATTAGGCATATGCATACTGTTGACGCCACCAGCAACACTAAATGAATTCCCTAATTATTTTGAAACCCTTGGACGCTTCTTTTTCTTCAGATGTTAATATATTTTCTCTTAGCATTTCAGCACCAAGTTTAGGTTCTTAGCTTTGATATTAATGTTAGACAAGTCAGCAAAAGTCAACTGTTTGCTGTACCAGTGTTAAAATACCATCCAAAGACCAAAAAAGGGGGCAGGCGCAGCTACAGGACCCAGCCAGATAATCAAACATGATTGGCTGGGGGAGGGAGACAGGGAGATAGATGACAGCCAGCTAGATCACCAGTGCACAGCCTTTCTCTCTCTCCCTTTCTTATAGTCTCTGTGGTGTTGTTTTTGTTTTTCTGTTTGTTTGCTTGTTTTATGCCTCTGTTTGTTTGTTGTTTGTTCATTGTGTCAAACCCCTTTGTGTAGCAGCCCACCAGGAAAACCTCTTGATGGCAAGTACGACTGTTAGACTAGCCGTGCCTGAGCAGAATGTCTTGTTTGTTTCAAATAACTTTTGTATAGCAGAAAAAAAAACCAAAACATAATGATCAGGAGTGACTGTGGAGCTACAATGCCTCTTTAAAACATTTCATTGTGAACTGATAGAGCAATCATGTTTGCCTTGGGCTGGAGAGGACGTTGCAATGCTATGCATGACTCACTCTGAAAAGGGCACTTCATTTAAGTTCACAATATTCAATAAAATATGGTATAAGCCACTGTCATTGACCACAGCACAGGTAATCAGTATATATTCACAGCTTATAATGCAAGCAGAGTGAAAAAGTGTGCATGCAGGGGAGGAAACCAGGGAGTGGCCTCCAGAAGGAGCACTGTAGGTCATGTGGCAAATCAGGCCTCTGGGCTTTATTGTGAATCAGGTGTTACTACCAGCACTCCATCCAAAACACAGAGAAGGAGAAACGAAGAAGAAAAGAGAGGGGAGCAATTTATCAATGCAAAGTTAATAACATCCATTTGAATCTAACTAAAAATCAATATTTCATTACCAAATTGTTAGCGGGAATGAAGAAGGATTGGGGAAGTTGGGGTGGCTGTGGTGAGAAGGAGGCGTCGGAGAGTTCGATGGGGAAGACGGGATGATTCATGGGGCCATCAGGCCAAAGAGGAGGGAGGGAGGGATGGAGGGATGGAAGGAGGATGAAAGGGGAGCGTGCTGGAAAAACTTGGAGAGGGATTTGCTCACCAATGACCTTGGCAACAAGGGTAAAAATATATAGAAGAAAATGAAAGCAAGTGTCATGTGCCCACCAGTCAGAATCAGCTTATAAATCAAGCAGAATATGTGTAGTGCGTGTGTGTAAGTGTAGTGTATTGTGTGTGTGTGTGTGTGTGTGTGTGTGTGTGTGTGTGTGTGCTGATAAGCAAAGGGGAAGTTTAAATTAAATAAAATAAAATAAAAACCTAAAGTTAATAAAGCGCACATTGTGGCCAGCATGACCAGAATTGACTTCTTTCTTTGGTTTTGCGGACTCCTGTTTTGAAGCTTCAAGTTTTGCAATTTGGCTGTCCCCATCTTAGCTTTTTGAAGGCAGGAGTGACCATACTTAGATGAAAGGTTGGAGCTGTGAAGGAGCAAGGGGTGGATTTGACTCATTCAGACAAAATAAATTTAAAGAGTAACTAACCTCCACTTTTGGCTTGAATGCTTCCTTTCTGGAATGTGAAAAAAGTCTCAAAACTGGGCAGGGCTGAAAGGGGTAAGACACATCTCCCCTAATCGAGGTGCCTCTTGATCCACAGCACCTCCCTGCTTCCTGCACACACAAAAGTAATGTGTTGGTGAGAGGGCCCAGCGATGGGGTGATGACAGGGTGCTCAGCTGGTGAAGAAAGCAGACTCTACCAGGACTACTACCAGGATTATCCAATAGCAAAATTCAATTGCAATAGCATTTTTCAACCTTTAGAGGGTAATCTCTATGCGGATTTATAATGCAGTAAGTAAAATGTTATCACATTGCACTCAAATGTCAAGGGCTGGACTTGAATAAATCAGGAACACTACCAACTACCCATATTGCTTTTCAGCTGAAAAAAAAATGGTTTGAAGGCTTAGTTACTTTTTAGGAGGTTTAAGTTACTTTCAGTCTGGCTATTTTGGGATCACACTCAAACTAAATTTTGATGCATATTTAAAGGTGCACTACAAGGAGATAGTTAAGCAATTAGATTATTATGGGGGAGGTCACATTGATTTACTGTTTAATATGCGATTTCATGCCAAAAAAGGCATCCCTCTGTCCACACTGACACATTGTAGTGTTAAAATAAGCATACTGTTAGAATTAACAAACACACAGAACAAGCACTGTATGACTGCCTAATGTGTGATGTACTGAAAATGTTTTGTAGGAGTTTTAGGATGATACATGTGGAAAGTGATTTTAAAAGCACTGGTGTGAATGTGTGCCAAACCAAGTCTATCCATATGTCAAAGGCAACATTTGTATTGTTGAAAAGATTTATTTATTTATTTTTAACTTTTTTAATGTGTACTATAACATTTTTTTGGAACTAATCCAAATCAATGTCCAAATGTATTTTTTAAAATATTATAATTTTATACAATTCCCATGTGAAAAGGGACGCCGATTTTATGTAATTAATGGAATTGCTTAACTAGCCAGGTGCAATTCTTTTTCCTCTTAAATTGACGTAAGTTGTACTGATTTGATGAAATAAAAATAAATAAATAAATAAATAACACTGACAAATCTTATTTGAGATATCTTTCTCTTTGTGTTGTGTTTAATGTGAAGCCTTATATATATCTGCTGCCGACCATATGGATGTTTACATCTTGATTTGTGTTACAGTTTTATAGAGCTTAATGTAAATATGGAGACCATCACACATGACAGTTATCACAATGTTGGAAGTGAAAGTGAAGTGGAGAACATCAGCCAAAGAGTGATTCAAACTGACAGCTCTTTTAGCTCTCGACTAATTGCCAATTTTTTGACAGTTTTTATGGGATAAAATTATTGGTTCAGTGGTGAATTTCACTAACGTGGCTTAATTGGGGTGCGCTTTAAGATTTGTGTTTGGAGCAGGTATTTGTGTGAGGTGGGGAGGTGTCATGAATAACATTATCCTGTTGCACAGTTGGCTTCTAGCTAAATTTCAGGGATTGTTCAGTCATAGCCTTCAGATGGACAGACATACATGACACTTGCTCTCAGCTCTAAGTCCTAAATTGGTCAAATCCACCTTGCTGGGCGTTTGATCCGATCAAACTTGTTTGTCTTCACACCTCATCCTGGTACTCTGCAGAGAGGAAGTGTCTTTTTTTGTCAGCGTTCCAGATTGCATGCACATCAGGTGACAATTAAGACATAACAACATAAATTGTCTGCCGTCACATCCAGTTATCTTCACTCCATAACGCCTTTACCTCCAATACAAAAAAAGAAACAGAGAAAGCTCCTGCATTACCATGGTCGAAACCTGACAGTTTGTAGTGCATTAAATTAACACCATCTCTTCCTCCCACCTCCTCATCCCGTTCACATCCACCTGTAATGAGCAATTATAGTTCGGCAGGCCCCATCTGTAGAAGTTTTTCCTGTGCTGCTTTTTCTCCTCGGCTTCTCTGAGATCCTGCTGTGACTTTCTTCACCCCACTTACCACGGCGCATTTCAAACAATCCAAATATGGCACATGCACGCTAAATAATTCAGCTGCTGCTAACATTAAACAACTGTTAACACGTTAGAATAATTAGTTATGCTTGCTTGACATGTTTGCATCTTTAATAATTAATGCATTTGTCTTAATTAACAACAACAGTATTTTAGTCGTGCTACTTCTTTCTCAAGAAACTAAAAGAGAAAACAGGCAATTACACTATAAATATTAATTAGACGCCCTTATTAAAAACCCAGATAATGAGCCATGGGAGGTATCGGTTATATTCTGAAGGGATGTGACGAGATATATGAATCTCACTTGTCACTCTTTTATTGTGAACAGGTATCTCGCAAAGTTTCTTTGTTAGTTGCTTCAAAAAAGACATTAAAAATCATCCCAGAGCTGATCATACTGTAGTCACTAAAACATTAATGCTGTCACTGGAGTCTGCTGATTAATGTAATAATTATACTTATGTTATTTAGTTGAATTATAAATGCAATCACATTAATCATACATTGGACCCTTTGCGCTTTAGAAATCAGTTTCTCTCATGTGGGAAGTGTTCAGTGCAGCAGAAAACCATGATAGTTTTGAGAACGCCCCATTGCATTTCAAGGTCTCTATGGCAGTGATACTCAACTTGTGGACCGCGGGGCAAATCAGGTCCCAAATAGGTTGCTGGGTAGGCCCCCAGCCATTTTCTAATTCCCAATAAAAATAAAATAATTCACACTATGAATTGTTTTTGTACTTTCAGTATAAAAAGAATGTCAGAGTGGATAAAATGGCATCAAAATAAAGCTTATTTATTGAAAAAGTGCCAATGGAGGATCCCCTGCATCCCCCAACAGAGGTCCTAGCTAAGCCCCTAATTTCCTAAACTCCTAGAAACACCCTAAAATCCTAAACATGTCTTGAAATCCTACAAACATCATAAAATCTTTGCAATATCCTGAAATCCTTGAAGTAATCCTTGAAATGTCCGTAAATCCTAGAAACATTCTAAAATCCTAGAAATACCCAATATCCTAGAAATATCCTAAAATCCTGGAAATATTCGGAATCTTCAAAAACTGTCCTAAGATTTGTGAAAAATCCTAAATTCCTTGACATGTCCTAAAATTCAAGTAATCCTCTAAAATTCAAGAAACATCCTAAAATCCAAGAAATATCCCAAAATCCTAGAAACGTCCTAAATCCGCAAAACATCCTAAAATCCAGGATATGTCTTAAAATCAAAGAAGTATCCAAAAATCCACAAACATCCTTAAGTACAATAAATGAACCAAAATCCTAGAAATATCCTAAAATCCTAAAAACATGTATGAGGCTGCTGCAACTGGCATCCTGTCATTTAGCAAAAGTGGCCCCCAAACGAAGCAAGTTGAGTATACCTGCTCTATGGTGTGCCATGCCTGTAGTATACACACACAATACAGCCAGTCAGCATTTCAGGATCTGGTAAGTTCATTTATCACCATCAGCAGTCTGCACTGCATCAAAATGTTATTCCAAATGCACCCAATCTGAGTGAAATGCATTGAAAAATTTAGCATCTTCTTAATTTGTCCCCTTTCAGGAGAGAAGGCCTCTGTGTGGGTAAGTGATGAGATGGTGTTGTATTTAAATTTTCATGGCTGGCGTCCTTGTTTTGGCTGAAAGGGAGGCTAGACGTGAAAGCGCTCAGCCACTCGGAGTCGAGCCAAAAATGCAGCTGTCAATGAGAGGAGAGACAGGCGACAGGCATGACGCCCTACGTGCCGGATGACTTTGGGAAGACTTTGACAGCCACCCAGGAAGGGAAGTTATTTTCCCTCCTTTTTTCTCAAGCTGCCGCATGATTAAAAGCCAAATGAGTGACACTGCTCGACACCCCAAATCAGCCCACTGCATTAATATTTCACACAGATGGCAGCTGTGTATCAAAACAACATGCAGCTAAGGACAAGAGGAGGAGAGGAGTGTTGGAGCAGGGTAAAGATCCTTTAGTGGTGTGACTATATTCTCCTGATTGGACACAATTATACACAAAAAACAGTAAAATGAATGGAAAATAGTACAAGTGTTTAATATGTTTACAAACATATTTAGGACATTTTTCGGAAGTAACCTCATTCACGAGAAGATCAAGACTACTCTCATTTCTGTAGCTTTAAATACAAAGCAAGAGCCAGGAAACAGTTAGCTTATCTTCGCAAAAAGTCTGGATGTAGTCAGAAAAAGCTAACCTGGCTCTGTCCACAGGTAACAATATCCGCCTACAGAACCTCTGAAGCGCATTAACACATTATATATTTCTTGGCAGTTGCCAGGCAACACACAGAGACTCCAGGAAGTAATCCTGGCCAAAAAAAAAAGTCCACCAAACCACCCCTGTAAAATGGCGAGTTCTGTTATTTTTATGTTTAGCCCCTGAAAAATGGGGAGTAGTTTTAACAAGAATGGAAGGAAGATATTTGACAACTTTTTATGTCCACTTATGCCCCTTTTGCACCAAATTAGCTCTGGTTCTTAAACTGGTTCCATTCATGACTCTTAGAACTGGATGCTATCTAGCAAACCAGCCTGTGTTTTCACCAGTTTGGAGCTGAACCATTGTAAGGAATTCAAAGATGTGTCATCAACAGATGACATTGCACCATGCACAGCGGAAGTACACAATAGTAGCAAATTGCGGATTGGTAACAGGCAAACTTTTGTTCTATTAGTACAGATAATGCTTTCTACCCAAGTAACAAGCATGGATCAACTATTAACGAGAATACTGCTTGCTCTTCGATAAATCCTCAATCGGCTTCACTATAAATGATATGTGATTTATGGAAATTAGTTCCAAGCCACTTTCAAAGGTGGTTTGAAATACGATTCCAATCAGATTTCCAAAGATGCATCTAAGTTTGCCCGCCCTGGTTGCTCAAATCAGACTTCAAAGCATCTCTTGCGTCACTCGCAACGTGACACACAATGGCAACGTCACCCTGCACAGTGAAGCCTCCCATGATTGCAGAACACAATATTGTAGTGTAAACCAGCCTCCTCCATCACTGAGTTTATCTGGTTTTGCACTGCAGCTTGAGAGTATGATTGTTTGAAGTGGAAAATTATGAACTTTAATTTCTCAAGCTTCCCTGATGGACAGCCTTATCTCCAGCAAAGCTACATAGTTATTTATGCCTATGTTGTTACCACAACAATCCACTCGGATATGTTGGTGATGTCTGGGTATAACATCCAATCAGAAACCAATATGCAAATAACAATGCAGACAGTCTGTCTACAATATTTGATTTGGGAGACAAATCTGATTCACCTTGAGCCTGAATGTAGTCTATGTCAGACTCTGTTTGAAAGGAAAGAAAATCCACCTACTGGTGCCTCTAGTGCACACTTGTTGTTATAACTTGTTGCTTGCTTCATCCATGAAAAAAAAAACAAAAAACTTTAAAATGTTTGAATGACAGGTTTTGGTCCAATGAGGGATTATGTGCTGGGCTATGCCACCAAATCACTGTGCCATGCTCATAATCCCTCTTAAAACCACAATGTAAAGCTATAAAATGTTTGGATTTAGCCCGTTTTCATTCCAAAGTCATCAAATACCGTTGCTTTGTCAGTGATTTTGGTGTAAAATACTGACACCAAAAACCACCCTTTGCGGCGGTGTGATACGCCACCAAGTGGCATCAGTATGTAACGCAGTTGAAGGGAACCTTTCGCAGTGTTATATGCCAGAAGTTGACCGCATGGCACCTGGCACAGTCTTATGATACGCCACTGGATGATGTCAGGTTGAACAGTAACAATGTAACATGAGGAGCTGGAAGGTCCCAAAAGGTTGGACTGGAGTGTTGGTGGATGGGTACGACTAACTCTGGACTCAGGAGCCTGGTGTTTGCTTCAAGTGACAATGTCAAACAAAACCATGACTTCTTTTTCTAAACCTACTGAAGTGTCTTTGTTGATGTCCCAGCATTGGTTGCCAGGTGCTTTTGTTCCCTTATCCTGACCATGTGCTTTTGTTGACATCCTGGGGTTGGTTTCCATGTGTTTTTGTTGCCTGATACCAACCACGTACTTTTGTTGATGTCCTGTAGTTGGTTGCCATGCGCTTTTGTTCCCTTATCCCGATCATGTGCTTTTGTTGACGTCCTGGGGTTAGTTGCCATGTGCATGTTTTGCTTGATACCAGCTACGTGCTTTTGATGACGTCCTGTGGTTGGTTGCCATGTGCTTTTTTCCCCTTATCCTGACCATGTGCTTTTGTTGATGTCCTGGGGTTGGTTGTCATGTGCTTTTGTTGCCTATTCCCAACCATGTGCTTTTATCGATGTCCTGGGGTTGGTTACCATGTGCTTTTGTTGCCTAATCCTAATCATATGCCTTTGTTGACATCATGGCATCGGTTGCAGCATCTCAGAGCGTCAGATGCAGGAGGATACCTGGTGCATTTGTAGAGGCAAAAGTCCACTGAGAAAGCAACAATATGTGATGACTTGGGATGAGAATGTGTTGTTAGTGTGGTATGGACTGAACAACCAAGACATGGTGTTTTTATGTGAGCATTTGCCTTTTTTTGCAGGGGAACAACCAGGCTGCCCTGTTTACGGTCTAAAGTAAAATAATCTTAATAAAATAAAAAAATCATCTTTTTGAGGTTTTATTTAACTCTCAGCAAGAAAGAAAAAAGCACAAAATGTCAAACTATTATTTCAATATCCAAATCACTATGGTTTGTAAAAGCTACTCTGTGTTAAGTTAACTGACATATTTAACACGCATTGCAGTGGTCCGAGGCCAAGTAATGCAGTTTGCAGCGTAACCACCACTGATACGGAGCAAATGACAGTAGGTTGGAACGAGTCAATCGGGAGGTCAGGAATTAACTTCATCGCTCTTATCTGGACATTGCTGCAGTGATGGGGGAGATGGGGGGTGCGGCGGGGGAATAACAGCCATGAAACACACAAGCCATCAGCAGTTGAGGGACAGCCTCAATTGGAAATGTCCATATTAGGCAATATGCAAATGCAGTTGATGGTGTTGTAAATTCGGTGGAGGTGACAGCAAACAACATCTCAGCGCCGATGATTAAAGTGTGAATGCTTAAAAAAGAAGGGAGGGAGGAGGAGCGAGCAGAGGGCGGGGGCAATAATGAGGGGGTGCAGAGGTGGGAGATAACCATCGACTGAAGCCCGGGCCTCAGTCAATGGCAAAACAAGCGCCATCCTTCCACTGTTGAGGGTAGCGCTGTGGCTTCCTCCCCTCACCGCTGTCAATAACTGTCAGTCCTTAACTGCCTGTTCGTTGCTGCATTAGTATATTCTCACCACAGCAGATTCAGCGGCCATCATCCACTGACCTTCTCACTGGTGACTGTCCTCCCAGCCTCCCTGGCCTCTGCACACACAACCAGATATCATTATCAAGACCTGAAAACACAGGCGGATATTGCACTGAAAAGGTTACAGCTGAGGAAGGAAGGCCCGAAAATAAATAAATATACTATATATTAATAATGAATGAATGGCATTTGGGGCACTGAGCAATGTGTGTGTACGGGGTGTTTGTGTGATTGCATGGGTGGTTTCGGCTATAAAACTCTGGCTTTCTTCAGATACACTGCGCGCCGGGGTTGCTTGAAAATGTCACAAAACCTGATTTATAGTCTGTCTTCTAAGTGCATTATTTGAGTTTGACAATCTTAATCATTCACACTTCCCACATACCCCCTGCCTCCCTCTTTTTTTCCCCTTTTTCCACGGCCGTCATGGATTATTGAAATATAAAAATAAGTGGTAGAAGGGGCCCCCGGAGCGGTATCAAAATGTCAGGTTTGTACTTACAGCCCGGTGCTGCTAGACAGGGTCAAGGGCTTCAATTATTTGTGTACGTACAGTCTGGCGCTACATGAAAGGTTATGTCACCCGCCGGCTGTTTACTTCTGAACACTAGAAGGTAACCAAAGCACGGCTTCACCATAAACTGCACTGATATGGAACTGATATGGGAAAGAAAGGCAGAGAAAAAGTTCATATTCAAAGGCAATGAGTGTAAAGACCAGCACAAGGCATCGTGCAAAACATTTCTTATATTTTACATTTTAGCCTTTTAAGGCAAGGACCTTTTGTTATTCTTGACTTTTAGTCATCATCTTACTCCTCATATTAAAATGAGTCGAGCTGTCAGTGTTAACAATTGTGATGTCCACGCATGATGTGTTATTTTATTTTTTAAATCATGTGGCACCTTCAGGTTGTCATATTGTGACCAGCCTGTTGTGTGTGCCTGAAACAGTGCTGGACAGCATCAGGTGAAAACAAGACCGAAGAGAACTGGTCGCAGTGTTATTATATGCCGGTGGACAGCAAAACGACATCTGCCACATCCACATGATATGTGCACAGGTGGAGTCAGGTGATGTGTTATTTTTTACACCTACTTATGTGTCGCCTTCCCTTAATCGTAACCATCCATGCCAGCATGTGCGTTTCTTGATTGTACTGTTTCTGCCTAAGCATAATCACGTGCTGCATCATCCCACCATGTGCATTTGTTGACATCACGTTATCCTGAAATGTGAACAGCAGACACAGAGGAATACCTAGAATATAATCTGTAGAAGTGGAAGTCCACTGCAAGGTGGCAACATGTGACGAGTTGGGATGAGAGCGTGTTGTGTGACCAGTCGTATGACCCACTATCTCAGTGAATAATAGTTTTACACATGCTGGACCTGTATGAATCAGAGAAAGCAACTAGACTGAAACTAGCACAAATGCTGTCATTTGTTTCTTGATCTCAACAAACCGGTAAAAATTGCTTGACCTTGTAAATACGAACTTCAAAGCTGTTTTGAAGTCCAAATTAATGCATTTAATTAAAAAAAAATGTGATTGATTGTGATTAAATCACATTTTTTAAAAAGTAATCCTTTTATAGTCCTAGTCCTAGACATGCATTAAGACATGCTCACTTTATTTATTAAAACTCAAAAAAGCTAGCAGCACACAAGAGAGTGGACAAAGAAATCTGTTATGACTAATACATCATTCTGAACACAATCACAATGATGTATTGCCCTTTATACCATCCTGAGTTTAAAATGATGACATGGAAACCAAGTGACATTAATGACAGCTTGGAGTCCTTTCCCTCTCTCTCCCTCTCTTTCCCCTTCCTTCAGCAGCACCCACACGAGTCTTCAGTGCCAATAGAAGAGTTCCTGTAAAAAGCCTCAGAGTTATTGGGAGTGATATGAAATTTTCTAAATGTCATTAATTGACACCTTTTTCTGTGGGAGCTGTCAGTGGGGAGACAGAAAGGTCACAGCTCTGGGGGTGAGATATATATATGAACCTCCTCTCCTGCCAGCCCAGTGAGTTATGGCTGTCGTTAACGCAAGGGAATGGATGGAGGAGCCACTTCAGAAAGCCTGTATCGATCCCCCATCCTGCTCCTTAGGAATCAAAGGGCCTAAATGTGGTGCAGGGTTTCCTGGGCAGACACAAAGGGGCTGATGTGCAAGTTCCCCAGAACAAAGGCGTTGCATTATCAAAACAATCTTATTGTGAGAGGAAATACGGAGAATGTGTTTCAAACTTCAAATAATTTGTTTTGCTCTGAGTAAGAGGAAAGAGTCTTATTGTTCTGTTTAAAACCAACCCAACCTGTCATGCAATGCATGTTGGGTTATATTTCATTACAAGGTGGTACAGAAAATGGATGAATGGACAATTGTTAGTTCAGTTCAAAAGGCCACATTGGTAGCATAAGATTATTTTCTTCATGTGTCCCCTTCAAGTAACTGTAATTTAAATTATTCTGAAGTGTATGTCGTTATTGCAAAATTTCAGTCAAATTACATTCAAACTCCAAATGGGTTTTAAAAATAATTGTTTTCAACAAGTTCTCAGTCTGACTATCATAGACTCAGGGAGGGTAACTAGAGTTAGTAAAGTCTGCTGAAGAAGGATTATGCAAGGACAACAAACAGTTTGACTGGCAATGGTCTTGTCCGTGAAATTTGCAAAAGGGCAGAGTAAAGAACTTCCCACCATTACCGGCTGTGCCACCTACTGGCGACCTAAAGTAAATTTTAATTTTAATCTGAATATGGCTTGACATTGAATGAAAGACATGAAATAGACTCCAATAGAAGTTTTTTTTTTTTGCAGGAAGATTTTTTTTCCACTTAATCGATATATTACAGGGTAGTGGTTGACTGCTGAATGTATTTAGCACCAATACAAATGGTGCCTTATCTTTTGTTTCGCTCGACTTAATTATTGCTTTATTCTATAAAAAGACAAGACAAGAAAAGGTGTGTCCCCTTGTGTTCATTCTGTGTCCCCCCTCTGAATGTGGAGGTTTTTGTGGGTCGCAGCGGAACTCTTTGTGAGTTTTACTTTTTTTCCTAAGGAGCAGTTTGTTGCATTTGAGTTGTAGGGTGGCGAACTAAAAAACAAGCCTTTGGGTGATCACACTGAATTGAAATGGATTATAGATTAGAGAAGAAGCTGCTGTTGAATGAATGAATGAAAGCAGACTTTCTTCTGCTGTTTAGATCCGTCACTGGAACATTGGGTACAAGGTCTCAGTGGGACAGTTTCATCAGCCCCTTATTATTCTGAAGTCATTAAATATCGCCACTTTTGCAGTGGTTTCAACGTAAGATCCTGATGCCAAGAGCCACCTTTCATGGTAGAATGATACGGCGCTGGACAGCATCAACTAAGAATGCAGCTGGACAGAATCGCTCAATATGTGGACATTCAGCGTCAGTTGAGAAATCATGGATTTTCATGCAGGAGTCTGGTGTTTGCGTCCTGTTTGAATGCGCTGTTTTGTTTCCACATCTTCCCCTAATCCTAAACATCCATGCCAGCATGTGCATTTGTTGATGTCCTGGAGTTGGTTGCCATGTGCTTTTATTGTTTAAATATAACCATAGGCAGTGTAATCCCACTGTTTGCTTGTAATGACATGATGGTAGCATCCTGGGACATCAATAGCTGACACAGAACAATACCGAAGGAGCAGCAAGTAGACGCGGAAGTCCACAATATGGGTGAGTTCGGAAATACTCACTTTGAGTACTGGAGCCCACTCTATCGCATACTGGAGCATCTGTAAATTTGGAGTGCTGTTGTAACATACCCTTTGGTTATCCACAGCACCGCACTTTTGGAGTGGCAGTGATAAGATAAGATAAGATCTATATTGTCATTGTTAAAAACAAGAAAAAAAAGTTTAGTGACTCTTCAGCAGATGCACAAGAAAAATACAAATAATACAAATAAATTAAGACTACAAACACTACAAAACATAATACAAAAGTGGCCAAAAAACATGAAGAGCACCGGGCACCTGCATCTGACTGCGCTGCTATCTGGGAACTTTATCTGGGGAGACGGAGTGGCAGAGTGCCAAACAGAGTAAATGTGTGATTAACAACACTGTTTATTAATTAATGTAAAACACTCTGTTTCTTCGAACAACAGCTCTCGCATTTTAGTGTAGAGCATCAGGTTAGATATACGAATGCCGTCTTTATTACTATAAGGATGAGAATGTGTTTGTAGTCTGGCAGAGTTCACACACAATGACCATATACTGCACTGAAAAAACTGCTCCCCAGTTATTGTTCTAGTTTGCTCCCTAGTTAGATCAGTAGCTTGCTGCTTTAATACCTATTAGCTCACTCATCACTTGCTAGTTGGGTCGCAAGCCAACCAATGTACAGGCATGGACAGATCCATGCTCTGCACTGTGGGCAGCTCTGAGGTCTCTAAGCAAACTTGATGAGGCTAAACTTTCATAATCCTTTACCATTAAAGTGTGTGACAACTGTTAATTGCTTGGACTCACCTTCCATCTCAACATATTTCAGCCGTTTGACTGCATTTTCAACAACACAAATCCAAAGGAGACGATGTGATCTCTGTGACACATGCATCGGCCTCTAAGCGCTCCAGACCAGCTTTTTCAGATGTAAAGTGACTGAAGTCTGCTCTGCAGTAGCGCCAAAGAAAGCCCGTGCTGATAACTCAGTGCTGGAGAAACCTACACCCCCTTCAGCCTCAGTCGGTGCTCTCAGTCTCTACTTCTTGACAGGCTGCAGGGGAAAGATGGTTAATTTCTGACTGAATATTATGCTACATAACCACTTGGCATTTAAACTGAAAAATGGGTTTCTGCTTCGCCTGTCGCCACCGCTGTTTCCCCTCCAGAATGAGAGAGGAGGAGGAGGAGGGAGGAGGAGGAGGAGGAGGAGGAGGACCAGGGTATGAAAGGAGAATGATGGGAAAAGAGGCGATGGGGGCTGAGATGAGGTGGAGGGGGGCAGATTTAGAAAATGAAGCAGAGATCCCTGTTTTCTTTTGTATTCTATCCTTCTCTATTCTGTTTATTCTGACTTTCCAACATTTCTGAACTGTAATCAGTTTGAGATGTGGAGATCATGAACAATTACACAGAGATCAGAACACACTCAATCACACACACACACACACACACACACCCATGCAAAATGGATGCTGCCCAACCTAAACACCATTTTATTCTAAACCCTAAATCTCATCACGCTTGTGAAACAGTAAGACTGCCTGTCAGTGGAAAATATTGACTCACCTCCTGCCATGTTAACATGTAGCTTTCATGTGGTTCTGTGGTCAATTAAGGAGAACAAAGTAGAATGGTTTGTGGCAGAAGAAAGAGTTGAAAGGCCATCATAAAGTACACTGTACAGTATGACCATAGATGCAGAATTAAGTGGCATTTTCTTAAATGTAATTGCTTTAAAGTTGCAGTGCTGGCATGATTATTCTTTCTGGTGGTTGGGACTAAGCAGTAAAAAAGTTATGAGTTATGAGTGTGAAACATAGCGTTATATAAATTTTGGAATTAATGGATACTGACTTTTGATTGGCTGTGGATAAAAGAGAGCAGTAAAGAGAGTGTGTGTGTGTGTGTGTGTGTGTGTGTGTGTGCAAACAATGTAATAAAGACGGGGTATGATGAATTTTTTTGTAAACCCGGATATGTAATTGAACGTCTCACACATGTAAAACTGTCTCTATGTGCATGTTAGTGTGTCTCTGTGTGTGTGTAGTTGTGTGTTTGTGTGTTGCTGGAGTTCTCAGGGCGTCCAGGCAGTTACAAAGAGGGTAATTCCTCTGATCAGGCTGATTGGTCTCCAGTAAATAACTCACTACAAGATTAGAGGGGTAATTCCTGGGCCAGAACAGAAGCTGGAAGTGCTAATCAATGGAGCTGCCTCAGTGACGAGACGACATTTTGGCTGCTTGACCACTAATGTATGGAGGGAGGGGGTGGTGTGTGCAAAGGGGGAAACAGCAAACAGAATGTGTGTTCTTCATGTGACCAATTTTTTAAAATTTATTATTTGTTTTTGCTTGTGTGTTTGTGAACATGCACATACATGTATATTCTATTTGTGTGTATATGTGCATTTGTGTGTATGCAACTTTTCAAGACTTGGCAGTTTGAACTCTTTTCAAACGTAATGTGTGATTAATGAGGCTGCTTTATAGTGGTAAGCGAGCAGGGAGAGCAAGCGAGCAAGGGTGGGGGTGTGAGTGGGCTCCAGAGTCACAGGACCGGGACAATATTGACATCTCCATTATTTACTGAGTGATCGGAGCAGCCAAAGGGCTGCTGATTAGAAAACAATAAATGCTGTTATTGGTGATCGGGGCCTCAGCAGGACATTGCAAATGCATGTCCCAGGCTTTCTAATTACTGCAGCCACTGAGCACTGGACAGAGATAGACCAATAAAATGTAGTCATGTGTTGATATTCCGCAACAGACATATTGTACACGATACAACATATAACTTGTAAATGCCAAAGTAAAGTTATTTGGCTGCAGGCTGTCATTATGGTACATATACAGAATTATTAGACAAGTTGTATTTTTGAGGATTAATTTTATTATTGAACAACAACCATGTTCTTAATGAACCCAAAAGACTCATTAATATCAAAGCTGAATATTTTTGGAAGTTGGAGTGGGGCTTTTTTAGTTTTAGCTATTTTAGGAGGATATCTGTGTGTGCAGGTGACTATTACTGTGCATAATTATTAGGCAACTTAACAAAAAACAAATATATACCCATTTCAATTATTTATTTTCACCAGGGAAACCAATATAACAGCTCAACATTCACAATGATACATTTCTGACATTCAAAAACAAATCAGTGACCAATATAGCCACCTTTCTTTGCAAGGACACTCAAAAGCCTGCCATCCATGGATTCTGTCAGTGTTTTGATCTGTTCACGATCAACATTGCGTGCAGCAGCAACCACAGCCTCCCAGACACTGTTCAGAGAGGTGTACTGTTTTCCCTCCTTGTAAATCTCACATTTGATGAGGGACCACAGGTTCTCTATGGGGTTCAGCTCAGGTGAACAAGGAGGCCATGTCATTAGTTTTTCTTCTTTTAGACCCTTTCTTGCCAGCCACGCTGTGGAGTACTTGGATGCGTGTGATGGAGCATTGTCCTGCATGAAAATCATGTTTTTCTTGAAAGATGCTGACTTCTTCCTGTACCACTGCTTGAAGAAGGTGTCTTCCAGAAACTGGCAGTAGGACTGGGAGTTGAGCTTGACTCCATCCTCAACCCGAAAAGGCCCCACAAGCTCATCTTTGATGATACCAGCCCATACCAGTACCCCACCTCCACCTTGCTGGCGTCTGAGTCGGACTGGAGCTCTCTGCCCTTTACCGATCCAGCCACGGGCCCATCCATCTGGCCCATCAAGACTCACTCTCATTTCATCAGTCCATAAAACCTTAGAAAAATCAGTCTTGAGATGTTTCTTGGCCCAGTCTTGACGTTTCAGCTTGTGTGTCTTGTTCAGTGGTGGTCGTTTTTCAGCCTTTCTTACCTTGGCCATGTCTCTGAGTATTGCACACCTTGTGCTTTTGGGCACTCCAGTGATGTTGCAGCTCTGAAATATGGCAAAACTGGTGGCAAGTGGCATCTTGGCAGCTGCACGCTTGACTTTTCTCAGTTCATGGGCAGTTATTTTGCGCCTTGGTTTTTCCACACGCTTCTTGCAACCCTGTTGACTATTTTGAATGAAACGCTTGATTGTTCGATGATCACGCTTCAGAAGCTTGGCAATTTTAAGAGTGCTGCATCCCTCTGCAAGATATCTCACTATTTTTGACTTTTCGGAGCCTGTCAAGTCCCTCTTCTGACCCATTTTGCCAAAGGAAAGGAAGTTGCCTAATAATTATGCACACCTGATATAGGGTGTTGATGTCATTAGACCACACCCCTTCTCATTACAGAGATGCACATCACCTGATATGCTTAATTGGTAGTGGGCTTTCGAGCCTATACAGCTTGGAGTAAGACAACATGCATAAAGAGGATGATGTGGTCAAAATACTCATTTGCCTAATAATTCTGCACTCACTGTATGTAAATCATCCATAAATTCTCACTCAGCAGAATAAACAACAAATATAGCAGTGCTGCCTTTTTGGTGTGTTGCAAAATTGTTGCTACTTATGTGCATAAACCTGGAAGGAACTGAAATGAAAGACTTAAAGAGTTATTGTAGATGTCCAATGTAAAGGTACATAGATAGATCGATAAATCGATAGATAGATAGAAAAAATCGTTTTAGACTGAAATTAGACTAGCTTTGACAGAAGTCGTTTCCAATGCATAATTATGTTCCTGTAGCTCATGAGGTGTTGTTAACAGAATTTAATAAAAAAAACACACAACAATTAAGATTTTTCTATTTCTTACTGCCATGAAGACATGCAGACATTTTTGTTTTCATTTGTCCGTTTTGACATCTGTGAAAATTACTGCCACCAACCCCAAAACAATGGAGGGCAATGGTGATGTCAACACAAGTAGATGATGGGATTTCACTGCACATTGTTATAGTTATGCCACAACAGCATATGGCAACCAATGCCTGAACATCAATAAATGCACACGCTGCCACAGATGGTTAGGATTAGAGGAAGACCAGACTCCTCCATGAAAGTCCAGGGTTTGTATGATCTGTCCACCGGCTGCATTTCATGTGGACGCAACAGTTTCTGTCTGACTGCATTCTGAAGTGACGCTGTGCTTGCATGTATCAATGTGGACCAGCAGGTTCTGTCCGGCTGTTTGCTGGTGTATAATAACACCGTGACCGGCTCTGTCTGGCCACATTCTCACCTAATGCTATCCGGTGACATTTCATGCAGACGCTAAAGCATTGTCATGGTGACAGTATCTTATGAGTTTGGAATGACAACAGGCTGATTACTCTGAGCTATCTATACACAACAGTTTCCATTATAAATTTTAACTGTGCTAGTGCATAGATAGTACTAGGGTCTAGGGATGGATCACATCATTAATGGTTCCCAGAGGACAAATCTTAGTGACTTTAGTGACCCATTGACTTTTCTTCTAGCGCCTAAAGCCCCTCTTCTAGTGCATAAAGTACACATTTGTTGTATTTCTCTGTTTCTTTAGTATTAAGTCTATGAACAATAGTAGGAAAATAACTAATAAGATTTGGCTTGTTGTGAATTAAAACTTCTAGGACACAATGATTTAAGCTGATTTCAAGGCATATCTTATAACAAAAAGGTCTTTTTGGGCCCTACCGCATCACATGACGGACCCAGAAGTTGTAATTCCACAGATTGGTCACTTTGTCATATTAGGCCTAGCAAGCTCTGTTCCTGGAGGCATGGCCTTGAATTGTTGTTGGAGAATCACAGAGCTTGTCTATTAGAGGCAAGAGGGTCCGGAATTATTCTTGCTGGCTGTTGTATTGACTCTCAAACTGAGCATTTTTGTTTTCTTCATGAGATCTTAAAGAGAAGCTTATTTGGTGAAGATAAGGACTTTTAAATTTAACAAACCAGCATTGTGTGCACAACCACTGCACTTTGCTTTGACACTAAACAAAGGCCAACCTAAGAGGGGGAAAGCACACACTTGATTTATTTGACATTCAAAATAAACCAAAGGGAACCACTGGTAAAACAGATAACTTAAAACCATCAGGTGATATTATACAATGCAATGCTTGAGGAATATAGACATGTTTCTCTGCATTTTCTGATGTGAGGCCTTTCTGTGCTCCACCGTGAACACGTATTTTGCAGTATATGCATACAGTAGAAAGTCTCTATAATAACTTGTAGCACCAGACAGGTAGCTTGGGGTGCATTCAGATTGAAAAAAAGACAGAAGGTACTCATCTTGTTGGATTTATATCTGCCTGGATAGAGAATCAGAAATATCAGCACTCAACTTTAGGTGCTCCCCTCACTCCCTGTCTTAAATTATGTGTCTGTTAATATGAAGTGACAGCGCCGTCCTTGACTCTAGCACCTGTCAGTGGTCTGTGAGCAGCAGGGCCCGGCACTCCACACGCTACAAACCGGGATATAAAAATACACCGTCTTGACACTGCAATGAGCCGCTAATCAGCTGGCATGTGTCACTGTGTCCTGAGTTTAGATGGGAGTGAGTGGACCAAAGCATGCTGAGTCGACATGTGTCTATGTGTGTACGCGAGTGTGTGTTGGCAGCTATCAGATAAAGGACCACATATATGTGTTAAAGTACCATTTATTTTTTATATGAGTAACTGCCTTTTTGAGCTGTCTGATCAGTCTACTGCTGGCTAAAAAAAAGGTAATGACACCACTGGTAACAACGTAATATAACATGCATGAGAGTGCTTACAGGGCGGGTGGGTCCCACAAACAACCGATGTTAGTACAGGAGCCCATTGTTCGCTTCCTTTGTGGATCTGTGGAGTTTTTTTTTTCTACACCTTACCACGTGCATCTTTTGCCTAAACTTAACCATCCCCGATTTTGTTGCCTAATCCTAACTATCATCAAGGTCCTCGTTGGTTGCCATGTGCTGTTGTTTAAACATAAGGACCATGTCATCCAACTATGTGCATTTGTTGACATCACCGTAACAGCATCCCTGAGCGTAAAAAGGCGACGGAGACGGATACCTAACACATCAGATGCAGAAGGTCATTGACAGCAGCACCATGTGACGAGTTGGATTGAGAACATGTTGGAATGGGACAGCACCTCAAATTCACACACCCTCACCATTCCTTATTCATTGTAAAGCAGAAATCTCTCACTCTCATGCCAGAGTCCTCTGCTCTGTCAGATCGACATAAGGATAAAGAGTCACCTCAACCAGTATTTAGCCAACTTTTCAGTGAATCAAATTGTTATGTTCCTCGATCAGGCTAAGGGGATGTAGGGGGTAACACTAAAAATGTAATCGGGTACAAGGAACTAGACCAATGGGAATAACAAAAAACTCCTTGTATAAAAACAGATAAAGCCATACTAAAATAGCATTCAACAATTAAATTACTAACAATTAACCAATCACCTTCCCTCCAGGAGGGTGTGACAATCAACACTTCTGGTACACTATAACTAAAGTTTTCTTCAGTCTGCAATCCGACAAACATCACCCATGCTGCCACACTGACCCACTGGCATTTAGCTTCTTCAGTCCTTATATGCTGCCTGTTCTTAATCAGCAGATTAAGCACAGGTGTGTTCAATCACTCTCTGCACGGTGACGAGGAGGAGAGGGTGGCACCTGGAGAAGCACACACAAAAAAAGAAACTCGAAACAGGCACAACCACCTTTCTCCTATAAAACAAAGAATATAGCAGAATTTGGTACAATATTTCAACCACAGCATTCCTCTGTGCAATAATTCAAATGTGCACTATTCTTCCAACTCTTAAATGTAGGCTACATTTAACATGTGATGCATGTTGTTCATATTTCGTATATTCTTATTGTTATTCTCACTTATGCATATTTGTGTTGTTAACTGTAGTATTGCACACATATTTATATTTTTTTAAATTTCAACTTACATTCCAAGTTTTTTACATTGCATTGTAGCATAATTTTCCACATGCTTTACAGCACATTATCAATATTATTATTTAAATATTCACAAATTAGTGCTAGTTTTCTGTTACTGTATTTCTTTACATATATAGCTTTACACACTTTCATACTCAGCATATTATACATACTTTATTTTTAAAATATTTACTACTAATTGTGTACTATTACTATAATTTGTCTTTGGTTTCACTCAGACAAACACATAAAACAATACAACATTAAAAATGCACAAATTTCAATATACAATAGAGCAAACAGGCAGGCAGGAGCAATAAATTGTATATATGCTGTTACAGTGATGTCAACAAATGCGTGGTGGGGTGATGAAGCAACACAGTCCTTATGTTTACACAACAGCGCAGACTATCACGATGGTTGGGATTAGGCAACTAAGTCACAGATAGTAACGTTGCATGTGGGCGTGCTCGCCACCATGTGGCTGTCCGCCAGCGTATGATAATAACACCATGTTGCATATGGATGCCAAAGGTGGCTTTTGGCATCACACTCGTATGCCGAAAGCACTGACAGAGCGGCGCTATTTGACGCATTCTGAATGAAAACGGGTTGGCCAGACAGGATCAAAGTTAGGATTGGACAATTATCTGTGTTGCAGCCTAACTGATTTAAGCTACAGGCCTGATACACACTTCAAGCAGCTTTGACTGAAAATGTGTCTGGTCAGTGGAAGATATTATAAAAGTAAAAATCTGAGTCTATTGCCCTGTAAATGATCACTTTTCCACTTTAAAGCTTTAAACCGAGAGTGTCACACTTATCATGCTGCGACAGCAAGAGTCAGCCGCATCACCCATCCTGTAACTCTTAAACTAAACCAGTGCCTGGCAATGAATCTTGATGACACCTCAGAGATGTGAGCTTACTTTATTCTAAATATCTTCAAAGAAATGCATCTGTAGAGTGACAGAGAGAAAGTGGGAGAGCAAAGTGGTGCCAGGAAGAGAATCTGATTTTTAGTGAGCTATGAGGAAAATCCGAGAACAGATGAAGACGGGCTCTTAAGAGTGTTTTAGAGGTGACTGTGGAGGAAGAATGGATGGGAGAAGATGAAGAACTATTTGTTTTAATGTGCTTCCACTTGGCACTTAAATGTTGCATGCACTGTATTGACAAATCTGTCTGTAACCAATTGTTGTTATAATGTATGTTGTCTGAAACAGGTCTTTCTTGAGCATGAGATCCTGTGTCTCATGAGATTACCTGTTTAAATATAGGTTAAATAAAAGAAAAAAAAAAGCGTAATAAAGATTTAAGGATTTCTTTTGCACATTTACAAATCTGATTACTGTGAAATACTTGTGAAAGGTGTCCAAAAGCAGCCCAAGAAAAGTGATGTCGCTCCACATTTCAAAGGGGTTAAGCATAATTGTGTGTATAACAATCTGCACAGACATAAAGCTAAATTTACACCTTACACACAGAAATACACTACCACAGCGATGCACTAAACTCAGCTTACAGTCTTTTAAGAGTCTCTCTCTCTCTCTCTCTCTCTCTCTCTGTGTGTGTGTGTGTGTGTGTGTGTATGTGTGTGACGCAGAAAGAGACAGACGATGAGTGACAGTGTCCCCACCGCTCTAGGTCTCCATATGGGTGGGCGGTACCTTGCGACTGACGAAGCGTCGGCCTGAAATCGTCCATCTGCATCTTTGCAGGTGTTCCCAATGATTATATTATTAGCTCTATACGCTGATCTTTGATTTTTTTTTTTACGAGCTTTTTAGCGTCCCAAGCCTCCGAGTTGGGCGGGGTAGGAACATAAAATATATACATGCCTGGCAGCACCATCTGCCCCAAAAATCTGCCACATACAACATATAGAGAATGTCTGCAAGGAAGCAGCTCTAATCTGTTTGGGTTTG